>NC_138204.1:58553852-59753852 GCF_964194415.1 Vipera berus | reverse complement strand
TTCAGCCATAGCTGAAGCTGAAGCAAATGGAAGTCACAAGCGATTAAACTAAGCGAATAGCAAAGCAGCATGCTTGAATCTGGGTAAGAGTACTGATTTTCTCTATCCTACCTACTTTCCTGAAGAAGAAAATCCCCAAAATAAGAGATCTCCAAAAAAGAAGGGGGAGGGAGACTCTGTTCCTTCTCTCTCACTTGGGCAGAGAACTTTTTTTTGAGAAGGAAAATACCAGAAAGACATAAAATGAGCAAATGCTGACCCCTGCTGGTGGAGGAGAATTTCTTTTTTTTTCTTTTCTCCCCCCCCTTTGAACTCTTAAGCTTTGAATGCACCTGTTTAAACAAATTGGAACACAGCTGAAGTAATGAATACTCTACAAAAGGAAACATGTGATGAGCGACAACAATTCCAAAGGACAATGACCTTAAACTACATAGAAATTCAGAATAACTTTGAAAACATGAATCAACTTATTTCCAACCTAATTTCACTCCAAGAAATCTCTCAAAATACAGTAGAGGTGACTCAAAGAATCTCTGAATATAGTGACTTAAAGGAACCTTATAATCCGCTTATTTTACAAAAGGAAACATATGATAAGCAGCAAAAATTTCAAAGGACAATGACTTTAAACTACAAGGAGATGCAGAAAAACCTTGAGTGCATGAATCAACTTATTTTCAACTTAATTTCACTTCAAGAATGTTCTCAAGAAAATATAACAGAGATGATTAAATATAATTTTGAGGATGGAAATTTGAAGATGGAATTATATAAAATAACTGTGGGGAAACAAATGACACAGCAAAACATATTGATTGAGAAAGACATCGATCAGAGAAAAAAATGTAAATGAAACTTTGGGAACGAGGTGGAATATATCAGCGTGAATACTTCAAAAAGAAGCATCTGTTTGAATATGGCTAAGAAATGGAAAAATTGAAATATACTATTCTTAAGAGGGAAACTTTGTTTTTTGTTTTCCTTTTCTTGTCCTCCTAATTAATATAACTGAGGTTTTTCTTTCTCTTTTTTTATTATTCTTTATCTTTTTTTCTTGTCTATTCTTCTAGTTGAAATGATTTAAATAAAAGCAAATGTTCTAGCTATTTAAATGTGATGATAAAGAAAATTTAAAAAAGTCTTTTGAATGGGACTTAAAGGATTAGATGATTAGAACTATTGAATGGAATATTTAAAGTTTAAATAGACTAAATAAATTCTTAGCTATAGTTAAAAAGAATAAGAAATTGAGGGAATAAATACATATTAAATTAGGATATATATATATATATATATATATATATATATATATATATATATATATATATGTGTGTGTGTATGTGTGTGTGTGTGTGTGTGTGTGTGTGTGTGTCATATGTTAACTCTTAGATTACCTTGCTAGGCCCCAAACATGGGGCAAATCTTTATTTCCTGTTTTCAGCCTTATCTCAAAGGCCATCGAACAGGCTGTAGTCACACCGGACAGTTCATATATTTGTGTAAATTACTAACAAAGAATGCATCTCAGCCTCCCTAAATTCTTTGTTAGTAATTTACACAAATATATATATATATATATATATATATATATATATATATATATATATATATATATATATGTTATCTTTTGCAGCTTAATATTTTTGTCTCTTTTTTCTTTTTCTTTTTTCTTTTCTTTTTTTGTTTCTTTTCTTCTTTTTATTTTATTATTGCTTATTAAGAAATATAAAAGCATAAGAGGGTTTATGTGGAAAAAACAGAATCAAACCTACTAAAGAGCCTTGGTGGAGCAGTGGGCTAATGCCTCTTTAAGTAACACCAGCTGCCTGCAATCAGTGCAGGTTCGCATCCCACCAGGCTCAAGGTTGACTCAGCCTTCCATCCTTCCGAGGTAGGTAAAATGAGGACCCAGATTGTTGGGGGCAATTAAGCTGACTTTGTAATAATGCCGCTTGGGGTGTGTGTGAAAGCCCTAATAAGCAGGCATATACATAGAATGAAGGCTACTGCTAAGCTTGTAAGCCGCCCTGAGTCTTCGGAGAAGGGCGGGATATAAATGGAATTAAAGTAAATAAATAAATAAAGCAAATGCAGTTGAATGTTGAAATGACTGCTATTTAGTAAGAATATTTAAAACTCAGAGGGAGAAATAAGTTTTTTCTTTTTTTCTTTTGTTGTTGTTGTTTTTACTTTTTTATCTATTGATTGGGAAATATAAAAGCATGAGAGGGTTCGTAGGAAAAAAACCAGAATGAAATCCACCAACTGTAAAAGTATTTAGAACTTGGGGGGAGAAATAAGCTGAAATAAACATGGTGACAGGATTTATGATAAGGCAACTAAAATGTTACACAGGATTATTGAAACTATGTATTTAACTGCTGTTAAGCAAACAAAATTGTTTTAACTTAAGCTTTGCAAAGAAAGATATGTTGGGGAAAGAGGAAATCAAATGAAATTAACATATGGAATATAGATTATAGAAAGTAATTGTTAAGGATTGTTTTATAGATGCTACCCAGACAACATGCTGTTTTACAAGGATTTATGTTATGTTAAAATTTTTTAATAAAATATATACAAAAAAATTCATTGTTTATTATTTTGACTCATGAAAGAATATTAAATAATATTTATAAGTACCTTTACCTCAAGAGACTGATTACTAGTTTCCTTTTGACTGCATCTACAATCAAAATGAGATACTCCACAACAATGAGAACTGAGGCAGTTGCCTCAAGTTTCTCTTTTCTCTTTTTCTCTTTTCCTCCCCCCACCCCTTTCCGCCAGTCCCTGTAGATGCATTGGCCATTTGTTAAGCGGAGTAAAATATATATTAAATGCTGCATCACAATACAGACATCCTACCCTTTGACCTGATGCTGCAAAGTCTCTTAGATCAGTTGACAGTCTAGATTGAAATGAGGGCAGAGCTGAATTGGTTATCTCTCATAAAAATGAGCTCCAGGATTTTCCTGTGAAAGTATGTCGGGCTGTGCCATAGTCTCCTGGTTAAGTCTTAGGTTAGTCCTTTATGTGTGCCTTCTATATAAATCCTCTATATCACAACCTCTTTTGTAAAGAGGTTGCATTACAGGGCTGGGTGAAAGGTTCCTTGTGATGAATATGTCAGAATGTGGGGATAATGGAAATGTCAGACCAATAAGAGGTAGAACATGCATGCAACATACATTTAATCTGTGAGGAGATGTGACTGAATCCTGCAGCTTCCACCGGACGAATAATCTAAAATGAATTCTATCTGGAAAAAAATCCATTAAAGATGCTGAGGGTTCTACATCATATACATGGTAGTATGTGTAATTTAATTCAGGGGTGCTAAGATTTAAGCTGAAAAGTATAGGACTGCATATTAAGAGCAATCCATATAGCAAGAATGCAGAGAATTGCTTTCAGCAAGGACAGGCATTCAAATCTTCTCAATTAAGAAATCATTTGTGGTTTATCTTGTAATAAGTTTGAACAGCTAGTTGCACTTCCATTGTGCTGGTATCTAATTGTTATTGAAATGTTTTATGGCAAATTAACTCCAATTGCAGATTTAAAAAGATACAGCCCCTTGCATGTGACAGTCTGTCTTTTTGCTAGCAAGATATTAAGACCTAAGAATTCTCCCAATCTCTCTCTCAAAACAAATTATCTAACAGTTAAAAGAGATTCTCATGGAAGGTCAATATCTTTTCAGCAAAACTATTTAAAAGACAAATGGGTGTGAGTTATTTTTATTTTTCAATGTTTTTTGTCTTCAAAATGTTATTAGTTTTGCATACTAAGGAAGTTCTTGGTTTTTTAAACAAACGAACATGAATTGTGGTGGTGCAATGGTTAGAATGCAGTATTGCAGGCTACTTCTGCTGACTGCCGGCTGCCTACAGTTTGGCAGTTCGATTCTCACCAGCTCAAGGTTGACTCAGCCTTCCATCCTTCCGAGGTCGGTAAAATGAGGACCCAGACTGTTGGGGGCAATATGCTGACTCTGTAAACCGCTTAGAGAGGGCTGTAAAGCACTGTGAAGTGGTATATAAGTCTAACTGCTATTGCTATCTGTCAGAATTCATTAAGAGAATATTGGAAAAAGGGGAGAGTATGGAATTCTGTTTGGTTCCAATCTGGATATACTGGATAATCTTGTCGATTTCATTGTGCAAACTGCTTGTGACAAGTTCTGTACAGAAAGCCAATCTTTGAAGTTTAACATGTGGTTATGTTCTGTTATCAGTTTCCATGTTTACAAAAGCAACTGGCTGTTTTAACACATTTTCAGCACTCTCCTTGTGTTCAATAAAATATATTCAGATACTATCTCGGTTTTCTGCAGCTGATCTGGGAAGCTCCTTTTCAGTGGAATCATGCTGTTACTTTAAGAAAATGACATATACATTGGACCTATTAAAAAAGGTCAACTGCTTTCCAATGGTGTATGGGTAATCATAAGAACTGGAGATGAGAAAGATTATCCACACCTACAGACTTTTAGATTGTATGTGACACCCCCATCAAAACAATTTAACCTTTGGTTCCACTGTGCTCTGCTAGTTTGTGGCTCTCCTAACACACCATTAGATCCGTGAGTCACTGGAAAAAATGAGTTACTCAGAAAAAATCAGGTGAGTTCAGAAAAGAAGGAAATGTTTGATCTCATGAAGTCATGGATTCTTTTAGTCCTGCTGGATGATTTGATGGGTTTAAGTTAATCTTAACTTTAGATGTGGGACTTTGAAAACTGAGTCATGTAAAGTCATGGAATACCTTGCTGGCTAAGTTTCAATGTTTATATCTAGTATTAAATACGAGCTGCATAAGTAACAATAAGAATAAAGAGCCACCTTTGGAATGACACAGAAGATCTTTCTGGCCTGGACTGAGGGGTTTTTAATTTAACTTTAAATTTTAATTTGTTTTAATTGTGGGCTAGTCTTAATTTAATTCTATTTTAATTGTATTTATTTGTATTGTTTTAATTTGCCCTGTAAACCGCCCTGAGTCCTTCGGGAATAGGGCGGTATATAAAATCAATTAAATAAACAAATAAATAAAATGGGTGATAACAGCAGACCATAATTTAATCATTCACTGATGGGCAAAGCAAGGCAAGGTAAATCTGTACTGGAGCAGGAGAGTGATGGTTCAAGCTAGAACTTCTTTTTATAACAAAGAGCACAGCACAGTCTTCATTGTCTTTCTAATATGGGCAAGAAGCATAGCATTGGTGATTCTTTGGGTCTGAAGAAGACACACTGTTGTGCAGTTCATCTGTGAAGATGAATGTGGCTCTGAAGTCCCAGTCTGGAAACACAAATTCTAGCACAATGGGGCATTGGAAGTTCATTGTGGGTATTATTCGGTGATGTCCCACATGATTTTCCATCAGTTGTTGTTGGTACCTATATTCAAAACTGGTATAGGCTTCATAACACAGGATTTGGCAGTGGGTTAAGTCAGCAATTGCACCTTCTAGTTCCCTTGCCTGGATGTCACAGTGATGTAGGGTTTGTTTCACAGTGTCCTTGTAGTGCTGCTATGGGTGACCCCAAGTTCTCTTTTAGGTCTCCAGTTCACCATAGACGAACTGGCAAGGCATAGGATGGTTGTCCAGTCTGATGATGTGTCTCAGTCACTGCATCTGAGTCTGGTAATCAGGATTCATTGCTGGTGGACTCCGTGTGATCCAAGACCTCCAGAGGCTGGGGAATTCTAGGAGTTGAAATCCACACATCTTAAAGTTGGCAAATATATATGTTCAGAGTTTGCTGAACTTTAAATGAACTTATTGTTATGTATATAGGAGATGTTACACAGATATAGCCACTGACACCACCAGGTGGCAGGGTGCTCTGTCCGGATTGGCAGGGTAGTTTTTGGCGGGAAATCCAGATAATGGGATTGGTTCCAAGTATACCTGGCTAGGTATATAAGTGGGGCAGTTGCCCCTTTGTTTGCCAGTCTGTGAGACATCAATAAAGAGTTGGAATGCTGAACCCTGGTGTCCTGAGTCGTCCATCTTGGCCATGCGGTCCGGAGCCCACTATTTAACACTTATATTAAATTTACCACCTCAGAAATTTTGGGGTAGATTTTCTTGAGACTCTGGAATTTCACAAATGTAGGACAGCATGAAGAGCATAGGCTAATTTTCCCTCTCCACCATGGATACAGCAGTTAACCAAGCACAGTTTTTAGAGTGTAAATTCAACTGGGTGTAGTACTGGTGGGGAAATCTACTACGGCCTTTTTAATTTGCCAGAATATGATTTCGGGTTTAAACACATTCTTTCAAGAAGCATTATCTGCTGCCTCTGCTGATGAATTTTTTTAAACATTGAATGGCTGACAAACACATCTGATCACTGAAACTCTTCCAATCCTTGCATCACCATGCATGGCACAGATCATTTTCACAAGATGTTGAGAACCGCAAATTACATATTAGTTTGACATATTGTGTGAATCTTGATTAAAACCATGATATTTGTCATGCAAAAGTATTCTAAGCACGAGGTCCCTGCCAATGAAGGGGAAAGACAGGGACCACTTACTAGGAAACGCTCAACACCTTGATATTTGTAACAAAGTGGCACCTGCAGCTATCTCTTATGATTACCCCTCCCCCCCTTGCTAGCAGGATTAATTTTGAAAGAAAACTTGCCCCCAGGCTAATGCTGGAATTGTCTTTGATTTCATGGCTGAGATGATTAGTATGGTCTAATATCCAAGAGTAATGAGATTAAGGAGACTGTGAAAAACAGGCAGAGGGAGAGAATGAGAGACTTTTGCTCAAGATTAAAATGTAACAGAGTAATTTTAAAGGCTTAATTATTCAAAACACTGGCTAATTAAATGGCACCAAAGAATCTTCAGTCTTAAAACAGGTTAGCTACCAGACGTATTGCATTAATTGATACCCACAGAGAAAGCAAAATATAACCTGGTATATTTTTTAGCCTATCTCTTACTAGAAGGAGTATCATATCAAAATGCTTGCAATGTGGTAGACATACCAAGCGCATTGTTAATAACCTTGAGCATGACAGCTTGCTCTGAATGAATGAATCTTGAAATGTGTTGTCCCGGATCTTTTAAAATTTCATGGTAAGGAGACTTTTGACTTATACGACTTCGCTGTGCTGAGGATTGCACTAAAAGAAGAGGGAGACTTTAGATGAGATAGATAAGATAAACTTTATTGTAATTTTTTACTCGTTTCACTGAGTAAAATAATCTTTATTGTCATTTGATAATACTTTACCAGCATTATTCAAAGTTCTTACAGACTGCAGGATATCTAAGGGCTAATTCAGTGCAGCTGAGAACATAACTATTGAGAAGAAGCATGGGAATGCATAGATGGTCCATGGCAAAATACAAGATGTGTGCACTATTATTTTATTTATTACAGTCTCTGCAAAGTAATCAAGAAGGGAAAATAGGAAGTAAATCTTGCAACTATCAGAATGGGCTTTGAAGGACACTGCATTTGGTGTGAGAATATGTAACATGAACTTCTCTTTGTGTACAATTTGTGATAAGAGAGAGAGAGCATGAGAGAAGGCAATCAGAAAGGCAGTGCTAATTTTCATTTGTACACTTGATTTGATGCTAATGAAACAACCAAATGATTGATGTGACATTTTGTAGTTGCCAAGGGCACCTTTCCAATGTGTACAAGGTACTGGAAGAAGTCCTCCAGAGCGAGAACAAAATGTGCATTTAATTGGGAAGAGAGAAGAAAGCTAATTAGCAACACAGCATTAAACTTTTGTGCTTATATGCCCAACTTGAAATTACTCTATTCAGTATTAATTTTGCTAGTCTGAAAGTTCAGTCTATGTTGGATAATGTGAGAGCCTTGAAGCTCCACTGTCTGCATCCTTTGCAAAATCACTCTGAATAAAGTTGAATGGCGGGGATGCGTGTGTGATTGCTGAAAAGAAGTGGCTTGATGAAGACCTATCTAATTTCCCTTTCTGGGAGCAATGCAGCAAAGATCCTTGGTACCTCTTCAAGTAATTATTTTGGGTTCTACCTATTCAAAACCTATTTTGAAAGTCTGGGGAAATGAATTTATACAGGATTATCTTGGACCTTTTCCACTGCCCTTATTCTCTATACAAAGAGATGTTGCAGTTCCACCAAAGTAAGACTTGACATTTACCAAATGTCCTGGTAAAAAACATTCTCCCACCTCTCTTTGCCTGTTTCCCTGCTTCTCACTTACACTGCCATAAAACTACAGAGAGAACATCTTGATCAATGTTTGAATGTGCTTGAGAAGCAGGATTTTAGCGAAGCTCAAGTGGCTTCTTGGCTGGCTGGGCAATTCCGGGAGTTGAAGCAGTGGTGGGATTCAGACAGTGGTGGGATTCAGACGGTTCGCACCAGTTTGGCAGAACCGGTAGCTAATATTTTGTTGCCCAGGTTCAGAATGGACTTCCGGAAGGGGCATCCACACAGAGAACCAGTTGTTCACATATTTGAATCCCACCACTAGATTCAAATACGTGAACAACCGGTTCGCTGTGTGGATGCCACTTCCAGAAGTCCATTCTGGGCCTGGGCAACAAAAAAGTAGCTACCGGTTCTGCCGAAGTGGTGCAAACCAGCTGAATCCCACCACTGAGTTGAAGTCCACATATGTTAAGTTGCCAAGATTGGGAACGACTGCTTTAGAGTTATGAACCTCCAACATCACCGTACTATGTCACATCCAGATCTGAGAGCAAGAAAACTTAATAAAATAAATCCAACCTTCCTCTGCAATTGGTTTAAAGCAGCAAAGGTCTAGATGTTTAAAATGTTGTATTTGTGATACATCCTGATTTTTAGCCTTCACCAAAAGAGAGCATGGCTTGGATGGGACATGGAAGGGGAGAGCTGCGAGATTGCCTTTATCTTCCAATTACAGGTTTGGCTTCTGCAGAATTAAGTGAGCCATTGAGCCATGATGGGAGGCCTTGCAGATACTCTTTCAAACCTTTTAATGTAATCACCAATCACACTTATTAAATTATCCTGCAGCAGAGAAGAGTTAAGCAAGACCTCTTGCACGTATTAATCCAAAGCAGAAAGATGGGATCTCCCCATTAGAGTGTTCCCATTTTGTCCTGACATGGAAATTAGTATCATTGGTCTGAATGAAACAGATCTGGACCCTTTCCCCAACCTTTGCAGCTCTATAGCATGCCTTTGAGAGATCTTCTGCTTGAAACTATAAATGTATTTATTTAAAATATCACGGTTCTTCCCCTCATTTGTGGCAGCCACCTGCTCCCCTCCCTAGTTTCCATATATATTGATTAGCCTGATCAAAACCACCTTTTTGTGGAAGCCTCCTGACTGCCTTGGAAGAGCAAAATCCCATCAGTTCATATTGAAGTATTTTCCACTTGGTCTAACTTGTTCTGGGTGATGTTTAGTGGAAGATAAGCTCTGTGATAATATGATCAAAATGATATATGCCACAATGCCACAGTATGTATTGCATGATTTATATACTCTGGCATAATAAAAAATGAAAAAGAAAGCTGTAAACTGGGTATCCTCCAGAAATATTTGTCATGCTGAATAGGGATGGTGACCCCTGAGGGCCAGCACATCTGGAAAAACATTAATTTGGGGGAAGCCTGGATTAGAAGACTGGAGACAAAAAAAAAATCCACTGGGTAGTAAAGCCCTAAATATTGGGATTCAGTTAGCTAAGCACTGGGTATCAAAATGAACTGACACTGAAATATCTACAGCAGAGCTCTCCAACCCTGCCAATTTTAAGACCTGTGGGCTTCAACTCCCACTCTGGCTGGGGAATTCTGGGAGTTGAAGTCCATAGGTCTTAAAGATGCCAAGGTTGGACAGCCCTGATTTACAGTATGGGAATAAGGAAGAAAAGGCAAAGAGTGAAGTAGTGGGTAGAGTTAATGGAGGCAAGCATGCTTTGCAAGGATAGAAAACTATAGTTTACGTTAAGATATGTGGACTTCAGTTCTCAGAATTCACCAGTCAGCGACACAGGGCTAAACTTTAGATTTATGTACATTTCCTTTCTTATGTTTTATTTAACACACACATACTTAATTTTGCTTACTATTTGTTGTTTCTGTTTTTCGCTTGGCATAATGTTGCTGATGCTCAGTGCACTGCTGTCTATGAGGAAGGGAAATTAGAGGGTCTGGCTGATGAAAGCAGCATTGTGGCATGGTGATGGAAACCCCTCTTCTTTTCTACATGTGTGATGTCACACATTTGCCCCCAAAGAGCAGAGCTTATGTTGCTTTTGTCATTTGGATAAAAGTAGCAAGATCCTACATAGGGCATTATCTCAGGGATGAATGTCATGGGTATGTTTTTATATCTACGTATCTATAGGTAGCCCTTGACGTTCATTTAGTGACTGTTCAAAGTTACAATGGCACTGACAAAAGTAATTTATGATTGTTTTTCACACTTACGATGGACCCCTGCTGCCACATGATCAAAATTCAGATGCTTTGACAGTACTCCGGGCAGTAGTGGGATTCAAATACCTGAACAACTGGTTCTCTGTGTGGACGCCGCTTCTAGAAGTCTGTTCTGGGCCTGGGCCTCCCAGGTCCAGAAGGGACCACTGGAAATGCATGGATGCCAGTTCTGGAAGTCCGTTCTGAGCCTCGGAGGCCCAAGCCCAGAACGGTCTTCCGGATGTGGTGTCCACGCACTTCCACTGGGCCGTTATGGGCCTGGTAGGCCTCCCTCAGGCCTCTGAGGCTCAGAATGGGCTTCCGGAAGTGGCGTCCACACACTGTTCTTGGCCTTGCGAAAAAGGGCTAGAGCTTCAGCCGGTTCGCCAAAGTCAACAAAAAAAATTAGCCACCAGTTCTGTTGAACCAGTGCAAACCAGGTGAATCCCACCACTGGTTCCAGGGTCATGTGATCTCCTTTTGGAGACCAGATTCACTTAACAACCATGTTGCTATCTTAACAATTGCAGTGAATCACTTAACACTGGTGGCAAGAAAGGTTGCAAAATTGGGAAAAACTCATTTAACAACTTAGCAACAGAAATTTTAGACTTTATTATGGTCATAAATTGAGGGCTACCTGTATTGCCGAAAGAAGCATCGTATGTGGCATTTCACTTGCCTGTTGCACTGCATTCTTATTTAGGTTGACACTGAAGTCATTTCCATTCTGCTGTCCACTATAGTCAGTAACTGCAAGGGACTATAGCTCTAGTTTTTGTTTCTGATAATATGATGAAATATGGGAAAGACAGAGCCTAAGGATCACCAATAGATTGGACATCTCCCCTTTAGAATACAGTGGTAGTGGAAAATACAAGAGGCACTGCTCTCTGGTGGCTGATTTTAAAACTACACCTACAAGTTATCTTTCACCTCCTTGCTATAGATGTTCATGGTAAGGTAAAGGTAAAGGTAAAGGTTCCCCCACACATGCGTGCTAGTCGTTTCCGACTCTAGGGGCCGGTGCTCATCTCTGTTTCAAAGCCGAAGAGCCAGCGCTTGTCCGAGGATGTCTCCATGGTCATGTGGCCGGCATGACTAGACGCCAAAGGCGCACGGAACGCTGTTACCTTCCCACCGTAGTGGTCCCTATTTTTCTACTTGCATTTTTACGTGCTTTCAAACTGCTAGGTTGGCAGAAGCTGGGACAAATAACAGGTGCTCACTCTGCTACGCAGCACTCGGGATTCGACCCGCCAAACTGCCGACCTTCTGATCGATAAGCTCAGAATCCTAACCCACCACGTCCCTGATGTTCATGGTAGGGCTGGGCAAAGATTGCCTGTGCTGGCTCAGGAATTCTGGGAGTTGAAGTCCACAAGTCATAAAGGGGCTGTCATTCCCCACCTCTGATTTAGCTGGATCCTCAGTTCAGAAAGCTTGTGTCTTGTTTTGTGTAGGTCCAGAAGGGAGGAGTTAGATCATTTCCAAGAAGGGAGGAGTTAGATCATTTAAATATGTGCTGTACTTTAAGATGCTAAAAAGATTGCTCAATCTGTTGTATATGAGAGGGTGAAGCAAGAAAGAGAGACTGGACTTCTAATTTCTCAGCAAACTTCTCCACAGTGTACCCATTGTGTTCAAATGTTCTTTAAAGTTCTTGTCTCTCTGAGTATTGTTGTTCCCTTACCTAGCTGCGTAGGTGCTTTTTTGTGTTGTTGTTGCAAGTAAAGCTACTTTTCTTTTAAAAATGGTCTTGAAAAGTAATGAGAGAAAGGAAATAACCCATTAGTCCTTCCACCTGCTGTATGGAGTCCCAACACCAGGCCTCTAAGAAGTAGATCACAAAAGAGCAGGCAGGCAGGACCATTTTAATGTATCTTAGGGAAAGCCAACTTCTAGAATCCATGACTGCTCCATTTCAATCCTGCAGCTACCTAAGAATGCATTTGCATGTTAACTTTTTTTTTTAATCCCATTTATATTCCGCCCTTCTCCGAAGACTCAGGGCGGCTTACAATCTAAAGCACAAATCAATGTGCTTAGCAATCTTCCTCTCTGTTAAGATGTTCCAAATTGGTACAGGACACAGTGATGCCTCCAGATGTTGAGATTTTTTACTGACTGCGGAATAAGATTGTCCTACCCAATTTTTAAACAGAACACTTAAAATTTAGGTAGAATTTAACCTGAGAGAACCTATGCCATTAGACAAATAGTACAGTGTTTTCCCTTTGTTTTTGGTATTTTCACCCTCATGAAACATTTGTGCTTTTAAAAGATACTCACTTGTGCTTAATTTAATAAATAATTGGCTGTTCCCTTCCTTGTTCCACAATCAATTAGTGCCCACAAATCAATCCAATGATAGAGCTTGCAATTGAAGGTGAACTCAGATACTTCGGAGAAATGACATGAAAGTCAACTATGCATTTCTGTAATAGAAATTATTACAGAAATTATTAGAAATTAATGGGGCGTGGTGGCTCAGTGGGTTAGGACGCTGAGCTTGTCGATCAGAAGGTTGGCAGTTTGGCGGGTCGAATCCCGAGTGCCGCGTAACAGAGTGAGCGCCTGTTACTCGTCCCAGCTTCTGCCAACCTAGCAGTTTGAAAGCACGTAAAAATGCAAGTAGAAAAATAGGGACCACTACGGTGGGAAGGTAACAGCGTTCCGTGCGCCTTTGGCGTCTAGTCATGCCGGCCACATGACCACGGAGACGTCCTCGGACAAACGCTGGCTCTTTGGCTTTGAAACGGAGATGAGCACCGGCCCCTAGAGTTGGAAAACGACTAGCATGCGTGTGCGGGGGAACCTTTACCTTTACCTTTAATAGAAATTAAGACTATAATTCTATGCTGCCTCGGTAGGTCTCCATACCATTGGTGTGTAATGAAAATAAAATATAGTTATGGCTCATCACCCAGGAAACAAAACACATTCTAGTCACTTGTGATCCCATATATTATTTCAGTATTAACAGACTGATTCTGTGATCAGTCCAAATTCAGAAAAGATGAAGAAAATCATGAAGTCATATGAAATGGTTCTTCTGGAAAAGCAAACCTAGAAAGCTCCTACTTTTCCATATTCATAAAAATGATCTGTTGTAAAGGGAAACCATAGCAGTTTTTGATTTTGCTCTTTTTTCCCCTTTGCTTACTTCAGATAGAGAGAAAAAAGACCATTTTTTGCATTAGGTTTTAGATTCTTCTTATGAAAATACAGGAAAACTTTTTTTTGGCATGGCTGATAAAGTTACACACTTCTGATCCTAATAGTGGTGCATAGGGATGATTTCAAATTTTGTTTCAGTCCTGCTGCACACACACACACACACACACACACACACACACACACACACACACACAAACACACCTTGTCAGCAGATGGAGCTATGTCACAGAAAATTCTCATTTGATGCCAAGTACAGGAAAAAACATCTACTGAATGTCACCAATTATGAAAGAGAATTTTTATCTATGCAATTTAAGATACGCTGCAGTGCCCCAACTCTCATCCTTTTAAAGGGCACTTTGTGAAACTGGGCCAAAACTGCTCCCTAAAAGATCTCAATTGCAATGCTATATCTTTCCACCAAACAGATCTATCCTTTTCTTCCTCTCCTTCCAATGTGTAAAATGGTCCACAGACCTCACCTCTAATCAGCAATAGTTCAGAGAATCACCCAGCTGGGTGAGGATTTCAGCCAAGACAGAATTTTAATGCTCTGATGGGTAGGGGCAATAATCAATTTCAAGCAAATCTGGTACAATATATTAATTATACTGTTGGAATTCTCAAGTTAGTCTTGTTCTACTTTAATACTGTGACAGATCCCAGGGACTGCTCCGTCGCTTCATTATCTATCTATTTATTAAGAGTATTGTGTCTGTATTGTGTACAACTCAAGGCAATGTAGGTACTACTCTTGCCTATTTTACTCACAGCAACAACCCTGAGAGGATTAGAACTCATGGACTTCTGGTTTCTAGTCCAGTTCTTTATTCACTATACCAGACTGGCTCTCACAATACAGAATTGCCTTATTGAAGGCTAGAACATCATGATATTGAGGGAAATTCATTCCCCATCTAGACGTGCCAAGAGAAAACGGTCAGAAACTTCCCCTAAAGCCTGATGCTTTCTCCAGTCAGAAAGATCAGGGGGACCAATGGACAGGTATGGCTGCTGCCTCCCTCTTTCCCCCATGTGAGAGGGGGAAAGAGGCCTGAGGCCTGAGAGGGCTGAGGCCTGAGTAGAGAATAATATGGTGAAGAGAAAAAACCAGTTCCGTGACAGTAAACCTATCAGTGGAGGTCAACTATTTTTATTTATTTTATTTTATTTTTCTTCCATTTATATCCCGCCCTTCTCCGAAGACTCAGGGCGGCTTACAAGCTTAGCAGTAGCCTTCATTCTATGTATATGCCTGCTTATTAGGGCTTTCACACACACCCCCAAGCGGCATTATTACAAAGTCAGCTTAATTGCCCCCAACAATCTGGGTCCTCATTTTACCTACCTCGGAAGGATGGAAGGCTGAGTCAACCTTGAGCCTGGTGGGATGCGAACCTGCACTTTTGGCATTTTTGGCTAAAGGATGCAGAGAAGAGGGAAGAAGCTTGAGAAGGATAAGTCAACATCAACTGATAACATCAACAGATTCATCCTGACAGCCAGGGAGCCTTAAAGCAACAAGAACTGCTGATTGATCTTTTTAGTGAGATCTATACAAACTTCCTCATCACCCAGTAAGGCCCAGCCTTGAACAAGCTCACCATTTAGGCAGAGAACTGAGTTGCCTAAACTCAAGCAAGAACACCAGAAAGCAGATAGGGGAGGCATGTACTGTAGAGAGAAGGTGCTGGCCTAAAAACTCTTAGCTGAACTTAGTGTTTTGAATGCCATGAATGGCTGCTGCTAAGACAATTTAATTTCTTAGTTGGACATTTCAGTTTGCGATGATAATTTCAATGACTGACGTTTCAAGAAAGTCTTTGTTTTTAAAGCTATGTCCCTGAGGGCTTAAGGGACTGGATTGAATACATTTAATCAAATTGTTAACACTTTTGGTGGGTTCAGTATTTGCTTCTAGCAACTATTATTCAGTTTGCGCCTCTCTGCTTAAAGGGGTCGCGAGTGATGAATTCATGAAAAAAAAGTGTTAAGTGTAAAAACAAACTTGAGTGAAAATACAGCAGGAAAAATAAATCACAGCAATTGTTTAAAATCTACTTTTGCATCAGTTTTAAAATCAAAAAGTTTGTCATCCTTTAGGACTTCATGTGCAAAAGACATAGAACTGGAGTTAGTTCTGGCTGGTTTAGCCTTTGTTTCCTCAGCCCCGAGTTGCACTTCCTGGAAGCTACCACGAAGAAGACCTTCCAGGGACAATGGGAAGATGAAAGAGCTTTTCCTTGTAGCACCTGTTGCATCTGTTGATATCCGAATAATTCCTTAGTAGCAATCTGCTTTTTAATATTACAGTGCAGTAAAGAGTCACTAGGTGGCAATAGTGGCTTTTAAATTGATAAACAAAATGCTGGAAGAAGAAATATATTTAGACCCTACAGATCATAGTTATCTGTTCTGAACTTTTTTTTTGTATTATCCAATCAGCAAGTTTTATTTCTAGCAGTGATTTTTGTTTGGTTACATATTTTATTAACATCTTGTTTTTTCATTCAACAAGACAAGTGCCATGGTTAACAGATAAACCATTATAACACAAACAAAAGAACATAGAAGTATCAAAAAATGTTTCTTAAAATACAACCCTTAATCATTATTTTTTTAAAAAATGGATTGGAAATCAAATAAATCTTTCAAAAGGGTGAATTCCATAGCTTGGGAGCATGCAACGCAAAGTTTTCTCTGATGCCAAGCTAACAGGCTCTCAAAGGTAAGGAATTTTCAAAAGGAATTTCTGCAGATCTCACTGCCTGGCTAGATCCAACAAATAATCAAGCTTTTAGCTGCAGTTATTTGAATCTGAAATTTTTATACTGTTGTTGCAAGTAGTTTATCTATTGGGAGAGGGTGTTTAATATTGTGGCTTATTTTCAGATAAAGGGGCACTTTGAAAATAGTTTAAATGAATCAGTGATTTTTGATGATATATATTCTAATTTCAGGATGTCCAAACATTCTAGAGGATCAGTCACATTTTCATAAAAAACAATTTAATTAAAAATAATTAAAGAGAGATATGTGTATTTGTTTCTGGAAATGTTGAATACGCTGCACAAGGGCAGTTTTACATGCTCAAGTAAGCTTGGTTACATTTCTTGGAACATCTATTTCCCCACAGTGTATGCAACTCTCTGTGGGATATCATTATCTACTTATTCATTCATTTAATGCCTAGCTCCAGTCCCACAGGACTCCAGGCAAGATTCATAATACATAAACCATTAAAACATTCACGATCAGGTTAAAATAATAAAAGCGTTAAAGCATAGGAAACCACAACACCACTAAAATTCAAACTGGGCATCAGGACCTAAACACTGCCTAGAAGAATACCATTGTTAGCTGCTTCTGGAAGGTAGCTAAGGTTGGAGGTATCATAAACTCCAAAGAGAGGCCATTTGGAGGGCTGGCATTGCTGCAGAAAAGTAGCGTCTTTCGTTCTGGCTTCCCCACCTGCCCAAAGTGAGAAAACATCGGCTGCTTTTCCCAACAAGATTGAATTGGTTGGGCCAGTTCTAGCAGGTGTCCATGGTCCTGAAGGTAACTTGGTGCTAAAGCATAAAGGCTTTTTAGGTTAACACCTAATTGCAGCCATGAACCTGTTGGAAGCCAACTTATGACCTGTAACTCATGTATAAAATGTTCCCATCGGCAAGTGCCAGATATTAAATGGGCCATTGCATTCTGAACCAACTGAAGCTTCTGAGTGATTTTTAAAGGCAGTCTCACGTGGAGTGCATTTGTCAGGCGTGAAAAACCAAGTCCACACGGTCCCATTAAACTGATTTATTGCTACGAAGCCCATGCACAGGAATCTTCTCAACTAACTGCCAGCACTAGATTGGTGCTAGAAAAGGCTCGATGGCAATCAAAGGGGGATGGACGTAGTTCACTTGTGGCTACGTAATGGCTCTAAACTGATCCCTCTTTTTACTTCTCTCCCTGGCTCTGCCACTGCTTTTCCTACAGCACTGCAATAATAATCTGAATAAGTTGTGACAAGGGCAAGAGTCACTGCAGCTAGTTCCTATTGCCCTCAATAGGACCAAGCTGAGTAAAACCTTCAAGCTATTGTTCCAGCAGGAGCTCTGAGTCCAGGAATGCCTGACTTGTTCCTTCTCATTTTTCCCATCTAGTGACACGACTGGATCTGCCTGACAATCCTGATGGACACACAATAATCCCAGCATTCTAGGATTCAATTTTAATCTTTTCTTTCCCATTCACAATCTCCAGAACTGGGACAAGACCTCAACAGCTTCACCAGCATATTCTGAGGTAAAGTTGCAAAGCTACAGTGAGCATCATCAGCAGACTGATAGCAGTGAACTCTGAACTGACATGTTATCTTAATGTAAATGATAAACAGTTACGGGGAGTTAACTGAGCTGTATATGGCACCCTCAAAGGGAACAGCTACTGCAATGTCGCGTGGTTGAACCGAGAGACGGACACTTGAGCTGGGTAGTAACTTCTTTATTGGATCAGGAATGAAGCTGGAGCAAAGGGGTTACCTGGCGTCTCTTTATACCTGCCCAGGTGAATCGCGACCAATAGATTCAAACCTGGGCTTCCCGCCAGTGCAGGTGGCCAATGGATTTAAACCCTGGCTTCCCGCCAGAGCTGACCATGCCCTGGGGCTGTCAACGACTCGCTCTATTCAGGCTTTCCCGCCAAAAGCGGTTATAGCCTGGAGCTGTCCAGCCCCCTGCTGGGCTGACATTCCGTGTATGCTTTAAGAGCATACACTACAGCTACCAAGTTGACCTCCCCTATCCAGTTGCACTGAGGACAGATCAGAAACACTGTAAAAAAAATTCCTCCAATCCCCAACTTCCAAAGCTGGTCCAGAAGGATACCATTGGTCAATGACACTGCGAGCTGCTGAGACATCTAAAAGGACCAGCAGAACCATGTTAACCCCATCCAAATCTCAATAGAGGTAATCCTTCGGTGCATTCAAAGCTCTCTTCATCCCACAGCCAAGTTTGAACCCTGGATGAAGAATTCATTCAAAGTACTCATTCACCATGACCTTCACAACCTTAGCTAGAAAAAAAGAGGAAAAGATAGAAATTGAGTGATAGTAATATAAGTTCTCTGGATTCAGAGACAATTCTTCCTTCAAGACTCCTGGCAAGATTGAATAAGTGCACATTAGAAGTTTGACTTGGCGCCAGGTATTCTGTTGTTTTTGATGTCTTATTGTGTTTAGTTTTATGGTGTTGATAACACTGTGTTGTGCACCAACTCATCTTGTCCTCCATCAGTTTCCATCCACCATATCCATTGGTGGAGCTAAGGAAGGGAAATATTGATTGATAAACTTACAAAAGAGAAAGATTTTAATACGTTGTTTTAACTTTGGGTTGGGAACCCTTCCAAGTTGGTTAGAAGATGGACTGCTATATAACTGTTTTAAATCATTAAGCATCCCTTCTGTAAGAAGGTATTAACAGTCTCCCAGGACTATGTAAATATTTTGCTCTGCAGCTCAGAGAAGTGGCAGGGATGTAAGCATCAAGTGGCAAAGGACATTCTATCCATTTCTTTCAAAGTCCTAGGACCAAATAGCACTTGAATGGCCCATATTCCAATTCCTACTGATAGGCCACTTCTCAACTGTTTCTATACCTTACCCTGGTGAATACTCAAGGAACTACATGCCACCTTCCCAAATCTCTTCCAACTCACTGAGCCAATCCAATCCAATCCAACCAGTGTGAACCTCTATGTTGGGAAGGAGTCCCTATTCCCAGTACACTCTTAAATGTTACACCCGCCCCAAACAAACAGCAAAACAACAACAAAAACCCTACTCTTCTTTGCTCCAGTTTGATTCTACAACACTTCACCATTACTGCAAGACTGAGCAACGATAAACATCACACTCCCCCACTTCAGTTCCTCTACTGTTACCACTGTCAGCCCAGCTTAATAGGAATGGAAGAAGGCTATAACATTACAAGTTAAAATGTTTAATGCAACATATCTGGTTTCGTATTACTATACTGAGCATCACTTTACATGCTTTATTTGTTGACAGATGTATTCATTTCTTTCTCATTTGTGGTGTACTTGTAAACCTGTTTACAATATAAAGGAGAAAGAACAAGAAATTACAAAAAGGTCTAGCTCAAATGGTTGAGGTGTGATAATTTTGACATGATAGGCACACAAGGGGAAGAACATCGTGGATTTCAGCATCATGTTGAAGGAACATAGATGTGGCAGGTTTATCGTGGCAAGACTTTGATGCAGATGTCCAGGAACCACGTAGGAGAATGAATGAACAGGAGACCTATATATCCACACTGGAACTGCAGAGCACGTCTGCTACTTTTGTAAGTGAAGTTATACATAAAGAGTACACATGCACATAATAGATTAGAAATGTCAAATGTTAAATGATCTAATGTTTGGCACAGTATAAAGTAGCACCCTTAGGTTACTATCTGTGGAGACTTTCAGTCATCCAGGTCACGGTTGTCCCAAAGGTGCTTTTTCAAAAAGCAACTGGGACTTTTGTTTTTCCATTGTAAAATTAATCTGTCTTATTCTTTCACTGTGAAGTTGGAGCTGTGCTTTCTGCAGGATGATTTTTAGGCTACTGCATCTGACCATGAAAGCATTAAAAATGTTATTCAGTTAGACACAAACCTAGCTATCCTGCCACAGGATGTATATGGTCAAGATCTTGCACCTATTTAAAGCATTTTCTTAACAACAACAAAAAATATTTTTAAAAAGCCATTCTACTTGCAAAGATACATTTTTTCCCCATTCACAAACAGAACACTGCATCTTCCATATACTGTAGCAAAGGAGCTTGCTTCCCCCCACCCCTTTCTTCAGAATGGTTTCTTCTATTCACAAGTAAATTTAGTCATTCAGTTAAACTACTTAAGGTAGTGCAACTTGGCTTTCTTTCACTAAATGATGGCTTACCTGGCCAGCCTTGGATCTGACTTCTTCAAAAGTGGCAGTTTCTAAATCACCCTTCTCAAAATTGCTGCTCTACAGTTCTCATGATTCCTGTGTATCAAAGCCCACTGTGGATGCTATATCCTGAGAATATGAGGCTGGAGAAAGAACTGCTTTGTATACTCAGCAATTATTGCAGGTTAATTAAAGCTTTTTCCTCATTTCTTGTTTCATTGTTCTCTGAATTGCTTTCCAGCCTGACTCAAATTTCCATTTACCTGGTTCACTTACTTACAGGTAATTTTATACCTCTCTTCATGCATTCTTGCAAGAATTTTATTTTATAGTGTTTTTAAGAACATGTGAATTCATTCCATTTAAATGGTTTCTATGCAATGGGAAATGAGATAAGAGGATTCAAATTATGTAGCAATTCCCAAAAAGTACGCTTCAGCCTATTTGACAAAATTGGACGGTCTACTACCTGGCTCGTTACTATACAGGCATCTGTCAGTAGATATTTGAATTTCTCTCCAAATATAACAAAGAACAGGGCTTCTGGACTTCAGGTCTGGAATCATATGGCTACTGCCACAATCTCTAGAAGATCCTTAGATCTTGCCAGAGACAGCTAGAATGGGAAGAACCCCAAGAATATTTTTAGGTGATGGTAGAAATTTTGAGTGGCCCCATTTTTAAATCCACTTTCAAATCCACCTTTGAGTCATTCTCAATCTGTGTTTTGTCCAATAAAATCTCTTCTTCTATAACTCTTTTAAATCTATTTTTTGTAATAGCAGACAATCTTAAGAGTAGTTTCTGAGTGCAATATTTTCAAACATCCTTGAATTCTTCCAAAGTCAGATATTTTTGCTGCATTCTGTATTAATGGTTCTTCTCCTTTAATTATAATATTTAATTTTTTCTTCTTCCCTTTAGTGTCTACTACTTTCAAAGTCCACTCCTACCATGTTTTCATTCTAATCAATAACATGTTCCCAAGTCAAGATTTCTTACAATTAGTTTCAAAAAATATTTTTCTCTTTTTTTTCTCTCTCCCCCCCATCTAAATTTTAAACAACCCATGGGAATGTTTCTTATAATAAATGTCAAAATCATATTTCAACTCTCTCTGGCCTCTTAATCTGTTTGTAGCTTTTGAAAATCAATGTTCTAATCATACTTTTACTTTCTGTTTTTTTTTAAAAAAGGAATTTTTAAAGTTCTTAAACTTGAGGGAAACTTCTTTCTTCAAAGATTGAAGGTAACTCACTTAATGTAATGAAACTTGTTTTTCTGAATATCCAAATATTCTGAATATCCAAAAAGCTGCTAACAAGCGATTTCCAGAAGGAGGAGATACATAATCATAATAGTAAAGTTGTAAGGGACCTTGGAGGTTATCTAGTCCAACCCCCTACTCAGGCAGGAAACCCTCAACTTACAGTCACAATTGGGACTGGAATCTTGGTCATTGAGTGAAGCAGTTGTTATGCCCATGTGACTGTTTTGCTCAATGAATGCAATCCCAGCACTCCCGGTTGTGATTGTTAAGTAATCTCCCAGGTTGTTAAGAAGATGGAGCAAAGGAACTGCCTGCCAAAGTATTTCAACTCATAATGGAACAATTGGCCGCAACCCCTGGCCCCACTGGCTTCATCCTTCCGCACCCCCCACCCATCCCCGTGCTCCTTCACCCATCACCTCACCCTGGGTGGTCTTCTGGTCTCTTTGGGGAAATAACTGTATGGAAAGCTTGTGGGCAATTCTGATCCTTTCCTTGCCCCAGAGAATAATTCTGAGGTGACAATCCATTCTCTACCTACTTGTTCTGCTATGGTCATCAACTCTGCTTTTTTTCATTGTATTATTGCTTCCTTGGACATCAATGTCAACTCTTCTTGCATTTCTAATATTCTAACAAATCTGACATTTTCCAAACCATACATGATTTTACATATCTCTATCGTGTCTTCCCTTATTTACCTTTCTATGAAGCTAAAAAAAGTCCAAAGCCTCTTTTTTTCTTGTTGCATTTTCTCCAGCAAAGTTGCTCTAGCTCCCTGACAGCTTTTTCAGTGCTACACTCTTTTCTGAAATATATAATACTGTATCTGCTTGACATTGTCTCCCTTCAACACCTGCGACTATAAATTGGTTTCAATAGTCCTTGGTGTTCTGTGAGCATGGGTGTTTGCTTGGAGACATTTCAGTGCCTGTCTAGATAACCTAATCAAGGCCACTACAATTTGCCACTGATGTACATATATTCTCTTCTGTTGGGACCACATGTGGATGTCAAATCCTTCAGAAAGCATACAAATGGGAGAAATTTGCATTTAGGCAAGCCTTCATCCAGGAACAACTATCCTTTCTGCATGAATATCTATGACAGCGTGCCCTGCCCATTGGGGTCAAGTTGAAAACCTCCAATAAACTGCACAGCTGAATGAAAAATAGCTCAACAAAGCGGGCAAAAAAATGAACCAGCTAATGATCAAGGATGCTCAACTCAGACTAAACAAATACCAGCCCATCATAGATAACCTCAAGGAACAATTGAAACAAACCATGATCCCAGAACACATACAAATGCTGGAAGACTACCTCTTTTAAGACAAACTGAAACCTGGAAAACAAAACTCCAAAGGGAGTTAAAAAGGAAATCACAGTGTAATCGAAGCTGTGCCTGATTTTTATGTGTTTCGTGAGCTATGTTCGTAAAACTAGGTAGAGCTTCTATCACCTGATATCAGCTTGTCCCAAAGGTGCTTTTTCAAGAGGCAACTGGACTTCCTTATTTTTCTTTGAAGATGTTTCACTTCTTATCCACACACATCTGCAGTATCAGGTGACCCTGAAGTCACAGACAAATCTCCAAGTGGCCTCAATGACTCTCTAAAAGAATGTAAATGACCAGCTGTCTGCAAGGAATATAAATCCTTCCATGCCTCACCATCCAGTCAGAGCTGAAGAAACTTCTTGGATGAGTAGCAAAAAGAGTCTTCAAAGAAAAACAAGAAAGTCCAGTTGCCTCCTGAAAAAACAACTTTGGGACAACCATGACCTGGGTGACTGAGAATCTCCATAGACAACCACCGTCTTCATTTTTTTTTAAACCATATCCTGCAGAGATATCTGTTTCTAGGTCAAGGTTGTTTGCTTCCTTGTTTCCCACTAAAATTCAAAACTTGGAAACATGCATTTATTTTCTGCAGCCCAAATGCTTAAGAGAAAATGTATACAAGATGCAAGATGGGCTGGATAAGTGGATTTCCTTGGGTTTTGTTTTATCTTGTAAAGCCAAAAATCTCATATTTTTTTGAAGATGGTGGATGGGAGACTCTTCTGTCATACAAAAGAAAATGCCAATATGGTTATAAAGGGATCCAGACCTTCCAGACATTTAAAAAGACACTTTGTCCTGCCAAAATATGATGGTTTCTGTACGATGAGAACTTTCATTTAAAAATAATAACGAGAACAAAAGCTACTAATGACAGAGGTTTCATACACTTTGATGAATGAGAGAACAGACCCCAAATGCTGGGACAGACATTTTCAATAGCCCAATTGCTCAATTAATTTCCAGCTCCATCTCTCCACCACCCACTTTTAATGTGAAAATCATCATAATTCCTCGCAGATTAGTATAGATAGAAGCTGACGGACTTTCCTGCTCAGGGTATTTGCAGGACATAATTCATTCATAAAGCTATAATGCACTCATCTATCATCTGAATTTTTTTTCTCCCCCTTTCCTCTCTCCACTCGCCCTTTCTGTTTCTGCTTGGGGCTCTCCAGAGGTCTCTGGGCGCTGATGTATTAGCCCGCATATGCAAGCTATGAATTATCAACTGAAAGAAGTCAATTATCCACTCCAAAAATGAGCGTCTGGGCACCAATAGCCCGAGGGGCCTCTTTTGTATTTACGAAATGATTTCATGGCAAGTAGAAGTAGTGCAGGGTTGTGTGTGTGTGTGTGTGTGTGCGTGCGTGCGCATGCGTGTGTAGGTGGGTGGGTGTAAGGTTGTATATGCCTACATCCCTTGGGGGGAGCCTTTTCCAATCTCTCTCTCTCTCTTCTTCCGCCCCCATCTTACCTTCTGGAGAGCAGAAGTTGGACAGCAGAGGTGAAAGTGGTCGGTAGAGGATAGATGAATGGAGTCAGGCAGGCAGGAACCATTTTAAACTTTTAATACAATAATCCATTTTTATATACACCTATTCCTGTGGCTGATTTCTGCACACTACAAAGGAGGCTTGCTTAGCACTTATACCGCCTTGCCCTTTTTTCTCCTGCTTTTTTAGAATCCTGTCAGGGCTTGGCCCGGCTCTCAGTCTAAACTTAGAGCTGAGGCTTACTGTAATGGCTAATGGGAAGCCAGTCTATTGGATTGTTGGAAAGCAATCCAACATACTTGTGCCTTGCGCCACTCACATTGATTTCTTCCCTTTCTCCCTCAGCCACAACCGGAACGGCAAGAGAACCACAGTTTATCAAAAGGTCCACCCAGGAAAAAGCAGATTTTCCATGGCATAACATGGAACAACAGGCTTCAGTGAATCTAGGTAAGATTGAGTTTTGGGGCCCTCTGGCTCAGGGACTAGGTCATCTTTAGTCCTGGATGGGATTGCACTGCCCAAACAGACCCTAGCGGTTGCCACAGACTCATGACTCCTATTTGAAGCTCAGGTAGCAGTAGTGGCCAGGAGGGCTTTTGTAGAGCTTCGTGTTGTGCACCATTGCGCTTGTTCCTGGACCAGGAGGTTCTGCTCACAGTCACTTACGTTCTGCTTACCTCCCCAAAATGGACTATTGTAAGGTGCTAGGCATGGGGCTGCCCTTCAAGAGTATCTGGAAGCTGAAGCAAGTGTAAAAATGCAGCAGCACGGACAGTTATCTGTTTCCCTAGAATCGACCACTTTTACACCCCTGCTCTGCAAGTTGCATTGGTTTATTTATTTATTTATTAAATTTTTATACCGCCCTTCTCCCGAAGGACTCAGGGCAGTGTACAGGGCAATAAATATTAAAAAACAAAGTACAAAAGTTAAAAAACAATTAAATAATTTATGCCCGATATATACAATAGTTAAAACCATATTAAAAACCCAACCGGATTGCTCAAATAAATAGGTTTTTAGATCCCGCCGGAAGGAGCGAAGGTCGGGGGCCATCCGGAGCTCAACCGGCAAGCGGTTCCACAGGTCTGGCGCGCCCACAGAGAACGCCCTCCCCCTGGGGGCCACCAGTCGACATTCTCTGATCGGAGGCACCCTGAGGAGGCCCTCTCTGTGGGAGCACACTGGACGGAGGGAGGTTGACGCCGGCAGCAGGTGCTGCCGTAGGTAATCCGGACCCATGCCATTTAGGGCTTTGTAGGTCATTACCAGCACCTTGAATCTCACCCGGAGGGCAACCGGCAGCCAATGCAGCTCGCGGAGCAAAGGTGTAACATGGGAGTATCGGGAGACTCCTAACACAACTCGCACTGCTGCATTCTGCACCAGTTGGAGCCTCCGAGTGGTCTTCAAGGGCAGCCCCATGTAGAGAGCATTACAGTAGTCCAAACGAGAGGTCACGAGCGCATGAGTGACTGTACGCAAGGCATCCCGGTTCAGATAGGGCCGCAACTGGTTGCCAGTTTGCTTCCAAGTCCAATTCAAGGTGCTAGTTTTGACCTTTAAAATCATGGCATGGGGCTGGGTTATCTGAAGGACTCCTTCTCTCCCCCCCCAATTACATCCAGCAAAAGAGGTATGCTGTGGGTCAGCAAAATAATCTCATCTGGCAGGACCTAGGAGATGGGCCTTTTCTGCTGTGGCACCTGCCCAGTGGAACATTGTCCACTCCCTCCAATATTGAGCTTGGTCTCACCTTTGACGTACTTCCAGAAATCCCTTAAAATGTTGCTGTGTCAAAAGGCCTGTGAATCTCAAAGAAATGGTGATCTGATGAGATGGCTGAGTAGGTTTCTACATCAATTCCCCCCCCCTCTATTTAGTCTCATTATTAATAGTATTGTTGATGCCTTTCAATTGTAATTGTTTTAACATTTTAATCTTATAATCATTTTTATTGTAAGCCACTTAGAGTCACTTTACTGTGAACTGGGTGATTGCATAAATATGATAAATAAATGCTTAGGGAAATGAGGTCATTAGGCAGAATTCTAGAAAGTTTTTGATAGCTCATTATAGGTTTTGGAACTGGAATTTAATAGAGGGATTCCATACTCCCTCCCTCCCCCCCCCCACTTAAGAGGGAAAATTTGAGTTCATTCCAGGCAGGCCATTCAATAAGCTACTTGCTTATGGGTGGAAGCCTTGAATGGCACGTTCTCTGTTCCATCCTATAGTTTTGCTTTGCTCCTTTGATTTGTTGATTGGATAGTCTTTTCATTTAAATAAAATTGCGTATTGATATATTTCTACAGAGATTTTCCCTTGATTGCAGGTCTACATTTGGGGTTTTTTCCTTAGTCATCATGGAGCAGAAGGACATTAATTCAGATGCAAGGTAAATTGTCTGGAAGTGCTAAGAGCTTAGCTCTTCTTTACAATGTTGGCTCATGACAGGTAAATTGCAGGTTAAGTGCGAGAGCAGCATTAACAGAGGAGCTCCTGGCTTCCGCAAATCCACCTTGGCCTTTAATCTGAATACAAAAGGAGGGAAGGAATTAAATTTGACCCCTGAATACACCGTCTGTTCAATGACAAGCTTATTTGGTAAACTCTTCTCAAGATGCTTTTATATTCTGTCTGTGATCACCTCAAGCAGGTACAAGAATGCTCTCAATAACAAACTCTTTATGTACTCTTGAATAGGTCTTAAAACTAGAGACCTTTGCTTTTCACGTTCCAACAATACCAAGTTTCTAGACATTTTACAGGAAAACAGTTCATTTCATTTGTCGTGTGAGAGACAAACATTACTCTATGACAGACATGTCAAACACAAGGCCCGGGGGCCGGATCCGGCCCGCGAAGTGGTTTCATGTGGCCCACGAAGCCATCCTGGAAACAGTGAGGGAACGGCCCCCTCTGCCTTGGCCCTGGCCCAGAGACCCTCCTTCTGCCAGAGACCCTCAGATCTGTCCCACTCCTGCCCAGGCCCCCATAGGCACCCTTGATGCGAACGATGTAGAGCTGGCCATGCCCACCCAGTAGGCCATACGCACTCTAGCCATGCCCATCCAGTAGGCCACGCCCACCCTGGCCATACCCACCCGGCCCCCTGAGAGCAACCACAATGCTGATGCGGCCCTCAATGAAATTGAGTTTGACACCCCTGCTCTATGATATAGCATTTTGAAATATACTATCTGCATTATTAGATAATTAAAAGACACATTATGTTGTTTTGCTGGTTGTATGAAAAACATTACGATCCCTTTCAGAGCTTTTATTTTAAAAAAAAAATACACAGAAACATCAATGAAATTCAATAGATGTCTAGAGAGAGAGAAAGCTCTGTTCTTGGGAAAAGTTGGTAAAGGATGCTTAGCACAATCTGCAAGGAAGCTTGTTGAATGCCAAGACTGAATTGTACTTCTGCGTTGAAGAAACTATAGACAATGACTTCTACAAACTAGCTACAAACAGCTCTGTGTTGATAGTATTACCTGGTGGAACCACTCAGATTTTAATCTGGGCATACCCTTAATGTAAAACATTTACTATATTAGTACAAGAGTATAGAAATTCAGCCTTCAGCTTTCAGAGAACTGCAATGCTCCCAGTTCTTTGCTACCACTGTTAATAACATGTAGGCTCAGAATACTGTATGAACTTCAGTATTTCATAAAGATGGCTCTGTAGATCAGTGGTGGGATTCAGCCAGTTCGCACCAGTTCGGCAGAACCAGTAGGTAATATTTTGTGCCCAGGCCCAGGATGGACTTCCAGAAGTGGTATCCACACAGAGAAACGGTTGTTCACATATTTGAATCCCGCCACTGTTGCAGATTGATATTAAGAGCCGTGGTTGCGCCTTGGTTAGAATGCAGTATTGCAGGCTAATTTGATTCTCACCGACTCAAGGTTGATTCAGCCTTCCATCCTTCCAAGATCAGTAAAATGAGGACCCAGATTATTAGGGGCAATATGCTGATTTTGTAAACCACTTAGAGAGGGCTGTAAATCCATATGAAGTGGTATATAAATCTAAGTGCTATTGCTATTGCCGTTACAAAAAAAGCCAGTAAGAACCTCTCTCTGATGCCTTGTTTTGCTTCTTTCCTCTGAAGTTTCTGAAGGCAACTCCAAAACTTCACCAGGATCTCTCTTTTTACCCATTACAATATTGGTATCCTGATTGTAAAGGGTTTTGTCAAATAGAGTCTATGAATGAGAGAATGCATGAGACAATAAAAGACATCAGACAATCTGCACGGAAGCTTGCAGAATGCCAAGACTGAAATGAACAAGGAGCCAGTATCAACACATTAAGAATCACAGCTCTAGGTTTCTTTAATTAATAGATTGGGATAGAAAAAAGCATTCCTTCCATTCTTATTCTAGTCTTGATTTCTTTTTTCTTTTTTCAACCCTTTAATCAGGGTGGAGCCAAAGCCACTGAATGAGCATTACAGCCTGGATGCCCTTCCTGATGCCTAGGTGTTGTTTGCAGCAAATATTATCTCTTTGTGCCCTGATAGAGAAACATTTGCTGCTGCCTAGGATTAAACTCTCCACCTTCTGAGTGGCAGGTGAATATCTTCACCTCTAGGTCACTGCACCACTCTTATTCTGCTCCTGATTATCCAATAATAACTCAGCAGTGCACTATATTTTCCATAACTGCAACAGCTGCTGTGAAAGTGATTGTTGTTTTTCAAAGGAACATAACCATTGTTCCCTGACACCCAGAAGAAGTATGATGCCATCCAAAAAATTAGCAATTGCCTAAATATTTTTTTAAAAAGTAGATATTGTCCTCTGAATATTCAGGGGTAACTATTTGAGGACTTCATTTTCTTCTGTGAGCACAGATGATGTTACCTAGTTTGGAAAATGAAACGTCTGCAAGAAAACAACCAAGCTCAGAGACCACCAAGGATCTCTCGGTGAAAGTCTTCCCTGTGGCATTTCTATTGCTTCCACCAATTGAAGAATATTATGGAAGGCTACTAAACACAGCTTTTGGGTGATAGGTTGGGAGCTGTACCAAAAAGTGGGCAAAGCCGGGACAACCAATTGATTTAATGTCACTTTAATTAAAAGGACATAATCTTACAGGATGTGCATTGGGTCAATGCATGTATTAATATCTTGCAGTTTGAGGAAACATGGAATTATTGTGGGAACCATATTCTGGATCCTCAAAGGTTGCATGAGGTCTTGGATTTTGCCCCTCCACTGAGATTTAGGAAGGCAGGTGAGAAATGGTCAAAGTTTGGAAAATCAGAGAATTGGAGTCCAGCATGTTTGGAATTGATGTCTCCACTTTTCAACACAATGAAGAATCCATTTCTTTATGTGAGCTGTATGCTAGTTTCAGGTAATAGATTGTGATTTGATTCTTATTAGGTCTAGTTTTAAAGATATGGGGGGAGGGGGAAGAAGAGCATAAGTGAACTCTTTTTTAAAAAATCCTGTATCATAGTCAGCTACAGAAGAGGTCATGAGAATTGTAGCCTTTCCAGAAGCAAAACCTACGGCTGAGAAATTTCACATATCCTTGCTGCATTGAGCTCTTCGGTGTTCATTCAGTAGAAGCAGCTGAAATGTCATAGCTGTCTTGCCCTGTAGTTTTGCAAACTGTCATAAATGATTTGTCAGCTCCAACAATATTAGCATCTTCAAAAAGCTACATGTGACGCTAACGGCCTGTCTCTTTAATTTGCAAATCCACGATGAAGCTAGGTAACAAGCTTTCAACCAAAAAGAAACTGCCACTTTTGGGGGGAGAGCCCACTGATTTACAAAGGGAATCCTTCAATTATTTAAGGAGCAGTCAGCAGTGCCATAACTTTAAGTATGAATCAAGTGGCATGACTGAAAAATTTGTCACAGTGTGTTAGATCAATGGTAATTACCTCACTGACACGAGTACTATTATTATTTTACAGGGCTGCAAACAGGATCATGGACGCAAGGAAACACAAACTGCAGTCTGATCAATACTCTCTGAAATATGACTCTCCACGGTCCAAAATGGAGTTTTCAAGCCAGGCACACCATTATAGGCTGATCTTTTCCTCTCTCTCCCTCTGCCTGAAAAGAATACCCTGAAGTAAAACACAGCAGCAATTGGTCAACTTGTTTCTGGCTTTAAATAGGGCCAGAGTCACTTATTCTTTCTAAGGACTTCTGGTCCCATTAGAAGTCTGTAACAGTCAACTCTCCCCCCCCCCCGCCCCCCCCCCACACATCAAAGAAACAGGGGATCAACTTTTTGTTCTAGTTTTTGCTTTTTTTCTATTAGGTAGTTTGTTGGGCAATATTGTGCCATTTTCACTTGTTCTGCTGTCCCAGGAAATTCTTGTCGCTGCATGTACCTGCATCCTTCAGGATCTAATGAACTACAAGATGGCTTTAGTACCTATCTAAAGTCATGGTGGCGTGTAGAGTGTTCTTCAACTCTCTCATGCCATGTTTGACCTAAAATTTCAGACGCACTGTATTACGATGACTCAAGTTGGACACTACCTTGGTTCCTGTTATTTGCAATCTAATAACACCCCCCGCAGGAAAACCAGTTCACAAGTTGGGGTTACCAAGCAGATAGGCACACACAGATACATGCATGCTAGCCATTCTAACTGAACTTTGAAACTAGACATAGTCATTGAAGGAAGAAGATGAAGGGATTCAGTTAAGAAACGTCTCCATACTTCATCTCATACTCAAGGTATATGTTGCCTTGAGTTAGTTTCATGAAATAGAGATTTCCAGGTACAATTATATTATTTTAAGTAGACTAGTCCATGCACTGGTAATAAGAGGATAGAATTGTGTATTGCAGACTTGTGAGAGAATTACAGGAAGCAATTGATGCCATCTGGATTATGTTCGTCATAACATTACATTCTGTATGGCTTTTAAGGTTTGAATTCAGCTTAGTACCCTTGCTTTGGGATTATTATAAATATATGAAAAACAGGCAATAAATAAAATATAAGCATAATGATAACTATTAGTCACAGTGGTGACATTCTTTACTGGAAAAAAGACATTGAATGTCCTAAATTCTTTTCTCTAAGAAATGTCAAACTTTAAGTATTCCTCACTCTATTGTCAGAATAACATATTTTGTATTGTATTAAATAACGGTGATGATGATTTATGTTTTGCCTAAGGGAACTTGAAATTCTTGCAGTTTTCATCCTGAAGAATTTTCAGAAATGCTTTGTTTCTAAAACTAATTTATCTATAACAAATGTAACAAGCATTGTCTCCAGCATAACAGTTCATGGGATTCCTTATGTTGTAACATGTTGTTGCCACCCATTGTTTATAAGCCAGCTGCTTCATCAAGACCACTATTAATTCCAGGTGTTTTTTTTTTAAGAGCAATGGCAGGTTATGAAGACTTTACAGTTACAGAAGAAGAAAAAATCCATTAACTAACTTTAATTATCTAACACACATTAAGCACTCAATTCAAATATCACGTATAATGGAATAAAAACAGAATAACATAGTTGGAAGGGATCATGGAGGTCTTATAGTCCAACCTCCTGCTTAAGCAGTAGACCCTATATGATTCCAGATAAATGGCTGCACAGTGTCTTTTTAAAGCCTTCCATGATGGAGCATCCACAACTTCTGGAAGCAAGCCATCCTACTGATTAATCGTTCTCACTGTTAGGAAATTTCTCCTTGGATCTCTCTTTGATAAGCTTCCATCAGTTATTTCTTGTCCTGCCCTCAGTCGCTTTGTAGGATACATTGGCCCCTCCTCTCTGTGACAGCCGCCCCTCAGATATTGGAAGACTGCTAGCATATCACACACCCCTGGTCCTTCTCTTCATTAGACATACCCGCTTCCTGCAACCATTTGTCATATATTTTAACCTTCAGTCTCCTAAGCATTTATGTTGCTCTTCTTTGCACACTTCTAGAGTCTTGACATCTGGTGTCAATTTTTACTGCAGCAAGACAGGATGGCTACATCACTCTTCTGTTGATGTCCTCTGATGTCTACTTGGAAAACCTAGTGCCTTTGCTACTGTGCATAACATAAGCTAATAAGGACTGATAGTCACATGCTACCTTAACCTATATGCATTTGTTCTACATAGCCATTCAGGTTGGTGACCTTTAGTTCATCTAGAAGTTTTAATTAAATTAAATGAAGCTTATATGTAAGAAGTATATCCCCACATGACAATGTTATGTGGTGACATCATCACAATTGGGGTTGCTCATGATGAAATAGATTAAAGAGGACAACTTTATTTATTATTTTTATTTCATTTATTCACTGCACTTATATTCCATTCTAAGGGTTAGCAATCAGCAGCTCCTTTGTAAAGAGGATTAAAACAATACTTATTTTTGTTTTAAAAAAAGAAACTATACCATCATCTATTACTTATTGGTCAAGAAATAGTAATTACTGTATTATAATTTGCAGTATCCAATTCAGGTCAAGCAAAGAGGAATATGGCAGATTTTAGCTAAATAGAGAAATGCTACATTTTATGAGGCAGCTTGCACTAGGCCAACTGGTGTCCCTGGAATTTCAGGCTGTTGTTCAGGATCTCTTTTTAATAATTTTTGAGGTTTCTTCTCAATATGTTCATCTGGGCTGACACATAGCTCAGCCAAGGCCAATCTTTTACTTGAAGATTTTGAATCATAAGTCTTCAATTTGTTTGTGGGCCTCCTGCATTATTTAAATGCCAACGTGAATTGCATTCCAATCCCTATAAAATAAACAGTTTTATCCTCACCAAACTGTTAATGTTTTCCTTGACCAAGTACCTTCAATAATGGGTTTTATTACCCCTATCCCTGTCCTTTTCTATGTTTTGAAATACATAGTGAGAAATCATGAAAAGGAAACAGATTTTTGCCATGTAATGTCTTGACTATCCTTTTTTTAGCTCAGCTCTTGAGAAGGAAGAAATTATGGGCTGCTGCTGAGAAAAGTAGTTTGCAGTCGTGCAACATTGTTTAACATATTATGATTTATTTTTTTTAGTGAAGTTGGATACATTTTCTAATAAACATTATCTTTTTTTCAAAAAAAACCAAACCACTTTAACACTTGTACAAGGAAAAGCCATAAAATATATCTTCCAAGTTTCTGACATGGTGAAGCTGATCTAAAACCTGATCATTACTATATGTTACTGAGGAATTCTACAAAAATCAAGTGCAACTCATTCTTTCCTGTATTTTTAGATTTCACACTAGAGAAAACAGTAGAAAAAGGATGCCATGCTTGGATTCTGGAGATCATATGCTTTTGGGGGTGGAAGAGAAAGAAAGTAGAGGATGACAAATATCAGAAATGGAGGTGAATAGTTCAGGAGTGACCATGTATTATTTTGGAAGCGGTCACAAATTAGCTATAAAATCATGTTACACCTTTAAGTGGTAACCTCATAATAAAAATGATAAATAGTCAGTAGCATATAACTGGATTCATAAGAGAAATTTATTGGCCACCCTTGTGGTATAAATATATTGATATCAGGCCGGTGGGAAATAAAAAAACATCAGTAAATCATATTACATCTACAACCATACTAATAACATGAGCTGCTATAAGGTATAACCAATATTTTTATACCTGCAGAAGCCCCTCTGGCAAGATATAGTCAGAAGGCATGAAAGCGGCATAAAGCTTGTTATTTTCCTCAGTTGGAGATGGCTTCACACATCCCGTTTGATAGGTTGTCCAGAGAGTCCTTTCCAGTGACTTATGTTTCTTTTCCCTTCTCTGTTTATGAACTGTGACTATTTTAGAAAAGCCCGACTGTATATTATTTGCTATCCTTACAAAAATCAGTCTTTTCTAAGTCTCTTTTCTCTTGACCCAGTACACGGGATCATTCATATTTAGATTCAGATAGAAAGCCAGATTTAATTGGCAAGACAAAATTAGCATTTAGAAATGTGTGGATGTCCACTGAATGGGAGGCTAGGCAAAACTCCAGTTTCATGATTCAGAGGTCAGTGAGAAGTTCCCCTTTGAAGCACACAGTGGTCAGATGTGAGAAGCAAACAGAAGTGAGAACTTCCTTCACTTCTAAAACAAAACAAGGCAGCATCTGGTTAGGCCAGGGTTAGGCAACCTTGGCTCTTTTATGACTCATGGACTTCAACTCCCAGAATTCCTGAGCCAACATGGCTCAGCTTGGAAACATCTCCCTTTCCCCTCAGCATGGCTGGCTCAGGAATTCTGGGAGTTGAAGTCCACGAGTCATGAAAGAGCCAAGGTTGCCTACCCCTGGGTTAGGCTTTCAGGCCTCACCTGGTAGTTTCAGCAGTTTTTTGTTTCACGGTGGCACAAAGTATCTAAGGAGGCAAATGTCAATACCCCTGATATGCAGAGCACTTTGCTGACGCAAACAATAGTCACCTCACACATTTTTAATGAGTAATTTGTGTGCTTACTTTGGGGGTCAGGTGAAGGGGCTTTGGACTTGTTACGTCATTCGGTTGCAATGAAATGAAATGAACCTTTATTGTCAAAGTACAACTATGTGTACATTGAGATTAGCTGAGCCTCGCTTTGTGCTCCCATCCCCCAACACACAGTGACAACAAACCCTCCATCTTACTACACCATGTGAACCAACTACACCACACACCAGCCTCCCAAGTCAATTCTGCATAAAATTCACAAAAGTTCACAAAAGTTATTTCTCATTCAAAAGCCTAACAGCCCACAGATAGAAGCTGTTTTTCAGCCTGTTAGTGCAGCTGGCTATACTCCTATATCTCCTACCTGATGGTAGGAGAGTAAAGAGATACCGTCCAGGGTGTGAGTCATCCCTGAGAGTTTTCCTCACTCTTCCAAGGCAACGAGCCCTGGCGATGTCATCCAGTGGTGTCAGGGGACAGCCCACAATGTCTTGTGCTGTACTCACCACCCTCTGTAATACTTTCCTATCTGCGGCTGTCAGACCAGCATACCAAACCATAATACAGTACGAGAGGACGCTCTCTATAGTAGACCGGTAAAAGAGGGTAATTAGCCGTTGTTCTACCCTGTTCTTCTGCAAGACCCTGAGAAAGTGAAGCCTCTGTTGGGCCTTTCTAGCCACCTGGGTTGTGTTAACTTTCCAGGTCAGATCTTCACAGAGGTAGACTCCCAGAAATTTAAAGGAGGAAACTCTCTCCACACAGTCCTCCCTGATGTAAAGTGGGGCAGGTTCCTCCTTTTTTCTCTGGAAGTCTAGCACCATCTCTTTCATCTTATCTTATATTTATATTTATATTTATTAAATTTTTATACCACCCTTCTCCCGAAGGACTCAGGGCGGTGTACAGGGCAATAAATATTAAAATACAAAGTACAAAAGTTAAAAAGAATTAAATAATTATGCCCAATATAATACAATAGTTAAAACCATGTTAAAACCCAACCCCAAACCCATCAGACCAGGCCGGCTTGCTCAAATAAATAGGTTTTTAGATCCTGCCGGAAGGAGCGAAGGTCGGGGCCCATCCAGAGCTCAACCGGCAAGCGGTTCCACAGGTCTGGCGCGCCCACAGAGAACGCCCTCCCCCTGGGGGCCACCAGTCGACATTCTCTGATCGGAGGCACCCTGAAGAGGCCCTCTCTGTGGGAGCGCACTGGACGGAGGGAAGTTGACGCCGGCCGCAGGTGCTGCCGTAGGTAATCTTGCCAATGTTCAGGTGCAAGTTGTTGTTACTACACCATATGGATAGTTTTTGTACCTCCATCCTGTATGCTGTCTCTGTAATGAGACCCACCACAATTGTATCATCTGCAAACTTAATTATCGCAGTGGATGGGTCAGATGATACACAGTCATATGTGTATAAAGAGTACAGGTAGGAGCTAAGCACACAGCCCTGTGGCGAGCCAGTGCAAAGCTTCAAGGGGGTGGACAAAGCAGACCCAACCCTCACTGTTTGTAACTGGTCCCTGAGAAAGTCTTGAATCCAATCACAGATGGCAGGGGAGAATTTCAAGTCAGTCAGCTTCTCGATGAGAATGCTCGGCAAAATGGTGTTAAAAGCTGAGCTATAGTCAACAAGAAGCAACCTGACATAACTTCCAGGTTTCTCAAGATGACTTGCTACAGAGTGTAAAGCAGTAGCTATGGCATTGTCTGTCAACCTATTTCCCCTATAGGCAAATTGATGTTTATCAAAATCCAGTGGGAGTCATGTCCTGAGATGTTGGAGAACCAATCTTTCGAAGCATTTCATGACTACAGACGTTAATGCAATAGGTCTGTAGTCGTTCAGGCACTCAACTGTGGTTTTCTTGGGGACCAGGACAATGGTAGCTGCTTTCAAGCATGATGGTACACATGCCGTTTGCAAGGAGATGTTAAAAATCCTTGTCAGGACCCCTGCTAATTGGTCAGCACAATTCCTAACCACTATCCCCAGCACCCCATCTGGGCCTGCGGCTTTGCTGGGATTCACAGCTTTACTAGACTTTATGATGACATTGTGGAAGAAATGATTACAGTTTTCTGGATTTTTAAGACAGCAAAGTAGAGAATGTTCCAAAAAGGTAAGCCTTGCAGATGTGTGTACTTTAGCTCCCAGCTCATTAGCCTGCATGACAATTGTTGAGAATTCTGGGAGCATGCTTCAGTTGTGGAAGGTTGACATATGATACTCTCATGCCATTCAATTACTACTTTCATAGAGCAGCTATTGAAATGTCTTTGGAAAATGCTGGGTCCTTAGGTGAAGAAATGGAGATTAGTTGGACACAACTGGAGAAGGAAATTTTTACCTTTTATATCTAGTGAGAATCAGGCTTTAAGAACGAAATAACTGGTTAGAAGGAAGGAAAAATAAGTATTTGTAAGTTGAATGAAATATACAAGCTGATAGAGATGGAACTTTATTTTTATACATATGTGTATAAAACATCCTGTATACAATGGCTTTGTGGTCCACGTTTAGGCACAGCATCTATGTGAATTGTGCAGTCATCTGATTCCAGTTAATACTTGAAACTTGGACAACTGAGTTGCTTTAGGAATAATGTTGCAGGATCCAATCTGGGTTGGTCACCGGGACCAGAGTTGCTTTAGCTAATGTCTTAAATTGAAGTATACTTCAGAATCTCTTCTTAATAGCCAGCATTCAGTACACCAAAGGTATAAGGTAAAGGTAAAGGTTCCCCCGCACATGCGTGCTAGTCGTTTCCGACTCTAGGGGCCGGTGCTCATCTCCGTTTCAAAGCCGAAGAGCCAGCGCTTGTCCGAGGACGTCTCCGTGGTCATGTGGCCGGCATGACTAGATGCCAAAGGCGCACGGAACGCTTTTACCTTCCCACCGTAGTGGTCCCTATTTTTCTACTTGCATTTTTTACGTGCTTTCGAACTGCTAGGTTGGCAGAAGCTGGGACGAGTAACAGGCGCTCACTCTGTTACGCGGCACTCAGGATTTGACCCACCAAACTGCCGACCTTCTGATCGACAAGCTCAGCATCCTAACCCACTGAGCCACCGCGTCCCTACCAAAGGTATATATATATATATATATATATATATATATGTAGATAGATAGATAGATAGATAGATAGATAGATAGATAGATAGAGAGATAGAGAGATAGAGAGAGAAAGAGAGAAAGAGAGAGAGAGAGATCAACTAGCATAAGAACCCAATAATGGATTGCAACCGTGGGATGGCGGGTGGCTTGAGCACTCTCTCTTCATTTTTGTAAGGATTTTTATGTGGATTTTATTATTTTTTACTTGTAAACTATGCAGAATTTCTTAGTGAGATGGCATTATATTAATTTGATTAATAAATAAAATTCTGACTTCAAATGTGCTTTTCACCAATTTGCCTGAGATATACAATTGACTAAAGTCTTTAATCCCTTTATTTTAAATGGAAAGCTAGGAGAAGGACTGACAGACTGTAAAATAGTTGTAAAAACAGTAAAACATCCCTGTTTAATGCTTTTTTATGAAGTCAGCTATTGTTTGTAATTACTGATTCACTTATTTTATTTTTCCTTTCATTTTAAAACTCAAGCAAGTGTTAAATGAGAATGTAAATGGAAGTAAATCAGCAATTAAATTTCTTTTTATCCAGGAAGGCAATTGATTAAGGTAATGCTGCATCAATAAGGAAGCAAAAGCGGGGAAAGTTGAAAAGAAAGCAGTAATTAAAAACATGGTTATTATGGAAAGCCTAGGTGATGCCCTGCCAATGCAGATTGGGGTAGGAGTACATTTACGTATTAAAACACAACCGTGACAGGATTGAAGGGAAACATAAGAAATGGTGATTGCAATGGGCTGCAATAACTCCATCTTTATTGTCCACAATAAATTAGTCGGTCGCTAAAAGAAGAGTCCTATACTTCTCAGGTGGAACCCCTTTAATTCTTCGGGTGCTCTCCTAAAAGAATAATATCAAGCACAGGACTCTGCAGCTTTCCTATTCTTCTTAACAATTGCTTCTCAACCTTTTTACCTAATAGCTCAAGGGCCTCCCTCACCAATTTTCTGGTTTTGATAGATTTATGGACTGAAAGGGTTTTAAAATTAGAATAATGTTTTTTAGCAACACGCCTGTCACAGTCTTAGCAACTTATATTTATTTGCACAGCATTTATGCTCTTTTTCTTCTTTCTCATTTGGATAAGACTTCTACTGCTTGACAGGAATTCCCCTGTTCTCTGATTTTTCTTCTACTCTGTGCCTTTATCCTTGCTGAAATCCTGGGCATTTTTCCAAATAATGTTTGCAGAGAAGCCCGGTTTCAGGTTTGACTCCAGAAGTTGAGAACCTACTAAAGCAGGGGTCCCCAACCTGTGGGCTGCAGCCCACTAGTGGGCTGTGAAGGTTTGCAACTGGGCCGCAGAAACAGCTGGTGAGCAGCGTCGCACGCACATCTTCACTTGTGCGAGCAGCAGACGAGCGCATACATACAGGCTCCCTTTGCTGAGCAGCAGGCACCCGTGCAAGTTGCTGGTTCAAATGGAGCTGCGCACATGTGCTAGCTAGCTCCTTGCACACCACCATCTCCTCTCCCCCCCCACCCCATGCCAGTACGCAAAGCGAGAAATATTGGGGAACTCTGTACTAAAGGCAATAACCTGCACGGGCCTGCTGAATTTTGAATACCAAGAAAACAATCTGAATAGCATGTGGCTTATAAGTCCATGATAAAACATAGAGGGAAACATGGTTCCTTAACAATCCTGCTAAATCCAACACAGTTAATAGAATTAACAGTTTTAGCTGTTTTCATGGCATACAGGTAATCCTTGACTTACAACAGTTCATTTAGTGGCCGTTCAAAGTTACAACAGCACTGCAAAAAGTGACTTATGACCATTTTTCAGACTTACGACCGTTGCAGCATCCCCATGGTCATGTGATCAGATGACTCATATTTATGACAGTTGCAGTGTGCCCTGGTCGTGTGATCCCCTTTTGTGACCCTCTGACAAGCAACGTCAGTGGGGAAGCCAGATTCACGTAACAACCCAATTAACAACTGAAGTGATTCACTTAACAAATGTGGTAAGAAAGGTCGCAAAATGGGACCAAAATCGCTGAACAAAGGTCTCACTTAGCAACTTAGAAATTTTGGGCTCAATTGTGGTCGTAAGTAGAGGATTACCTGTAGGTGCAGAATTTGGGATAAGTAATGGCTAAAGGTTTTGGATATCCAGGACAGGAAGTATTTAATTTTTCTTTCCCGACCCCAAGATACATATTGTGGCTCTGTTCTTGATTGGGTGCTACAGTGGGGGGAAAAGTATCTTGGTACTAAGCAGGCTAAAGGTGAGCACCAAAGAATTGAGGCCTTCGAACTGTGGTGCTGGAGAAGACTCCTGCGAGTCCCTTGGACTGCAAGGCGATCAAACCAGTCAGTCCTAGAGGAGATCAATCCTGACTGCTCTTTAGAAGGCCAGATCCTGAAGCTAAAACTCAAATACTTTGGCCACCTAATGAGAAGGAAGGACTCACTGGAGAAGAGCCTAATGCTGGGAAAGATTGAGGGCAATAGAAGAAGGTGACGACAGAGAATGAGGTGGCTGGATGGAGTCACTGAAGTGGTAGGCGTGAGCTTAAATGGACTCCAGAAGATGGTAGAGGACAGGAAGGCCTGGAGCAATGTTGTCCATAGGGTCGCAATGGGTCGGACACGACTTCGCATCTAACAACAACAACTAAGCATTTACTCTATAAAAATAATTTATATATGCTAATTGCATGAATGAGGTTATTCCTAGTTTGGCTTTAGGTTGTGTATAGCTGAAACCAACTTGATTGTGCACAGACAAAAGCGGTTCACCTAAAAAAGTATTGTTTGTGTTCAGTTTGGTGCAAATAAGCGGATTCAAGTCCCTCTTCATTGTGGGAACTCTCAGTGGAGAACCTCCATTTCAATAAAAGGAAATAAATCACCACCAGAATTTATCTGTGCTTTTTAGTGACTCTAAACCTACAACAGTGTTTTGATTTATTCTTGCTGTTATGCTGTGAGTTAAGGGTACATTTTGGTTCAGAGGAAGAAAAATAAAAGGCAGGCGGAGGGGAGAAGAGAGAACACAGTCTAAATTTGTTGGTTTCCTGCAACATTTTAGTGTCATTATTCAAATGCTAGCTTGCTTGACTTCATAAAGAAAAAGCAACCATTTACCCACTAGCAAAAGATATTAAATCATTTTTCTATTTTACATATTTCCAGCTAAGCTACAACCCTTTGCTGTTTCTTCAAAACAATTGTAGTTATGCATTTGTTTTCTAGATGCATTTTTCATCATGCTTTTTTAATAACTTTATTCCAGGGTTCCTGGTTTGTTTATTTTTTTTTTTCAAAGGGAAGAAAAGGAAATACTGTAATAACTCATTAATGTGTCAGAATAGAGGTGGAAAATCACAAGGGAGTCTTTGTTTAAATGTTTAAGTATTTCTTTCATGATGAATTTTCATCTGTCATTTTCTTAATATCATGCACATGAAATAATCATGTCTTAAAACGGTCTGTAATCGAAGGACATTTTCATTTCATGATCACCCTGGGAATTGCAGTTTGAACCTTTTTTTTTTTAATGTTGCTGCAATATAAGGACAAGGTCTATGCTCGCCTACACACACCTCCACATTCCTATAATTCACTTACTCTTGCTGACTCTTACACCTATAAGTCTTTAATTATTGGTCTTCTGTGACAGCAGGATGGTGGTTTACATTACACATTTAGATCTTTTCAAGTTACTCAATAGCTACAGGATCTAAGCAAATTCATTCTGGGACAATTTGTTTCTGTAAAAAAAATTACATTAACAGAGGAAAAACACACACACTCTCTCTCTTTCTCCCTCCCTCCCTTTGTCTCTCTCTCTCTCTCTCTCTCTCTCTCTCAAACACACACACACACACATACACACACACATTTTGGTTTATAACTTTTATGACCAGGTGGCTGAGATTGCTTACAACAGTGCATGAAATAAGTTAATATTGTTCCCGCTCCACAGACAAAGAAATCAGGACAACTGAAGTGAGATCGTAATATTGTTTACTGAAGACCTTAATAGCTGTAATTACAACTACACCTCACAAGGATTCACTATGAGGATGTACACATGGTGCTAATGGATAAAGAGAGAGGCGGGCAAATTTTTGCTAACTGGGGGCCACACTTGGGATTTTTTTCATGTATTTTTCTGCAATGAGAACATTTTCCAATACTGAATGGCACCAAAGAAAAGGAGGCATGGGAAGAAAAATAATGTTGGACTCATATTTTTTTTCTACTGTCTCCTGTGCCTGTACTGGCTCTTTGTGTGTCCAATCTCACTTGGCCAATAAAGAATTCTATTCTATAAAGAATTCTCTTCTCTTCTGTTCTATATTTTCTATTCTATTCTATTCTATTCTATTCTATTCTATTCTATTCTATTCTATTCTATTCTATTCTATTCTATTCTACTCTACTCTACTCTACTCTACTCTACTCTACTCTACTCTACTCTACTCTACTCTACTCTACTCTATTCTATTAATGAGAAATAAGAAGGGCCAGTAATTATTTGGGAAGTTGTACGTGGTACCAATCAGCTGCATCACTTAATTTCCACTTAAATTCTAGTGGTGCAAGCAATCGTCTTTCACCCAGGATTCAAACAGAAAACTAAACCCACACTAAAGAAACACACACTAAACCTTTAGCTTCCTGGGGAGCTAAATAAAGAGTCAAGAACAAATCCTTGTTTAAATGACTGGTAACAGAGGCGTATTGCTTTCGAGTTGTGGCTTCTTGTTCTTGCTTTGGCAGTTTCCACCCAAAGAACAACATGTGACTTTCCTAAGTTACCCATCAGTCCTCTGTGTCCTTCTTTTAGAGAATTCTTTTTCTTTCAAAATTGTTATTAGTTTATCAAACTATAAAACCCAAGAAATACAATGAAAAGGGAAAATAATAGTAAAGGAAGGAAGGAAAAGGGGAAGAGAGAAAAGTGTGAGAAAAGAAACAAAATTGGGTTTTTTAATCAAAGCATTCAATTTAGCCATCTCTGCTAACGCCTTCAATTTGTCCATGGTGGGAATCACAGTGTCCTTCCATTTCTTTTAGAGACTTCTTGACATGGAAATGCTTTTAATTGCAATGGCCTAAATCTCACATTTCCTTCCTTTGCAACTCCCCAATCCATTTGCATTGTCTTTCTTTACAGCTTGACTTCTCATTTTGAAGGCAGCCCAAATACCTGACTGAGAATCTGCTGGCGAGTAGTTAGGGAGGCATCTGATTTCAGGTAGTTATTTTTACTAATTGCATAGCCATTCAGAATATTTCTTCAGAATCAAAAATACACATTTATTCTCAGTTATGATCTAAGATTTTCATTGAAAGATCAAACACTCTAATATTAGGCAGAGCAATGTGAATGTATGAATGATCACTGAGGAATTCAACAATAGTTAAGTAGTGATATCTCAACAAAATGATTCCTGTTTAGATTGTGTTCATGACCATGTGAATTAAATAGTTAAATGATACTCCTGTGTGCTTTTCTTCTTTAATAAGGGGAGATTCTCTGATTCTCTTCATCAGTGTGCTGCAGCTGCCAAAAAAGCCAACACAGTGTTAGGCCGCATTAACAGAGGGATAGAATCAAGATCATGTGAAGTATTAATACCACTTTATAATGCCTTGGTAAGGCCACAGTTGTAATACTGCATCCAGTTTTGGTCACCATGATGTAAAAAAGATGTTAAGACTCTAGAAAGAGTACAGAGAAGAGCAACAAAGACGATTAGAGGACTGGAGGCTAAAACATATAAGGAACTGTTGCTGGAATTCGATATGTCTAATTTAATGAAGAGAAGGATGAGTGGGGACATGATAGCAGTGTTCCAATATTTCAGAGGCTTCCATAAAGAAGAGGAAGTCAAGCTATTCTCCAAAGCACCTGAAGGCAGGACAAGAAGCAATGGATGGAAACTAATCAAGGAGAGAAGCAACCTAGAACTAAGGAGAAACTTCCTGACTGTTAGAACAATTAACCAGTGGAACAACCTGCCTCCAGAAGCAGTGAATGCTCCAACACTGGAAGTTTTTAAGAAGAGACTGGACAGCCATTTGCTTGAAATGGTATAGGGTTTCCTGCCTGAGCAGGGGGTTGGACTAGATGACCTCCAAAATATCTTTCAACAACTTCTACTTCTTCTTCTTCTTCTTCTTCTTCTTCTTCTTCTTCTTCTTCTTCTTCTTCTTCTTCTTCTTCTTCTTCTTCTTCTTATTATTATTATTATTATTATTATTATTATTATTATTATTATTATTATTGCAACTATATTAACAAGAAGTATTAAAAAATAGCACTTGGTGCATTGATGACATGAAAGAGACTGTGGATGAGACAAAACAGATGTGAGAGAATTAACATTGTAAAACATGAAGATGAGAAAAGATACTTTAATGTGTATGCAGAAAAAAGAGTTGCAAAAAAAATGGTCAGAGAACAAGGAATGGTTAAGATTAAAAGAGGCAGAGAAAACAAAGAGTGACTTTGATGGAAAGAAAAATTTGTTTTGGAAGTGAGTGAAAATGGCTAAACAAGGAGCCACAAGCAGAAGGAGTTAAATTAAAAATAAAATGATGAAATGATTTGGGATGAAACTGAAATGAGCAAATTCTGGATGGAATAATTTAGAAATTTATATGAGAATATTAGTGAAATTTTCACCAGTGGAACGGAATGTTATAAATGTTAACATCCAAAAAGCTTGGCAACAAGGAAGTTATAAATGCTATCAGAATGTTAAAAAACGATAAGATAGTGTAACTGGACAATACAATAGAGAGGAGCAGAAGAATTAGATATACTCACCATCCTGAGTTATATATAAAAGGCAGGATAAATAATAACAACAACAACAACAACAACAACAACAGTAATAGTTTGCTTAAGCAATAGTTGTATGACATGCAAAACATTGCATGAAAACTGCACTGCTGGCTAACAACTGGGGCCAATCATTTGTTGTTCACTATAGAAGAGCAGGTTGGCATGAGTAAGTGGAATATCTGGTGGGCTGGAAGACAGGGATTAATTTAGAAGGTGTACCACAGGGTACTTCCAGCCCACCAGATGTGGTGTGTTATTTGGAAGACTCCTGATGGAAAGGGTACAAGAGGTGATGATGGGCATGTTTGGCAAAGCTTTCTGCAAGTAAAAGATGCGCAGAACAGATTTTTATTCTTTGACAGGACACATTATATAAATTGTGTGCTTATAGATTTATAAAAAGAACATGAAAAAGTGAATTATTTTGAGTCATAGAATGATTCACAGGAATGTGGAGGTGAAGATTGCTGGATGTGATGGGCATGTACTGATTCCTTTCAGCTAAAGAGTGCCAGCTGGCAGGACCCAGAAGGTGAGCCTTTTCGGCCACAGTGCCAACCTTGGAAATATTAATCTTCCAGAAATGAGGTTGTCCCCTGCCCTGCTGGCCTTCCTCAAGACCCTCAAAACCTGGTACTGTACTTGGGACTTTGATTGTGTGAAGGGACTAATTTCTGGTTATGTTAATGCTAAATGATTTTTTTTATTTCTCTGAGCTGCTAGGCATTTTAATTTTTGTAGTTGTCACCGCTTTTATTTTTATTAATGTATTACTTTTAACATTGTTCATTGCTTTAATATTGTTATTCATAAATAGCAGTATAAGGAAACAAACCGGTACAGTAAGTACCGGAATTTGTATGCTTTATGTGACTGTTTACTAAAGATGGGAAAATGGATGGAGAAATACTGAGACATGCAGCTGTTGGTAGAATACTAGGTGAATTGTTATGAAAAATGAACGGCCCTCAAAAAAACCCCCAAATGGCTGTTGTATGGATGTAGTATGAAAGTAAGAACTGTGTCTTGCAAAGAAAAAGATAGAAGTAAATAAAATGCATTGGAAATGAAATTATGAATTGTGTTTGGAAAACAAGATCTCAATCAAGAACAGAAGGTTCTATAGTAAAGCGAACTCGGTAAAAAAATAAGTGACCGGAATAAAAGAAATATATTGAGGTGTTTTGATCATACAGAGCAAATGAACAAGGACTGAATTGCAAAACAAATATATGAAAGAAAGAGAGAAAGAGTCAATGGGAAGATGAAGACTCAGAAAGTACTGGTTGGATAGAGGAGTTTAGAGAGGAAAGGAAGGAAGGAAGGAAGGAAGGAAGGAAGGAAGGAAGGAAGGAAGGAAGGAAGGAAGTTTATGAAACATGTATGCATGTATTCAATTGTTTAATGTAATGTTTTAGTATATTATTTTAATATAGCAAAGCACGAGACAATATAGAACAGGCCTTTATCACCAGGTGCATTAACCTAATGCAGACATGTCAAACACAAGGCCCGGGGGCCGGATCTGGCCCGCGAAGTGGTTTCATGCGGCCCGCAAAGCCATCCTGGAAACAGTGAGGGAACGGCCCCCACTGCCTTGGCCCTGGCCCAGAGACCCTCCTTCTGCCAGAGACCCTCAGATCTGTCCCACTCCTGCCCAGGCCCCCATAGGCACCCTTGATACGAACAATGTAGAGCTGGCCGTGCCCACCCAGTAGGCCATACGCACTCTAGCCACGCCCACCCAGTAGGCCACGCCCACCCTGGCCATGCCCACCCAGCCCCCTGAGGGCAACCGCAATGCTGATGCGGCCCTCAATGAAATTGAGTTTGACACCCCTGACCTAATGCTTGAGCAAAGCAGTTAGTTTCAAAACTGTGAAACATAGAAATAAGTTGATTCTTTGTTATTCTTCCTACTTGACGTCCTTCACAATTTTGAGGATATTTCATGGGAACTCTCACAAAATGGCTGCCATGAAAGAGTTGAGATGCAGCCTGAACCCTGATATGCCAAATCATATATCTGCTCTCACAAAGCAAGATGATGTTTCTCAAAGTGCACATATGTGCCTCTTATAATTGAGGGGTCTTTAAACACCCCCCCTCCGATTACAACAGTCTCAGGGCACATCCCAAGACCTTGCCTTCTCTTTCTTTTCTCCCTTCTTCTTTTCTCCTCATTCCTCTTGTCTTCGCTTCCTCCTTTAACCCAAAAGATCCCAGAACTTTCAATCTGAGTCCTATTTCCCCCCCCCCCATTTTGAAGACTGGTAAGGAGAAGGAAAGACACGAGAAATGATTGATTGCCACTAAGAAAAGAAAGATTTATTAGTGTTTATCCAGAAATACTGGCTAGCCTGCTGTTGAGGCAACAGAGCCCAGCAGGCTGCAGATTGGGGATTTGCACCAACTCCGTTCCACACAAACACATTTATCAAATGTATGAGACACACACAGAGAAAGAGAGAGCATGCCTGGGACATAGGAAGGAGCGAGGGAAGCCCCCTCCCCCCGGTATGTGAGGGGTCTGAAACATGTACAAGCTCAGGAGTAGCTGGGACCCAGATCAGCTCTGAATTTAGGATCCTTAGCACAGCCTTTCCTACCACCCCTGGCTTCCTCGCTCTCTGCATACGCAATACTTTGCGTGCGTCTCTCCGATCTGCACTATGCAATCATTTTTCTCCCTTGGGTTCACTGAAGCAAGCAAGACATGTCAGTGCCTGATGAAACCCCATTTTCACTGATTAGCTCCCTTAAAAATATTTCATTTATCAGTGCCAAGATTTAAGTACTTCCCACTTGCGAGCAGCCAAGTGTGTCCTGTTGACTATGTAGCACGTCAATTTACATTGGCGGTGACAATGTTATCATAGGCGTTAATGTCATCTCTTGCTTTCCATTCTTACTGCCTCCTTCAAGCGCTCCCTTTCTCCTCCCCCCCCTTTCCACCCCATGGCTTGAATCAGTTCAAAGCAAGGAGACAGAAAAGAGGAGGAAACTCTGATGGGGGTGTATGCATATCTGTTAGTCATTTGCAAAGTCATAAATTTCAATTTCATTGAAGTCCCTTCCATTATCACCTGGGTGTTCATTTATTCCCAAATAGAAATGCAATTTCCTCCAATGTTTTGCAAATGATACCTGGATAGAATCCCATTTCGATTTTGCCAAAAGAATAATTTCTTCTTTCCTTTCCCCCACTTCTCCTCTCCTCTCCTCCTTTTTTTGCCTTTGTTTTTACTAAAACACCTTTTGTTTTTCCCCCTTCATATATGCTTCTTCAACTGGTTATATTAGTGAACTCATGCAAAGGAGAAACTCGCTGGGTTTTATTCTCTAACGTCTCCAATAAAGGCTTTTTATTATGTTTCAGAGAATTTCTCCCCCCCCCTTGAAATGACAAAGAAGGGATTTTGGAGAGGTGGGGTAAAGGAGGGTCAGTGGGCACAGGGCTGTCAGATTTGCAAGCGTACAAAGACAGAGTGGCAACATTAAGACTATGCCGGATTGCATTGCCTGAAATGAAATGAATAGGCTGAATTTGCAGGGTGCCAAAGAACACTGTATAAAATAAATAGAAGTGAATCAGAATCCATATTTCAAGCTTGCTGACAAAGTGCATTAACTAAGGAAGGGCTACGTAGACTCTATCAAATAAGGTATTTTGGTGGGGGCCTTAGTTAACAGCTTATGACGTGAGCCTGTTCTGTTGCAAAATTTGCTAAGAACAAAATGTGCAAAATCTGTGGATAGACATTTGAGAGTCCAATATTCATATTTATTTCTCAGGAATGAGGCCAATTTAACAAACTCTCTGACTTCTGACTAGTTGTATTCCTAGAGTTAATGCTAAAATGTATCCTGGGGCAACAGCAGGTTTCCTTTACTTACTGCCTTAGAGGTGGGTTGGATTTAACATCTGGAGATGATGGAAATTGAAGTTGAGTTCTTCTGAAGGGCACCAAATGGGGAATCCCGATGGATAAGATATACCAACCTGTGCTAAATGGGGAGATTTAAATGGCATCGTAGCAAAGCAGATCAGTCCCCTGTAGTAATCAATTATCTGAAAAAAGTACAAATTATGTTAGAGGCATATGAGTCAACTTGTAGCCTACTGTGTTCTGAAAATCTGCTGGCACCAGAGCTACAGCATTATTGTTGTTCTCCAGAATTATATAACAATGTGATAATTTTATCAGCCTCCCCTTTGATTGGGACTTTGGTTGTGTAGCTTGCCATAGCTGTTTTTATTTTGGATAGACAGGAGAGAATTTGTTTGCTTGGATGTACTTTGACTCTGTTGTGTACTTACTTGCAATTATTAAACTGCAATTGGATTGGTAACTCCATCACTACACAATACATTGTACAGTGAAACGTCATGTGACCCTATCATTTATTATAGGTCATGTGACTTATCATTTATTATTTATTTATATCCCATCCCGTATATGGGATATATATGGGATATCCCATCTTTATTATTTTTATAAGCTATTTAAGATGGCAGACATATCTAATAATGATATAGGAGATTACCAGGGTGGGGTCAAACACATCATTTTCTACACTGCTTCCTTCTCCTTCTATTTTCCCCACAACAATAACCCTGGTTGGGCTGAGAAAGGGTGAAATAAATTCTGGCTGCAATCATTAAGTCACTAGCAGAGGCTGTTAAGCATGATGTCATGCAACTTGTTGCTGGCTTGTGGTTCCCATCTTCAAAAAAAAGAAGGGGGGGAGAAACAGGCCCAGGAAACTACAGACCAATCAGCTTAACATCAAGATACTAGAAAAGATAATAAAAAAAACAGATCTGTGAACGTCTACAAACAAATAAAGTTATAACTAAAAGCCAGCATAGGTTTGTTAAAAACAGATCATACTAAACCAATCTTATTTCATTCTTTGACAAAGTGACTAAATTAGTAGACCAGCGAAACACTGTGGATATAGTATACTTAGACTTCAACAAGGCAAATGCAAGCTACTTTACCACAAGCTACTTCTTGGTAAGCTAGAAAAATGTGGGATAGACAGCAGATGGATTTCTAACTGGCTGACAAACTGTACTCAACAAATCATCCTTAATGGTACTATATCTACCTGGAGGGAAGTAAGCAGTGGGGTGCCACAGGGTTCCATCTTAGGCCCAGTACTTTTCAATATCTTCATAAATGACTTAGATGAGGGAATAGAAGGAGAACTGATCAAATTTGCAGATGACAATAAGCTGGCAGGAATAGCCAATACTCCAGAAGACAAGCTTGGGATTCAAAAAGATCTTGACAAACTTGAACAATGGGCCCAATTCAACAAAATGAGTTTTAATGTGGAGAAAAGCAAAGTTTTACATTGTGGCAGGAAAAATCAAAAGTATAAGTACAGATTAGGTGAGACCTGGCTCAAAAAGAGTAACTGTAAGAGGGACTTGGAGTCCTAGTGGACAATCACTTGACTATGAGCCAGCAATGTGCAGCAGCAGCCAAAAAAGCCAATACAATCCTGGGTTGTATAAACAAAGGCATAGAATGAAGATCACGAGAAGTATTAGTACCGCTTTATAAAATCCTAGTGAGACCACACCTGGAATACTGCAACCAGTTTTGGACACCATACTACAAAAAAGATGTTGAGACTTTGGAAAAAATTCAGAGTTTATTTATTTATTTATTTATTTATTTATTTATTTATTTATTTAGTTAGTTAGTTAGTTAGTTAGTTAGTTAGTTAGTTTTATATACCGCCCTATTCCCGAAGAACTCAGGGCGGTTTACAGGGCAAAGTTTAAAAACAATATAAAAGTTAAAATAGAAATACAATTAAAATAAATTAAATTAATTACTAGCCCAACAAATTAAAGCAAAGTTTAAAACTTAAAACCCCTCAGTCCAGGCCAGATAGATCAAAGAGCCAAGTTTTCAGGTCCCAACGAAACAAACGAAAGTCGGGGGCGGTCCGGAGTTCCACAGGTAGGTCATTCCATAGGGCAGGTGCGCCCACAGAGAACGCCCTCCCTCTGGGGATCACCCGCCGGCACTCCCTGACCGGCGGCACCCTAAGGAGGCCCCCCTATGGGAGCGCACAGGACAATGGGAGGCTGATGCTGGCGGCAGGTGCTCCCTAAGATAATCCGGGCCCATACCATTTAGCTCTTTATAGAAGCTAGGATGATCAAAGGCCTGGAAACTAAAACATATGAAGAACGGCGGCAGGACTTGGGTTTGGCTATTCTAAAGAAAAGAAGAAACAGGGGTGACATGATAGGAGTATTCCAGTATTTGAGAGGTTGTCACAAAGAGGAGGGGGTCAACTTATTTATCAAAGCACCTATAGACAGGACAAGAAACAATGGATGGAAATTAATCACGGAAAGAAACAGACTGGAACTAAGGAGAAACTTCCTAACAGTGATGACAGTGGAACAGCTTGATGTCAGAAGTTGTAGGTGCTTCATCACTGGAGTTTTTAAGAAGAGACTGGACAGTCACTTGTCTGAAATGGTATAGGTCCTCCTGCTTGAGCTGAGGGTTGGATTAGAAGACCTCGAAGGTCCCTTCCAGCTCTGTTCTGATTGATTCTGATTGATTGATTGACTGATTGACTTCTTCGTTGACTTTGCATTGTTAAAAGCCAGCAGGGAAGTTCATAATCACTTGACTGGGATGCTGTGACTGTCATAAATGCATACCAGGCCAAGTGGCCAAATTGTGATCACATGACTTTGAGGATCCTGTGATGGTTGCAACTTCAAAGACTGCTTGCATGTCTCCTTGTTCACTGCTGTCATAGCTTTGAGCAGTTACTTAATAAGTGGTCTGTAAGTGAAGATTACTTGTAGCGAGATGAGCTGTATGTCTGTTTAAAACTTTTATTTACAGTATTTATGCCCCATGTTTGTACCAAAAGAGATATACTGTAATAAAATATAGTCCAGAATTTTCTATCCCTGGATCAGTTGTATATTTAAAAATACTTTCAATGTGATGTTAGCCATTTCATGGTAAATTCTCTGCAATATAAGGCATCATTTAAAATATCTGAAGCTTTTTGCACACATTTTCTCCATTATATATATTTGGCCCATGATTTTTAATTGAAGAGCTGCAACACAAAATATGGAGTGGTGTAAATTTTTGAAGCATAACAGTTGTGATTCATGTGTTGGTTTGAAATTCAGTGAATGTGTCCTGAATCAGGATCTGTATCCTGTTATTTTCTCCAACATTTTATGAGCATTTCATATTTGCCTTCATATGTTAACTCTTTTAAAAAGTAACAATCTTGTAGACAGTAAATGAGGGTAGGAACAAATTTGCTTTTGTTCACTTTAATTTATCTCTATATTTTTCATTCATACTCTATTGCATGTGCTGTGATACTATGCAGTATGACTTTGTGACTATAACTGCATACTCAATAGCCTATATTTGGAATATTCAATTAAGATGTATTAGGTAAAGCTTTTTCAAATATAAATGGTACTAACATCAATAAAAAAGCACATAATTTTTGATGCAACCTATGTCAAAGATCAGACACCAACTACTGAGCTCATCAAGGAAGCACAGTGAAAATATTCCAAATCAAGCTTTGATGTGTAGGTTCCTATGGTGATGTTCCATATTATGCCTTAAGCCCAAACGAAGCAATAGCTGAAACTTTCCCATACTAATCCTTATTCTTCCAAAATCCATAGAATTATAATTCAGGTGACACAGGGGAATTACTCAATATTTATCAAAGCAAGGACTGGTTGATAGAGCTTGTAATCTTGACTTCTTAGGCTGAGACAATAAATAAAATAATCAGGGCTATCTGAAAACATGATGTTGGCTTTAAAACAAGGGAAGCTACTCTACCACTCAGATAAATATTATTTCCACACTGGCTATAGGGCAGCATCCTGCACTTCATTTAATGGCATCAGTCTAGCTTAAGGGACAAAGCAGCCTGACGAAAACAACTCTGTCCTACATCATCAAGCTGATCAACAGCTCCTAGCATCCCCAGTTTGAGGCAGCTGCTTCAGATTATACAGGATTAACTGTTATCTCAACTGTTTTGAGGATTTGTTTCTTATTTTGCATTCTTTGCTTTTCTTTGATTCTCAACTATCATAATCTAATACGCAAAGTCCTATAGTCATGGACTAGATAGTAATATAAAACACTAAAATTGAGTATTCAAAACTGTAACTATAGATAAATATCACATGCAGTGAAGAGAGATAGGAGAAGAACTTCTTAGTCCATGAGACCTATTAAATGGTAGAACAGCCTTCTACAGTTACACTATAGATGTTTCCTTACTGAAGGTTTTCCAGCAAAGATTAGACAGCCATTTGTCTGGGATGATATGAGGATTCCTTCCCTGGAATCCTGGACCAGATGGTTGATCAAGAAGACTTCCAAGATCTCTTCTAAACTTACAATTCTATGAGCTTCTGATCCAGTCTATAAAGTATAACTATTTCAGTTATAAAATCACCTTCATATCAGCCGACAGGAGAAACAGTTTGGTGGAGGGGTTAAAGATTAGGCTAGAGACCAGGAGACTGTGAGTCCTGATCCTGCCTTAGGTACAAAGGCAGTTGTTTGACCTTGGTTAAGTCGCTCTTTCTCAGCCTTCAGAAGTAAGCAGTGGCAAACCACTTCTGAAATCTTATCAAGAAATTTGCAGGGACCAGTCAAGGCAGTCACCAGGAATCAACACTGGCTTGAAGACACAGGCATATATCAGCTGATAGGCAACTTTAGACTGATAGTAAAGATTGATGATGATAATATGCTGAACAATCCACATTAGAATCCCATAAAGTTACCATATAAGAACTAAAATTAAATCTTATAAAGGGAATGTGTAGGTGGGGGCATTCTTAGCCCTAACAGAAAACAGAGGGAAGAGACATTAGCACTTTTGAAACATCTGGAAGGGTACCACAGATGAAAACTAGATCTTAATTTTCACCATTAATTTCCATCAGACTGGAGTTCTTGAGGCTCTGTAAGCTTGGTTGTTTGCTTGCAGACATTTCATTAACCAACTAACTGACTAAGATTACCTAATCAGGTAACAAAATATCTGCAAGCAAACAACCAAAGGACCAAGGACCAAGGACCAAGGACCCCACAGTTCAGCCCTCAGCTACATATATTCTCTTTTACCGGCACTATAGGCCTGGGAATGATAACTTCTGTGTTTCACAAAGGCAAATTCTGATGTAATGATAAAAAACCTCCTAACTTTAAGAGTAATTTGACAATTATCCATTGAAGTGTGGGTCATCCCTTTAAGTGGATGAGTTCAAATAAAGGGTGCAGAGGTACGTTTTTATCTGGATTCCTGCCCTGAGCAAGGGATTGAATTCAATGGGCTGAATTAATTCTAATTGATTAGATTATAGCTATACAAATGCCTGTTCCTTGCTTTGAATTTTAATCTTAAAAGTCAAAGCCCTATCTTCTCTGTTCCCATTGTCAGACAACTGTGATGAAATTTTCTCTGAGAAAAAAGGGTTGCTACAGTTCCAAGCTCAAACAATTCCATTATTTTTGAAATTAGAATCCTGACATCATCAAGTACTCATTTTTTTATCCTAAGTGCTTTCTTCTGTCAAATTCCAAAAGACCAATTTTAACCAAATGTTGTTATATTATTATAATGGCATATATTAATTAAAACTTTTAAAGACATGGGGCATGTAAGAGACCTTCCCAAATTACCAAGATTTGTTGTGGTTTGTTGCTATTGTCATTAAAAATCTTTCATTTTCTCTCGCTGAACATGCTTAATTCTCTCCCATTAAAATTTAGTGAACATTTAACTTTATCCAGAATATAAGTATAGTTCACTTCCACAAATTAAGTAGGTAATAAGATGAATCTACCATTGGAAGAGCAATCTTCAGGACTGTTTCTCATTAGATGTGTTGCATATACACTGAACAAGAAGAATCATTAATTACATCATGGACATACTGTGAAAACAACAGCCATTGAACACATACAAACTATTTCATGAGAACTAACACTCAGGAGCAGATCAGAATATCTGCAGCAATCTTTCGGCTTTGCTGATTAATGGGAAGGATGGTTCCAGAAAGCTTTATTCTCATGAAACCAATAGGTCAATTGTTTAAATGTTTGTATAGGTTCTATTCCTCTTTCTCTGGATAGCTATTAAGGATTTAGATGCTTGTTTTGTCTCCCAAATCTCATGTGGTTTCCTTGATGAGGGTCATAATTCAAATAGATCCATTATCTTGGCATTCATTGCCCCCCAATGAAGCAAATGTAATTATTATCCAATTAATTGGGTTTTCTGTTGATTCTCAGTTTGTGACTTTATTATCAATGTATTACAATATAAAAATAATGTTGACAGGCCCTATGGGCATCCTTTTAACGTTGCATGTCCATGAAATGGTAATAAACTTTTATGCATTGTCTTAAACACTGAATCTCTCCAGAGTGACATTTATTTAAAAGGTGCTCAGAGACTGAAAATTCTGTACATTTATCCTTGCCTGTTTATCTGCTCACATGGATCATACTTTTATTTTAACTAGCCATGAAATCTCTCTTTTTTCCTCTTTTTTAATGGAACATTACACATTTTTCAGGCTATGTCATGGTTGCTGGGCAATATATGTTAGAATACTATTTGGTGTAAAAAGAGGGGCCATGGTCTAAATTAAGCATGCCTAAACTTTTATACAGCAATCTGAGTGATCAAAGCACTTGGCAATTCTAATTAAAAGCAAAATAAAAAGGAAAAAAGAACTTATTACAGTCATCTTGCCTGATTTGCTGCTGTTCAGATGCTTAAACTTTAACTTCCCTACTGATATTTAATTAACATCTGGAGGGTGTCAATTGAAAAGAGCAAGTATAAGCTATGAATTAAGAAATTCTCAAGGAATCGTCTTCAGCCTCCATACATCCATTAAAGTGGTCCCCATTTCTTCAGCTCCTCCCACTCCTTCTTACCACATTTGCAATTTGGGGAACTGTAACACTGAATTACCCTTACAAATATATTGCAAGTGCTATCAGAGAATAAATGAAAAACACAAAGTTGCTACACGAATACCATTTACATGCATTACAGCATAAGGCTGTGTACAGTGATCTATTAATATTTTAATTTTGATTTAATACAATTAAATTTAGAGACTACCCATCTTCAACTGATTCCAAGCAACTTTAAGTTTTTTGTTTTAAGTAGGAATAATTTAAAAAAGAAACAGTTCATAAACATCCAGAAGGCAAGCCGTGTTTTTCAAACAAAACATCCTACAGAGGCTTAACCACCACTTTGCTCTTGGCGTGTCCAACCTTGACAACTGTAATACTTGTGGACTTCAAATCCTAAAATTCCGCACCCAGCCAGAAAGACATTAAAATTTTCTGGCTGGGGAATTCTGAGAGTTGAAGTTCACAAGTCTTAAGGTTGCCAAGGTTGGACATCCCTGCTCTAAGGCCAAATGGCCAAATTTTAATGACTTTCTGAAGTCATCAGGATAGCATCATTTGGAGGGATGATGAATGGTGGATCCATGGGGCTGTGGGAACCAGTCCATTACTCTTATTTTTGAATGCTGTGATGTGAGAGCCTGAAAGGCACTCCTCATGTCTGTGCTTTCAAGGATATAGTAGGTAGGAGGACCACATGCTTGAAGATCTCAAGACATTGATTACACCGTAGCCATCACTTACTTCTCCCTCAGCCAGTATGAACTACACAAGTGATGATCTATTGCTCTCTGTCCTGGATAACCCTGGGTGGAATGAGAGAAATAGGCTAAACCATATCCTAGCCTTTGTTGCTTGAGGAATCAAGGAGCTTTAGGAGTCATTTGGTCATTTTCTCTATCCAGGGAAATTCACTATTCAATAGAGAGATACTTCACCCACTTTCCTTTTCCAGATACCATACCCAAAGAGCTTTATAAATGGAAGACTTCTCATGATCCATGTTGAAGCGTGTAACCAAAATCTGGTGCACTTATGAGATTGGGCTGATTCATCACTAGGGTGTTTCTGTAACACTGAGGCTTGTTTTGAAATATTGGCATGTGAGGAATTTCCACCCTTTGGCGGGGAGGCCGAGGGGGGGGAACACAAAGGGGCAAGCAATCCATCAAGCAAAACTTCATTCTTCCCCTTTGCAGTCAAAAACTATAGAAAGGGCCCTTTAAAAGATGAACATGAACCTGCTAAGTGTGTGAGTATGAGGGGAAAACAGAGAAGAAGGGAAAGGAGGAGGGAACAAACCAAGATAGCTCTGAGGTACATTTCAATCTGCATGGTTCAGGAAGGCAGGAATTTTCAATCTCCTCTCTATCATTTTCAATATCATTAATCCTAAGCACTCCATTTTCCATGCTTGCCCGCCCAGGCCCTGAGAGTGAGCGACACACGAAGTGACACATATTCATCACTTGGCACTCGGTGCTGTGAAGGCTGTAATATAATATTAGTCTTGGGTGATCGTGTCTTTCTCTGTAGCCTCGGCACCGAGGACAGTAGATGACACAAATCGATCACCTGTGACATTTTTGATTTGGTGTCACTTTTCCTGTTTCTGCCATTTGTTTTGGCAGTTAAGAGGTAATTGTGTGACATTAGTATGAAAAAGACTTACTTTTCCCCAGCATATTTTATATAGATATAGATTTTGCTCCTTGGGCAGGAATAGAGGGATCTATCCGTTTTGTCTTTTTTTTCCCTCTGAGTATCTGAATGTTGGAAGGAAGAGAAGGTATTGCAAATATAGGAACCTTGGTGTCCTTAGCATTTGTGTTTAGGGATTTTATATCATAATACTGCACTTTCAGAAGTGAGAAAGTTTAGAAAGTAGGGCTTAATGTCCAAGAGATGGTTCTGCAATTTTTGCTTAATCTACACAGTCCATGTACCCCACCATTGATGTAAGGTGGTTAATGTAAGTGCAGTCTGTGAAATCAGTCCCATCTCTGCCCTCAACTGCTTTGGGCATCTTCCCATCTTGGCTTAAAAGTTAGTCAGTTATGGTTGTTGTAAAAGTCAGGTGGAAATTTTTCCCCAACCTCCAATTTGATGTCTTTCATTTTTCTCACCTGACACTGAAGTTACAGACCAATCTGCTTCAGTAAATGATATTCTTAGAAAGCCCCAATGGGTCAGACACTGCGAATCATTTCTCAGTAACTGTCATGTAGTCAATATGGGCTTGCCTTTACATATGGACTAGAAATTGTAGCTTTGGCAAGATGCCTATCCTATGTAATATTGCTGGGAAAAAACTGTAGCAGCTGCTAGTTTGTTGTTGGGTCAGGTTTCAACATTTGCTATTCATCTATAAGTGCAATCTAAGCAACTTGTGGTTTGGAAATTTGAGATATTGTCTTCTCCCATAAAATATGCTTGACTGTCTTCAATATGGGCACTCCTAATTAGCATTTCCTATGGGTACTGATTAGATGTCAACCAGGAAGACAGGCTTTTCTGCTGTGGCATCTTTTTCTGGAATACTTCCCAAATGTCCAGTTTTTCTGGGACAGTTCCAGTTTGAACGGAAGCACCTTAGGTACCAGAGGTACTGTTACTTTCAACCAGTAAAATATCTGTTTCCTTGCCAGGAGCCAGTAGTAGTGCGAATAGCAGAAAGCTTAAGCTGCAGAAACAGCAGCTAGTTTGCTTTAGTTGAACCACAGGAAACAACTTTCATGTTCCAAACTCATTGTACCTAGCATTGTCATTAACTGGGTTGAATATTTCATTATCTTTGGAAACATTCCAGAGGTTAGCCTACTAGGATAATTCACTGAAATAGCCAACATATTAAATAGTAAAGTCATTCTCCAAATGTAGCTCTTTAAGTTGCCAAAGGATATCATAACATCAGCAGGTTTGAAAGAAACCTTAATGGAAGAAATCCTAAGTATCAAAACCAACCAACAAAACAAACACATGTTTAGAAGTAAAGCTAATAGGGATCTTCAGTTGCCCTGCTAACTGTCTCTGTGAGAAGAAGGGATGTTTAGTGTCTGAGATTAGATGAGCGTGGAACTCAGATACTTTGGAAAAGGCAATGGTTGGCTAGCTGGAAGTCTAAAGAATGCTTTACTTAATGGTTTGTTGAAAGCCCTGCTTATACCCAATTCTGGAATTAGATAGTAACCATAAAACTTTATGATTGAATGGTGGCTGTTCTAATATATTACAAAATATATTACAAAAGATTAATGAATAGAGAGATCATACTTCCAACGAAGGATTGTATTGTTGTGGGCATGATCCTTTTAGGTTGAGAAACATTGGCTTAGATCACCATGTGGACCATATTAAAATTGATGGCAGTTTGTTCTCCGGAGGCTCAAATCCTTAAATGGCCCCACTTTTAATACTCATGTGGACCCTCCAATAAAAAAACAATTAGCATTTTAACTTCGAATGCACTTCCTCTTGCACTAGTGCAGGGGTAGGCAACCTCGGCTCTTTTATGACTCATGGACTTCAACTCCCAGAATTCTTGAGCCAGCTATGCTGGCTATGCTGGCTCAGGAATTCTGGGAGTTGAAGTCCATGAGTCATAAAAGAGCCAAGGTTGCCTACCCCTGCACTAGTGCAAGGCAGAAGCCATCAAAACAGCTTTACTGTGGTCCTCAGATGTGGCATGTATCCCTGTTGAAAAATATTCCATAAATATAGCATCCCAGGGCCATTACCCTCTTGTCCACTTGTTTCAGATATCTTGCTTGTGAAACAAATGCAAGAGCAGTTCAGAGGATATTATTATGTGTAGGCAGATGGAGTGTAACATATGCCCCGATGATAGTCTATATGCTCTCATAAGCTCATCAGATGCTCCCTATCAAGTTGAACATGTTTAACCTAGTCAGGAGATAAATTGCTCCCCTTGTCAGTTTTCCATTTAAAATGCAAACGAGATTTGACAGAGTAAACTGAATAAAGATTTGGATCGGATAATCCAGTAAAGGCTAATTACTAAAACAAAATGAGACATTGAAGCACAGCCTCCCTTCTCCCTTGCGCCTAACGAGGCTCTCTTTTTGATGAGTTCCCTGCCTCCAGTATCAGCGCTTTTCGATCAAGGAATGCAAGCTATTAGCTCCTTTTAACAATTTATGACGCTCAATGTACTGATTAGGAGCCTGTGATACATAATTTAAAACTACTTGGATGTCCTGTGGCCAGTTAAGAGGAAAGCAATGAGTTTGAACAAACCTTGCTAATTAGAGCTCTTGATGGCTTCTGATTAGGATTCCTAATTAGGTGTCCTAAGTAAATCTTTTCTTGTTTTTAAATTTGTTGTCTTCAGGGCTTTAGCATTCTTATTACCTGATCCTAGAAAATCACAACAGAGCCTCACTGGGTTGATATATAACAGATTAGCTGTCCAATACCTCTCTTTTCAACTCAGGCAAAGATTTGGAGATGCCTGCCAGGGAATAGAAATTAATTGAGATGTATTAATGCAAATACATTGAAGAGAAGGAGTTAAAAAAGAGAAGAAAAAGGAGAGAATTATGGCATCAGCATAAACAGGGCCTTTTATCAACATAAATGTTTTGTTTGCACTCTCTGATTTTGTATTTTTTAAGGTCTGTCTTTAACCATATGTAAAGTTCTCAGTGGGTTAGGACGCAGAGCTTGTCGATCAGAAGGTCGGCAGTTTGTGAGCACCTGTTACTCGTCCCAGCTTCTGCCAACCTAGCAGTTCGAAAGCACAGGACTGGAATGTCTTCTAGTCCAACTTCCTGCTCAGACAAATGATTGTCCAATGTTTTCTTGAAAACCTCCAGTGATGGGGAGCACCCACAACTCCAGAAGACAAGCTGTTCCATTGAATAATTGTTCCCAATGTCCAGGAATTCCTCCCTATTTCCAGGTAGGATCTCCCTCCCATTGCTTCTCGTCCTACCTTCATATTCTATGGGAAATAAATCAATCCTCTCTTCCTTGTGGCAGCCCTTCAAATATTGGAAGATTGCTATCAATCTTCTCTAAGCCTTCTCTTAGTTAGGGTAAATATATTTAGTTGCCTTAGTTATTCATCATAGGACAGCCTCCAGACTAAACTTTTTTTTTGCTTTTTTCTGCACTTTTTCTAGGAGCTGCATATATATATATATATATATATATATATATATATATATATATATATATATATATATATATATATATATATATATATATATATATATATATATATATATATATATATATATATATATATATATGTTTAAGTATTTGTCAAGGCTTTTTGAATGGACCTTGCTAATTAACTCTTTCATTCCTGTTTTGGCCCGGCTCAGGGCTTATCCACAGGAACTAGTCAACTTATGACAGCTCATTATTTGTGCAAATTATTCAAATTGCTAATAAAGAATTTGGGAGGCTAAGATGATCATTTCGAACTCATTTATGTTCTCATCAGTTAGTCATACCCTTTATCTGAGATTCGAACCCGGGCTGGTTGTATATCAGGCAGTGTTTTAACCTCCTGAGCCACGGGGTTCTTTCTCTCTTATATTAGCTGGAAGGCAAGGCAAATGTATGTTTAAGTATTTGTCAAGGCTTTTTGAATGGACCTTGCTAATTAACTCTTTCATTCCTGTTTTGGCCCGGCTCAGGGCTTATCCACAGGAACTAGTCAACTTATGACAGCTCATTATTTGTGCAAATTATTCAAATTGCTAATAAAGAATTTGGGAGGCTAAGATGATCATTTCGAACTCATTTATGTTCTCATCAGTTAGTCATACCCTTTATCTGAGATTCGAACCCGGGCTGGTTGTATATCAGGCAGTGTTTTAACCTCCTGAGCCACGGGGTTCTTTCTCTCTTATATTAGCTGGAAGGCAAGGCAAATGTATGTTTAAGTATTTGTCAAGGCTTTTTGAATGGACCTTGCTAATTAACTCTTTCATTCCTGTTTTGGCCCGGGTATGACTAACTGATGAGAACATAAATGAGTTCGAAATGATCATCTTAGCCTCCCAAATTCTTTATTAGCAATTTGAATAATTTGCACAAATAATGAGCTGTCATAAGTTGACTAGTTCCTGTGGATAAGCCCTGAGCCGGGCCAAAACAGGAATGAAAGAGTTAATTAGCAAGGTCCATTCAAAAAGCCTTGACAAATACTTAAACATATATATATATATATATAAAAAGGTAAAGGTAAAGGTTCCCCCGCACATGCGTGCTAGTCGTTTCCGACTCTAGGGGCCGGTGCTCATCTCCGTTTCAAAGCCGAAGAGCCAGCGCTTGTCCGAGGACGTCTCTGTGGTCATGTGGCCGGCATGACTAGACGCCAAAGGCGCACGGAACGCTGTTACCTTCCCACCGGAGTGGTCCCTATTTTTCTACTTGCATTTTTACGTGCTTTCGAACTGCTAGGTTGGCAGAAGCTGGGACGAGTAACAGGCGCTCACTCTGTTACGCGGCACTCGGGATTCGACCCGCCAAACTGCCGACCTTCCGATCGACAAGCTCAGCGTCCTAACCCACTGAGCCACCGCGTCCCTTATATATATATATATATATATATATATATATATATATATATATATATATATATATATATATATATATATATATATATATATATGTATATATATATATATATGTATGTATATATATATATGTATGTATATATATGTGTGTGTGTGTGTGTGTGTGTGTGTAAATTTTTAAATTGCTAACAAAGAATTAAGGGAGACTGATATGCATTTCAAACTTATTAGTTTTCATCAGTCAGCCATACCCTTTGGATTCTTTGGCAGCCGCAGCACACTGCTGGCTTATACTTAAGTGGTGGTCCATTAGGACACCTAAATCCCTGTCATAACTGAGCCAGGTGCTGCCTATTCTATACCTATGCATCTGGTTTTTCCTGCCTAAGCACAGGACCTGACTTTTCTCACCACTGAACTGCTTCTTATTTGAAAGGGCCCAATCCTCAAGTCTGTCAAGATCCTTTTGAATCTTGAGTCTATCTTCCAAGGTGCTAGCAATTCCTCCCAGCTTTGTGTTATCTTCAAGTTTGATGAAGCTTCCCTCATCTAGATCATTTATGAAGATGTTGAAGAGCTCAAGAAAGAACCTTGAGGTTCCCCACTGCATGCTTCCCTCCATGTAGATGTACAGTAGTTTCACTGAGGACTGCATGGTGAGTTCAGTAGGTCAGACAACCTCAAATCCATCTGGTATTGGTCCTGTCTATTCCACATCTTGTGGCTCTATGCTGTGGTCTATTTTTTAATCAAATGCTTTACTAAAGTCTATACTGTACTTGCAGCATTTCCTTGGTCCACTAATTTTGTTAATCTATCAAAGAAGGCAATAAGGTTTGTTTGACAGGGTCTGCTTTTTAGCAACCCATGTTGGCTTCTAGTATTCACCTTGTTCATTTCTAGATGCTGCTTGGTTTTAAAACTTGTAAATTTTCAATAACAGAATTAGTGACCAGTTCAGTAATATACTATCAAAATAGCATATGTTTTGTTTTAGTAATGATATCTGTTGTGTACTGGGTTCATTGCGCAGGAATGAAGACGAGGCGAGTGAGTTCAGCAAAGATCATGGTTTATTGCTTGCAGGATCTGAACTAGAGAACAGGGCTGCAGATGCAGCAATTTATACTCTGGCCCCTAGGCGGTGGCCAACAGGTTTGAAGCAACCTATTGCCGCCTGGGGGCAACCAATGGCAGCGCTGGAGACGGGTTGTCTGAGATTCTGGGAGCCGTTAGCTAGCTCCCTGCTCCAGCAGCCTACTAGCCGTTACCACGTGGTGTTAACAAGCAAGCCCAATACATTACAATATCTATTTACTGCTTGATGAAGGTGGATGATTTTAAAATATTTGTAGTCACTTTTTTCTGGTTGCAGTACATTGGCAGGGAGAGGCTACAGATCAGAGAGACTGCATGTAAGAGGGTGAGTTTCTATTTCTATTAAACAGAGATTTACAACCTTTTCCAATCCTTTCACAATTTGGGGTAAATATTTTGTCATAGTAAGCTGGAGGGGAAGCCATGCCCATTTCTGGGATCACATGTTTATTTAAAATGTAGCATTGATTTAATGCATCTTGAATTGCCTGAATTCTTGTTTTTAGTCAGTGGAAATGCTCTGGAAGGACCCTATTTTCTATTAAGAAGAGCAAAGGGTGCCCCACTGGTGCCAACATGAAATTTGTCCCTCCTTGACAGTAGCAGGGATACTTGAGATATGTGTGTGATTCCTGAAGATCTAATGGCACAATTTAAGGACCTTTACTCTCACAAAACATGATCCCATCGAGCTTACCCATTTCTTACTAGCCTTAAAATTAGTAAATGCAGACAGCCGTCCCAATGGGAATAATAGTTCAGTTCACCTAAAATCACCATTTAGTGGCAAGTTGCCTAAACAATTTTTTTGCAGACAAAATCCTGACTTCTGATCTTCTATACTTTTGATCACTGTTTCTCAATCTTAGTAACTTTAAATATGTGACTTCAGCACCCAGAATTCCCCAAGCAGCCATGTCAAAGCTGCTAAGGTTGAGAGACACTGCTCTTGATGGAACAAACATAGACGAAATGTATGTTGATTGTAATCTTTAGCTCATCTTGGCTTAATACATGCAATTGTACGAAAATGTTATGGGGTCAGATTGGTGCAAGGTTAAGTTGAATGTTTATGTGAATATGCTTTCTAAAAAAGTAATAAATGCACTGTCCATGCTGCTTGCTATAAAACATCTTGTCTTTCTTTGTCCCGTAAACAGAAAATAAAAAGGTAATAATTTAATGTTGAAGTGTACTGTACCTTTTTTTGTTTTCCCATAAGTTTGAAAGCTACGTATTATGATTTTTTGTTGCTCCCAGGTTAACCTGCCTTTATTGTCTCATCATCCAATACAGATTGGGGAATCCAGCTACATTTTCAGCATGGCAACTTGGCCATACAAAATGACTCCCGGTGGAAATTAAACCCTAAATGGCAATGGGGGATAGATGATCATCCTTGTATTAAAGAACATAACATGTACATTACAGCAAATTGGAATAAGAATCTCCAGGCTGATAATTTTCCAATGGACTATGGGATCAATAGCTCAGTCCTAAACTGATAACAAGCTAATATTGTTTGGTTCTGATAGACGAGGACTCAGAGTGGTTTTTGCAATGAACGAGTTTATTGAATACACAAAGTCAACTGTCAACTGTCAAATGTTGCAACCTTTTATAGGGGTAGCGTTTGAACTGTAACCAATCAATGGAGCTTATTTTCCCGCTCCTAGGTTATTGCAACCAATGATTGCACCAGGATCTCCCGCTCAAAACCTTGCTATTCTGCAATCAGCTAATTCTTTTATTAATAACTATTTACATACACAACACCCCTTACCCCCCAGTTGTTGTTATTTCTTTACAAAGTCCTTTAAATATTTTGGTGGCCTATGTATTCTAGAAGGATATCTATTACTCTGGCTACTTGGGACCCCTTTTCCTGATTGACTGCTTGGCTGCTTGTCTGTGTTGGACCTAGGCTCTGGGTTACTAGATTCTGATGTTTCCCTGTTGCTGTTTTGTGCATTGGTTTGTGTTTGATACTCAGTGGTCACTGGCCTACCTCGCCGGGGTACCTCCCAGTCTATTTGACTAGATTGTTGTTGTTGTGGGGTACTAGGGGAAGAGATGTTTAGCCATTCCTCTACCGCACTCTCTGGCATGTTGTTATTACTGGACCTGGATGTACTGTTTTCCCCAAATATGCTTTGGCCCCCCTCTACTGGCAAGCACCCACTGGATCTCTTCCTCAGCTGATCTGTGTGTCTTTTACAGATCCTATTCCCTTCCCCCTCAATAGTGTATGACAGGGGGCCTAAAATTTCAGTCACCACCCCTGGAATCCATTTGTCCCCTTGGGCGTAGTTTCTGGCCCAGATCAAGTCCCCCACTTTAAATGTTCTGTTAGGAATGTCCAATTCAGCACTTGATATAAGTCTGTCCGGGTGTAATCTGTCCAATTTGGTGGTTAGTTTCCTTCCCCACCTCATTTCAGCTGGACTTTTCCCTGTAGCAGAACATGGGGTCGTATGTTGGGCCAACAAGAATTCGGCCAGTCTCTGATGCCAGTCGCCTCGAATGATTCTTTTTAAGGCGTCCTTCGTGGTCCTCACATTCCGTTCAGCCAAGCCGTTGGTGGATGGGTGGAAGGGTGCTGATGTCCTGTGCTTAATCGAGTTGGCCTTGAGGAAATCCTGAAATTCAATAGATGTGAATTGTGGCCCATTATCAGACACGATTAAATCCGGCAACCCATGAGTGGCAAAGAGGCCCCTTAATGCCTGTATGGTTCTAGCCGAGGTTACTGAACTGACTGGTACTACCTCAAGCCATCTGGAGAAGCTGTCAACCACTACCAGAAATGTTAACCCTTGGAAAGGTCCAGCAAAGTCAATATGAATCCTGGACCAAGGATTTCTAGCTAACTCCCACTTATGCGTACGGATGTGTTGTTGTTCAGGCCTAGAATGTTGGCACAGATGGCAATTGGCAACACATTCCTCGATGTCCTTGTCCAGTCCTGGCCACCACAAGTGACTCCTAGCCAACGCCTTCATCCGTACTATTCCAGGGTGTCCTTCATGTAATTCTAGTAAAATGGCTGATTTGTGGATTCCTGGAATAACCACACGATTTCCCCAGAGTAAACATCCCAAATGAACTGACAGTTCATCTTTCCTTCTAAAATAGGGAATGTATTTTTCATCTGGGTTGGCGTTTGGCCACCCACTGAGGACCCAGGCCATTATTCTCCTTAAAATGTGGTCCTTATTTGTTGCCTCAGCTATGTCTTTAGCAGTTAGGGGCCAATCAGGAATATCCTGTAGGGACATTATTTGTCCCACAGGTGCAGGGTCTTCCTCTGTTATGTTTAGGGGCAATCTGCTAAGGGCGTCAGCGTGTCCCATGTCCTTGCCCGGTCTGTATTGGAGGGAGAATGAGTATGCCGAGAGGAAAATGGACCACCTCAGCATTCTGGGCGACATAATTTGAGGAGTCTGTTTATCCGTGGTAAACAGCCCCAACAGGGGTTTGTGGTCAGTTAGTATGGTAAAGTTCCTACCGTAAAGGTAGTCATGGAACTTTTTTACTCCTGCCACAATTGCTAATGCCTCCCTGTCTATCTGAGCATAATTCCGCTCTGCCTTTGTTAGTGTCCGGGAATAATATGCAATTGGTCTTTGTATTCCTTGGTTGTCTAAGTGGCTGATCACAGCCCCTACACCATAGGGCGAAGCATCGCACGCCAGGTAAATTGGTTTGTTTTCTATAAAGTGGGTTACAGTTGATTTACTGGAAAGAATGTCTTTTAACGTTTGGAAACTCACTTTGTGTTTGTTCAGCCATTGCCAGGGAGTCTTCTTATCTAAAAGTCTGTGGAGGGGTTCTGCAATGGCAGCCTTGTGTGGCACAAACGTGTGGTAAAAGTTTACCAAGCCAAGGAAGGCCTGTAGTTCCGCCTTGTTCCTTGGTTCTGGGGCCCATTTTATTGCTTTAATTTTGTCAGGGGTAGGGTGGATTCCACTTTTGTCAATCCTGAACCCCAAAAAATCAGTGGATTTAACCCCTATGCTACATTTTTCCTTTTTTAGTTTCAATCCAGCCCTCCTAAATCTGCCCAGTACCTGTTCCAGCCGCTCTACTAACATTTCTTCATCTTTTCCAGCTATCAGGACATCATCAAAGTAAGGGCATACACCAGGTATGCCCTTTAAGGTCCTCTCCATCACTTCTTGGAAGATGCCTGGAGCAGCTGCAATACCAAATTGCAGTCTGTGGACCCGGAACGCCCCCTTGTGGGTAACTATCGTCTGTGCTTCTGCAGCCTCTTCAGAAACAGTCAACTGTAAGTACGCATGCGCCAAGTCTAACTTGGCAAACATGGCGCCGTCCTGGATCGTCGCGAGGACCTGCTTCACCGTCGGGACCGGGTAAGCATGCTTTTTCATTCCAATGTTCAGGGTGGCTTTGTAGTCAGCGCAGATTCTCACATCCCCATTGGGTTTTAGGGGTGTGACAATCGGCGTTTCCCACAAACCACCCTCAACAGGTTCTAAAACCCCTTGGCCTACAAGCCGGTCGAGCTCGGCCTCGATTTTTTCCTTTAAGGCGAAAGGTACCCTTCGGGCCTTAAGCCTGATTGGTTTTACTGAGGGGTCTAGGTTAAATTTAATTGGGGCCCCTTTGTACTTTCCCAAAGATCCATCGAATACGTCTGCAAATTCATTGCAGACTGATTCGAGGGTCTTTTTCTTAATTACTGAATTTATTCCCCCAATCCAAATGCCCAGGGCAGGGAACCAGTTAAGTCCAATTAAACTAGTCCTATGTCCCTCCGTAACAATTAATTCTAAGACCCCCTTAAATCCCTTAAATTTAACGTTAAGACTGATCTTCCCTTTTATTTTTATGGGGCTTTTTTGGAAGTCAGTTAATTGAATATTTGTTGAACTAAGTGGAATTCTTCTTCCACTTATTTGTTCAATCCTCTCGAGGGTTTCAGTGGAAATTATTGACACTGAAGCCCCTGAGTCAATTTCCATTCTGCAAGGGACCCCTTGCAGCTGGACTGTAATTTTTAATTTCCCTATTGGAAAATTGTGACTTTTCCCCTGTCTCCTCCGGTTGACGCGCGCCACCTCCCCTAGATTTGGGACTTTAACCCGGGGTTTAGGGGTCTCCTTGCCACTGAACTTAGGGTTTACCTTACCCTCGGGCCACACATCGACTTCGTGCAGGCGGTTGTCGCGATTACAGCTCCTACAGATGGCCTGGATGTGGCCGGTCTTGCCGCATGCCCTGCACTTTGCGGTTCGGAATCGGCAAGAGGCGCGGGGATGGTTGCCGCCACAGCTGCCGCACCGGTTCTGGTTGTCGATGTCTCGCGGTTTGGTTGCGGTGTGTTGACGGTGGGCAGGTTCAGGCCCTTCGCTTCTGGGCTGTCTTGGCGCCAATTTCCCGAATCGCCTGGAGACTTCAGCGATATCTTCCTCCCACTGCTGGTCCACCTCCCCACAGTCCACATAGCCCTCTTGGTTGATCTCAGACGTTGCTGCCATGCTGCTGCGGGGGGGGTCGCGATACCCGGTTGACTCGTAAGTTAAAAGTTCATCGATCACTTCCTGTAAATCGCCGGTGGGTTTGGCAATTATTCTGTTTTGCAGCTGCTCATCACGCAAGCCCAGTACTACTCGGTCTCGAATTCTAATTTCTAAATTATCGTATTTGCATCGTACTGCGGCTTCCCTGACGGCAGCGACAAACTTTTGTATGGATTCTCCCGGTCTCTGGTTCCTCTTTTCAAAGATGCGCCGCCAGAAGAGCTCGGATCTCCTGGGTGTAAAGTGGACCTTTAGTTTGGCTAGGAGGTCGGCGTAAGGCACACTTGAGACCGGTTGCGGTTGACACAGTCCCACAGCGATTCGGTAAACCGGTGTGCCGCAAATCGTTAGTAAAGCTGCCGCTTTTTTACGGTCGTCTGTGATTCCGTTCACTAACAGGAACCCTTCGACTTGTCCGATGTATTCTTCCCAATCCTCGGGGAAGTTTGGGTCGAATTCCTTCAATGACCCGATTTGCGCCATTCGGAGAATTTTTTTTTTATTCTGCCGCGGCCGCTCGGTTGACTGTGACTCGTTCTGAATTTGCCGCCTTTGCGTGACAGATCCGCCGATTCTCTGGTCTTCTGTCGATCCCACCTTCGTCGCCAATTGTTTGGTTCTGATAGACGAGGACTCAGAGTGGTTTTTGCAATGAACGAGTTTATTGAATACACAAAGTCAACTGTCAACTGTCAAATGTTGCAACCTTTTATAGGGGTAGCGTTTGAACTGTAACCAATCAATGGAGCTTATTTTCCCGCTCCTAGGTTATTGCAACCAATGATTGCACCAGGATCTCCTGCTCAAAACCTTGCTATTCTGCAATCAGCTAATTCTTTTATTAATAACTATTTACATACACAACAAATAACGTGCTGTTTTATGCTTGCCTCAAGCAAATAGTACATTTAGCCAAAAGGCAAATCTCAGGCTGATGCTTTAGTCAATATCAGCTATCTTTTGGACTTATAAATGGTGTATTGGGATACCGTAGGGAAGCAAAACAGACAGGTTGTTCTTTTAAAATATTGTATCCCGTCCTATTTACACTGCTTTAATTTAAAACATTGGAATGCCACTATATTTAGAATTAATTTCATTTTTACTACATACTTAGAGGTAAAAGCACAGGTATTACCTATTTGACCTTTTTTAATTATTATTAAAAACCCATTGGAAGAGAGGAAAAAGACAAAGAGGAAAGATTTTGTTTTTGACCCTCTTTAAGATTTAACCCATCCCCTGGAGTTATATAATCTGTTAATTGCTATCCCAGTGTGGAACGTGTTGGGACTTAAAGCTGATAGTAGCAAGCATTGTTTAAAACAGCATACATGGAGGCTCACATACATATGTGCACAATAACACACATTTTAGTAGACTAGCTTCTTTTACATTTTTAGCCCAATTAGACTGAATGATTTGGAAATGAATTCAGTCAGGGCTAATATCTGTGAATCTTTGAGCTGTAGCAACCCATAGGGTCAAGCTGAAAATTTCGACATTCCCGTGGCTCTCTAAATCTTGTACTGATTCACCTTTCTCCTCTAGAAATGGCCCAGCATTTGAAGGAGTGTTCTAGCATGAGCTCCTGGCTCTTTAACAACAGTATTTTGGCAAGGTAAAAATACTGAAGTTGATTCTCATGGTACAAATAGATAAGTATAGCACCTCCAGGAGGAAGAAGGTCAAACTAGTTTAGCTGTGTGGAGATGATGGCAGTCATGAAACAACTTTCTGGGTGCAATTTTAGTCATCTGTTTGCAGATGTTTCCCAGAATTTTCAAGACATAATTATTTATAATTTGTAAAATGATAACAAAGTTTATTATAATAATATTATTATAATCTATAAAGCAATGCTTTACAAGAAGAAGAACCAAGTTTTAGCAATTGCCCATTGGTGTCCAAATGGAAATAGTCAATTCTAAACATTCTGGAAACTAAACAGTTGGATGAGGAATGAGCAAAAAGCAAACCATATGCTCACTTTGTCAGCCATATTGTGATTAGTTTATTTTATAGATCATTCTGCAGGTACAAATGGAAATGTCTCAGTCTACATGTATAAATTACAACACCTTCCAGTTATATTACTTCTCCCAACTCTGCATGTTTGCTATAAAACCCCACAGATATCCTCTCATAATGAGTACCACATCCATAATCTGATAGCAATCACAGTATCATGCAAGCTTCTCATTTTCCAGGTACATTCATAGTTGTGCAGATAAAACAGAATTTCATCCATTTCATTCATAACTATAAATGTAGAGTTTGAATTTTTCTTCTAATTTAGCTTACGTTTGTAATGTTACACACTGGGGAATATAGGGTAAATGGATGAACATACGGTATTTTAAAATAGGGCTGATATATCTGATCTGCAAAAATCCAGACAATCAGGAGATGGATAAAAGAGTTTTCTAGATCACTTTCCTGGTCCATATTTTTGTAATACTGATTTGGTAACTCTAATCTTTATTGAGAAAAACTTAAGCGGCAGTTCTCACAATACTGGGTCATTTATTTGTCTTTGGATTAAAGATATTCCACAACCTGGAAGCTGTGGGGCTATTTCCACTTAATAGGACTTGGTTAAAGCTCCTGACTGCATATGCAGTATTTGTCTTAACCAATGGGTTTGATGCATTAGCCGACCTCTTATATGGGTGTTGCAAGTATTTAATCACAGGGCTAGATAGACTTGCTGCTTTTTGCTTCTTTTAAGAACACTTAAGCTGAAATTTTGTGCACATACGGGGAAAAGCTCAGAGAGGCTCAGTGTATGTAAACTTAAAATCAAGCTATCTAACAAGTTCCACATTTGCAATTAGACTCATCACATTATTTCATCTTGCATGCTGAATTACTGTATTACTGGATCAAATGTTGCATCATGGATATTCCAGGTCACTCAGTTCACCAAATGATGGTTTATTTTAGCTTATTTTGTTCTTGCCTAATTGCATTTGTCTCCATTGTTAGCTTTCTTCCAGATGTATTATGTTTCCCATAATTCTTTGCTATGGTCAATGGGAATTAATACATTTTTAAGGAGGCTCCCTCGCGCCCCCCCTTTCTCCTCTTATGCTACATGGGGAAAAGGCTGAGGTGTGTTTGTATTGTTCTTATGAATTACATAGTTTTGTTTATTTTCCCATGCCATTGTGGGATTTGCAACATTCCTGTAAATTTTAAAGGTAAAATGGAGGGAAATATTTTATATTCTAAAAATGAGAAGCTGCAGCAATATGCTTCTATGCAGGTTAAATTGTCAGTTGCAAGAAGTTGGGAACCAGGATAGAGTTCAAAAATACAAGAAGTTTATTTCATGCTACCCATACACAAGAATCTGATCTACTAATGGTTAAGGCAAGTTGGCATCAGGGAAGAGCAAATGTACTTCAGTGGGTGCTGGATTTCGGTCTTTTATAGGGCATAATCTCTCCAAACAGATGATACATTTAACCCATCCTTGGACTCAGCCTGGTCATCTCCTACATAAATTTAATAAAATGTTTAAGGATTAAATTATTTTTATATTAATGTTATATGAATTTTTCATTTCCTTAGTTTATGTTTTTCTTCTAAGTTTGATTTATTTTAAGCACTGCACTGTACTATTACTGATTTATTCTTTGTTGTTGCTTCACACACACACACACACACAAAAACAAAACAAACCCACCCACCCCAAATCTACTGTACAGCTTTTCTTGTATTATTGCCTTTCTAATTAAAAGGATTATTTATTTATTTATTTATTTATTTATTTATTTATTTATTTATTTATTTATTTATTTATTTATTTATTTTATTGGATTTGTATACCGCCCTATTCCCGTAGGACTCAGGGCGGTTTACAGGGCAGTTAAAACCATGAATACAAAAAATTAAAAACAATTAAAACAATTAAATTAAATTCAAGCCCCAAGAGTAAATCTAAAACCCAGTTAAATTAACAACCCCACAGTCTGGACCAAACAGATCGAAGAGCCAAGTTTTCAGGTCCCGGCGAAATGAGCGAAGGTCGGGGGCAGTCCTAAGCTCTGTAGGTAGATGGTTCCATAGGGCAGGCGCACCCACAGAGAACGCCCTTCCCCTGGGAATAACCCGCCGGCATTCATTAACCGGCGGTACCCTGAGAAGGCCCTCCCTGTGGGGGCGCACAGGACGATGGGAAGATGATGCCGGCAGCAGGTGTTCCCTTAGATAGTCCGGACCCAAGCCATTTAGGGCTTTATAGGTCATTACCAGCACCTTGGATTAGGTGGCAGAGGATAGAAAAATTTCTCTTTCCAAAATATACCTCCAACCAGAGTTGACAAAACAGTAAGATATTAATAAAAAAATCTGGCCTGATTAAGAACTGTTTCCTATATTCCTAAAGAAACACAAAATATTAGAGAGGTCTTAAATTTGTCTTTTCTCTGCATTAACTCTTTAAGCAGATGATTAAACCCCAAATGGAAGAAACTGATGAAGTACGGTGGTTAAACCAATTGTGCATTACAAAACAATTTTACTGACAGTTCTGGTTTCACAAACTAGAAATAAAACTGATTGGCTGATATTTATTGATATCATCATGCCTAGTTTAGCGTTCAGCCAAATTCATTTTATTATTTTTGGAAGGTCTAAAAAGGTCAGTGTTCTTTAAGATAAATATTCACATCAGGCTGCATCTGTAATCAGGAGAAAGAAAGAAAAAAAGTGGTCATTCAAAATTAATTTGTATTTCAAGATCAGCCCAATCTTGAAACCAACACTGAAGTTTAAGAGCCTGTTTTTCTAGGAATAGCATTCAATTGCTCTAATTGAAAAATTAGCAAGATCTGTATGGGCTGAGAGGCAGTAATACAGCCACAAATCCCAGTGAATGCAAACATAATCTGATATAAGATGGATCAGTAAAACAAGGTAAAGCAAATGCTAACACATCAAATCATTATATATAAAGGAATCACTGATTGATAATTCTGGCAAGATTGAAAGAGAGCCATGTAGTGAGATGGCAGAGTTTAGGCTCACAGATAATATAACTGCCTCTTCTGTTCCACAATCTTAGTTTTTAATGTTATCCATGTTCGTTCTGATTTTTAGCAACCTTCTCTTTAGTTAAGAGAGAAACAATAATGGTCCAGATGATTGAGTACAATTCAATGTCTTAAGTCTCCTGGACTAATGTTCTCATTGACTGGCCTAGGTAGGATCCCTACAAAGAGAAAACATGAACCACAATTTGATTATTTTGTATGAGAACAAAATAATTAAGCTGGCCTTGGAGAACTTCTGACTCAACTTTAATTGGCTAGTGGGTTCATGTATGATTACCCAAAGTGGGGGGGATCACTTTTATTCAATTTATTCCCAAAATTGGGAAGCACTAGATTAATAGATGATACAAAATATTATGTTTGAAAATATTTTAACGTTTGTTAGGACTCTGTTTATGATGTTAAATTATTTTGTTAGTCACCATAGGTGGCTTTGTAGTAGAAGTGTATGACAAAGAAATACAATAATTCATGAACCATACAGAATTATCTTCTTTGATAAATCTCAGCCTTTGAATTTTTTTCCTAATAATAATTCCATTTCTCAAATGACTGCAAATTTTTTGCAGAAGTCCCATTATATTGCCATACAGTGTAGTTATTATTCCTTCCTTTAAAAAAAAATCTATCTCTACAGTAAGTACCTATTAGTAAAGACTAATCGGATCTGTTCTATTTCCCACAAAAGGAAACACGACTTTCTTTGTTTCATCTTTTTTTTTTAAAAAAAGTCCATTTTTCTGCTTTAGGTAAATACCACTGATATCTCTACATTAAAACGATTTGCTTTGTATGATAAGGATTACAGTATAAGCTTGAAGCAGAGTGAGACAATATGATAACATAACCATCTGGCCTGCATTAATTCTTCTGACCTTGATGTAACCAGGCAAAGCTTAAAAATCATTAGTTAAGTTGGACTACTTTGTTTTAAATCTCAGTAGGTGATCTCTTGTTAGATGGGACTAATCCCGAGGTTTCCTTTCAAAGATGTGGTCCTGCATTATTTACAAATCATCTTTCATCCATAGACGTTATATATAAGCTTACCCAGTTTGTTCTGTTTCTTTTCATTCTCTTTCCCACTCATTGAATAAGTAATGGATTGGAGTCTACTCTCTTTCCCCTCTTTTTTCCCCCCTAACAGGACTGGTTACATGGGATCTGACTTGAAAAGCCCCATACATTCCTAGAAATTAATCTTCCCTAACTCGGTGTCCTCAAAGTATAACTCCTATCATCCTTATATGCATTGATAAGAGTTAGTCAGATTGAAAATAATAGGAGCTGTAGTCTGATAAATCTTGAGGATTTGTTTAATCTTGAGGTTACGGTAGGCTTTAGCATTCCGATCTACAGTACTGTCGAGGCACTATAACAGAATCATGATAGGCTCCAATATATACATTGCTGTCCAGTGTAAACTTGCTTCTGACTGGAAAAATCATACTTAATTCTTCCTTCAGCACTTGAAAGGTTTCCCCTCCCTCCCAACTTGTTGGTGTACATAGTTTTAGGCAGTGCTTTTTTTGTAAAAGAAAAGGTGCCGGAACTCACACATGTCATACAACCCACCTTGCCTACCATACAAGGTTCCATCCAAAAAAGGTGCCGGAACTCCGTTCTGAGCGTTCTATGACAAAAAAAGCCCTGGTTTTAGGGTTTTTTCTTTCCATGTGTATGGTTTACAGGGAGATCTTGCTACAATGCCAATACCTTACTCCCATTACACAAAGTGAGGATTGTGTCAGAATCAGCAGATAAGGAAACAAATACATTTAACAGTTATGTTTTGTATGTTGCAGATTTTTTTTAAAAAGACATGAAGCCTTTAGGATTCTTTTCTATTGTTCTGGTATTGTATCGGTAGGGAGGCAGTTTAGTGTAAAGGCACCGAATTAGAAACTAAGAAATTGTGATTTCTAGTTTCATCTTAGGCACAAAGTCAGCTGGGTGTGATTTTGGACTATGCATACCCTCTCAGCCCTAGAAAGAAGGCAATTTAAACCTAAAATGATGCCAAGAATACTGCAGGGGCAGATCCTAGTATCCCCTAGGAAACAAGTTTGACTCAGAGGTATGTATTTATGCATGCACATCCAAAGTTTTGTAAACACAAATGCAATATAAAACATGACGATCCCTAGTTTAGTCTCGTGGTTTAAAACATCAGGCTAGAAACCTGGAGACTGTGAATTCTAGTCCTGCCTTAGCAGAAAATCTGGCTGAGTGACCTTGGGCTAGTCATTCTCAGCCTAACCCACCTCAGAGGATTGTTGTTTTGGGAAAAATAGGAGGGATGAATGAGTATTATGATTGTTTGTTGCTTTGACTTATTTATAAAAATAAAGGCAGACTATAAATAAATATTCCTCAACTTCTTTTTTATGTGAAATATTATCTAAGGTTAGTTAATATAGCTGGCAGATCTAATAGTGTGATGGGAAGCGCCCTAGCTGAACTGCATCAAGTGGGCAAGTTCCTTCTCCATGCATGTGCTCTTAATAAAGTCTTAGATGTGCTAAACTGTCTTTGTCACTGACAATTTACCTATTAATCTGGACCTAATCTTTGCATTTGCGCTGAAAATGCTGTCAACCTCATCAGATTCAATGGGATTTGTATCAACTGCACATGCATATTTTAATCCTGCACACAGGATTAAAAACAATGGAGGTGCAGTCATGAGAAATATACAGGCATTTATAATTACTCTGAGGCATCTAAGAACACACAACAGGGACTACAAATTAAGCTTTATTCCTCAGTGCAAAACATTAGCCAGGATATGTTTTTAAACATGGGCTCCCTTCATGCTTAAATTTATTTACTGGTAGGAATCCGTTTTGTAGCTTTTAAGGCCTGTTAGGGGAATTGCTTCACTTGGTTCTTGGCCATCTGGGCTAATTAAGAGAGAGAGGATTAAAACCACAGATGGGCTCCTCTAATAACAGTGATCAAAACACAACAAAATAATATAACAGGATTATCAGATGAAATTGCTCAAGGGAAAGTATTAAAGTATGGCAAAGCCACATGTGGTTTGCATTTGGCCAATCTAAACCAGGTCCTAGCTGAGCATAAGCCCCTGTGTTTATTTAAAGCAGTTTTTCATTGTTCCATCATCCCCTATTTTTCAGGTAGTGCATGGTATCATTCTGCAGCTTTGGTATTATTTCTTATATACAATAGCCTCAGACTAAGTTGAATGAAATAGTTAACCATTCTCGTTTTCTGGCAATGCTTTGAGAATTGCCTTGAGTTGTACTTAATTAAAGTGTATTAAAGCTTGCCTGGCAGCAGTGTTTATTTCAGCTCCCATCATAGCATCTTTCCTGCAAGAAAAGTGTCACAGTGTCACAATAGTAGTGGTGCATCTATGGTTTGAGATGTGGGTGCAACAGTGTGAATGTTATGCTGAATTGCTGCCTAGGAAAAGTAACATTTCAAAATTTCCGTTTCTCATTCATACTTTTTCCTTGTGTTAAAATGAATGCTGGTAAAAATTACCCAATAACACAAACATGCTTTTCTTTATTTATAGAAAAGCACTATGTCCATCACAAAGTGGGAAAGAAAATATACATTGTGTGTGTTTGTGTGTGTGTGTGTGTGTCCGCACGCACATGGATTAGCTGAATGTTGACTTTTTTTCCAATGAAGAAGTGAACATCCAAGAATGGTGAATAGCATCTCCCATGTCTAATTTGTTTTGGTGCCATTAATGAACAGCTTGTCTCCACAAGAGTGGTTTGGGGATCTGCAGCTGAGCAGCTTCTCATACATGCAAAAGATTCCATAGGAAATGAAATTCAAGATTGGAAACTTTTACAGGTATATGAAGGGTCCTTGTTGCAGGCAACCACATGGTACCATACAGACAGGCTCTTCATTGAGGCCACCATTATGATTTAGAGAGGGGAATTGAATCGAATCGAATTGAATCGAATCGAATCGAATAGAATAGAATAGAATAGAATAGAATAGAATAGAATAGAAAATAGAATAATAACTTTATTGTCACTTCGAATGTACACTAATTGGCATACATTAAAATGAAATTTCATTGCATACAGCTCTCAAAGGGTCAATACCTCCAATATACACTACATAAATATGACAAAAAATAAATATAGAATTATGCATATATCTACATATATTATATAACATAGAGAAACAACAGTCTAGTTCAGGTTATGTATACATGTGCATGGCAAGAAAAATGAATCTTGCGAGTTTATCAGATGGATGGCATAGGGAACAAAGTTATTACGGAATCGGGTAGTCCTGCTAGAAATGCTTCGAAACCTCCTTCCAGAGGGGAGCAACAGAAACAGACCGTAGTGTGTGTGTGTGTGGGGTCTCTAACAATGCTTTGAGGTCTGAGCATATAGCGCTTATAAGCAGCCTCCTGAATACCAGGGAGTGAGCTTCCTATGATCTTCTCAGTTGTTCTTACCATTCTCTGTATGGACTTTCCATCTGAGGCACTGCTGCCACCAAACCAGACAGTGATGCAGTTTCTTAAAATGCTTTCAATTGTGCCTCTGTAAAAAGTGGTCAGGACAGAAGGAACAAGCTGTGCTCTCCTCATCTGACGCAGGAAATGCAGACGCAGGTTTGCACACTAAGGATGACCAGTATGGAGAAACCAATTCAGATTGCTACTTATCTGCATCCCCAGATACTTAATACTGTTGACCACCTCTATAGCTGCATCCTTGATACTGAGTGGAGTATGTCTATGCCGGCTCTTTCATCAACATTTAGAACCAGATTACTTTTACTGCACCAGTCCACCAGAGCCTTCACCTCTTCCCTATAAGCATCCTCATTGTCATCCCAGATAAGACCCACCACTGCCGTGTCATCTGCATATTTCACAATATGATTCATAGCAGATTTGGCACAGCAATTGTGGGTCATCAAGACGAACAGTAGCGGACTCAGGACACAGCCCTGTGGAGAACCTGTACTCAAGGAAATGGAATTGGAAACTTTCTTTCCAACTGGCACAATCTGCAGCCTATCAATAAGGAAATCAAGTATCCAATTACATAAAGGAGTATTAAAACCTAATAGGCCCAGTTTGTTCATCAGATGCTGAGGGATGATTGTGTTGAATGCTGAACTAAAATCCACAAACAGCATTCCCACATGAGTATTCTTTCCCCCCCCCAAGCTAAGATGAAGCACATAGGAAAGTGCATCTTCTACAGAGCAGTTCTTCTGATAGGCAAACTGTAATGAGTTAAATGTAGGGGGAAGGCATGAAACCACACAGTCCTTTACCAATCTCTCAAAACACTTCATCCTAACGGAAGTGAGTGCAATCAAGATTATCTTGATTGTCCCTGAATAAGCTTTCATTTTGTGTGTGTTTACTAAATACTGAAACATTTGACTACTACTTGAAAAGATGGGTGAAGACTGCTCATTGCTATACAGGAATTGGCTACAAAAAAATCTTTGGTGAGTGCCTGGAAACATATTTAGAGTGATGGGATTTTGTTTCCTGGTGGGAAAGAAACTTAATGTTTTAGTTGAATCAAGTACCTAATCTTTAGAGATTTGGGGAAGTGAATTAGGAGCATGTCTAGTTGAATTGGAGATGGGTACCATACAAATTAGAAGTACTCTGAGCAGAATCCTATAAGTATACTGTCTTTGAAAGAGTGGTCTTTGTCTTTTAAATGCAGATGGACTGCTTCTTGGATGAGAAGCGAAATGTCTTTAAAGAGAAAAAAGAAAGTCTAGTTGCCTCGGGAAAAGGCACCTTTGGGATATTCAGTCTATGACATCCTTTTGGGAGGCCCAACCTCCCAAAATTATATAAAAACCAGGGTTTCACAGTGACTAAAAAAAATCTTGCCATGGTATAATCCTTCAACACAATGAATAAAGAGAATATTATTTGGAAATAATTCCAAACCTATACCGAATTACAGAATAGATTTCTCTTTATTGTCTACCCCCTAAATTGCATAATAGAAATAATGAGTAATTTTTCAATCATCAAGTATATTGGATTTTAAAACTAAAACTAAAAGCAAGCAGCCTATGCTATATTAGCCAGAGTAGTGGTGCAAAGAATCAAACATCTGTAGTACAGCAGAAGACTTGCAGGTAGAAGGGCTAAGTTTAATTTCTGATATGTTTCAGAAAGACCTAAGCAAACTTCAGTCTGAAAACCCTGGAACGTGCTCCCAGTTTGCATGGGTAATGAGATACAAGTGGATTACTTGGTATAGCAGCTTCATAGGAAGGCTTATAAACAAACTAGAAATGTCAAATTTTTCACTGATGACAACTAAGATCAACCCCTGTGAAAGGAAACTAGGTATGGAAATACTCCAAAGACTGTCACAAATATATAGAGAATTTTCCTATGGACACCTATAAGGAACACAGTGGGATTAGACTTTATATCTAATTTTGTGGTTGTTCTTGTTCTCTGGTGTATGCCTCCATTGTAAGACCCATTTGCTTGATTTGGGTCTTTTTTTACAACCAGGGTTATTTTAGTGCAATGGCTTTTCATCATCCAGCTATTAACATGGGATTACTGTGATCAGATTCCATACATAAACACTTACTTCCACTTGGCAAGCATCAGCTTTATAAAGCTGAGATCTGTATTTTAATTCCTCAAATTCCATTAAAGCAGGCTGTTGAGATTACTCAATTATGCTGTTTGTTTTTCTGATTGTGGTCATTTGTAATGTCAGCAACCAAAATCTCGGGGAAATAGATTGCTTCTCTCACAGTTCATCATAATTCCCCTAGCAAAGTCATGTCTATATGAACTTGCAAGAAAGAAATTATGCAAAATGATGCAAGGAAGTAGAACTATTATATGCTTCACCTCAGTTATTACTGGATGGATAAACTTCTGATGTTCACTGATCAGATGGGTTATAGTCCAATTTGGGACTGTACTCCAGATGAGGTGAATTGGAGCAAAATGTCTCTTATGCACCTGGCATGATTAAAAAAGAAACCTTTGAAAGCCTTTGTTCCCAATTTGCCATTATGGTGCTTCACTGGTGTGCAAACGGGATATTGCACCAGATGCATCCAAAGGAAGAAACATGTAAACCTCTTATTTGCATAGAAAGTTGGCTTGTAAGAAAGGAGTGATCGATGATCAACAGGGCTGTCTTCAGTTCAGAGTGACCCTTGAGATCAGACTTCTCTTGGCTATTCCATCACAGCTTTTGGCATGGATTATAATGATCTGGGATGGATACTTAATGATACCTTATGGATGCTGACTGGGCAATGCAGAGCAATGCAGGCAAGCAAGGAATGGGTCTCAGACTGATAGTGCAAGGGAAGACTGGGAATTTGGGAAGTGATCCTAAGAAATAAAATATATCTATAGCAGGGGTGTCAAACTGCCAGTCCATGGGCCGGACGTGTCACCTGGAAGCCACGCCCACCCCATTGCCAGCAATGGCAAAACTGTCCTGATATGTTGCATGATGTCATGTGATGTCATGGGTTTGACATGTCTGATGTACAGTATGACATCTGCATTCTTATGGGGTGAGATGTCTATGTCTGGTTGTTAGCTTGTGGGGATCAGCATATATGCCTATTTGATTCTCATTATCTAACAGAGGCCTAAAATCACTTTCCCACTGACAACAATATATTTTCTATTAGGGTAAATGTCTATGGAGATTCTCAGTTATCCAGGTCATGGTTGTCCCCAAAGTGCTTTTTCATGAGGCATCTGGACTTTCTTTTTTTTCTCTTTGAAGGCATTTTACTTCTCATCCAAGAAGCTTCTTCAGCTCTGACTGGATGGTGGGTAATGGAAGGATTTATATTCCTTGCAAACAGATGGTCATCTGCATTCTTTTAGAGAGTCATTGATGCCACCTGGAGGCTTATCGCAGTCATCTGAGTAGTGCAAGTGGGGGGAGCCTTCTTGGAACTGTTGAAAGGACTGTGTTATAGACTGAAGATAGATGATGTCGTATCTGTTGTGTACTGGGTTCCTTGCACAGGAATGAAGACGAGGCAAGTGAGTTCAGCAAAGATCATGGTTTATTGCTTGCAGGATCTGAACTAGAGAACAGGGCTGCAGATGCAGCAATTTATACCCTGGCCCCTAGGCAGCAGCCAATAGGTTTGAAGCAACCTATTGCCGCCTAGGGGCAACCAATGGCAACGCTGGAGACAGGTTGTCTGAGATGCTGGGAGCCGTTAGCTAGCTCCCTGCTCCAGCAGCCTACCAGTCGTTACCATGTGGTGTTAACAAGCAAGCCCAATACATTACAGTATCCCTTTCCCTCTGTTGAGAGAACGCTGTTCAGTTTGGACTTAGATGGCCTCTTTGACCCCTCTTTCAAATCAGCAGTTCTCTCTGTTCAAAATGTGGATTTTGCTGTCTTTGAAAGAGTGGCCTTTGCCTTTTAAATGCAGATGGACTGCTGAATCTTGTCCTGATGAGTTTGTTCTTCTCTCCATTTTCATTTAGGCGTGATTTTCACCCAAACATGTATTCATATGAAATAAGATGAGAACTACATTTACATCAGCAGTGGCCCTGTAAATTGGCTGTAAACATTCCTCTATGGTGAGAAACTGAGTTCACAATAGAGGCTTCAATACACACTGATATAGTAGCTCAGAGCTGAAAACACCATGTGTGCATTTCAGGACATTTATTTTTATTTATTTATTAAATTTATGTGCTGCCCGTCTCATCTAAAGGTGATTAGACATGTCACAGGAGCAGATTTGGCACTGAAAAAAATTGGATTGCCAAGAAGGGTTTTTTGGTTTTTTTTTAGCAACGTGCTCCTAAATGCAGTAGAATTCTTATATTTCAGATGGATGGCATCTCTATTACTTATTTATTGTTTGAAAGAAAAGGTTGCATTTCATGCTATCAGTTCTGAAATAAACGTTTGAGCAATATTTTTTCTCTTTTTCTTTTTTTGACCTACAGGAAGACAAGAACATGCTTTTTAAAGCTGCAGTCAAATGGTAATCCTTAAGAAATCATTCTAGATTGTAAATTAGAGTGAAGTGATTAGAGAGAGAGAGATGATTATACTGTTGACTGTGTACATAGGTTTGGGGGCTAAAGGAAGATCAATCCCTTTTAGTCTGTAGGACCCTCATTTTGCTTAGAAAAGCTACACTTAAGCACTGCAAGTCCCACAGAAAAAGTCTTTATATTAGCTCCCCCTGTGTCTTCTTTTTCACAAGATTTACACTTCATGCAGTGGTATTTTGTTAAAAAAATATTTCGGTGGCTAATTTTTGGGAATCAAAGCATGTATAAATCTTTTAAATAAAATAACTAAAAACATTTCAATTAAAAATGTATTTATATTGAGAAGCTATGTAAAATGGCAGGCAATGTCTTGATATTTGTTTACTAACCCTTCCAAAGGATGTCAAACTTTATTCTGATTTGTACGTAAAAATGTTACTTTGATTGTTCCTGTACATCACAATTTTGCAAAACCAGATGCTTAATAATCCTCATCCTTAAATTTTAAAAAATCCTAACTCCCAACACTTGGAAGTCTTTAAAGATTGCTAGCTGGCCCAAATATCACTTCTCAGACTAATGCTAATGAGATAATATGCAATTGACCCCAAACAAATAAATTATTCAAAATCTACTGCAAGTGTGAAAAGTATTTAAATGTTATTGATAAAACCATCTAGACAGTCTCATTAGCAATTCATTCACACAGCACCTGTATTGATCAGAGAATTTAAACAGCAAAAATGAAAGAGATGGGAAAGATAAATGTGTGGGGTTTTGTGTTAGAGATTCATAAGCCAAGAATGGAACAACTGTCCTGTCTGTCCGTCCATCCATCCGTCCATCCATCCATCCATCCATCCATCCATCCATCCATCCATCCATCCATCCATCTATCTATCTATCTATCTATCTATCTATCTATCTATCTATCTATCTATCTATCTATCTATCTATCTATCTATCTATCTATCTATTTATCTAAAGGTAAAAGGTAAAGGTTCCCGCACACATGCGTGCTAGTTGTTTCCAACTCTAGGGGCTGGTGCTCATCTCCGTTTCAAAGCCGAAGAGCCAGCGCTTGCCCGAGGACGTCTCCGTGGTCATGTGGCCGGCATGACTAGACGCCAAAGGCACACGGAACACTGTTACCTTCCCACTGTAGTGGTCCCTATTTTTCTACTTGCATTTTTACGTGCTTTTGAACTGCTAGGTTGGCCGAAGCTGGGACGAGTGGTGCAGTGGTTTCACACCAGACTAGAAACCAAAAGGTCATGAATTGTAGTTCCGCCTTAGGCATAAAGCTGGCTATATGACTGTGAGCCGGTAACTCACTCTGTCTCACTTTGGCCTTAGGCCAATCACTCTCTTTATCTAATAGGAAGGAGGCAATGGCACACCACTTCTGTAATATTATCAAGAAAACTGCAGGGACTTGTCCAGGAAGTAGGGTAATTTGAGCCTGGTCATTTGTGCCTTGAGTGAGAACTCTAGGTTGATTTGTTAAACAATTAATTAATTTTAAAAACCTTGTGAATGACCCTGAGTCCTACGGGAGAAGGGCAGTATATAAGTCTAATATATAAGTCTAATAAACTAAACCTGTAACACTCAAGTGAAAGTTGGGTGTTAAAGAAGCAGGATTGGAAGAGTATTGATGCTGGAGAAGACTTCTGAGAATATCATGGACAGTTAATGAATGAATGAATTAATTAATTAATTCATTAACTGTCCATGATATTCTCAGAAGTCTTCTCCAGCATCAATACTCTTCCAATCCTGCTTCTTTAACACCCAACTTTCACTTGAGTGTTACAGGTTTAGTTTATTAGACTTATATATTAGACTTATATACCGCCCTTCTCCCGTAGGACTCAGGGTCGTTCACAAGGTTTTTTAAAAGAAACAATACTACAATTACAGAAGTTAAAACAATTAAAATGATTATATTAAACCTTGAATATAAAAAACCTAGTTAAAACCAGTTAAAACCCCAATTAATACCCTCAGTCCAGGCCAGAAAGCTCAAAGAGCCAGGTCTTCAGGTCCCGGCGGAATGAGCGAAGGTCAGGGGAAGCCCTAAGCTCTACAGGCAGCTGGTTCCAAAGGGCCGGCGCACCCACAGAGAAGGCCCTCCCCCTGGGTATTGTCCGCCGGCAATCTCTTACCGGCGGTACCCTGAGAAGACCCTCCCTGTGGGAGCGCACAGGACGAAGGGAGCTTGATGCCGGCAAGGTAATACTATGGATTGCATGGTTCTGTTCTTTGTAGGAATAGACATATTATGGCATTTGAATATCTTTTCCAAGGCTTTCTAGGGCTAGTCTGCAGTATTTTTCTTAACTCCTTGTTTCTTCACTGTTGAGGGCAGAAGGTATCACCACTTTGCTATCTTCATGGTCAACTCTAAAGATAGCTGTTGTATCTGTTGTCATTAATTTGGTCTTCTTTGTATTTAATCTCATTTTTAACTGTGCTGTTTGGTTTTTAGTACTAGGGCTTGCAAATTCTTTGCATTTTGGGCTGTCAGGGTAATGTCAACAACATAGGACAGTTGATTGATGTTTCTTCCTACAGTTTTAAAACACATCATCTTCCAATCCAGTTTCTCTTAATATATATTCTCTATGTGAGTTAAAAAAAAATAAAGAAGAGTATACAGTCTTGTCACACTCCTTTGTTAACCTTGTTATGTCCAGACTGTGGCTTTCTGACCTGTATATAAGTTTCTCATGAGGGGGGCGTCCGGTTTGCCATGCAGCCACCATGGATGGCTGGGAGACTTGCTCTCTCTCCCCCGTCCAGTTTCGCATCACTGGGGGCCCCTGAAAAGGGCTGAAAGTCGCCTCGAAGAGGTGACCAGCAAGGAGGGGCGCTCACTGGATCGCGGGAGAGCTCCAAACCAGCAGACGAAAGGACAACCAAAGTCACATTTTCCACCAGGCAACTTTTAAAGCAGCGCAGAAGAGACTGGGTGAGATCTACCTCTTTTACACCCTAATTACTTTCTGTACCTCCTTAATCTGCTAAGCATTCTCCCCCCTGTGGTGAGGGAAGGGGGATTTTACCTCTCCCTACAGAAAGAGCAGTGACTAAATATCCAGGGGTGTTTTAAATGTTGAAAAAGTAACTGAATCCCAATTGGAACCTTACTTCTCAAAGCTTGTGGACTGAAAGATTTTTTATTTTTTATTTTTCATTATTTACTTCTGTTGGAAATCTGGGTTTTTTTCTTATAAAAAAAAGAAAAAGAAAAACTGAAAAGATTGAAATAACTTTGGGACTCAAAGGGAAACTTTAAAAGGTGCCTGCTGATGGCCCAGGGAAATAGATAAGATACATAACCTTGGGAACTTTGAAACAACAGCTGTGAAAGACTTCGTGTTCCCTACGTAGGGGAAAAAAATCTCTCTTTTTGATTTTCTAAGCATAAAGCCTTTAGTTTAAAATACCAATATGGGAGAAGACCAGGAACAAAATTTCGTTATAGATGAATATCAACAAACTCTCTATATGTTGAAAATACTAATTCAAACTCTTACCACAACCAATGAAATACTAAGAGGCTATGGGAAGGAACAAGAAGACAGTCCAGATATGAAAGCCCAAATTTTGACCACAACTAAAGATCATCTATACAAAATACAATAGAAAAAATGAAACATTCAAATACTATGACAGAATAATCTACTATTCAACAAATATTGATATTTGAAAATTCAGAAAAGACATCGACAACTTGGAAAAAGGAAAAGGTTTCTTATACAACTCAAAAGGAACTAGAGGATCTAGAAAAAGAACAGTTGGATGAGAAGATAAACAATTCAGAACAACCACGTTGATATAGAAGAATAAAGAGATGACCCACTAGACCACAGGTCTGCAACCCGCGGCTCCGGAGCTGCATGCGGCTCTTTCAGCTGTCTCCTGCGGCTCCCAGTCCTCTGCCATGTGCAGTCCAAAAAAAAAAAAGTGGGACTAAAAAAGTTCAACCAATCAATTCAAATATGCAGGGTAGGTGCATATCTCGCCTTGGCTCCACTCTTCAGTCAAACCCTGTTCTGCGCATGCGCGCATGTATGCACATGCGCACACATTTTTTGCGGCTCCCAGCTTTTCCTTTTGTGAGGGAACCGGTTCCGAGTGGCTCTTTCACTGTTTCAGGTTGCTGATCCCTGCACTAGACCTACAAGTCCTCTCAAAAAATGGTGGTTGGATGGTTTTGCCAATATCAATTAATATACATGATATTACAAGGAGATTGGTTCGATGACCCAAAAACAAGGACATGGAAGATGGTTGGGCAAAGGAAAAAAGCCAGAATAAGACTCAAGAAGAATGGAGTTTTGACCATCCTATTGAAATCTAAAACAGAATGTACTTAAATAGATAAGATGTGTATGTTGAATACAAGACATTGTTATGAACTGAGATAAAGAAAAGTTTTGGTCATTGAAATTTAGCAGTATAGATAAATAGCTAAATAGCTAATTTGAATATTGATTTGTGCATAAAGGTCATGTAAAGGTGAATAATGTAGATAAGCTAAAAGCTTATTGTTGAAAGTAAATAGGTCTATATGGAACATTAAAAACGAAAATTATTAATTTAAGCAAGAGATAGCAGATACAAGGAGGAAGAGAGAGGAAGTATTAAATACTGAAATAAAAAGAAATTTTGATTACTACTTAAAAAAAACTGAAAACTAGCAAAAAGGAAGGATATCATATTATATCCTTAATTTGTTGACATAGAGGGTAAGAAGTTAAGTAGACAGGATGTGTATTTTGAATATTAGATTTTGTGAGGAATGGTGATAGATGAATTGGGAGTATATTAAAAATCTTGGGAATGATAAATATCAAACGTTAAATCTAAATGTTAGTGGAAACTGAAACTGAAAAATCTATTAGGTCATTGCTTGTCTAGAAGATTGTATGTTAAAACAGCTAGAATATCTGTAAACTAAAAACTATGGATATATGTAAGAAAGTTATTTCCTATGTGATTGATAGGATAAAACTGGTCTTTTAATTTACAAATAGACAGTATATATGAAGGGAAAAAGAGAGGAAATGTGTATGGTAGCAATCTGAAATCTGTACTAGTGATATCTGTATGTAATTGAATTACTACTACTCAGCCACCACGTTGCTTTCCAAATATGTGAATGTAATATTAGAAAATCAATAAAATTTGTAAAAAAAAAGTTTCTCATGAGGATAATCAGAAGCCAGTTGTGTGACTTTGAGCCAGTCATTCTCTCTCAGCCCACCCACTTCACTGGGTTGTTGTTGTGGGGAAAACAGCAAGAGGAAGGTGTATTGGTTATATTCGCCATCTTGAATTATTTGTAAAAATGAAACAAAATGAAAAAAAATATATAAATGTGCTGGGATTCCCATTTTTCTGAGCACACCCCACAGCTTGAAATGGTTGAAACAATCAAAGGCTTTTCTATAACTGATGAAGCACATACTGATTTCTTTTTTTATATTCTTTGGCTTTTTCAGTTTGCATTGGCAGTAAAGTCTCAGGTTCCTCAGCCTTTTCTAAAGCCAGTTTGAATATCTGACATCTCTTTTTCCATATAGGGCTCTAATTTGTGTTGGATGAGCCTAAGTGTTATTTTGCTAGTATGTGAAATTAAGGATATCTATTGTATGGCAGTTTGTAGACTGTTAAGTTTCCCTTTTTGTATCGGAATGTAGATTGACCTCTTCCACTTAGTTGCTCAGTGTGTTATGCTCTAGATATGCTGGCACAGATTGGTTACAACCTTGACTGATTTTTCCGATGCTACTTGCCATACTACATGGGCATCCCATCTGTTCCTGGTTATCTATGTCCTGTTGGAATTCAATCAGTGAAGAGAAGCCTATTATCTCTTGAGGTAAATGGTAAAAGGTAAACCATTCTTATTTTAAGGATTCCCCCCCATCCATCATTTTATCTCTTGTGCTCTACGTAATACAGAACAACTCTTAAAAGCCTTTTGTGTGAATTCTTTCAGATATGTAATGTAAGGGTGTGGGTCTATACATAGGTTGTATATAGTATGGTGTATGTCATGTATGTGTTTCACTTTGAGAGTGGGCAACCAAATTTCATTTTTGATGTGTGCCGTTGTGCCCACAGTAAAAAAGTGACAATGAAGGTTATTTTATCTTACCTTATTCTTGATCTCTCTTCATAGAACTTATTTTTTAATCCCTGATCATCCATGTTCCTGGCCCTGAGCCAGTTCTAGTCCCTCAGAATCCCTGTGAAAAAGAGTTAGACCAACATTTAAACTTAAAATTTATCAGCACATTTAAAATTTGAGACTTCAGCTCACATGTACCCCAGTAAGAATTTCTTCTGATCCCCATTTTGCCAACAACAAACATTGTAAATCGTAAACAAGGATTCTCTTCAAATAGCCCCAGAAGTCACCAGGTTCATTTCAAGAATTTATTGCAATAAAGGGGTGGGGGATGGGAGAGAGCAAGAGAGAAGGTGTAAAGAAAAAGATGGACTTGCTTTTCACCAAATTTGAATTCTTCAAGAGATCATCCCAATGAAAGAAAAAGAACTTGTATAATTTTGCCTAATAGCAACAGACTGTCCTGGAAGCTATTAGTCTGAATTTTCCTTGAGCTGCTCTCTGTTGTGGCAGCAAAAGAGAGGCAGTCATTTTAAAACAGAACCACAAAAATGTACAGCTAGTCCTTGACTAATGACCACAACTGAGCCCAAATTTTCTGTTGCTCAGTGAGATGTTTGTTAAGTGAATTTTGCCCCGTTTTATGAACTTTCTTGCCACAGTTGCTAAGTAAATCACTGCAGTTGTTAAGTTAGTTACACAGTTGTTAACCTGGCTTCCCCATTGACTTTGCTTGTCAGAAGGTCGCAAAAGAGGATCACATGACCCCGGGATGGTGTGACTGTCATAAATATGAGCCAGTTGCCAGGCATCAGAATTTTGATCACCTGACCATGGGGATACTGCAATGGTCATAAGTGTGAAAAATGATTCATAAGTCACTTTTTCTTCAGTGTTGTTGAAATGGTCACTAATGGTCATTGAGTTGTAAGTTGAGCATTCCCTGTGTCAGTTACATGCACACCTGTCTTTCAAAAAACCTCTGCATACAGATGCACCCCGACTGTTTTTATGCATCAGTTTCATGGAAGGAGCTTTTAGTAACATTGATGCAGCTCTTGAAGACATTTCTGCCTGGAATAGCATCCTAGTCAGCGGCAGGCCTGACAGTTGGTATTTGCAACTGGTCCCTCACCTCCCAAATGCTCCTTTAGGCTCTAGTGGAGCTGCCAATGCATCGCTCCTGTTGGCTCTTTCCTGCTGTCACCAAGCAATCAGGAGCAAGGCAATTACCAAAACAAATCAATCTTTCCTTGACAGTTCATTTACACTGAATTAATTTGGAATTAGAAGCCATTATTGCAATTGGCAGCTACCAATATTCCCTATACAACAGGGCGTCTATGGGGAAAACAGTTCAACAGTCCACTCTCTGAATTACAAAGACCCGTTTGCACTGATTGAGATATTAAGCCGAAAGGTTGTTGTAGAAATAATATAAGCGTTCCATTTATTCTACCCGTGAAGTTATTAGTAAATCTTCCCCAACTTCTTTGAGCAATTAGACTATATCGGTAATAATGCAGCTCTCTCCTATTTTTCTTTTTGTCTGTCAGGCAACGTGATTTTAAACAGATTTAAATGGAAAATCAGACTCATTGATTTCAATGGAAATTTTTCCCAAGGAACTATTTGTCACCATAGCCTGAAGTGTCCTCTGGACATTTCAGACTACAGTACATCTTTCCAAATTCCTGACCATTTTATCAAGATGGTTGGGTCTCATGAGAATTACGATATAATACGATACTCAGAAGGGTTGCCAACCCGTATTTTAAGTTATAGCATGCCAGCTATTAAAATAAGCCAAGATAAGTTTTACAAGAAACGAACTAACTAAGATTAATTTAATAATCAGCATCCTTAAAGCACATATTTTAGATATTATAATTGGGTGATATACAATTACTTATGACTTTGTGATGGGTTTTTACAGTTGTAAATAAAACTAGTCATCATACTTTATGGAAGATAATTCTTCCTTTGATAGTTAGAAATCAGTACACCAACCTAAAATCACCATCAATTGTATGACCTTCATTACAATTCTAAGCAATGCCCATAATTGTTTGGGAATTCTGGAAACTGAAATCAACACTTCTGTATGATGTCTAAGCTGGAGAAACCCTTTGTCTATTTGAAGCTTTCCACTCCAAATCTGTCTAAAACCTCTAAAGACGAAAAGCGCTGATTTTGTGCATTGATAACACACAATGCATAGATCATAGATCATTCAATCTCACTTTATCCTGTTTTCAGAAATGTACTGTTTTCTATAGTATAATTTTCTATAATTATATGAGAACCAGATTAGTGTAATGGTTAAGGGGACTATCCAGATAGAACTAGCTTAGTAGGTGTAGGGTGCTGCTAACTGGGTATGTCTAGTCTAATGAAGATAAGGACTAGGGGTGACATGATAGCAATCTTCCAATATTTGAGAGGCTGTCACAAAGAAGAGGAGGACAACCTATTCTCCAAAGTACCTGACAACAAGACAAGAAGTAATGGATGGAAACTAATCAAAGAGAGAAGCACTATTCCTTGTTTTCAATTTTTTTATGCAACAGGAAGAAAAAAGGTAAATATAATCTTATTAGTTTATCTCAATTGAGGACAGCCAGTTCAGTGTAGCTATAACTGGAAGACCATGAGTTCTAATCCCATCTTAGATATAAAGCCAGGTGATGACCTTGAGCCAGTTACCCTTGCTCAGCCCCAGGAAACAGGCAATGGCAAACTAGTGAAAAACCTTGCCAAGACTTGTTCAGGCAGTCTCCAAGAGATAAAAACTGAGTCAAAGGCACAATTTTTTTAAAAAAAGTGTGGTCTCCAAGAAGCAAATGGGATAAACTGTTGTGCTGCATTTGTTATAAATGCTATTCCATCATAGGATAATATTTTAATAGTTTAAGTGGTAGGACTCTGTTGGAAGATACATAGGATGTTTTAAATCATAAGATTTAAAAATAATTAAGATGGACATGCACTCATTAGAGTTAAAGAACTGTTCTGTTTCAGCCTACGACTGGCCCTGTTTGAATGTCAGGGACAACCCCTTTTTATAATCAACAGGCTGGAAAAAACCCAACCAAATTTATTTACAAAGAGTGCAAACAAAAGTTAAATGAAAAGTTCAAACAAGACTTAAACCAAAAGGTTAAACAAGAGTTAAACAAGAATAACAGACCAGGACTCTAGCAGAAGATCTTCAAATGGTTGCCTTCAGCAACCAGCACCTCCCACACATTCCCCTTTTATCAGCAGTCCCAAGGCATGGCTTCTCATTGCCTTCTACCGAGTTGCCTCATTGCTTTCCTCTGTTCTGCTCTGCTAGATTGCCTCCTGCTCCTAGCGTCCCTGAACAGAGCCAGCTGTGGATTGTCTTCTTCCAATCCCTCATGCTCACACAGCTGAGTCTGAGGAGGAACAAGACGGGAGGGGCCTGGCTGAGAGTTCTGCAGTGCATCAGAACCTTCCTCTGATGCCAAAGGCTCTCCAAACCCCTCCTCCTCCTCCTCTTCAGAATCATCAGACTCAGCTGCCGAAACCACAGGCTGAGGCTGAATCACAACAAGAACATTAATCAAATTTGAATAGATAGGTTAACAGTGGTGGACTGTAAATGTTCTTATTAGCTTGCCATTAATAGGAGTGTTAATAAGACACATAGTTAATGTGACACATAGAGAGAAACCATATTTACATATCATTTAAAACAGAGGTCCCCAACCTTTTGGGCACCAGGGACCAGTTTCATGAAGAGAGGTTTTTCCACGGACTGGAGGGTGCATGATTTTGTGTGCTGCCTGCATCCCACAAATGGGCCTTTGCTTGTTTGTGCAGACCAGTTGCTGGCATGCCACGGCCCAGTACTGGTCCAAGGACCGGGGGTTGGGAACCCCTCATTTAAAAGACATAATGAAAACAGTTAAGAAGGAAATAACAACAAAAAAAAAACCAGAACATCTTCTCCAGCAGCCTATATCTGGATAAATACATATTAACCCCAGACAATGAGTCAAGCAGAAAACACTACATTAATTAAAGATCTACCATGGGAAAAGTTACACCCCTACCAAAATTGGCAGGGCAAGCTACTGTACTGTATATAGACATAGATGCAGATTTTAGGTACAGTAAGACCAAATATTCAAAATGGCACAATGTATTCCTTTTCTGATGGAAACACTTAAAGGGCCTAAGAGTTGCAACAGCACATGCAATCGAACTGTTCCCCCAAGCAAATGTAATGCATAAATCTAGCTCTGATCTGGATATGGACTGAAAGATTGGCAATAAGGGTAGTCCTCAACTTACAATAACAATTAGGATCTGAATTTCCATTGATAAGCAAGGTGATTGTTAAGGGTGTCATGACCAATTATATGATTTTTTGGGTTGCTAAGCAAATAATTGTAGTTGTTAAGTGAATCCTCCATTGACTTTTGCTGTTTTTTTTTTGAAAGCCAACTGGAAAGATTGCAAATAGCCATCAGATGATCCTAGGATGCTACAACCATCATAAATACATGCTGGTTGCCAATCGTCCAGATTTTGATCACATGACCATGAGGATGCTGTGACAGTCTTAAATATTGAGGACTGGTCATAAGTCACTTTTTCAGTGCTGTTGTAACTTGGAACAGTCACTAAATGAATGGCTATAAGTCAAGGAATACCTATATCATGTACCGTCCTTCCAGTTTTTGATCCTAGGCGCCTCTGTCATTAAAGTTCATGTATACGTCTTAAAACAGAGTTCAGATAAAAGCATCATATTGCCAAATCTGTTTTTGAAAGATGTTGTAGCTTTTGGATCCTTTGTCACAGTCTTCTCCTCACTCCCAAATAATAAAAAAAACACTTAAATCACTTTCATTTATAATCCACCTTTCCACCAAAGAGCTCTATGCAATCCATGGTTCTTTGCACACATTTTATCTGAGACATAAAAAGAAATAATGATGGACTTTCATTGTTTAGCAGGGATTTCACCCCAGATCTCCCCAGCATTACTCTCATTCTGAACATCTGACATTTCTATAAATTACATATTTTAATTTACTATATATTCATACATAGTATATTTAAGCCATGGTAGAACAGATCATGTTGAAAGTGGACTCTCCTGGAGAGGTGGTAGAACATTGGAGTTATACTGGATACAAAATATGCCTGGGGATGTATTTAGGGGAGCAAAAACAATAGAACTATCTAAGTTCTTTTATAACTATTAAATGAAGAATTTGTGTCACCTATAAAACAAAGGGATATTAACTAAAACAACAACAACTATTGCTATTAACATTAATATGACCGCTGCCAATGTTGCTAAAGTTCAAATCAACCACCAATTGTCAACTTTCACTCAGCTTGCATATTTACAGAATTGCACAATTTATGGTCTTATCAAGAGCTTCAAAACTTTGCTAGTCCGTGCTCCTGCATTTCAATTCCCCACTTTTCCTTTCCTTTAAATAAACCTGCTTCATTTTCATAACTTTCAAAAGCAGATAAAAAAATCTTGAATTTCTGAAACATGCAAACTGTTCACTGTGGCATTAAGAAATCTTAAGACGACTTATTTTTTAAGGGGTTTTATTAGGGAAATTCCTGCTCTTTAAGATATTGGTATGGTTGTCAAAAGCAGTCACTTTTGCAGATGTTGGGGCTTTTCTTACACTAATCTGCTAGAAAGCCTGAGCCACAGAGATCACTTAGCAATTTTTAGATTTGAGGAGATGAGAGAAGAAAAGCAAGAGAACTAGTCCCTTTAGGGTCAAGCCTTATTGGAATTCAGTGATCTCTTTCCAAATATGCAACAGTGTGGTTAAGACTAATTAATGCAAGACAGCTTAAGGAGATTTGAGGGGGGAGGGGGTCTACAATCCACAGAAGACCAAAAAAAATAAAACCCCACTCTTCCCATTTTCCCCCACTTCTCCCTTCCCGTTCTGATACATTAGGGGCAATAACAATCCAGTTTAAACCACACAGCCAAAGTCGCTTTTGCAAAAGCTTTTGCAAACCATTTTGAAATGCACAAAGATTTTCTGTACTCTCTTTTGCCTGTCCAGAGTTGTATCCACCCATCAATCACTCTAATGCCCTGGAGAGCTTGAAATGTAAAGGAATTAAGCACCCTCTCCTATTTATTAGTCCTGCTATTAACTCCGTATTTCTAATTTGGCAAGTCTTTAACAACCTTTTAAGCTTTAGAAGCAGTAAGTCAGCTCTTGCTTTAGCTAATCATATCAGCTTATTTCTAGAAATTGCAAGAAACACAATGCAGAAATACTGTAAATAGTCCCAAATTCTCATAAACAGAAAAGCATTGGGGAAAAAGGCATTTCCAAATGTATATCTACAGTTGACTGCCTGTCTTAACTAAGCTTATGGTCTTGTTGTGCTTTATTTTAATATAGCTTCATTGTAAAATCTTGTCTAATTGAGCCAAATCCATGAGCCAGGGGTGATCTTAGGGGCACTGCTGTCTTCCTAGTATCCCCAAATTTTTAAAATGACAAATATCTCCAAGATAAATACTATGGATTGCGTTTATTGCTTAATTACTGATTTGCATCATTTGCTAATTTGATAGTTGGTTAATCCAAACTGCAACATTTTCAGTACAATCAATAAGCCAATGAGTAAAAGTTGTAATCTTAAAACAAAAAACAAATTTTAAAAACCCTCTGACAATCTTGCTTACTATATTTCTTTCAAAATATGCATTTCCTTAAATATCTGATTAATGACTATTTTGTCTTCTTTCCTCTGAACATTGTTTTTGCACTCTGCTGTCTGAATCTGCCTACATTTTGCTGCGAAACTAGTGGAAGTGTATGGTGAAATAAAAATAATAATGTTTATTCATTTGGTAATACATTTTTGCTGGAATAAGTGATTTATATGTTAAATAAGGATTAATTTTGTATCGTCCACCCAATATTGGATACTATATAGATCTGTGCGTGTGTATAAAATTAATTATTAATTTGATTATTGCTGCAGCATATGTGCTTTTTTTGAAGTCCAATGGACAAGACAGCATTTTGAAAATGGTTCTTGTGGTCAGGTCAAAAGTGCATGTAATGATCATTGGCCTATTTACCATTATTTGGCATTCCAAAAGCCCTACTATAGCCTCATCTATTGAAATATTTGACTACCAAGAATTTATAACACATTGTATCCTGAATATTGTATTATATTTGTCTGAAGTCAGAGAGCCCTTAGAAAACACTACTTTCCCCCTTGCTCTTAAAACACTAATATTACTACTCCTACTCCTACTGCTACGAATAATAATGTATATTAAATTTATATGCCAACCAAATCCCAGCAAATCTGGATAGTTTGCTCATATTGCTGTATCCAGCAGTTCGAAATTTCCCTTGGTACATGAGTTTACTTCTCTACCATTTGAGGTTACCTCTCTGGGGCTCTACCTGTGACACCTTCTGTGCAGTAAAATTGACCATTCTTCTGCACCTAACAACTGCAACTTTGTAAAAAAGAAATATTGTAAAATTCCAAATTAAAAAATATATGTTACTTAGGTCTCTGCACACCTTATGATACTGTAGTTATGTCAAATGAGAGCTGTTCCTAGATTCCAATAATTCAGGGGAATTTTCCACAATTGCCTTTCTGCACAAAATTGTTTTGTTCTTATTTATCATGGCAAATGCAGCAAATAGTTGTTCTTTTGATCTTTCCATTTCAAAAAGAAAAGATATTGTTGTGGCTCGGCTGCTAAATAAATAGAACAGATCATCAAAGTAACCTAGGACTTGCTAGATGATCTGTGGTCTAAAAGTTATACCAACGGATGAATGGAGAAGAAAATGGTTCCAGTGATTATCTGACTGGTCCACTATGACTCAGGTCATTGTCCAGCAAGCAGAATCAGACAAGAAACTTATTCCTTTCTTCATCTATTAAAAAGCAATCCAACAGTGATTACAAGCAAGAACATGAAAAGGATAGGAAAAGGCCTGTCAGCAAAATAATTTCAGCAAGTGGACTGGATGAGAAAAGCAGGAAGTTAAAATAGGAACTGTGCTCTGGTGAGACATTTCCCACTTGGGAAATGGAAAAATCATGACTCTGTAAGTTCTACACATGTTTTGAAAATCCACATTTGCTCTCTAATATCTGCTAGACTGAAAAGAGTCCTATCTAAATTTGCGGACAGTCTTTGCAAGTGGATGAAGACAATTTTAGTGAACTGATTTAAGATTATATAATTTTTTATAGGACACAAATATTCGCACTAATGCAGCTACGGCTGCCACCCTATCAGGTAATAATAAACTGGCTTCCACATAAACATGCTGCTTTAAATTTGAGCTATATTTTGATTTGACATACCATCACTTGATTTCAATATTCATTTGGAGAAATCAGGTTTAGTAAGTCAGTGTCAATTGTAAATTTAGTCAGTCATTTAATCAATCATAAATTTAGTAAGTCAATGTAAATTACACACCTTACAAACATGTCTGTTAAACATAAGCCTGGGGCAGGTGTCCTGTGAGGCCATTTTTGACTTTCTGTTAAACTTCTAAAATTACATTATCCTATAGAAAATTAAGCCAGGTTTTTTGGATACTCATCGTCATTGTTGGAATAAGAAATATGTAAGAAAAAGATCAGCTAAGGAAAGAAAATAAACCAAGCAACAAAACTTCAACCAACTGCTAGTAAATTTTATTTCATGAATACATATACAGTATATTATTCTGAACCTTCTGCTGAATAGTTATTAATGGGGTTATTTCTTCTGTACTTAAGAGGAGATGCAGAATCCCACAAGGATGCACTATTTCTTTAATAATTAATTCAAGTAGTGAAACTTTGGTGCACTAAATTAGTCAATGTAGTATTGTGTAACTAGTAAAGCAAAAATAGAGATCTTTTCTATAATCCATAAATTATTACTAATAGGATCTTCCATGCCTCTGCCTCTTCTGAGTCCAATTTAAAGCATATGTTTCTCCTTCTCATTTAATTGTTATCCTCTATTTCTTTATGTTGTTTATTGTTTAGATATAACTCCTTGTCTCATCTTGTTCTTCTTTTTTTCTGGAACTTGTTATGTAGCTGAAGAGATTTTCTTTTGTCTCTGCTTTTAATTTTCTGCTTTCTTCAGCTAGTATCAGCGTATCAGCAAACAGGCATTTAATTTTTTAAAACATATTTTCCTTTTAAGTGTGTTTTTTGTTTGTTTGCTTGCTTCATCTCAGGTCTTCAGGGACTTTTTTTAAAATCAATAAAACCACTGAATCTATCTTTACCTTCAGTGCATAACCATGTAGAATATTGTCAATTTCATATCTTCTTGGTCTAATGCAGGGGTGTCAAACCGCCGGCCCATGGGCTGGCGAAACTGCGCCCACCTCATTGCTGGCAATGGGAAAAAAAGTCATGATACATTTATTTATTTATTTATTTATTTAGTTACATTTATATACCGCCCTATTCCCTGAGGACTCAGGGCGGTTTACAGGAAATTAAAAAATCCACCATACAAAAGTTAAAAAAAAAAAAACCAAATTAAAAATATTAAATTGACCCTGTATACTTAAAACCCCAATTAAAAATTTCTCCTCAGCCTGGGCCCGAGAGCTCAAAGAGCCAGGTCTTCAGGCCCCGGCGGAATGATCGGAGGTCGGGGGCAGTCCTCAGCTCCACCGGCAGCTGGTTCCAGAGGGCAGGCGCTCCCACTGAGAAGGCCCTATCCCTGGGTGTCACCCGCCGGCAATCTCTCACCGGCGGCACCCTGAGCAGACCCTCCCTGTGGGAGCGCACTGGGCGAAGGGCGTTTGATGCCGGCAGCAGGTGTTCCCTCAAATAGCCCGGACCCAGGCCATGTAGGGCTTTATAGGTAATAACCAGCACCTTGAATTTCACCCGGAGGGCAACCGGAAGCCAATGCAGCTCGCGGAGTAGAGGTGTTACATGGGAGTATCGGGAGACCCCCATTACAACTCGCGCGGCCGCATTCTGCACCAGTTGAAGCCTCCGAGTGGTCTTCAAGGGCAGCCCCATGTAGAGAGCGTTACAGTAGTCCAGACGGGAGGTAACAAGCGCATGAGTAACTGTGCGTAGGGCGTCTCGGTCCAGATAGGGACGCAACTGGCGCACCAGGTGAACCTGTGCAAAAGCCCCCCTGGTCACGGCTCCTATGTGGTCTTCAAAATTGAGCCGTGAGTCCAGGAGGACGCCCAGGTTGCGAGCCCTATCAACGGGGGGTAACACCTCACCCCCCATCATTAGAGGTGGAATAAGTTGGTTAACCCGAGATGCCGATATGCACAGCCACTCAGTCTTGGCGGGATTGAGACGAAGCCTGTTTCTCCCCATCCAGACCTGAACCGCCTCCAGGCACCGGGACATCACGGAGAGGGCATCGCTGGGTTGGTTCGGGGTGGAAAGAAAAAGTTGGGTATCATCAGCGTACTGGTGATACCCCACCCCGAAACCACGAATGATCTCACCCAGCGGCTTCATATAGATGTTGAACAGGAGAGGCGAGAGGACCGACCCCTGAGGAACTCCACAAATGAGAGACCTCGGGGCGGATCTCTGCCCTCCTGTCAACACCGACTGCGAGCGGCCCTGGAGGTAGGAGGAGAACCACCGTAGAACGGTGCCTCCCACTCCCAACCCCCTGAGACGCCGCAGCAGGATACCATGGTCAATGGTATCGAAAGCCGCTGAGAGATCTAATAGGACCAGGACAGAGGAGCAACCCCTGTCCCTAGCCCTCCAGAGATCATTCACCAGCGCGACCAATGCCGTCTCCGTGCTGTGTCCGGGCCTGAAGCCCGATTGGTACGGGTCCAGATAATCAGTTTCCTCCAGGAACAGAGGGAGCTGATGCGCCACCACACTCTCAACAACCTTCGCCAGAAAGCGAAGGTTGGAGACTGGACGATAGTTGTTTAAAACAGCCGGGTCCAAAGCAGGCTTCTTGAGAAGGGGCCTCACCACCGCCTCCTTCAAGGCGGCAGGGAAGACACCCTCCTTCAAAGAAGCAGTTATTACTGCATGGAACCAGCCTCGTGTTCCCTCCCGAGCCGCATAAGCTAGCCAGGAGGGGCACGGATCCAACAAACAGGTGGTGGAGCTCAGTCTCCCCATGATCCTGTCCACATCATCAGGGGAAACAGGGTCGAACTCAGTCCAGATAACATGCTCAAGACCGCCTGATTCCTCCACGTCAGACTCTGCCCAGTCAGAGTCCAGACCGGTCCGGATCCGAGCGATTTTGTCCGCCAGATGATGACTAAACTCCTCGGCTCGTCCCTGCAAGGGATCCTCTCTCACCTCCTGGTTAAGGAGGGAGCGAGTCACCCTAAACAGGGCGGCCGGGCGATTATCTGCGGACGCGACAAGGGCGGCAAAGTAGTTAGACTTCGCCGTCCTTATCGCCGCAAGATAAGACCTTATAAAGGTTCTTAACTGCAATCGGTCGGATTCGGATCGGCTGGATCTCCAACCGCTCTCTAGACCTCGTCTCCGACGCTTCATCTCCCGGAGCTCCACAGAGAACCATACATGGCGACACGTCACATGACATTGTGAGTTTGATACTCCTAGTCTAATGAATGTCCTTGTTTTATTTAAACTGTAATTTTGCAGAAAGAAGTGTGTAATCTGAACCATAGCTAGCACTAGGTCTTGTTTTGGATAATTAAATACAGTTTCTTCATCTTTGTTTGCTAAGTATGTAATCAATTTGATTTTAATATTGTTAATCCAGTGATGTCTATGTATAAAGTCATATTTTAGAGATTTTGGATCTGGCATTATAAAGGAAAAAGACTAGATTCTTTGACAAATAGAAGCCATCTCCAAGGCATGAGAACTGTGAATGTTGCTAGAAGGAGGAATATATTCTATTTATCATTTCTCATTTGTAGATTTTGACTCATGCTAATTCATTACAACATACATTTTAACAAGTTAATTAAAGTTTTAAAAGTTATCTTACATCTATATCTAAATGGGAGGGGGAGAGAGAAAGAGAAGTAGTATAGTCATGGAATGGAATGGACTGGAATGAAATCCCACAGCTCAGCATTAGTGAGAGGAAACTGTCATTCTTACCATCTTAAAGTAAATTGACATTCATACTTTCACTTTGTTTACCACTTTCTTGCACTGCACTCTCACTGGGGGCAAAGTACAGCTTAAACCCTTATCCCCAATGATCCTGGGTGATCCTGTGCCCAAATAGAGTATAGATACACATCCTCCCGCAACATTATTAGGGAATATAATCTCATGTCACTCTTTAAACAGCTTTTCCAAAGGGGCAGTCTTTTTTGGACATGGCAGTTTGGGGTGTCACCCACGTAACAGTGTTCTGGATTATTGTATCTCAGATGCATCATATCTACTTTCACGGCTCTGCTTGTAAAGAAATTGTTGCAAGTATTTAGAGTGAAGGTATCAAATATCAGACACATAACGGGATGAATATGGGGCAGATTTAACCTCAGGCAATATATTAGGAATGTTCCCACTGAAGCGCCCAGAAGGGACATGTTGAGAGGCTATGAAATTATTACTTCAAGAGCTTTTTTCATTTACAAAGCCCTAACACTATTGCAGATATTTTGATATAAAATATACAAGATGGATAGGAAGGTAATAAAAATCTCTTCCCAGAAGCTTATAGCAATATGCCTAGTTATTCAGTGCCTCTTCGCCCTATTTTATCTCCACTACTCTGTAAGGACATGGCCATTGGTCCAGATTTACATACAGGACTGACTGAAGAATTAAGCTCTGAAGACACGTAGGCCTTGCCGTAGTGCTTGTTCTTCTTTTTTAAAAAAAGGTAAAGGTTCCCCCACACATGCGTGCTAGTCGTTTCCGACTCTAGGGGCCAGTGCTCATCTCCGTTTCAAAGCTGAAGAGCCAGTGCTTGTCCGAGGACATCTCCGTGGTCATGTGGCTGGCATGACTAGACGCCAAAGGCGCACGGAACGCTGTTACCTTCCCACCGTAGTGGTCCCTATTTTTCTACTTGCATTTTTATGTGCTTTAGAACTGCTAGGTTGGCAGAAGCTGGGACGAGTAACAGGCGCTCACTCTGTTATGCGGCACTCGGGATTCGACCTGCCAAACTGCCAACCTTCTGATCGACAAGCTCAGCATCCTAACCCACTGAGCCACCGCGTCCCTTTCATCTTCTTTTTCATCTTCTTTTATGCTGCACTAAATTTCAGTAGGCCCAGTCCTTAGCCTGATTCCATACCCAGCATTTCTGAATGCATATATATCTTAGCTACCTTCATTTACATCCCCAAAAGCAATTCTGCCTCCCTTCCCATAAATATACAAATCCAAACTTTAAAATCGAGATCAACTGGATTTTTTAAGGAACTGACCTAGCCGATTTCATTTTGTGATGTGACTAGTATTGTTGTCCTAACCTATGTTGACTTTTCCCCACACAAATGCCTTCAAATAACCTTGGTATGGTTTCATTCTTAACATAATTTTCCTCTCTTTTAATAAAAAAACAGATTTATTTTGGTCTTGGGAGCTAGGATTAATTTACTTCCTGAGACAATAGCTTTAGCCCAGCTCTGGTGTAAAAGAGCAGCAAAAAAGGCCAGATGGCATATTAATAGCAACATAAAGCCAATCCTTTGTAGCCATAAAGATCAGGTATTTTAACAGAAGAATAGCAATGGTAATCCTTTGAAGATTAAGAAGCTAAGAGAAGCATAAGTTAGAGAAAATGATTCATTGTGAGATAGAAACCTTTCATTGTTCCTAATTTTTTTAACAACATTATATCTCTTTAATTAGTACATGGCATTCCCAAATATATTTCGTTCCAAGCAAAATTCTATAAAGATCATTTTATTGCATATCTCACGATGGAGATAAATAAAATAGACTGCACTACCCATCCCTCACTTAAATTGCATCCATAAAAAATGATTTCTATCCAAACACTTGGTGGAAAATTAGAAGTATTTCAACAGGAACTGAAAAATAATAGCAGGACAAAGTTTGCAGCCTGGCGTTTTGTAGTGCCCATTGCACCACTGTGTCCTGTTTCCTTTAATTTTCTTCATTGTTGTCTCATCTGGGGGTCTGTAGAATTCAGTTTGGGAATCTTTTCCCTATTTCTAATGTTCCATGCTGAAAGTAACTGGATTATCTCATCACCTTGTTGCTTTGTCTGAACCATTGTTTCTCAACCACAGCAACATCAAAATGTGTGGACTTCAACTTTCCAGAATTCCCCAGCCAGCTTGAGCAACTAGGGCTAACTATTTGCAATTAAGCAAAGCAATCTAAACTTCATTTAAGCTACTTACCATATTTTACCACATTAAATTGCTATTTAGATTAACTACCATATTTTATAAATGGTTTTTCCTTCCAAGGAAATAAGAAGTTTTTAGTCAAAACAGTAAAGGCATAGTCATACTTGAGAACGGTGTTTTTCAACCCTGGCAATTTTAAGATGTGTAGAGTTCAACTTCCAGAATTCCCCAATCTGCCTTCATGGCTGGAGAGCTCTGAGGGTTGAAGTTTTCACAAGTTAAAGTTGCCAACGTTTAGAAACACTGCTTGAGAATGTTTCTTATTTAAAACATAACCTGGCAAATCGTATTTGAAGTAGTTATTTACTGAAAATTCTCTCTAAAATTCCTTAGTAGACATTTTATTTTATTTATTTATTTTTATTTTAATCCCATTTATATCCCGCCCTTCTCCGAAGACTCAGGGCGGCTTACAATTTAAGCACAAATCAAATGTGCTTAGCAATAGCCTTCATTCTATGTATATGCCTGCTTATTAGGGCTTTCACACACCCCCTAAGCGGCATTATTACAAAGTCAGCTTAATTGCCCCCAACAATCTGGGTCCTCATTTTACCTACTTCGGAAGGATGGAAGGCTGAGTCAACCTTGAGCCTGGTGGGATGCGAACCTGCACTAATTGCAGGCAGCTGGTGTTACTTAAGGAGGCATTAGCCCACTGCTCCACCAAGGCTCTTACACAATTTTGATTGTGTACAGCCATGATGATGGTGGTGGTGGTGGTTGTGATGATGATGGTTGTAATCAAAGGATTTATACTCAGAGAGGTGATCTTGAGAGAAATAGACCTGAACTAAGAGCTGCAACTTTATTTAAGACCTGGAAACTAGATAGTATTCAAGAAATTCAGTCAAGCTTCTCACTAAGAGATAATAAAGCATAGCATTAATTTTCATATGGGGTCTGTTTCCTGATCTGGTCTACTGGTAGGGCAGACTGGATACTGGTGGGAAAAGGGATGGGAAAAGCTGATGGGGATCAGATTTCATCATTTTTGAGAACACATTGAACTTCTATCCTCCATGAGTCTGTTAGGACAACGCACGTGAAAGTAAGAAAAAAAAGAATCCTTTCTAAACAGAATAAAGGATACTAGAGGAATGGGAGGTGGAATGTATTGGAAAGAAGTTAGCAGTTAATATCTTAATAAAGGAAACACAACCTCCAATTGCATCGAACCTTTGTGACTATATGGATACAACCAAGCAGTGTTCCTAACTGGGTTGGCCAGAGTGTACAATAAAAAAAAACCACAATTGACATGGCAGCCACAATACAGATAAACAAAACAAAAAAACAAACAAACAGGGCTTTGGTTCTACGCTTGGGATCTCCATCTTGACTTTTTTGATCGTATTCTATGGACACTCCTGTTTCTTAGAAACAGTAGAAAGTGGCTTTTCAATTCTATCTTACAATTCTCTCTTTTTCCATTCTAGTCCAACCTACAACTGAAATGACTTGATGGTCTCACTGTTTTTTCAATGTCTCCAAGAAAATTGCACAGACGTCGGCCTGTAGTCATCATGAACTACGCTTCACTAGATGGAGATGTTACCTTTTTAAACCTCTTAGAGGAAATGAAATGATTTTTCTCCAAAAAAAAAAACCACCCAACCTAAGGATTTGAAAATGAACATCTTTTAATATTAATTGAATTAAAGCAGCATGCTGCCATCTCTTATAAAGCTAGAAGAATCAGACTGGTTAATGGGTTCTCAATGTAATCAAAAAATTAATTAAGCGTTTAGTGGGGATTTCAAATCCCTCAATTGGATTTGAAGGAGGCTGTTTTCCTGTTTCTTTCAAGCTTTGCTTATTTTACTTATTTTACAAAACATTGATCTCTTTTACATGAGCTTCCCTGGAAGTCATTCTTTGCAGAAGAAATAGTTAAAGCAATGAAGTTAATCGTGATTATTTATTTTCTACGGACGCTGGTTTCAAATGCACATGGTTGAAGATGGTGCTCGTGCGGCAGGTTTATTTTTGGAGTGAGAGTATAAAAATATATATTTAAGCATTTTGGTTAGTTTACAGTTTTACCAGATAGTAATCAGGGTAATTGTTTTGATCAAACTACTCTCTCTCTCTCTCTCTCTCTCTCTCTCTCTCTCTCTCTCTCTCTCTCTCTCTCTCTCTCTCTCTCTCTCTCTCTCTCTCTCTCTCTCTCTCTCTCTCTCTCTCGGTGTGTAATCAAAATAGGAGACGTGGTAGGATGGACAAGGTAATTGAAGTTTTGTCCCTTTTGAATGTGTCTTGGTTATACCTGCCATGTTCATGCTGTTGACATCTCACCCCCAATGCAGATATTCCTGCATCTACTATTTAATTTTGTCAGGCACTTATTGCAAATATTTATCACTTCTAATACTCCCAAGCCATATAAATCTTGAGTACACTTTAACAAATCATGTGCATCATAGCCATTGATTCCCTATCCTTTTGACAACTGCATAACAGAGAAACCAAGCAACATGTTTAATAACACAAATGTCTGGCTGTGTATTTACCAGGAGTCACGCTTATCTTGTTAAATTTAACTTTCTTTATTATTTTCTAATAATTTGGAGGTATATGAAAGAGTAAGGTAGCCACTTATACATTGCCAACAAAGAAATGTACCAAGGACATTGGTACATACTGTAAGAATAGAATTGTACATCTGTGCCTTATTCCCTTCATTGGTCAATGTGCCTATTCCTTCTGCAGTTAATTCATAGGATGCCTTTCTGTTCTCTCTCATTAAATTACATCTTGATGGCTTTTAAGATGATGTAACTAGTCTAATGGACTACAATTTCAGGGAGCTTGGGCTATTGCAATATTGGTTAGCGTTTCTGGGAATTTGGTATAACATTTTGTATACTGTACCTACCCCAATATATTAGATGTTTTCATGTAGAGGATTTGAATGTTATTTTTTAGATATAAATTTAATTTACACATATTTGGTACAGAGATGCTTGTTCAGCTTTTCTTGGAAGTAAATAGGTAGGATTCCCCAACATAGAGGATATAAAGCTGAACAAGTTTTGATATTTATTTTCATTCATACACTTTACACGATTAAAGTTTACCTGAGAATTATAAGCAAACAGGCAAGGCAATATTGTTCAAAGGTTGAAATCAAAGATAATATTTCCCTACTGTAATTTATTCAGATTCAGATAACAGAAAGAAAAAAGAAGAAACTTCAAGTTACCTTGTTGGTTGAAATTTGAATTACAAATTGAATGACCACGAAAGATGAAGGAATATATTCTTTTGGTGCACTTTATAATCAAGGGAATTAATAGAATAGATATCCCCACCAATATAAATTATTTCTGTAGAGAGAGTAAATTTATGCTTAATACCAGCTGCCTAGAAAGATAATATTAAAAATTTGACATGTTGGCATCCAAGGGTTTGTTAGAGATTAAACTTGATTTGGGTGACAATATTATATAATGGAGTAAAAGCACCTTTAAGGAGTTAAACGGCCTAAGGGTGTGGCTGTAATTATTCCACATAAAAGAGAGTTAGATGTTACACGTAGTTGCTCTTGTATATGTGTTTGATGTTAGTGTTTGGATACCTCTTGTTCTCTTGTTTGCTAACTTGATATTTATTCTCTCAAGAATCAACTGCTTGCTACAGTGTATATTGTTTTTGATATTGGTAAGCAGCTTTTGTATTTTGATACTATGTTTTTTATGGACTGACTTTTATGTGCATGATACTGGATTGATACTTGGACTATTTCTTACTGTGTTTCTTTTTGTTGTCTGAGTAAAAATAAGTTATAAAACTCGTGTTAGTGCATTACTGTTTGCCTAAAAGTCCCAGTACAACTTCCACTGTGTATTAATAATACTCTGTTAAACAAACCATTTTTTCAACAACATATTCTAACAATGGTTATGGGCCCAGATCCAGTGTGGTGCTGAGGACAGGCACAGTATTGTATTTATATTTCCTAACTGAGTTTTGAAATTCAGACAATGGCACAAGGACTATTCAATCCATTCTGCATTACCCGGCTTAATGGGTCAAACTACGTATCCTGGTCTACACAATGTAGTTTGCTATTACAAAATCAAGGTCTTTGGAAAATAGTCCATAATCCTCCTGATGTAACTGCCTGGGATCCAACTAATGAAGAAGATAACAAGAAGATTGTAGACTTCAATAAAGATAATGATAAGGCTTTATCTATCATTGGGCTAACATTAGGAGACCAACAGCTAGTCCATGTGCGTGGAGAAGAATCTGCTGCTAAATGTTGGGCTAAGTTGAAGAAGATTTTTGTTCGGGACAGTGTTGGTGCTCATATAAATCTTACCAGAAAGCTATTTAGAGCTAGACTGGAAAAGAATGGCGATATGTTAGCTCACCTTAACTTTATAAAAGCAACTTTGTTGGAACTGCAAGAAAAAGAACTTATTTTCTCAGAGCTTCACCAGGTTTACATCATTTTATCATCATTGGATGAGAGCTATGATGCCTTTGTATCGTCCTTGGAGGTTTTGTCCAAAGAAGACCTAACTGTTTCTTCAATAACTGGAAGGTTGTTGGAAGAATCAAGATGTCGTATGGAGAGAAAACAGTTGAGAGAGCCATTGCAACAAGAAATAAAGAAGACTGAATCTGCTTATATTTTAAGGAAATGCTTTAATTGTGGGTTAAAGGGACATATTGCTAAGTTTTGTCAGAATAGTAATTGTCAGAGAAAGGAAAGCCATAGAAAGAATAAAAAGCTGATTAATGTAGCTGTAGCTAATAGAACTACTAATAACCACAATTGGTGGGTGGTAGATAGTGGAGCTACACACTGTATTTCAAAAATAAAAAGGGATTTTGAGAATATAAGGTCTAGTAAAAAATATATTTCTATGGCTAATGGCTGGAGAGTCAAGGTCTCTGGAGAGGGTAAGGTTTACTGTTTATTTTTAAAACAAAATTTGGAAATGCTATATGTTCCCAGATGTGATTATAATCTATTATCAGTTAAGGCATTATTGGAAGCAGGTTTTAAAGTTACTTTCCAAGGGGAGGAATGTCTTATTCAAAAGAATGAAGTGAATTTAATAGCTAATATGAAAGACGGTTTGTTTGTAATTAGCAATGATCCTATTATAATGGCTACTACTTGTACAAATCAAAAACCACATGATGAATGTATTCATTTATTACATAGAAGATTGGGTCATGTAAATTTTAATACACTAAAAAGAACTGTAGCTTTATCTAATGGGTTTAAGTTAAAGGCTTGTAAGAAATATCTGCAGTGTAACGTATGTGGTAGAGAAAAGAGCAGGGCAGCACCAGCTAATAGGTTAGATGGATTTAAAACGACAACTCCATTAGAACTGGTATTTATGGATTTGATAGGTCCTATGAAACCCAGTTTAGGGGGTGCTTGCTACATATTAAATATTCTAGACCATTATAGCAGATATGGGTTCTGTTATCTCCTTACGTCAAAAACTGAAACTATACAAACAATATCTAATTGGCTCAAGTTTGTACAAAGGAAAACTCAGTTAAATGTAAAAACCATAATAACAGACAATGGAACTGAATTTGTTAATAAACAGTTCAATGAGCTGTTAGTTTCAGAGGGAATAGAGCATAGACGTACAGCTCCTTATAGACCTCAGCATAATGCATTTGTTGAACGGAGGGGCCAAACATTGCAAGCTATGATTAGATCTATGATTGAAGATTCTGGTTTACCTGATAGCTTATGGGGAGAAGCAGCAAAATGTGCTAATCATATTTTAAACAATGTGGTTAGTTCAGCTACAGGTAAAATTCCTTATACCTTATGGTATAAGAGAAAACCAAATCTTAGTTATATTCACACATTTGGGACACCTGCTTGGGTACATATTCCAAGTTCAATAAGAAATAAAGGAGAACATAGAGCTAAACAATTATTTTTTGTTGGCTATGAGTTAAACCATAAGTCTTATCGGTTCTGGGAGAAAGGTACTAAAAACATTTATTGTAGTTCTAGCGCTGTTTTTCAAGAACAGTCAGGCTGGGAAAGGGTAGAAGATATTGTATATATTCCTCAACAAGATTTAACTAACTCCTCAAATGAAAGTGATAAAGAAGAGGAGGAACCTGCTAGAGAGATCAAACAAGAACCACTGATAGTGGAGACAGGAGAGGAAGAAGATAATAATGTAAATGTACCTATAAGTCCAATAATTCTCAGAAGGTCTAACAGGGAAAGACGACAGCCTGATCGTTTCGAGGCAGGTTTAATTTGTCAAATAGACATTGAACCTTCTAATGTTAAAGAAATAAAAATGTATCCTGAGAATGAAAGAAAGAATTGGAAAGTAGCTATGGATAAAGAAATAAAGTCTTTGCAAGATCTTAATGTTTATCAAGAGGTTAAAATACCTAAAACAGAAAAGTTAATTGGATGTAAATGGGTTTTTAAACTGAAAGAAAGTGTTACAGGAGAGGTAATACATAAAGCAAGATTAGTTGCTCAAGGATTTGCACAGAATAATAGTGATTATGATGAAGTATTTTCCCCAACGTTAAGAGCTTCCACTCTTAGGGCTGCTTTAGTTTGGGCAGCAAATAAGAATTATAGTATAAAACATGTAGATATTGAAACTGCTTATTTGCATGCAACATTAAACCATGATATATATATGAAAGTTCCATCAGGAATAGAAAGTAAAGTAGGGTACTGTTGGAAACTGAATAAGAGTTTGTATGGTTTAAAACAGTCAGGTTATGAGTGGAATAGATGTTTAGTAAAAGAGTTAAATAGTTTGGGATTTAAAGCTAGTATTGCAGATCCTTGTTTATTTATAAAACAGCAAAATAGTGAATTATCATTGTTATTATTATTCATTGATGATATTGCTATTATAGCAAGAGATGAAACAGAAACTGAAAGAATAATTTCAGGGTTAAAAAGAAAATTTAGAGTAAAAGATCTAGGAGCTATTAGTCATTATCTAGGGCTGGATATTGTCAGGACTAGTAAAGGATTTAAACTGTCTCAAGCTAAGAAAATTAATGGTTTGCTGAAACGTTATAATATGGAAAACTGTAAACCAGTAAAAACACCTATGGTTCAAGGTTTTGAGAGTTCAGCAGATAACAGCAATGTCTTTGATAAAAAGATATATCAATCATTAATAGGCAGCTTGATGTATTTATGTAACTGGTCAAGACCTGACATAGCATTTACAGTTAATCATTTAGCTAGATATTGTGAGAATCCTACAACCAGATGTTGGCAAGGTGCGAAAAGAGTTTTAAGATATTTGAAGCACACCATACATTATTCTCTATATCTAGAGCCAACAAAGGAATTGGAACTAAAAGCATTTGCAGATGCTAGTTTTGCATCTGATACTGTAACCAGGAAATCCACTTCTGGATTGGTTGTATTATTGGGAAACGCTTTAGTAGGATGGAGGTCTAACAGACAGAAGCATATAAGCTTATCAACAACTGAATCTGAATTTTCTTGTTTATCTTTATTATGTACTGAGCTATTGGTATGGAAACAATTATTGTTTGATATGGGTTTAAATTGTAATGAACCAATAAAAGTGTATGAAGACAATCAAGCAGCTATAAAATTAGCAACTAATGCTGCAGTGAAAACTAGATCAAAACATACGGATCTACGGTATCTAAATGTCAGACAATGTGTTAAAGATAATTTGATTAAACTGGAATATTGTGCAACTGAAGATAATATTGCTGACCAGTTTACTAAAGCTCAGGGTGCTATAAAGCATAAATCTGTTTGTGATATGTGTAATTTGAGATTGTAAAAATATATGTATAATATGCCACCCAAAAGGGGAGATTGTTAGAGATTAAACTTGATTTGGGTGACAATATTATATAATGGAGTAAAAGCACCTTTAAGGAGTTAAACGGCCTAAGGGTGTGGCTGTAATTATTCCACATAAAAGAGAGTTAGATGTTACACGTAGTTGCTCTTGTATATGTGTTTGATGTTAGTGTTTGGATACCTCTTGTTCTCTTGTTTGCTAACTTGATATTTATTCTCTCAAGAATCAACTGCTTGCTACAGTGTATATTGTTTTTGATATTGGTAAGCAGCTTTTGTATTTTGATACTATGTTTTTTATGGACTGACTTTTATGTGCATGATACTGGATTGATACTTGGACTATTTCTTACTGTGTTTCTTTTTGTTGTCTGAGTAAAAATAAGTTATAAAACTCGTGTTAGTGCATTACTGTTTGCCTAAAAGTCCCAGTACAACTTCCACTGTGTATTAATAATACTCTGTTAAACAAACCATTTTTTCAACAACATATTCTAACAGGGTTCATGTAAATGCCAAGTTAAATTCAAGCCAGAGACTCTCAGATCCTATTAGAATCAACAGGACATGGGATTCAAAGGGATTCAGTGGGATATGTGCTCAACAATACTTGGATTGATCCATTGGATTGGAATTCAGCCCAAATATAGGTTGTGAATGTGTTATAGAGGTTTTCTCTTCTACCATTTGCACACTGAAATCCTTGCATCTGTTACTTTGAAAATTATAAGTAGAATATGTTTGGGACAATTGCTCTGTAGCAGAATTCTCCCTAACTACTTGTTGTGATTCAGGGTCAGCCTGTGGGTTCGGCAGTTGGGTCGGACGACTCAGAGGAGGAGGAGGGGGGTGTTGAAGAGCTTGCTGATGAGAGCCCTCAGCCAGGCCCCTCCCACCTGGTCACAACGGAGACCCAGCTCTGTGAGCCTGACAGCGTGGATGAAGATGACCCACAGCTGGCCCTGTTCAAGGATGCCCGACGCAGGAGGCAGTCAATCAGGAGTAAACAGAGGAAGGCAATGGGGCACCTTGGAAGGAGGCAGAGAGAAGCCACGCCCTAAACTGTATAAAAGGGGAATGCGTGGGAGGGCTGGTTTGCTGAAGGCAACCGCTTGAAAAGCTCCTGTTTCTTGGTTCGTGTCTTGTTTGTTTTTGTATCAATAAATTTGGCAGGCTTAATTCAAGCCTCTTGCCTTCTTGTAAAAGGGGTTGTCCCTGCCTTTTCTGCAGGGCCGGTAGCATGCTGGTACAGAACACTACTACTTGGAAATGTAATAGCAGTATCTACACTATCCAGCAGTTTCCTTTTGGCATTGTGTCCATGCCATAAATAAAATATTTTCACATATTTCTTATTGCTTAGGTGGCCTCCTTCTGGCAGGAGGCTAGATTTTGCACTTCAAAGGAATAAAAAATAGGATCTGTGTCACTCTCAATATTTGATTAATTTTCTGGGATCTGAGAAGCAGAGATTGCAAGACTTATTGTTTCTAGTGAAACTAATTAATGTCGCATTTTTATACTTCTGCTTCATCATTGCCCTACTAACAAGTTGCAGCAGCATCCAACCATTGTTGTGCCCAAATAACGGAGGAGAGGTTTTACGTCATTTCAACAATGGATGGCTGATATTATTTATTTTATTTATTTATTTATTCGGTTTATATACCGCCCTATTCCCAAAGGACTCAGGGCGGTTTACAAGGCAAAATTTAAAAACAATCCAATATAAAATTAAAATAAATTAAAATAAATTAAATTAAGTCTAGCCACAAAAATTAAATCACAATTTAAAAACATTAAACCCCTCAGTCCAGACCAGATAGCTCAAAGAGCCAGGTTTTTAGGTCCCGGCGAAATGAACGAAGGTCGGGGGCAATCCAGAGTTCCGTTGGCAGTTGATTCCATAGGGCAGGCGCGCCCACAGAGAACGCCCTCCCCCTGTGGATCGCCCGTCGGCAATCCTTGACCAGCGGTACCCTGAGGAGGCCCTCCCTGTGGGAGCGCACAGGACGATGGGTAATTGACGCTGGCAGCAGGTGCTCCCTTAGATAATCCGGGCCCATGCCATTTAGGGCTTTATAGGTCATCACCAGCACCTTGAATTATAAAGAAACTAGAAGTTATTAGTGAATAAATAGCCATATGGCTCACCAAGTCCTCTGGTTTAATGTGCTTTCCTCTAGTCCATGAAGAAGCATGAAGGTTTGCTGGGAGAATGTGCTTTCACCTGATACCAGTCTCTGTTTTGCCTTAGTAACAAGGCTGGTGAGTGAGTCAGGGTGAGAGACAGTTAATCCTCTATCATCTGCAGGATGGCAGAGGGCTTCTTGGCTTTACTAGGAAACCCCTCCCCACTTTATCAATCAGATTCTATAGCCCTAACCATTCCACAAATGATATGTGGATTTCCCCTGACAGTGTATCTCCTTCTGTCTCTGTCTGTCTAACACATGCACATATATTCTGATTGGTTCTCTCAAAGATACTGTCTCTTTTTGGCTCAACCTTTCTGTCTCTCACTTTGACTCTGTCTTTGTGTCTCTTTGTTGCTCTCTCTAGGCAACTGAAGAAAATAGCAGACAAGCAGTATGAACTAATCTCTTTGACGGATCAAACAAACCCCACATTCTAAAGAAAGGCAAAACTGAAATAGGGGAGAAAGATTTTTGATTTGTTGCTCTTCAAGTACAAGTGAAGAGTGGTGAGGATTCATTTAGAAGACATCAATCTTGAGGAACACATAGTCAAAATAAACTACTGATTCCTTAGTGATAGGGTGAGCATATAATTTACCATCCAAAGTAGGACACTTTTGAGATTGAAATAGATAGACAGATTCATTTATATATACACATATATTTATTTATTGGCTGGCAGGTTTGATTGTAGAGAAGAAAGCAATTCTGCACAAGTCAGGGACAATGAGAAGAAGGTGACAGCTGCTTGGGTATCTCGTGTAGGAAGTAACTATCTTGAACAAAATGAGACACATGGTCACACTATTTGATGCCACTTGGCTAGAATGTAGATTTTAGGGTCTCATTCACATCTCTAGCAAGCACTGACAGCTTGAGGACTTCCATATCTTGTTGGACTCCATATCTTGCTGGTCTCCAAACATTGTCTAGCTATAACAACTGTACTGGAATGGACAGAACATATGGCATGTCTATGTCTGTTTTCTAAATCATTGGAACAAGCTCCCAAAGTTATACAAAGTCATGTATTCCATAGAATACATAATGAGAAAGATTTCAACATAGGAAAAGAAGACTGCATGAACCATGTCTGAAAATGCATAATGCTCATGTACCAAACATGAGACTTGAAAACTCATAGCTTATAGCTTGGGTAATAGCTTATAGCTTGGGTAATGAACAGATTTTCATTCATCTATATGTAATATGGAAATTATCATATTTCATCTCATTAAGTGTCATTGTGAGGGTAAGATAAAGAGGGCAAAGTCCTTTGTGGCCATCCATGACAACATTTACTCTTAGATGCTCTTCTGAAAAGTCATTTTAGTATAATAATCTTATGGTCAGTGTGACTTTAAAAGTGTCTCATGTGATATATTATCTGCACCTGGCATTTTTTTCTGACTGGGAATTTCTCAAATCTCTTTTGTAAATCCAATATATGAAAGTTATCCAGGTCACTCTTTTAGTTTGTTATTTGTATATCTCTTTTAATTATGAAAATATCAGCCTGCTTATCCAGTGTAGCATCTTTTTCTACCTAATTCTTGTAGTTTGTCATTTTTAAATTCACCTTCAGATCAGTCTCAGTCTTGTCCAGTAAAACTTGTTTCTTTTCCATAACATCTTTTAAAGACAGTCTAATGACAGAAGCAGACCCTTTACTGTGTCCATAGAGATGCCAAAAGTGTTTTGGGCTAAGATGGTGTTTGCTTGTCTAAACCCTCCAGAAACTGCTGTTGTGTGATCTCCACTATCTGCAACACTTGTGGGTGATCTCAAATTCTCTTCCTATCCATAGACAAGTCACAAAGAGCTGGGCATTTCACCTGCTTTCTATTCTACTGTGGACATCAACTCCACTCTCATCAGAGCTGTCTTGTCTTTGCTATTTCTTCCCCAGAAGTCAGGAATTTAGATCTTAAGTCTGCGTCTGTATATTTCATTAGCCTCACTTGATTTTTCTTTAAGTAAAACTAAAGAGACTCGGAGAGATGCGAGTTCCATGCTTTGTGATGGATCATAAAAAGATTCCATTGCAGAACATTTATATATGGTAAGCCTTCAGTAAAAACTGTACTGACACCTTTGAAGAACATGGTAGAAGGCACAAGGATTGTCTTCCTTAGAGCATAGCATTTTTTTTTCAAAAGATACCTCTATGATGCAAAATAAAAACAAAAGTCTTTCCTCTGTTTTTCATACGTGTACCTGTAAGCAAGAGAGGTGCATCTGACAAAAATAGTGTAATCCTTGCAGAAAACCTATGTTTTAAAAGACAGTCTTTTAAAAAAGCGACTTAAAGTGATGCAAAAGAGGGGAGGCATACTGTATATGTCAAACAGGACATCTCTGTGCTGGGGATGGAGATACTGCAATATTTTATCATAGCTTCTTCTTCAAAAAAAATCTTCATTTAAACCAGGCAGTCTTCACTCAAGGTCATTCAAGCTTCATTTGGTACTGACCTTCTCCAAATGTCATCAAAGCCCTTGTTCAAAGCCATTCGGACTAAATGAGAAACTGTGCCGGGAAGAACGATTCACAAACTCAGCAGAAGACGGTTTGCTTTCCCACGGATGACAATTAAAATATTAAGGATTCGTAACCCCCAATGGACTATTTTGAGTCAGCCTCTCAGCACTCTGTTTCAGCTGCTCAGCCTACTGGCAATGTAAGTAAGTACATAGAAAGTATGGTGGGAAAAGACGCAAAACGTATGTCGGGTGGGGATGCAGTGTGGTGTGGCACAAGCGAGTCATGCTGTGTCTACCTGAGCCCCTTTCTAAAACACTCCTTTGAAGTGGCAATCTAGCAAATGCACTCAATCAATTATAAATGAAATAATCTTCTTAAAATATTAGAGATTTGGGAGCTAAGCAATGCTGGAAGATTATAGTGAGAAAATCAGTTTTAGAGCTTCCTAAAGTGACAGAAAGAGAATAATCGGAAGAAATGGTGAGAATTTTAAAACGATTATGTAGATTTGTGTCAGTGAAAGTGTCCCAGCAATCCTGGGCTCATCTCTTGTATGCTGGAAATAGATTAAGACCAATCCTTTCTTAAAAGGTAAGGTTGCTTTCAAGTTTATCTCCCTGTCTTTCTCTCTCTCCCTCTCTTTTTAGTGACCTTAACATTATTGTAAAACTGGAATGAAATTTCAGACTCAAGGACATTATTCAGTAGTGTGATATCAAAGACGGAATGAAAGTGGGAAGACTCAGAAGAAGCTCTAAGAAAGATTTTTTTTTCAGACAACTTGAAAAGGCCTTCAGGCCTCAATGCTAAGACTTTCGGCTTTATCCAAAGCATATTTACCAAGAAGTCCATTCAATTATTTCAGTGGAACTTGTGTTTCATAGCACATAGAAGTCAAATTGTAGAATATAGTTTGCTCTATCTTTAAGCCAGTCAAGCACGTAACATCCCAGCACTGGCAAATGGCATGGCTTAAAAGTGCTTGGGTATTGGATGTAAAAAGGGACGCGGCGGCTCAGTGGGTTAGGACTCTGAGCTTGTCGATCTGAAGGTCGGCAGTTTGGCAGGTCGAATCCCGAGTGCCGCGTAACAGACTGAGCGCCTGTTACTCGTCCCAGCTTCTGCCAACCTAGCAGTTCGAAAGCACGTAAAAATGCAAGTAGAAAAATAGGGACCACTACGGTGGGAAGGTAACAGCGTTCCGTGTGCCTTTGGTGTCTAGTCATGCCAGCCACATGACCACGGAGATGTCCTCGGACAAGCGCTGGCTCTTCGGCTTTGAAACGGAGATGAGCACCGGCCCCTAGAGTTGGAAACGACTAGCACGCATGTGCGGGGGAACCTTTACCTTTACATGTTATTGGATGTAAAGTGAATAATGCAAAATCCATGGCTGTATGAGGACTGCCTCCGATATCCCATCTTTCTTGGAACTAATTCGGAGGTTTCCAGAAGCTTCCTCAAATTAACTAACAAAAAGCAAAGGAAGGAGGAAGAAAGTTTATGCCTTTGCTAGATGGGGCTTCACAATTTGTCCCATGAGCTTGAATAAACTCTGAAATATTTAGAGTCACTAATTCAGAAATATCCAGAGTGACTGATTATTCAATCTGCAAACTCCATCTTCAAGCAGAATCTAAATTATAGACTTCATGTATAGATTTACCTAACTGGCCAATGCTACTCTCTGGCTTGTCCATGTGTTCCAAAATAAAGAGATCTACTTCACCTCTTTTGGATGCTTTTGGACCAAGAACCAGTCATTTTTTTAACCATTTGAAAATAGACATTTCCAAAATTGAGAATTTTTTGATTAGTTGCCTTAGAAGTGGTATCCTTTGAGTAGAAAGCTTATCAGAGCCAGATAGTATGTCTATTTCCATTCGCTGGCTAAATTTTTGCTTAACTTTCCCAGCAAGTACAAATGCTGTGAACCATTCCCCATTGATTGGTTCCCATTATAAAATGTTTCTTTCCTTGTCAGGTGTGCTTTCCCCATTCAATTGAGCCCAAGACCCTAAAAATCAATATGAAAGCAACCTTATGGTCAGAGGTCAATGAGGTCTTTAACAAATGTGTCAGGTGCTCTTGATGTTAGCAGGCTTCAGACTACTTCGAAGCCCTTTCTGATATATCAAAAGTTGTCATAAAGCAAATTTGCCACAGCTGATTTAGACAGAACGAAGGTAAGAACAAAAGAGAAAGGTGGAAAGTACTCTCAGGGCACTCAATGAAAATAGCTTATGAGCAATTCATAGTAGAGCAGCAAGGAAAAACAAATTATGGAAATGCAAAAATCATCTATTTTTTTTACTTCCCTCAGAAAAAAAGATGGTTGAAGGACATAGTAAGAGGAATAATATTATCCCAATTTAAAAGCAATTATGACAGAGATATGTGTTGTAACAAGAGAAATTAAAAGCTAGTCAAGCTTTCAAGCAAAATTTAAGCTAAAGCAGCATATTCTCAGATGAGTGTAAAACAACATTCTGAAGCAAAGGATCTGGCCCTTTGGCACAAAGGATCTGAATTTTGAACAAAATAAAAAGGGGAAATGATTTGTGTCCCCTAAGAACAAAATTCTGATGATAAATGGCCTTTCATTCTGCAAAATGTATTAACGAGGTTTCACTATGCAACCAATTGCACAAAAGCCAATTTAATTTCATGTTTGGGTCATTTATCTCCCCAGCTTTTTGTTACCTATAATTTGGCTCCAGATCTTTTTCAAAACTCATTATGAAATATAATCAAAATTCACATTCCTTTACTGGGACAGTGTTGACTTTTTCTTTAAAGGTAGAGTAGCCAAAACAAGATCTCTAACCTTGGCTGCTTAATTGCTACATATTATTTGCCAGTGATGAAAAAAAAAGAAACTAGGGCTGCACAGAGCATCCGAAGAAGCTACTTCATAAAATGCATTATTAAAACAAATGATGCGCTGCTCTCTGAAATCTTTACAGAGCTGCCTCATTTGGAAAACTCACAGGGTGACTTCAGAAGTCCTTCATGAGTCTCTGCATGGGCGTGTTTGCATAGCCACTTTGCTTCAGCTGCAATCTCAGCAGAGGCTTTACCAATATGCATGCACAGAGGCAACAGGGCAGCCTTTATAGCAATTTGAGGATACTTCCAGGTGATGCAGCTGCTTTAATAATCCAAAGAGGGTTGATTAATTAGCGCTAGCTTGCTTTGAGAAGCAAGCACCTCTATCAAATGTTTGCACAACCTTGCTAGGACAGTCTTAGAAGCCCTGGCTCTGAGACCATATTTAGAATTTTAGAGTAAAATAAGTAAACCTGATCAATACAAATGATTATTGTATGGACCAGAATCACCCAGAAGAAGCCATTTAGGTTATTAAGTCCAACTCCCTGCTCAGTGTAGTAATCTATATTAAACATTTATGGCAGATGGCTGTCTAGCCTCTGTTTTAACAACACAGCTTAAGACTTCCCTTGCTAATCAGAACTATTTTTGACAATTGGTTCCACCAATGAACACCATCATCACTGTTTGCTTATTCAGAATCAAACCAAAGTTGGTTTTGAGGTGCAAAACATCCTGATGTCAAATACTAGTGGACATCAATATCAAACTAGTGTTTGAAATGGGTGGGATGCCCTTCTATCTATTTGGGTAGGGCCACCATTCTCTTCAGTTGATGTCAAACTATCTCAGATGTGAAGACTATAGATCCAGACCAAATCTATTATTAAGTGGAGAGGACAGGACTTATAAAAATAGCTTCCTTTTCCAAAAAGCACCAAGAGAGCTTCTACTGAGCTGCAGTCTTGTTGCAACCGTAAACTAGCTATTCAGACAGTAAGCTGACTATCTACACCCTTGTGATGCCAGTCTGCTATGTCTCCATGTCCAGATTTGGGAAGGCTAAAAAAACAAAATGGCCTCTATAGAGGTTAAACTAAAAGATGATGAATGTACTACAAGCTAAATTGAATTTGGCCTAATCTAAAGTAAAGTGATCCCAAATGCTTTCTCTTCTCTGCCTCCATCATCACCCTCACTTCCACTTTGAGCACTGAGCATTATTTTCAAGAGGAGAAGGGGGAGCAAAGGCAGAGGCAAGAAAAACAATGGGAGGGAATTCTAGAAAGAATGCAAAGCATACAGTTAATCACTCAAAACCTAATTGCATATTCACTACAACCTCCCAAAAGATCATTTACACAGGATAAATCTCCAAGAGGGCTAATCTAGTAAAATGCATCCAAGAACAGTGGTCTTGGTTAATGTGTTGTATTTTTTGTTAACACTATTTCCTTGTCATCTTGTGGGGAGATAAAATTCTAAAAGATTCCAGATCATTTTTTCCTAATAAATATTAGCATTTAATTTAGTTGTGTAATTTATCAGTACCAGAACATATACTTAACAAAAATATATTTATCCAGGAAAGAAGATTCCACTTATACCAATATTATTACAACCAATGGGACTTCCATTGGTCTGAGACTTTTTGGAACAAATCCCCACAGATTATTCCTTGTAGGCACTGATGGAACAACTTCATTTCACCCAGAGAAAATGGACCTTCGTAAGTCTGGGATATAGTTTCAGTAGAGAAAATTACCTGTCAACAAGATGATAAACCTGTACTGTCCATTGCTGGGTGGAACCTATTTGTTTTATATGCTGAGAAAAACTCTGAAGCAATGTGGTTCTTTCAATAAATTCTCTTGATCCCAGCTGAAGTGACAATGAGATCTGTTATCCAATATGACTTTTAAGGCAGTTGGTGAGCTATTTGTACATTGTACTCCTGGATGTGCTTTGAATGCTGTATGTATATATCCAATGAATCATAAGAATTCTGACTCATAGCCTGACTCATAGCAGGTAAAACCATTCTAGGGAACCTCAGTTTTTCTCTGTGCTAATGTATGTCATCCTGATAGGTCTGAGTGCATCCAAGGCAACTATTTGTAAATGAACATTATGAAGAACATAGGATCCCAATCAGGTTTTTCCCTGATAATTTAGAATGTAGAGTTCTTATTGGAGCAAAAAAGAAAAAAGAAAAATGGATGAGAGTTTGCAAGGGAGTATTAAGCACCATCATAATTTCTCCTGTAAATCCCCTATCCATCTTCTCGGTTCCATTAAGTTGTAAACTGAAATTTAAATGCAGAGGTTTTTAGAACCAATGTCTAGTGTAACCCTTGGAGGCTTGGCCCTTTCTGTATGGGGCCACTGATATACCTGTTCATTTGCATAATTTAAATTAAATAGAGGGATCCACACTAGTAAAGATGTACATATTATCATTTAAAAATTGTATATAAGTCAATAAAATGAGGAAAAATACTGTCTGTTTACTATATTAGAAGGGAAAATAGAAAAGCTTTCTGTTATTTATCATTTTGGTAGCTATTATTCATAACAGTGAGTTATGAATAGTAATAGAGAGTTCTTATACTGCAAATCAGGAAAAATTAATCCAAGGATAGTCACCCACATGGGCTAACATAGAATTCTAAGTCATAATGTTTGGTTTTTTGCCTTACATGCAAACCAGTCTGTTATGACTCCTTCAACAATGTGTAGTGTAAAGCAAGCCTATCTAAGTGTTATATGTGACTGCAATTTGTCTTAACTTTAGAAGGATTGACTAGATGCAACACACTCCTTTTGTGTCAGAGAAAAGTAAGGAAGCTAACATAAAATCATTTTTAAAAATGGATTTTGGGGAGATCCTAGATATTTTCAGTCCAATTAGTATCTTTTGCAAATAAATTGATAAAAAGTTAGCAGATGAGGCCTTTTCACTGTGAAAATGTAATGACAGGGACCGCGTAATCTGTATAATTTTGTATTTTATACAGCGTACATGTAGTTTTCTATATCTACAATTATCTATAAAATCTTCTAATTCTTCTTTTGTATGGAAATATGAAGGGAAGGTGTCCCTTATAATTTGCAGAAATTTCAAGCCAATACATAACAGAGGTGGTTGAGCTACTGAGTATGTGTGATCAACACTATTTCTTAGTTTAGGAATTAAAATAGTAGTAGAATTAAAAATTGCACAAAACTTGTTAAATCCTATATAAATTCTCTGCTACTATAAGGTATTTCTTTATTCGTTTGACCAACTAAAGCATCCTTTCTTTCCAATGAATCCCAAAATTTTCACTGTTGGTTATAAATTATGCAAATATGTACCTAATACTTCATCGAATGACGCTTCCTTTACAAATTCTTGATTAGTAACTCCTGGATACTTTTGCAACTTGGAATTGAATTACCTGTTATTTTTTTTTCCCCTTTCCGAATAATGTAGGACATATTTTAAAACAGAATGCATTTAACAATTTATATTTAAACATATATGTAGATATGAATGTTTGTGCTTTGAAACAATGCAGAGTAATGCAGAGATGAGATGAAACAGGATAGCAAAGAAATGCATTAAAAAATTATATCAATCAGAGATAGACTGATTCTAACTAGTATAAGCCACAGTGCTTGCCTTATTGGTTTGATCTGGCAGAGTTGCTGTACTCTGGATTCCATCAATTAAACAATAACCTCTATCTGGATTCCAGAAGGACATTTTCTCTATAATAGCATTTGCCCTCTGGAATAAGGTTTCTCCTGAAATTTGAATGTATCCTACCCCTACTGGTATTTCAAAGGGCCTTCAAGACCTTGTTCTTCATACAGGTCTTTAGAAAGGACAACTGACTTCCCTTTCTTCCTTCCTGCTCCCTTTTGAGTTTATTTTCTTGCCATCTGTTATATATTGGGCTTGCTTGTTAACACCAAGTGGTAACAGCTGGTAGGTTGCGAGAGCAGGGAGCTAGCTAACGGTTCCCAGCATCTCAGACAACCCATCTCCAGCGCTGCTATTGGTTGCCCCTAGGAGGCAATAGGTTGCTTCAAACCTATTGGCCGCCGCCTAGGGGCCAAGGTATAAATTGCTGCAGCTGCAGCCCTGTTCTCTAGTTCAGATCCTGCAAGAAATAAACCATGCTCTTTGCTGAACTCACTCGCCTCGTCTTCATTCCTGCGCAACGAACCCAGTACACAACACCATCATTGTTCTTTTGTTTTATGATGTTTTTGATTTGTTCCATGTTTTAACAATTGTAAACCTAGAGTCCTTTGGGGGTTTGTCTATAATCATTATTATGGTGTGTCAGATTGTCAGCCAGATGTGTAGACTTGAATTTTGCATCTTTGTCCACCTATCAAATCCTTCTGAAGAATCTGGGATAACAGATGTTGTTATTTGATAATACCAAAGTTATCATCACAAGGTGTTACATGTTACGAGTAAAGCTGCATTTGTAATTGACTGGTGGTGATTTTGTCAATGATGATGGTATTCAAGTGGTGTTCCAGATGTTTATTATTATATGTACAATAATCTGAAATCACAGATGCCAGTTCTTTAGCTGGAGTTGGTCTTCTTACATATTCCCAAGAGCCTAGGATGTCATTAGCATAGTATCAGCATAGTAAATGTGCAGATCCAAGCAGTGTGACTTTTGTAATTGATGGAAATTTTGTCAATAAACAGATTTTCTAAGTGCCTCCACATTTTTTCTTATGGCATCCAATGTTCCACTAACCACTGAGACTACCAGGGCCAGTTTATACCATAACCTTTCAACTTCCATTTTCAGATCTTTTCCTATTATTTGTCTTTTATCTATTCTACCATCCCCTGATATTGCCACATCAATTATCCACACTTTCGTCTTTTCAACCGCAGTTACGTCAGGTGGCATATACGTGTTATAAAGTTTGATTGTTATGATTATGGTTGGTTGCACAATCATGTTTAGACTAGATTTGGCATTTTTATCATCTATCGGGTTCTTCCCAATTGGGTTCTTTGCCTTGGGATAGGCAGATTTTGTTGTTTGATGGGGTTAAAGGTATTGTCATAGGATGTAGGTAGTTCCAAATAAAGCTTCCTTTTGCAATTGATTGATGGTGATTTTTGTCAATGCTGAGAGTGTTTTGGGATTGCACCCAAGTCACTATTACTATTGGCACTATCTTTGCTTTCTTTTGCCACGGTCATTCTAATTCTATTTGCAGGTCTTTGTATTCTGTGATTTTCTCCAGTTCTTTCTCTTCTATACTGCTGTCTCTGGGCACTACAATGTCCACTATCCAGATATATTATTGGTGTTTGTGGCACAGTGATTAGAATGCAGTAAAAAAAAGGTAAAGGTAAAGGTTCCCCCGCACATGCGTGCTAGTCGTTTCTGACTCTAGGGGCCGGTGCTCATCTCCGTTTCAAAGCCGAAGAGCCAGCGCTTGTCCGAGGACGTCTCCATGGTCATGTGGCCGGCATGACTAGACGCCAAAGGCGCACGGAACACTGTTACCTTCCCACCGTAGTGGTCCCTATTTTTCTACTTGCATTTTTACGTGCTTTCGAACTGCTAGGTTGGCAGAAGTAGAATGCAGTACTGCAGGCTAACTCAGTGCTCACTTCAGGAGTTTCTCAGCAGCTCAAAGTTGACTCAGCCTTCCAGTCTTCCAGCCTTCCGAGATCAGTAAAATGAGGACCCAGATTGTTGGGGGCAATATGCTGACTATGTAAACCGCTTAGAGAAGGATGTAAAGCACAGTGAAGCAGTATAGAAGTCTAAGTGCTATTGCTATCTTGCTCTTATCCTAAATTATTGTGTAAACAAAACAACCTTGAAATCACTGCCTAAAATGCTTTTTTTTAATTTTATGGCAGAGTCAGAGTGAAGAGGAAGAATTTCTGTACTTCATCAAGCATATAGCTTGCCCTCACTTTAAGTTACAAAAAGAAATCTAAACGTTCCAAGTTAGGAAAATCTGTCGTTGCAGTATCTCTAGCAGGACAAATACGGAAGTGCTGTTATTTCTATCCCATTGACTCTTCCGCCCTTCTTTGTCCAGCCAGCTTTTCCACCAAGGCAGCAACCATAAGCCATCAGTTGACTGAAAGCTGCATTCCAAGGCAGCCAGCAGAATAAGCAGGCTTTCCATCCGGATTCTCCAAACAGTACCCTCATGGCGATAAATGAAGTGAGGAGGAAAATAAATGAATATAACCCACCACTGTGTATGGATTCATCATCTTAGGAAGAGCTTCTGACACAGCAAAAGGAGGAGGAAAGAGGAATGGTATGCAGTGCCATGGAGAAGCTTTCTGTGTAAAAAGCTTTGGTAAGATATGTGGCAAAGAAGAAGGTTACTGTTATCTCACAAGAAACATGTTGGCAGCTGAGTGAAAAGGATACCCTCTGGGAAGGTGACAGTTTTCCAAACTGCTCTGGATTAGATTTTCAGATTCAGCCCTTCCAACCAGGGCACTATTTGAAGGAGAGTTTAAGCCTCAAACCATTACAGTAATTTGATTTGCAAATGTGCCAATGCCCATCCTGTCATCTTAGGTACAGTTTTCTATCATCCATCCAAAGTGACACTTTGGATCTAAAAAGGTGGGCCATCCATACAGACCTGCTCTGTTGATTCACTATGAACATTGCTGTGAACTTATTCCACTGTTCCGCACCTAAAAACTTATTTAGTAGCTTGTTAAAGATCTAATGGACCATTGGTATTCAACTTCTAATTGGATATAATTTACTCCCATTATAGGTACATATATTTACAATTTTAAAACTGCTCAATTGCTGTTTTATTTGTAGTCTACAACACTGGGTTTGTGCATTTCTCTGTGTGTGCATGCCTGTGTGTTCATGTGACTTTGAATTCATCTTGATTCCTGGCAGCTGTCTAGACAATTCCTGGCATTTTTCAGCAAGATTTTTCAGAAGTGGTTTGCCATTGCATTCTTCCTAGTGCTGAAAGAGAGTCATTGGCTCAAAGTCACCTATCTGCCTTCATCCCTATGATAATACTAGATAGTACTGGATAGAGTCACTGAAGCAGTAGGCGTGAGCTTAAATGGACTCCAGAAGATGGTAGAGGACAGGAAAGCCTGGAGGAACGTTGTCCATGGGGTTGTGATGGGTCGGACACGACTTCGCAGCTAACAACAACAATATATACAATATGTGTGTGTGTGTGTGTGTGTGTGTGTGTGTGTGGCAAATGCTTGTTAACTATTTTAGATTACCTTGCTAGGCCCCAAACATGGGACAAATCTTTATTTCCTGTTTCAGCCTATCCTGAAGGCCATCGACAGGCAGTAGTCACACCGGTGACAGCTCATATTTGTGTAAATTGCTAACAAAGAATTAAGGGAGACTGATATGCATTTCAAACTTATTAGTTTTCATCAGTCAGCCATACCCTTCTGAGATTCGAACCTGGGCTGACTGCACATTAGGCAGTTGTTTTCACCTCTAGGCCACAGGATCTCTCTCGCTTTGTTAGCTTGAGAAGCAAGGGGAGATATGTGTCAAATGCTTGTTAACTATTTTAGATTACCTTGCTAGGCCCCTATATATATTTGAGTGGATGGGCTGGTCTCAAAACACACCCCCACCCAATCAGAACACACCCACCATTCAAAACACACTCCCACCCAATCAGAACACACTTAATCCCCCACCCAATCAGAGCACACCTCCACCCACAGAACACACCCCCTCTGGCAGTTTAAAAAAGAGGAACAAACAGCCACATGCTTCTCCCAGAAGAAGGAAGCTGAAGCCACCAGCCTGATGATGACGGATGGGATTCCGTCGAAACGTTGCTCCTACACCTTTAGTTCTACGCGGAAAAAACCCGAATGACCAAAGATCCACATACAAACACCCGCGAAAACCTCAGAAAACATATATATATATATATATATATATATATATATATATATATATATATATATATATATATATATATATATATATATATATATATATATATATATATATATATATATATATTTCAAATGTTAACTATTTAGATTACCTTGCTAGGCCCCAAACATGGAGCAAATCTTTATTTCCTGTTTTCAGCCTAACTTGAAGGCCATCGAACAGGCTGTAGTCACACTGGACAGTTCATATATTTGTGTAAATTACTAACAAAGAATTTAAAGGGAAACTGAGATGCATTTCTAACTCTTTAGTCTTCATCAGTCAGCTATACCCTTCTGAGATTCGAACCTGGGCTGATTGCATACTAGGCAGTGTTATAACACTGCCTAGTATGCAATCAGCCCAGGTTCGAATCTCAGAAGGGTATAGCTGACTGATGAAGACTAACGAGTTAGAAATGCATCTCAGTTTCCCTTTAAATTCTTTGTTAGTAATTTACACACACACACACACACACACACACACACACACACACACATATATATATATATATATATATATTTGTTTTCGTAGATTCTCGCGGGTGTCTGTATGTGTAGATCTAGAGTCTCGGGTTTCTTCCCGCGTTCCTTTCATCTTCAGAAAGTTGTGGCGACGTTTCGACGAAATCCCATCCGTCATCATCAGGCCGGAGTGTTCCTCCTGCTGCTTCCAGGAGCAATGCGTGGTCTGGCTGTTCCTTTCCTTCCAACTGCCGGTGGGGCTGTGTTCTGATTGGGTGGAGGCGTGGCTGCTTTCTGATTGGGTGGGGGTGTCCTCCGACTGGGTGGAGGCGTCGTTGTCTTCTGATTGAGTGGAGGCGTGGCTGTCTTCTGATTGGGTGGATGCGTGGTTGTCTTCTGATTGGTTGGAGGCGTGGCTGTCTTCTGATTGGGAGGGGTGTGTTCTGAATGGGTGGGGGTTTTTGTTGTGTTGTAATATCCTGAGTGTTGTGATTTGGTGTCCTGAGGAGTGGGCTGTGTAGTGGCCTCCAGAGCTTTGGTTTGGCTCCGAGTTCGAGGACCTGCTATGTATCTCTGGTATGGGTCAGTCAGGTTCGTGTGAGCGTTCTTCTGCTTGGGTGATGGCACTTTTGCTTGACTTGTTCTGTCTTCTGTGTGGGAGAGTTTTTGTTCTGGGTGTGGATGAGTCTTGCTGGGGCTGGTGGCATTTGGGGTTGTTTGTTGGTTTTTTAAATCCTTGTTTGCTGAAATTCGTTTCTCTATCAATGCTGGTTTCCAAATGGCATGTAAGCGGGAGGTGTCGTCTCGCTTGTTCATACTGTCTGGGTGTTTTTCTATTTCAATGGCTTCTCTGATTATTCTGCTATTGAGATGTTCTATTTTGGCGATTGTTTTTGTACCTTCAAAATTGATGTTGTGTCCCGTAGTGTTTATGTGTTGTACTAGTGAAGATGTGTGATCTTTCTTCTGTACTGAGTTCTTATGTTCTTCTACACGTACCTCTATTCTTCTGTTAGTCTGTCCGATGTATGTTGCTGGACAGGAGGCGCATGGGATTTGGTATATGCCCTGGTTTTCCAGTTCTATTTTGTCTTTGGGATTTCTCAGGATGGTTGATATCTTTCTGTCAGTGTTAAATGCGGTTTTGATGTTATGTTTGCGTAGTACTTTACTGATTTTGTCGGTTGTTCCTTTTATGTAGGGCAAGATGGCTCGTCCGTTGTTCTGTTCTTCTTCTTGGATGTTTTTCTGTTTCGGAGTCCCCTGCTGAATCATATTGGTGATTTTGTTTTTTTGGAACTTGTTTGCTGTCAATATGTCTGTCAGGGTGTGTAGTTCTGTTTGTATATGTGTTTCATCTGCAAGGCGTCTGGTTCTTGTTATTAGTGTTTTGGCTACTGAATTTATTTGTGCTGGGTGATGATGTGATTGCGCATTGAGGTAACGGTTGGTGTGTGTTTTCTTTCGGTAGACTGTGTGTCCTAGGGTGCCGTTTTGTTTTTTGTATATAAGTACATCCAGGAAAGGTAACTGGTTGTTTGTTTCAATCTCCATGGTGAATTTTATTTTGGGATGTAGGCTGTTCAGGTGTGTTAGGAAGTTTTCTAGCTCCTTTCTTCCGTGGGGCCAGATCACGAAGGTGTCATCCACATATCTGAGCCACAGTTTTGGTTTGTTTGTAGTCTTTTCCAGAGCGTTAGTTTCAAACCTTTTCATGGAAGAATTTGAAACTAACGCTCTGGAAAAGACTACAAACAAACCAAAACTGTGGCTCAGATATGTGGATGACACCTTCGTGATCTGGCCCCACGGAAGAAAGGAGCTAGAAAACTTCCTAACACACCTGAACAGCCTACATCCCAAAATAAAATTCACCATGGAGATTGAAACAAACAACCAGTTACCTTTCCTGGATGTACTTATATACAAAAAACAAAACGGCACCCTAGGACACACAGTCTACCGAAAGAAAACACACACCAACCGTTACCTCAATGCGCAATCACATCATCACCCAGCACAAATAAATTCAGTAGCCAAAACACTAATAACAAGAACCAGACGCCTTGCAGATGAAACACATATACAAACAGAACTACACACCCTGACAGACATATTGACAGCAAACAAGTTCCAAAAAAACAAAATCACCAATATGATTCAGCAGGGGACTCCGAAACAGAAAAACATCCAAGAAGAAGAACAGAACAACGGACGAGCCATCTTGCCCTACATAAAAGGAACAACCGACAAAATCAGTAAAGTACTACGCAAACATAACATCAAAACCGCATTTAACACTGACAGAAAGATATCAACCATCCTGAGAAATCCCAAAGACAAAATAGAACTGGAAAACCAGGGCATATACCAAATCCCATGCGCCTCCTGTCCAGCAACATACATCGGACAGACTAACAGAAGAATAGAGGTACGTGTAGAAGAACATAAGAACTCAGTACAGAAGAAAGATCACACATCTTCACTAGTACAACACATAAACACTACGGGACACAACATCAATTTTGAAGGTACAAAAACAATCGCCAAAATAGAACATCTCAATAGCAGAATAATCAGAGAAGCCATTGAAATAGAAAAACACCCAGACAGTATGAACAAGCGAGACGACACCTCCCGCTTACATGCCATTTGGAAACCAGCATTGATAGAGAAACGAATTTCAGCAAACAAGGATTTAAAAAACCAACAAACAACCCCAAATGCCACCAGCCCCAGCAAGACTCATCCACACCCAGAACAAAAACTCTCCCACACAGAAGACAGAACAAGTCAAGCAAAAGTGCCATCACCCAAGCAGAAGAACGCTCACACGAACCTGACTGACCCATACCAGAGATACATAGCAGGTCCTCGAACTCGGAGCCAAACCAAAGCTCTGGAGGCCACTACACAGCCCACTCCTCAGGACACCAAATCACAACACTCAGGATATTACAACACAACAAAAACCCCCACCCATTCAGAACACACCCCTCCCAATCAGAAGACAGCCACGCCTCCAACCAATCAGAAGACAACCACGCATCCACCCAATCAGAAGACAGCCACGCCTCCACTCAATCAGAAGACAACGACGCCTCCACCCAGTCGGAGGACACCCCCACCCAATCAGAAAGCAGCCACGCCTCCACCCAATCAGAACACAGCCCCACCGGCAGTTGGAAGGAAAGGAACAGCCAGACCACGCATTGCTCCTGGAAGCAGCAGGAGGAACACTCCGGCCTGATGATGACGGATGGGATTTCGTCGAAACGTCGCCACAACTTTCTGAAGATGAAAGGAACGCGGGAAGAAACCCGAGACTCTAGATCTACATATATATATATATATATATATATATATATATATATATATGAATTCTTCAGTTTCTTGCAAGGAAATGTGTGCTTCAGGTTCAGTCATTACATATCCTTGCAAACAGGGCTTTTTTTCTCATAGAACGCTCAGAATGGAGTTCTGGCACCTTTTTTGGATGGAACCTTGTAGGGTAGGCAAGGCGGGTTGTATGACATGTGTGAGTTCTGGCACCTTTTTCTTTTACAAAAAAAGCACTGCTTGCAAATATAACATTCCTGATTTTTTGATGGTTTTTCTTACAGATTCCTGGATGTTCACTTCTTTACCTGCATCTTCTATACCCAGAATACCACAAGGAACAGATCAGGCAATCACCAAGATTCAACACTGACTCAAAAGCACTATATATATATAGTTTGTATTACTTTCCATCTTATTTTTTAAAAAGTTCTAATAAAAAATTTATATAAATGTTTTAAAATCCCCTCTATTTTAACACCAAGCAAGGGCAGTTTCAAGGTATATAACATCTGCCACTTAGCTGGAAATGATGTATCAATGTGAAACAGAGGCAATAGAAACAGGATAGAAGATTAGAAATGGGTATGGCCAATTTCATACTCCTATCATAAGATTTTCTGCCAGTTCAAGGATAAGAGGAGAGCTCTTCAACCCAGCAGTGTGGAAAAGCCCTTAATGCTGAACTGCAGAGCTTGCTAAGTTGAGACCATCCTTGCAAGCAAAACAACTTTTTTGTGCTAAAGCATCTGCATTCTCCAGAAAACCTGGCACATCTAGATTTTCTTTTCTTGTCTGCACAGCCACCATCCTTTGCTTCGTGAACCAGCAGTTCAGTCAAAACTGGGCATAGATGAGTGCAGAGGTATCCATAGTGTGTGGTTATAAACATCAAGATGGCAGCCTTGACAGTGTAATCTAAATTCTTTCCATTTTTTAATGCATCCCAGAAAAAAACAGGCAGAGCTTCAATTGCACCATAGTCTCTGCATACCCCTGTATGTGTAATGCAGACAACTGAAATAACCATAAGGACATTTCTGCTGCAGATGAGCCAAGTGTGAGTTGATCTCCTACTCAGTAATTCAGATGACACAGCTGACCTGAAGGCATTAGCTTAACCTGAAATAGCCCTGGGGTTATTTGAGGTTACATCTAACTTCCTTAGGCTTAGTTGGATGGTCAACTGGCCCAGTTTTTCTGGTTACACATCATGCTTAAGTATGCTGTATGGACAGGACCAAATAAAAGATTTAATCAAGAATATTGTATTTATTTTTAATTGTTCTATAACCCTTTTGCCAATCTTTCTGTTAAAATTTAGTTTTTTGTTGTTTTTTTTAAAGTTGTGCGCTGTAAAAAAAAATAAGCACAAGCAAACCTCATAACCTAGTGACAAAGAGTAAAAGCATCAGCTGGAAAACTCTCCACAGAGAATAGAATGATAAGAGAACAGAAAAAAAATAAAGGTGTTCATTTGGTAAGGGCATCAGATGGGCCTCCCCATACATGGTCTATCTGATGTCCACACCAAGTCCCCTCCTGATGGAGGAAATGTCTAGATGCAGGGGTAGGCAACCTTGGCTCTTTTATGACTCATGGACTTCAACTCCCAGAATTCCGGAGCTGTCTGGCTCTGGAATTCTGGGAGTTGAAGTCCATGAGTCATAAAAGAACCAAGGTTGCCTACCCCTGCTCTAGAGAGACTCTTCAAAATATCATCTCAATAGAAATAGAGGACTTCCAAACTTCTAAACTAGAAAGATTCTGAACTGTGCCATTAGACTGGGCTACAGCTTGGACTCTATCATTTCTGTCCCTGGGACTCGAGAAATGAACAAAAATGTTTTAGATCTGGAAAATGCATCCAGTTGGGGGCTATCAGACTGCACAAGAACAGGTCACGATGAAACTGGGCCAAAATTTCAGTCAATCTTGAAACTCACTAGGTGAATTTACTGTGTATCAGCCACCTTTTCTCATCTAGTTTATCTAACATGGTAGTTGTGAAATAAAATGAGATTAGGCCAATTTATCCCTTCTTATAGTTAATAAATAGGCATGAGATCTGCAGGAGAGGATCAATCTCTGTCTCTCTTTGATAACAGATTGTGATACTTCAAACTTGGATAATAAGAATAAGAATAAAACAATATCGTGAGAACGTCCAGTTCAGAAGAAACCAGCACTTCTTCTATCGGTCACTTGATGAAAATAAAGTCCAAACTACTGTTCTACCATGTAAAGAAAAAACCTTAAACTTTTGGAAAGAACTGTGGGAAAACCCAGTGGAACATAATAAAACTACCTCCTGGATCAAAGATATCCAAAAACAAGCAACACAAAACAAAATGGAGAATATTGTAATAACCACTGATATGGTTGCAAAACAAATAAAGAAGGTCAAGAACTGGAGTGCACCTGGCCTGGACGAGCTGCATGGATACTGGTTGAAACACCTCACCAGCCTCCATCACTGCATGGCCACTCAGTTTGATGGAATGCTTCAAAATGCCACAAGTGAAGAATGGTTAACAGCTGGTCGAACATACTTGATCATGAAAGACCCTGAAAAGAGCACAGAACCAAGCAACTACCACCCAATTACGTGTTTGCCAACAACGTTCAAACTTTTTACAAGAATACTGGCAAATTCAGTATTCAATCATCTGATGTAAAACAGTGTGTATCCAGCAGAACAAAAAGGAAATTATAAAAAATCAAGAGGAACAAAAGATCAGCTGCTCATTGACAAAATGGTACTTAAAAATGCAAAACGACGAAAAACAAATTTAAATATGGCGTGCATTGATTACAAGAAAGCATTTGACTCATTACCCCACAGTTGGATTAATGCATGTTTGGAAAACTTTGGAATCAGCAAAAACATCTGTACATTTTTGAAAGCAAATATGCAAAAATGGAAAACAGTTCTAACAGCAAATGGGGAGAACATTGGTGAAATCAACATCAGACGAGGAATCTTCCAAGGGGACTCACTTTCACCACTACTGTTCAACATTGCATTAATTCCATTGACAATAATATTATGAAGCACAAAACTGGGATACCACATCTCAAGCCAGCATGGCAAGATAAACCATCTACTATACATGGATGACTTAAAACTGTATGTGAAAGGCCACATTGAACTTTAATCAATACTCAACGCAGTTCAACTGTTTAGCAGCGACATCAGAATGGACTTTGGACTTGGAAAATGTGCTATATTATCCATGCAATGAGGAAAAATGGGAAAAATAGAAGGAATAGAATTGGGAAACGGAAGTATTATGAAAGCACTAGCAAAAGATGATGGTTACAAATACCTAGACATATTGGAAGCAGATAACATCTTGAATGGAAAAGTCAAAGAGTCAACACAAAAGGAATACATCAGAAGAGTCCGCAAAATACTAAAATCAGAGCTGAATGCTGGAAATATAAATTAAAGCCATGAATACATGGGCAGTCCCAGTGATACACTACCCAGCTGGAATTATCAACTGGACATTGGCCGAATTGGAACACCTAGACCGGAAAACGCATAAACCTTTGAACATGCACTATGCTCTACATCCACGAAGTGACATTGAGAGATTGTACCTGCCAAGAAGAATAGGAGGCAGAGGGCTACTGCAAATCCACCGAACTGTAGAAGAAGAAAAACAAAGTTTGAATGACTATGTGAATCAAAGTACAGAAAAATTGCTGCAGGCTCTGAAAACAGAGAGCATTATCAAAATAACAGAAACAAAGGCAGAATAAAAGGAAAAATGGCTGGATGATAGATTAAATAGATGGAAACCAAAGCTTTGCATGGACAACATTTGAACAACATTGAAAGACAATGTGATAACAACTTGACATGGGCATGGCTTAAGATGGGAACCATCAAGAAAGAAACGGAAGGCTTAATACTGGCTGCTCAAGAACAAGCACTACAAACTAATGCCATGAAAGTGAAGATACAAAAATCTACTGACAATCCAAATTGCCGACTTTGCAACAACAAAGTTGAAACTGTTTCACATTTAATATGTGAGTGCAGCAAAATTGTGCAAACTGATTACAAAGCTAGACATGACCGAGTTGCTAAACTAATCCACTGGGCATTGTGTAAAAAATACGACTTGCCTGTGTCTGAAAAGTCATGGGAACATAGGCTGGAAAAAGTTGTCGAGAATGAGAGGGTGAAGATCTTGTGGGACTTCCGAATACAGACAGATCACCATTTGGAACACAACACACCAGATATCACAGCTGTAGAGAACCGAAGCGTACAGCTGATTGATATTGCTGTACCAAGAGATGCCAGAGTCGAAGAAAAAGAACTGTAAAAAATTACGAAATACCGTGACCTGGCCATCAAAACTGCATGATTACGGATGAAACGCGTAACAGTGATACCCATTGTCATCGGGGCACTGGGAACTATGTCCACAAACTGCAAAATACATCAAGGAATTGCAGCTTCCTGCAATAACTCCAGCAAAGCTACAAAAAACTGCGCTACTCGGAACATCTTACATTTTAAAGAGATACCTGGTTGATACCTAGGATGCTGGCAGCAGCCCGTGTCAACCATTAGTGCCAGTCAATTTGAGTGTTCAGTTGACTGAGTTTCATGTTTTATGAATAAAAGTTTAATAATAATAATAATAATAATAATAATAATAATAATAATAATAATAATAATAATAATAATAATAATAATGTTGAAAGGGACCTTGGAGGTCATCTAGTCCAACCACCTGCTCAGGCAGGAAATCTATCATATTGGCTCCCTATTCAACAGATGGGTCCTGATGCAAAACAGGCAGGCTGCACAGGTAAGTAAAAGAAGAGTGGAAAAAATATATCTTTTAAAGATCTTTAAAGTTGCTCCAAAAATGTTAAGAATGTTAAAATAAACATTTAAATGAGTGCTCCATCTGAAACACAAAAACATATCACATTCTAGCAGAGAAGTATGGAAAAATTCAGGTACAATAATTTGACATCTTAGTCTCTTTCTGCCTTCAAAAATAATATAGTTATTTTAGCATTTTGGTGCACTTCATCAGATGCACACTGGTTAAATTTTATTTAATTTTATTGCAGTATTACCAGTGTAGCATCAACTATGAATCCATGAGAAAGTTAAATGTAAGTAATTGGATTTCATATGGTTTATTTTTATTAGTCTTCATCTGGCAAAAAGAACTCTTTACTTGGCCTAATTGCTTGGCCTAAAGGTGTCTCTGTTAGAATCCTACTGCTCTTCAGTAAATCAAATACTAAAAGATTGGTAAACAAACTTCTTTTAATCTTTACAGAATTCTGCAACATTTCAATACTCTATTATAAAGAAGTTTCTATGAAACCTCTGGGTTATGAGGCTACTATTGTGAGGTTTGCCCAAATGTTTATATGCCCTGTTGGTCCCAACAAGATACCATGAATTTATGGGGGGAAATGGGGGGTGGGTGGGTGGGTGGGGGCTCATCTTGATTTCTGAAAATAGAAATCTGCTATTATCAATTGATGAGCTACAAATATTCTCAGCAGAAGTAGCAATGGTTTTATGGCACTAAGAATCTTGTTATTCTATTTCTAATTTCCCAATCTTAAATATAATTGCAAAAGCTTAGGGTGTCTTTGAGGGATTTAAAGCTGCTATGTAAGCAGAAGTTACTGGAAGGAATAGATTTAAACAGACCAGGAAAAAGAAAAAAAGGGTAAATATTCATGACTAGAAGTTTCCTAAAAGGTAATTGATTCATAAAGCAAGAAATTGAAATGAACTCTCTCAGTAAAGACCCTTTTCTGAATAGAAAACTCATAATAAGCTAATATCTTTGCAAGACTGATCAGCTTAGGTAGGTATATTTTCAGGTGCATCACTCAGGTAATCTCTGAATTGTATCTTCATTATTAGGAACCCATTCACTTATACTATTTCTTTCCTTTATAATGCCTCCCTTGCTCTGTGGTGCACAAATACCCTAGTTCTATGGCTGTTTACAACCACAGATTATACAGTCTCAAACAATGTCTGTCCTATCGTATGATGATTAATTTTCCTATATAATATACAGGTAGTCCTTGATTTACAGCAGTTCATTTAGTGACTGCTTGAATGGCACTGAAAAAAAGTGACCTATGACTTGTTTTTCAGGCTTATGACCACTGCAGCAAACCCATGGTCATGTGATAAAAATTCAGATACTTGGCAACTGACTCATATTTATGACGGTTGCAGTGTCCCAGGTTCATGTGATTCACTTTTGTGACCTTTTGATAAGCAAAGTCAATCAGGAAGCCAGATTCATTTAACAACTGGGTTGCTAATTTAACACCTGCAGTGATTCACTTAAAATGGGACAAAATTCACTTAAGAACTGTCTTGCTTAGCAATAGAAATTGTGGTCTTAAGTCGAGGACTACCTGTATTTGGAAATCATTGTTTAGTGGCCATCTTTATTAGATGAATGATAAATTAGTTCCTGATATAGAAAATGGATCAGACCATGATTTCTGCAAACAAGGGTGAAAAGGTTATTTGTGCGCAAGAAAAAGGCTGATATTGGGTTTTTTTAACAAAAAAGCAATAATGTTGTTTTTTTACGTTTAGACATCTTGTGAGTGCACACTGTCTCATGAGTGATTTTGAATGTCTCATAGACATTTGGGGACAGTTCATCTTTTTATTTGGGGGAGGGCTGCACAACTTAGAAAACACAACCAACCTTTGCTGCACTTACGTGTTCTCAAAATACGAGCAAACGAGAACAAAATTATCATTTGTATGTATGTTATGATTGAACTACAAGATCACATATTATTCTGTGCATGTCCTTTTCATTGCAGCTTTCGAAGAACTTTTGGCATGCTCCCTCTGTAATTCAGCAACAACTGGTAATGTTTACATCTTACAAAAGTGCTAACAAAAATCAGTTGCAGAACAGATCATATCTGCTAGTCTTTTAATAGGTTACCCATTGTAAAGATAATAAATAACCATTGTACGACTTTCCCTTTCTAAACGCTTAATTAAAGCCCAGCGTGGATTTTCCCTGACACTCTGGGAAAGGCTCTGTGTTCCAAGGTCCCATCTGCTTCCCCAAAGAATCGTCATGGAAACAGAGGAGAGTCTAGAGAGATAAATAAAGAGATACCTCCTGGTTCAAAAGTAGCTTAAGGGGATGGAATAATCAGTGGGAGAAAACCCTGAGCAAAATGACTGCGACGCTTATGCTAAAGGATCCCAGCAACGCATGAGCTGTGTTTTTAAAAAGTCTCTTATGGCCGCTGAAGGTGATCAGGGTTAGGTCAAAGGCCGAGAAAAGGGTCAGCTTCCTTTGAAAGTGAAAATTGCTCATAAGGTGCTTAACACCAGCTTTAGGAATATTAAAGAACAATCTGGGTTTTGTCAATTAATAAACTCAAGCAAGCACTGTATCTCTTTAATAATCCTATGAATCTGGCCATTTCAGGTCTGCATATTTGAAGTAATTGCTATAATGGGGGGAAAAAAACCAATAGAAAAAAACCAGCAGCTTCCACTTACTGATGTAAACATGTAAACTGAGGACTCCTGAGATGGCTTAGCAATTGCCAGTTGAAAATTTTAAACCTTATTCTAACCTTCTGTATTTCAAATAAATTAGAAACAAGGGTTTGCCAGAGTAGAACTTCACAGCACATATTTTAAGGCATGGAAATCGTTATGAAGGACTTTGTAGACCTCTTTTATAGAGAACAAAACTATGGAATCCTGAATGATAAGATTAGTGAATTAAGCGCTTCAATCAAATAGCACATCTAGTGGGGGGGGGAACAGATTTGCTATGCAATAGGTTATGCAGGTAATATGAATGACATCCTCTGCAAACTTTTTTCTTTCTTTCTGGCAAATGGCAAAGGAAAAGAATGATATCAGTCAAAGTAAACAGTGTATTCCTCAATACAAATATGCATTTTATACTTCTGACATACCTCATACCTTGACTTTTGATTTTTTCCTCCTTAAAGATATTCAAGTCCAGCTGACTTGCTTTCTCTATAGTGGCAGGTGGCCTTGCAAATGTCTTGTCTTACAGATGACAAGGTCCTATCAGTCCAGGACATTCTAAATCAAATCTTTAATTGTTGTTGCTATTATTATGGTTAATCTTCAGTTTGATTCACAGTCTGGGACTGGTAAAAACTTAACAGTTCAAGTCCTAACCCAGGACCCAAGAGCTGTTAAGGCAGCGTCTGAGTACATAGGCAGTTCCGAATAGGGTGATTTTTTGCAGTCAGGATATTCGGGTCTAATACATTCAAAATTTCCGTGTATCTAGGCAGCTCCAAGGGCTCCTATTACTATGGGTACAGCCATTGATTTCTTCCTCCATAGCTCTCTTGTAAATCACAATATTTTGTTATTTTTTGCTAGCTGTTTCTCTTCAATTCATGCATCACCTGGTATTGCAATATCAATGAACCAGACTATTTTCTTTTCCACAATAGTGATGCCAGGCATGTTATGGGCCAGATGTCTGTCTTTTTGGATCTGAAAGTCCCACAGGATCTTGACTTGCTCATTTTCAAGAACTTTGTCAATTTGGTGTTCCTAGTAATTTTTGCTGCATTTGAAACTTCTGGCAAAGCTTCCAATGTATGATTTTGCCAACTCGATCATGGGGTTGTAGAGCAGGGGTCTTCAAACCTGGCCCTTTTATGGCTGAGGAATTCTGAGAGTTGGTCCACAAGTCATAAAAGAGCCAAGTTTGAAGACCCCTGTTGTAGATCATCAGTCTGTGAAATTTTGCTTCAGCCACTGATAAGGTGACCCACTGTTTCATCTTTCTTGTTGCATAAGTGATATTTGCTGTTGTTACTGGCATGTTGAATTTTTGCTTTCATGGAATTGATCTGCAAGGCTTTGTATCTACCTTTGCTTCAATGTTCTTCAGGTAGTGACTGTGCATAGGTTTCTTTTTCCAGTTTTTTATTTTTATTTTATTTTAATTCCATTTATATCCCGCCCTTCTCCGAAGACTCAGGGCGGCTTACAAGCTTAGCAGTAGCCTTCATTCTATGTATATGCCTGCTTATTAGGGCTTTCACACACACACACCCAAGCGGCATTATTACAAAGTCAGCTTAATTGCCCCCAACAATCTGGGTCCTCATTTTACCTACCTCGGAAGGATGGAAGGCTGAGTCAACCTTGATGAAACTTGATCTCAGTTGTTTCCCTTCGATATTCTGCTTTCAATCTCATTGCTTTCAAGAGGTTTTCCTGGTCCACCTCCTTTAGCAGAGGCTCTTTTGCTTTTTTTATATAGTCATTTAAGCCTTGTTTTTCCTCTTCCACAGTTTGTTTCACCTGTAAGAGTGCTCTGCCACCCTGAGATCCTGGCAAGTACAATTGATCAATATCACTTTTGGGGTGCAGAGCATGGTGCATTGTCATTAGTTTTCTGGTCTTTTGATCCAAGTTATCAAGTTCTAGCTGAGTCCAATCAATTATTCCAGCTGAGTATCATATTACAGGCATTCCCCAGGTGTTAATTGCCTTTATATTTCATCCACTCAGCTTTGATTTATTGTTGTTGTTGTTGTTGTTAAATATTTTTTCTGTCTTTCATTTCTGTTTGCTTATCTTCTGATTTAGCTTTCATTCAGTGTGGTTCAGAAAGCCATCTGAACTGAATCAGCAAAGTAGCATATCCTTAAGTTACACATCAATATTGTTTTAACACTGTTTCTTGGCCAAATTGAACTCCTTTTAATGGCCCTATTTGAAACACTCATCTTTGACCCTCTTCCCCTCAAATGAAAACCTGCACGTATGCCTTCCAGTTGCCAATCAATGGACAATCTTTCTAAGCCTTGGAATCGTTTTGTTAGATTAAGTTCTCCTAATGAATTCCTCATTGAGCCAGCAAACAGAAATGAAACCTTGTTAGCTCATTATCCTCCTAATTAACCCATTCAAAACTATCTCCACTCTCACAGGGAGGTAGCAGACATGTTTGGGTTTCACACTGAGGTATATCAATGCACTCCCAAGAGCCTTTTGTATCGGAAGCAGAGATTTATTTGCAATGGCTGAGGAAGGCAGCTTGCCAGATGAAGGCCTGGCTATTTTGTTACCCTCAGGCTACAATTTTGCCAAGGACAGGCCATGTGGATGGAGCACCCCACATCGTTTCTGAGAAGACAAATATCCTGTCTTGTTCCATGCTGATCAGTCAGTTTGTTAAGCTGATAACAGAGATTTTACCCCTTATGTAGGGACAGATAACCTATATATACATATGATACCTCTATGTAAACTCTATGTAAGCTGCTCTGGAGAGATTTTATGAAGGGGCATCTTGTCTTAGAGCTTTACATCCGAAAAAGTTCATTCCTTAGTTCATTCCGTAGTTTCTTTTAAGAGACAGCTAATATAGTGCAAAGGTGGGGGGGAATATTTCCCTTTTAGCTGCTCAGACCCTTCTTACAGCATCAGGTTGTTTTTTTCCCATTGAATTGCTGTATGCTTAGAACTTGTGTATGATTGGAGGGTTCAGATTGGATCCTGAGGGGTTTTGGAAGATTTCAGTTTGATTTTGAATTGAGCATTTGTCTAAATGTGGGGATGTTTCTGGTCCTATCAATGCATGCTTTCTGAAAAGCATGCATTTTATATGTTTGGTTTTTGAAGATTTTTATCAGTGTTATTGATGTTGTCATAGAGATGAATTTTATTTTGAAAGCTTTTCTGTTTAAAGGGAGACTTGAACATTTAAAATATTGCTTGCTTATTGGTTTATCATATTTGTATAGCCATCCATCTCACAGAAAAGTAGCCTTAGATGGCGCACAATTAAAAAAATTGTAAAATCATACTATTAAAACAAGTTCAATTAAAAAGACAATATTAACAGAATAACAGAATAATAAAGTTGGAAGAGACCTTGGAAATCTTTTAGCCAATCCCCTGCTCAAGCAAGAAACCATACAAAATTTCAGACAAATGGTTGTCCAATCTCTTCTTAAAAACCTCCAGTGTTGGAGCACCCACAATTTGTCAAGACAAGCCATTACACTGGTTAATTGTTCTAACCGTCCGTAAATTTCTTCTTAGTTCTAGGTTGGTTCTCTCCTTGATTAGTTTCCATCTATTGTTTCTTGTTCTGGCTTCAGGTATTTTGGAAAATAGGTTGATCCTCTCTTATTATTAATAACAAAATAGCCAAGAAAAAATATATTAAATGCAGGCAACTCATTAGAACACCCGAAGACTTCAGCTGGTGCAGAATGCGGCCACGCGGGTTGTGATGGGAGCATCCCGATACTCCCATATTACACCCCTCCTGCTTGAGCTGCATTGGTTACCGGTTGCTCTCCGGGCGAGATTTAAGGTGCTGGTTCTTACCTATAAAGCCCTTCATGGCTTAGGCCCGGGATACCTGCAGGACCATCTGCTGCCAGGAACAACTTCCCATCGCCCTGTGCGCTCACACAGAGAGGGTCTCCTCAGGATGCCATCGGCCAGACAATGTCAGCTGGCGACCCCCAGGGGGAGGGCCTTCTCTGTGGGGGCACCTGCCCTGTGGAATCAGCTCCCCTCGGAGCTCCGGATGGCCCCTGACCTCTGGTCCTTCCGTTGTGACCTTAAGACACTTCTTTTCCAACAGGCCGACCTGGACTGATGATAAGGGGTTTTAACATGGTTTTAACGTTTTATTGGTTTTAGTTGGGGCTAGGTATAGTTTAATTTCTTCTTAATATTTGTATCCTATTTGTATTTTTTTGTTGTTAGCTGCCCTGAGTCCTTCGGGAGATAGGGCGGCATATAAGTTCAAATAAATAAATAAATAAATAAATAAATAAATAAATAAATAAATAAATAAATAAATAAATAAATAAATAAATAAATAAATAAATAAATAAAATGTCCTTGAGACCTCCAAACCTGCTTTTACAACTGTGTTTTGAGGGACTTCCAGAAGGGTATCTCAACTTGGGAGTGGGTGAAAACAATGTTCCACAGGGCAGGGGCCACTGGAGAAAAAGCTCTGGGTTTCCTCACATGAAACCTGTTTGCAGAAGGAACCCACCACATACCTGTTCTCCGAGATCTGGTAAGATGTTCAGATGGATGGTGAGGCAGATCGTCAGAAAGCCCAGCCCGATGCCAAGATGGCTTTAAGGGTCCAAACCAGCATCTTGAATTGGACCCAGACACAAACTGGCCACAATGCAGCTCAGAGAACAGAAGCATATATCTCATTCTAGGGGCACATATAACTGCCCATATTGCTGTATTTTGCACACACATTGCAAATAAATTCTCCTCTTCCCATGTTGGGGTTGAAGATAAGACCCTCTCTGTCATATTAGGAGGGAGCTTCAAAACTGTTTTTGCCCTACATATACTTGTATGGTTTTAATATATATGCTTAAGGGAATGGCACTTAAGTTGCCCAGGGTAGCATATAGTTAGATACATACCGGTAATAATCTTCTAAGGAGAGAAGTATCATCCAGGCAAAAGCTACTTGGCTTTTGCTTGGATGATGCTACTTGGCTACTCAGGGACAGAAAAAGTCTGGATAGCATGGGATCAACTGCAAAGCAGCAGACGAAAGTGAGCCTGGCTCTTCTTGCTTCCACTCCCTTCTTTCTAGAAAGATTCTTGAAACTGTATGAAAAAGTGTAAATTGCTGTTTTTTTTAATGGTTAAATGAGGCTGTTGCTTTCAGAATTCCAGTAAAAAGAGAGAAAGTTTAAAAAAACAAACACAAACTGCTTTTTACAGTTTCCCATTTTTGTCTGCATTATATTTCAAGGAAACCAGAGACATTGTATATTCTGGATTGCTGAATTGTATATTCTGGATTTCTGGGATTGCTCTAATGGTTCACAGGAGCCAGCCAGCCAGCCAGCCAGCCAGCCTTCCAATGTCTTTTAAATCTGACAAGAGGGGGCAGGAGTTACACTATCTTGTTTTGCAGGTGATAATTAGCCCTTCCAGCACTACTGTTTTTAGGCAGTAATCTTCTTAGGCAGGATGCAAATTGCTTTTTCTGCTTTTCCCACTTCCTCCTTTCTTTCTTCTCCCTTCACTGGTGGAACACGGCATTGTTCTGAAAACTTATTCACACAAAAAAAACTTATTCTCTCTCTCTTTTTTTTTACTGTGACTGGGCTGGGTTTTCTATTTTCAGAATACCCCTACAAATCTTGCTAATAAGGTAAAAGGTAAAGGTTCCCCCGCACGTGTGTGCTAGTCGTTTCTGACTCTAGGGGCCGGTGCTCATCTCTGTTTCAAAGCCGAAGAGCCAGCGCTTGTCCGAGGAGTCTCCGTGGTCATGTGGCCGGCATGACTAGACGCCAAAGGCGCATGGAACGCTGTTACCTTCCCACCGGAGTGGTCCCTATTTTTCTCAGTGGCGTAGCGTGGGGGGTGCAGGGGGGGCCGGCCGCACCGGGCGCAACATCTGGGGGGGCGCGCTCGGCGACGAATTCCTAATTTGCATTTAGAGGTGCAGATTGGCACACGCAACTTTCCTTTTCAATCTGGATCCTAGTTTTTGGTCTTGGGGCTTTGCATGAAGGGTGACGGTCCTTTGCTGTTCCCGCTTGGAGCACTTTAGCATTGCTCGGCGGCGCCCCAGTCGCCCCCTCCCCGCAGCGCTTCAGCGGAGGAGTTAAGCGCAGAGTTTTTGCGCCTAGAGAGGAGAAAGGGGGGCTGGGAATCCAGCTTCCTGCCCCTCCATCTCCCCTTCCTGGTCTCTCGACGCCTCTTACGCCAGGGCTGCGGAGGTTCCCCTGGCGGGGGAGGGGCGCCAGGTGGGCAAGGAGGCTCCGAGAGGGGGAGGGCAATCAGGAGGGGGGAATCCCCGGGGGGGGAAGGGGAGGAGGGATTCCTGTGGCGGGGGAGAGGCGCCAGGTGGGCAAGGATGCCGCGAGAGGGGGAGGGAATAGGAGGGGCGGGAAGGGGAGGAGGGATTCCTGGGAGAGCCAGGTGGGTTTCCCCCAGTTGCGCCCCCTCCCCTTCCGAGTCTCCGCCTTTCCTCGTGAGTTTTTCTGCTCCGTGGGAAGCGCTGCGCCTTCGCTTCTCCTCCTCCTGGGTTGCGGCTTCCACGAATGGCTCTCCGATCCCCTTCAGATCCTTCCCCCAAGACCCCCTCCTGCCCCACAGCCCCACCTCTTGGCGCAGCCCGGCTCCCCGCCTGGGAGATCCTGGTGTTTCCCGGAAGGTTGGGCACCCCCGTTCCCATGTTCGGAGGAAATAAAATAATTTTAGGTCAAGTGACAGGTCTGGGAGCTCTAATTGCCTCCACTTCTCTGAGATCGTTCTCAAAACAACTCAAATGCAACTGATTGATGTTGAAAGGACAGTGGGAGATCCAGGGAAGAAAGGAGGAATTTGTTTTATGACTTTTACAAGCAAAATGTTAGAACTGGATTTCCCACTTCTGTACCCACATGGCTTTTCAGTACCGTATTCTCTTGGAGGAAAAAATAAACCCAGGAGTTTCTCTTGTTGACTATCAGAGTGGGGCAGTTGACAGATACAGAAATGAGCAGGCACTGTGTAACTTACTGTAAATAAGAAGCTGTTTGAGGCTTTATAGAAGTAAAATAGAATATAGATTATTAACAAAGTGCTTTGACATTTTAACTTTGCTGTTGGTTCACCTGTTAACTACTTTGCCTCTCTATCTACCAAGTAGATTAAGGTCAAATTGGTTGTAAATAGAAGTAGAACTTCATAAATTTTGGGCCTACTTCGTAAGGGAAGGAAAGTAATATTGCTCCAATATATTTATGAATATTCAAGTGGAGGGGAATAATATATGTAAATCTGGTTTTGTCTTATTGATGCACATATTTTCCTTCTATTTGAATGTTCTGTATATCCTCCGCTGCGCCGCCTGCCTCCTGGCACGGCCTCGGGTCCCGGCGCTTCTGCCGCACGTGAGGGAGGGGATGCCGGACCTTCCCCCTTTTCCCGGGGGAGGCGTGGGTGGGGGGTGCGGCGGACGCCCAGGATGCGGGGCTCCCTGCGGCAGACTCGAGTGCTAAAATCCACGGGTTAGGGGGCGCAAATTACTTGCCTTGCCCCGGGTGCTGACAACCCACGCTACGCCACTGATTTTTCTACTTGCATTTTTATGTGCTTTCGAACTGCTAGGTTGGCAGAAGCTGGGCCGAGTAACAGGCGCTCACTCTGTTACGCGGCACTTGGGATTCGACCCACCAAACTGCCGACCTTCTGATCGACAGGCTCAGCATCCTAACCCACTGAGCCACCGCGTCCCTTGCTAATATTAGTAACCTAATCCCAGATCAGAGCAGTTGGAATGAGCTTGATCCCATCCTAATAGTAATTCAGTTCAGGTATTCGTATAAGTCTCATGGCCTAGGCCCGGGATATTTGCAGGACCGTCTGCTGCCAGGAATGACTTCCCATCGCCAGGTGCGCTCACACAGGGAAGGCCTCCTCAGGGTGCCATCGGCTAGACAATGTCAGCTGGCGGCCCCCAGGGGGAGGGCCTTCTCTGTGGGAGCGCCTACCCTGTGGAATCAGCTTCCCCTTGAGCTCCAGATGGCCCCGGATCTCTGGTCCTTTCATCGCGACCTCAAAACATTTCTTTTCCATCAGGCTGACCTGGACTGATGATAGGGGTTTTTAAAAAAGAAAATGTTTTTAATATTTTATCACTGGGGCTTGTTAGTTTAATCTTTTTTTTTTTAACATTTGTATTATTGTGTTTTATTGTTGTTAGCCGCCCTGAGTCCTTCAGGAGATAGGGCGGCATATAAGTCCCAATAATAAATAATAAATAAATAAGTAAATAAATGTAAAGAACATGAGTTTCTATAGCAAGATGGTTTCCTTCAAGGAATGCCTCTTCTTTTTTTATCTACTGTTTGCAGTCTTTAGTTTATTTTCAGGCCCTTCTCCTGATCCTCATCCCAAGTGGAGTGAGTTAGGGAGCTACAACAGAGAGGGATTTGTGATTGGAGACTATTAGCACTTAAGCATCTTTTCAGATCAGACCTTGGCAAAAACTTCCTCTTTCTTGAAGGCCTTTCTAGACTTCCGATTCTGAACACTGTTCAACAATGGACAGATGGATTCCTTCATTATTTCTGAATTCCATTTGATTGTACTCATTGTATTATTGTTTGCCAATTTTTGTCACTTAATTTTTTGAATCACTTCCTGATTCACATAGAGAATTTCAGTTACCGGTCTGATCGAAAGCATAAGACGTAAACACACACAAACATGAAAATAAACACACCATGCCTCCTGTCCATCTCTCTGAGTGCCATTTTCAAATGACTTCCAAAATCTGTTATTACAGAAGAAATATTTTGTTTTGCATCAAATATGAAAATATTAACGTCTGAGACTTATTTCTAATACAGAATCCAGATTTTGTTTTTTGTTTTTCCTGCTTGGCATCTGAATCCATCGCATTTTGTGTGGCTTGTCACATTTTGTAGCATCATTACATTTTACCCCTGGGAAAAGTTAGATATTAGTATATGTAATAGTATCAACTGTTATTTTTACTACTACCAGAATGAACAAGGACAACAAATTGTTGAATTTTCCAGCTTTTTCAAATTCTGGTTTATTAGCTGAATATTAAAATAAACAAGAGACTGAATTAAATCATGTTTTTTTATCAGAGGTCAGGCCCAAATGGCCATTATAATAACAATACTCGACTTTTCATAATATTTTTATGCAAATGAACCATGACTCAGTGGTGTTGTACAATAATAATGAATATGTCAAAGGATACAGTGATGGACTTCAATCTGTGAACTCTCTGATCAAGGCCAAAATACACCGAGAAGTTTGAATTTGGCAATAAACAGCTATACATGTAGAGTTAGCAAGTTCTTCTTAGATGACCTGCATGTGTTTTGGGGTTTCTTCCTGTGTAGAGATGGAAATCTCTACTTCTTCTTTTTCTTCTTCTTTAAAAGGAACCTAATACCATTACTTGGCTAGCCTGGATGTCTGGGAAGCTCCTTTATCTCTCCTCTATTGTGTCTATACAACTCAAGAATAATCCTGTGCACCTCGAACACAGTGATGGCCCTGAGTAGCTCTAACCCAGCCCTGCCTATTCGACTGGAAGGCGTAAAGAAGAAGGAGATTAGTAAATATTTTAACCAGATTAACAACCGCAGTTGAGGTGTTTCTGGGATCAGCATCTAGGGAAATAGCCATCATCAGCTTTGACAATGAAACAGGAGCAGATTAAAGGGGAAAGGACCTGTCATCAACCATGCCAGCTAATTGGTTCACTGTGATCAGCTATGCGTGATGGCAGACAGCATTAAAGTTGAACAGAGCAGTAATAAAAAATGGATTTTTTTAAATAGATGGGTCAGCCAGATGGCTGTAAGACTTTGTCTTTGCTCAAGTCTCTTTTTTTAAATTGTTCTTCGCTAGTAACAAGACTCTCAGGTTGACAACATTTTTGAATAGTGATCATATTTTGGGTCAAGGATTCAAAGGGAGAAAAGCATTCATTTTGTCCATGGAAGAAATGAGATGAGAAGTAAGGCATTCCTGATTCTTATCCAGGAAATACTGCAATGGAAATTTGGTTAGGTTTTCCCATAACATCACCCACTGTTGACTTCTACGTGAAGCCAGGTCACAAGCAAATGAACTTTTTCCTTTTTCCTTGGATTTGACTGTTAAGATGCCTATCAAAAGTATGAGTGCTTGTGTGTTGGGAGAGGGGAATGTTTTAGAAGTATGCAAAGAGTAGAATGAAAAACCACTGCAGAGAAGGTTAAATCCCTAGGTCGGGCTTACATAATCTTTGTCAGGCTGATGGCTGCACTTTTCCATAGAACAACCTTCTGAAAAAATGATGCAAGTCAAGACAAAAAAGGGGCTGGAGAAGTACAAAAAATATTTAAATTTCTGCTGCTGGCATATTGAATATTAGGCCTCAAGACCTACATTTGCAACAGTTTTGAAGGCTGCATTCAAGGCTGCATTCAGCTTTGGAATCTAGGCCTTACATGGCCACTTCAATCTGTCTTTCCCACATCTGCTCATCATTTCAGTTACTTCTGTAATGTATTGGGTTTTGTCTTGTTAAGGGAATACCACGTGGGTTAATCTCTGGAAGGTTGCTTAAGCAGGGAAGCTCCTCAGACAACCCGTCTCCAGCGCCACCATTGGCTGCCTCTAGGACGGCCATAGGTTGCTTTAAACCTATTGGCTGCCACCTGGAGGCCAGGGTATAAATTGCTGCATTCGCAGCCCTGTTTCTCAGTTCAGATCCTGCAAGCAATAAACAATGATCTTTGCTGAACTCACTCACCTCGTCTCATCATTGAAGCGATGAACCCAGTATTCAACACTGGTGACGAGGATGGGATCCTGCTGAGCTGAAGAGTCAGTAGGGGAGAGGCAGTGCATGCCTGGTGGGAAAAGCAATTCCCCCCCTACGGTCAGCTAGCACAGCCACGCTAGCGACCACACACGCAGAGGACCAGTCACTGGGCAACGGAGGAGCAGGATTTGAAGATGCCGAGCACCAGCCGCAAAGACCAGCAGAAATGTCCAAGGTCGGAAAGCTGGAAGAATTCAACATAACTCAGCCAGAAGTGTGGTCCTCGTACCTGTCTAGGGTCGAGAACTACCTTCGAGCAAGCCAGGCTGCTGAGGACAGATTGAAAGACGCCACGTTCCTCTGTGTGTGTGGCCCAGCAAAACTCAACATAGTGGAGAACCTGTTCGCGCCAACATCATTGGAGTCCGTATCATTCGCAGACTTGAAGAAGAAGCTCGGAGACCACTTCCAGCCCAAGCTGTTGGTAATCACTTGGCACTATGCATTTAAGCAAAGAGTCCAGCAACCAGGTGAAACCACGTCCGAGTTCATTGCGGCCTTGAGGCAGGCCGCACGCATGTGCCAGTTCTCCGACGTCAAGGAGAGGTTATGAGACTGGTTTGTCTGCAGTCTCCAAAACTGAGAGCTACAGCAAAAGTTCTTCGCCAAAGAGCCTCTGTCGTTCCCAGGTGCACTGAAGGAAGTCATGGCAAACGAAGCCGCCGGTGGGGCCGTACGAGCTATGCGGCCCGCCAAAACTACACAATGCGAAGAAGCCATCCACCACGAGGACGCCAAACACACAGAAGACCCCGAAGATGACACAGAAGTCAACAAGCTACACAGACACCACAACCAATAGCATCACAGTGACAAGCAACATGGGGCCACTTACAAGGCAGTTCCCTTCCTGAGATGCCCAGGTTATGGCAGCTGCCACGAATGCTTGGACTGTAGGTTCTGGACAGCCATGTGCTGGGCCTGCAGAAAGATGGGCCACATAGCGTCCATCTGCAGAGGTTGCCAGAGGAACCGGCCATCAAATCGCTAGTTGGAAGATCTGACCAGAAGAGGTACCGGGGCCCTGGGACAGTATAGCGTGGGGTTTTGCTCCAGCCGCAGAAGCATTTGCCATACCAGGGCTCACTGCCTGATTAAGCCAAAGTATAGACTTCAGGTGGAGCTGCAAGGGGTCCCCTGCAAGATGGAGCTTGACATGGACTCCACCGTTTCCATTATGTCCCTTGAAACATTTAATTTCATTTGTGGTCGCAGTAAAAGATGGGCCAAGCTGAGGCCATCTGATATTGTATTAACTGATTTTCAGAATGCCAGAGTCTCAGTCAAGGGTGAGGCCACCCTAGCCGTTAAATTTAAGGGGTTTTCGGGGTACCTTCATGTTGTCGTAGTAGGGGATCAGCGAACGAGCCTGATTGGGCTCAATTGGTTTGATGCACTAGGCATCCAAGTAACCAGGATCAACCGTACACAAGTTGCAAGTCTAGCAACAGTATGCGAGGAATTTGCAGATGTGTTGATTCAACTCTGGGGACATACACGGGCTCGCCAATAGCATTTAAACTAGATCCAAACGTAGTGCCAGTCAGGAGTAGGGTTTCATTTGCTCTTAAACACAAGATAGACACTGAACTAGACAAACTTGTTGAACAGGGCATACTGAAGCCAGTAGATGGGGGTGATTGGGAGACCCCAATTGTAACGCCACTTAAAGCCAGTGGGGAGGTCAGAATCTGTGCATATTACAAATGCACAATTAACCGTGCACTCAAACAGCACGCCTACCCAGTACCAGTAGTAAGCCACATCCTGGCATCTTTGCAGGGTTGCACCATTTTTGCAAAATTAGATTTGGCTCAGGCCTACCAGCAGCTCCCTGTTGATGAGGCCACAGCCATGGCACAGACTATTGTAGCCCATAGGGGGGCATTTAAAGTAAAGCGCCTGCAATTTGGGGTCAGTGTAGCCCCTGACATTTTTCAGGGCATCATGGAACATACACTCAAGGGCATTCTGGGGGTTTGCCCCTATTTTGATGACGTGCTCATCGCCAGTGAGTCCACTGAGGTGCTTGCAAGGAGGCTCAGAGCCGTCCTGCAAAGGCTGCGTGAAGCAGACCTCAAGCTTAAAAAGAATAAGTGCAGTATTGGAGTCCCCTCAACTGAGTTCTTAGGGTTTCGCATTGATGCTGATGGCATACACCCTGCTGAGTCGAAAGTAAAAGCCATTCAGATGGCACCCAGCCCTAAAACAAAAGGAGAGCTGCAGGCATTCCTAGGCCTCCTAAATTTTTACCACGCTTTCCTTCCTAACAAGGCCACAGTGGCAGAGCCGTTACACCAGCTCTTGGATAAAAATGCTACATGGAAGTGGACTAGAGTTCACGAAAAGAGTTTCCAGGAATTGAAGGCCCTTCTGTCCATTAGTTCCACTATCACTCATTTCAAGGAGTCAAAGCCAGTTTGCTTAGCATGTGATGCATCCCCATATGGGGTGGGTGCAGTCCTAAGTCACTTAGAGAGAGATGGAACTCAAGTTCCAATTGCTTTTTATTCAAGGACACTGTCTGCCGAGCGTAATTATGCTCAAATTGACAAAGAGGCACTGACTATAGTTGCTGGAGTAAAAAAATTCCACAACTATTTATATGGCAGGGACTTCACGGTCTTCACAGACCGTAAACCGCTATTGGGTTTATTCACTACAGACAGACATACACCCCACATTTTATCCCCTAGGATGCTTAGATGGTCCATTTTTTATCAGCTTATACTTTTAAGCTAATTCACAAACCCAGCAAGGATATGGGCCATGCAGATGGCCTGAGCAGACTTACACTGCCTCAAATTGAACCAGACCTGGCCCCAGCAGCCCACGTTTTGTCCATTCAGGACTTGCCAGAGTTTCCCCTCCATGCAGGGGACATTGCTGCAGAAACGGCAGCAGATAAGACCCTAAGTAGAGTGCTATCTTGGGTACACACAGGGTGGCTGGATAAAAGCCCAGTTGCTGAGTTTCAGAGCTATTTTACGAGGAGACACGAGCTCTCAGCTCACAAGGGTTGTATTCTTTGGGGGAACAGGGTCATAGTTCCCACCTCACTAAGAGACAGGGTGTTGCAATCACTTCATGAAGGTCATCCGGGTATTGTTCGCATGAAAGCCTTGGCAAGAAGCTATTTGTGGTGGCCAGGATTAGATAAAGCCATTGAGGCCCAGGTGCATGGGTGTTATACATGCCAGCAATCAAGGCCTGAAATGCCACATGATCCAGTTCACAGGTGGGAGGAGACTCACACTCCCTGGTCTAGGATACATATAGACTTTGCTGGGCCCTTTCAGGGACAGCTCTTTCTTATAGTGGTCAACAGCCACTCTAAATGGCTAGAAGTTATACCAATCGCAAACATGACTACTGCTAGGACCGTCCAGGTGCTTAGGAAACTCTTTGCCACGCACGGGCTGCTGGATGTCATAGTGTCTGATAATGGGGCCCAATTTACTGTGGCAGAATTTCAGGCATTCCTTAGAGCAAACCTCATTAGGCATGCAACATCGGCTCCATTTCACCCATCTACTAATGGTCAAGCTGAACATATGGGTCACACCACAAAGGAGTCATTGAGGCGTATAGTGACTGGGGACTGCACCGCAGACTGGCCGACTTTTTGCTTTGCCAACATTCCACACCTTGCACGGCAACAGGGAAAAGCCCAGCAGAGCTGCGCTGAGGGAGGCGCCTAATCACAAAGCTGGACAGGCTGCACCCAGACCGGGTGGCAGCTGAGGCCTCTCGCCCAAAACCCCCGAGGGGGCTGCAAGTGGGCGATGGGGTGTGGGCCTGGAACTATGGGCATGGGAACTTGTGGGTGCCAGGGAAGATTACCAAAACATCAGGCCCCCTCTCTTACGAAGTGGGCCTAGAGGGTGGGCGAGTTGTCCGTCACCATATCGATCAGCTTAGGAAGCGTTTTCCAGAACGGCCACAAAGCGAGGACTTCATCACAGGTCCTTTCCACAGACCGCAAACTGGCAGCCAGGCCGAGCAATCCATTGGCTCTGTGGATCCAAGCAGGGAGGTGGCCGGAGGGGAAGAAAGCCCAGGAGTGCAACATGGGTCCCCTGATGGAGAAAGCCAACCAGAACACACAGCTGCTGTGCTAACTCTGCAGAGCAAACTGACTCTGGGGTGGGCCAATCTGGAAGGGCCAGCCAGAGATGTCCAAGTCAACCAGACTCTTTTGAACTTAAAGACACTGATCTACCCAGCCCGGCGGGCAAGCTGGTAGGCCAGGAAGTGCCTGGGTCCCCCAGGCATTCCACAAGGGTTCACAAACCTCCTGCATATCTACAGGATTTTGTTCTGAAATAACGGAGCTATAATGTGTCTGTGTCATGACTATGCTGCTAGCTAGGAAACATCTGTATTAGACAGGTTGGAAACATGTAAATGCACACTATTGTTGTACCTTGTAAATTTGTATTGCTGTAATCATTTTCCTTTTGTTGTTATAATGTTTGTACATTCTAGGGGGAGGGGTGTAATGTATTGGGCTTTGTCTTGTTAAGGGAATACCACGTGGGTTAATTGCTGGAAGGTTGCTTAAGCAGGGAAGCTGGCTAACGGCTCCCAGCTCCTCAGACAACCTGTCTCCAGCGCCGCCATTGGCTGCCTCTAGGGCGGTAATAGGTTGTTTTATACCTATTGGCTGCCGCCTAGAGGCCAGGGTATAAATTGCTGCATTCGCAGCCCTGTTTCTCAGTTCAGATCCTGCAAGCAATAAACAATGATCTTTGCTGAACTCACTCACCTTGTCTCGTCATTAAAGCAATGAACCCAGTATTCAACAACTTCAGTCCAAGTTTTCCAGTACAGCATGTCCCTATGTTTTACAACAGGGGTGTCAAACTCAATTTCATTGAGTGCCACATCAGCATTGCAGTTGCCCTCAGGGGGCCGGGTGGGTGTGGCCTGGGTGGGCGTGGCCTACTGGGTGGGCGTGGCTAGAGTGCGTATGGCCTACTGGGTGGGCATAGCCAGCTCTACATTGTTCGCATCAAGGGTGCCTATGGGGGCCTGGGCTGGAGTGGGACAGATCTGAGGGTCTCTGGCAGGAGGGTCTCTGGGCCAGGGCCAAGGCAGTGGGGGCCGTTCCCTCACTGTTTCCAGGATGGCTTCACGGGCCGCATGGAACCACTTCGCGGGCCGGATCTGGCCCCCGGGCCTTGTGTTTGACATGTCTGTTTTACAATAACAACTACAGTAATGGAGTTACAAATGCTTCATTTATTTCTTTGGTTCACTATCTGGTAATTTACTGTCACTGTTAGCATTACATGGCCAACTTACTTATTTGTTTGTTCATTCTGCAGTATTTTAAGTCCACCCACTCCCGCGGTATGCTAGATGGGAAATAGTAGAACAAAATAATAGAACAAAACCAATACAGTTAAAATAAATCATACAATAAAATTTCTATCAAAATCACTTGGCTTGGGTCAAGGCATAATGGAATAAAATGGTTTTAACCAGCTTGTGAAAAGCCGGAAGAGTGTGAATTATACCTGCCTCCAGGAAGAGTAGTGTTAAGTGGAATCTAGTAGTGAGAAGGCCCTCTGTCTTGTCCATAGCCCAATGCACCTCAAAAGGTGGTAGTGGTGGGGTTTCTGCAAGCCCTTTTGCAATGACCAGACCAAGCAAGGAGAACCTATTCTGGAAGAGGAATAATTTATGTCTCCCAACTTCCACCAACTCTGGTGTTACACTATGTTTTGTATTCTAGCTGCTATGTTTATCATCAGTAGTAGCTTCTGGATCATTTCCAAAGACAGTCTCTTGTACAACAGTAAGCTATTCAAATAGTTGTTACAGGATGAATTACAATTTCCAGGACTTCTCAGTGCATGTAGGACTATAACTGACACATCAGATGAAGCTGAGTGAAGGTTCCTTGGCCATGGCTTCCACTGGCTGTTTAATGAGGAACCACAAATCTAGGAGGATGAAGTGATGGATCAACTCCTTGACAGAGAAGATGACCCAATCCAGAATAACTATACTGGAGGTATCTGACACCATTCAAGCTCTGCAACCAGCCTTCTCAGGGTGAACCCCCCATGAACTAATTATGCCATCCAGAATGCAAGAAAAGAACCTGGACCATCCTAGTTATCCTACTGGAACTCACAGATCCAGTAAGGCTGAAAAGCAGATGAGTAACTATGGTGAATGTTGTTTTATTGATGAACAGCAGTTAACTAGAGATAATATAAATTTTCAGAGGATATTTGGTTATCCAAGGCTAAATGGGAGGGAGGGGAAGACAACGCAAAAACAGGTAATTTGAAGAAGCAGACCTGTTTGAAGTTTACTTCATATATTAGCATGACTTTTACCTCACAAATCTGCTTCTTCCCCCATTTCTAACAGTTTGATGAGTGGATTTCAGTTGCAGCTACAAATAAAGCAGTCTCCATGTGTCATCTGCAATATTTATGCCTTCCTAAATCTGAGAACATGGGCTACAGCCATAAAGGAAAGTTTTACATTCTGTCAGTATAAATGATGTAACACAAAAAAACCTGGTGGTTTTGGGATCCTTCCTCTTCTCTCTCTCTCTCTCTCTCTCTCTCTCTCTCTCTCTCTCTCTCTCTCTCTCTCTCTCTCTCTCTCTCTCTCTCTCTCTCTCTCTCTCTCTGTCTCATATTCTATCTAAAATGAGGTTTCCTTTTTTTCCTTCTTTGTAAAGCCATATGCCACTGCTGAGCAGAAAAAGCTATTTTCCATGGTATATATTCTAATGTATGTGCCTTACTAATATCAAGATTGATGTAGCATTCTGAAATCTATATGGGGACTTGTTTTTATATATGTATGAATAGAGTTCTTGTGTGAATGGCATTCATCAGTATGGAGGCACCTGAGCACATTTTATGAAGAACCATAATCTCGTGTGTCTATCCAAGTTCTATGTTGTACAAATTTAGCTCATAGTAGCATTGGATATATAGCAGAAATAGATAAGGTTTCAAAGGAACATAGCACATTGACTTAGTATACCTCAGTAATAAGAACTTTCCCTATTCCATCCTAAATGTACCTACTGTAGCTGAGCTATCTTGGATGTCATTTAAATGGGGAATCAATCATTCTAGATTAACAAATCAAGCCTCCTTAACTTGTATACATGTTGTTGCAGAAAAGATGAGGATGCTGGTTGAAGACTGAAAGATGTGTCAGTTCCAAAGGTCATCTGCACACTAGCAACTTACAACCCTTGTATAGATATACCTAGCCACCACTGAAATGATATAAATCTTGCCCTGTTCTCCTTATTGTAACTCAGGTGCAATGATGTTTGTATAAATCAGAAGACGCTATTAATAATTAGCAAGGCATAACCTTAGGATCAAAACTTGCTTTTGGAATTGAACAAATTTGTTTGTTTGTTTACATTAAATTGATGTGTATGACCACTCATCTTGAAGTTGCAATTCTGGGCAGCAGACAGCACATTAAAAGCAATAGAGAAAACAATATCGGACCCTACAGTGATACTAGAATAAATCTAGAAAACATTTAGCAGAAGAACAATATCTCATGGGCTTTCTAACCTCTTGAACCTCATGTATTGAAGCAGAGGCAGCACAGTAGTAACTGTTGTTGTTCAAGTATTGGTCAAGGTATCTTCATATTGGCAACTCCTACACAGTTATTTAGCTTCCTGGTCCTGAAACAAATTTGGCTGGAGTTTCTAAACAGGCATCAATGTATGTAAATTATCTAGCCTGGATATTATCAAAACATGAATCACTAAAACAAAGCAATTTAAGGAAGAGTCACAGTTGACCAAAATTATATTCTGTAAAATACTACTGGAATTATGGATTTTACTTGAATATCCAAATAAGGGCTATTTCAGGTGTAATGGGACAACTTGCCACAGCTGTCTTGCCCCAGTTGACTCGCCCCGACCATCTTGCCCCAGTCAAATTGCCCTGGCCAACTCGCCATGGGTCAACTCACTGTGAGACAATTCATTGTGGGATAATTCAAGAGAGGGACAAGTGAATAGTAATGAGCCTTGTCTTACTTTAGATTTGAACCTTCCCAAGTTAAAAGTCCTTGAGGCTAGGATGAACCAGAGCATGGATTCCTACTAGGTGTTTGCCAAGGTGTGAACACTTGTTTGTACCTGGATGTCAGCACAGTGGCTGGCCCTTGCAGTGGGTGCATCAGAAAGAAGCAGAAACAGCAGGCCTCCTCTCACAGTTGCACTGCACCCTTGGCCTGGATCCATGCAGGGACTACCTGGGCATGCCATGTTTGCATCATGCCTTGGCTGACAAGATGCATGCCTGGGTCAATGGGCTGCTGGGACTCCAGTTTCTGACTCACCTCAACGTTGAGACTTCTAATGTGAGAACGTTCAAACCTAAAGTAAGACAAGGCCTGCTGCAATTCACTTATCCTTCTCTTGAGTTATCCTGCATTGAATTGTCCTGCAGTGAGTTGTCCCATGGCAAGTTGGCCACAGTGAATTGTCCTGCAGCAAGTTGGCTGGGGTGACGCAGCTGGAGCGAGGCAGCCAGAGCAAGTCAGTTGGGGAGATTCGGCCATGGCGAGTTGTCCTAGACCACTTCAGTTCCCCAATATGTAAACCAACTGCTTTAAGGAATGTACAATCACTATTGTGTTCTTATTGTTCAAACCAAAGCTTCCCATTCTTGCTTTTTAGGCTGGAAGAATAACACAGCAAGGCTTTCCCTTCAGCACCAAATTCAACATTTGGACATGACGTCTATGGTTAAGATGCCTTACAGCAGAGGTGTCAAACTCACCACATCATGTGACATGTTGTGACATGTCGTGACTTCTTCCGCATTGCCAGGGCCAGGGTGGGCACAGCCTCCGCATGATGCAACCGGCCCACAGGCTGGCAGTTTGACATCCCTGCCCTATAGTATTCACGTTCTCACCAAAAGCCTTGTAGCACGCCTTGATGCAATCTGCATTCAGTGCAAACTGAGCAACTTTGATGACCTTCACAACACTTTAGCTTTGTTGGAGAAGGCCATGAATCCAATGGTCCTGACTCTTTGGCAGTCACTGAGCACATGGCTTTTGTTTTTCCACCTGGTAGTTAGCCAGGTGCTAGATTTTGTGTTTCCTGTCCATCTCTTTTCTGTTACAATTATACAACCCACTTCACTAATCACTTCTCTGAAAAGATTCCCACTTTCAGGAATGGTCAGACATGTACATAGAATGCTTCCTTTTCTGACAAACTTCACCATGCACATTCTGCTCCAGGTTGTAACCTTGAGATTGGCTGCCTGAGCAAGAAAAGCAAACTACTTCTTCCAGTCTTTGCAGTCCCTACAAATAATTCTAGCTCTTTTCTTTAAAGCAGAAGTAGGGGGTGATGCCCTCTTTCTGACTTGTGTTCTTCAACTCCCAGAATTCCTGAACCAATGGGAATGACTGGGTTAGCAAGAATGGGTGGCTCAGGAATTCTGTGAGTTGAAGTCCACCAGTCATCAAAGAGCCATGCTTCAAAATGGATGGATTTTTAAAAAAAGTACAGTCAACCAGTTCTCACTTTGTTTACCGAGTCTCTGTTTAACAGGAGTTAAATGTTGAGTTTCATAAGTACTGCTTCTGGATTATTGCTGCCTCTCTCTGATCAAATATGTAGAGAGATCACATAGCAGTCAATTATTGCAAAATAATATCAAATTTCATGTCTGATAAAAGAAAGCTTTATTATTATTATTATTGTTATTATTGTTATTATTGTTATTATTATTGTTGTTGTTGTTGTTATTATTATTATTATTATTATTATTATTATTATTATTATTATTATTATTATTATTATTATTATTATTATTATTATTATTATTATTATTATCTCTTTTCTTTACAAATGCTCAATCCCAACCTATAGGAGTTTAGAGTTTGGTTACGCTGAGAGATGAAGTTGGACTATTTTCAACTCTAATGTCCAAGACTGCCTAGTGGAATTAAATATTTCTTCAAATATTTCACAAACCTTCAGTATTCCACCTTTGTTGCTTTGATGTTTGTGTGTGTGATTCCATAAAACTGACTTGTTTATGAAAACTGATTTGCCCTGCCCTGCCTTCTTGGGAATAATATGCACATATTTTATTCCCTTTTTAAAGATCAAATGGCATTTAGGCCTGGATGATTGGAATATGAGTTGGTCAGAGAATTTAATACAATAAGAGCGAGCTTAAGAGGAAAGCAGCTAAACCCTAGATATATTTCTTATTATTGCATAGAAAACCTTGAATTGAGAGGGAAGTTTGCATCTACTTTCTCATTGCCTCTTTTAAAGGCTGTCAGACTTGGTTAGTCTCTCTCAAAATTAGTCCTTTGGATCATCTTCTTACTAAAAACAAAATCTGAGCTTGCTTTTTTTTCCCTTGAAGCGATAGCGGATTAGGGCAAGAAGCTTTGTTTAGCTAAAGCGAGGGATTAAAAGAGATTTGCCCCCATAAAGTTGTGGTTTGATGGTGCTTTTATCCCTGGATGTTGCTAAAGCTGTGTTGCCTCAGGATTAGGAGCATACAAAGAGTTTCCTTGTGCTTTTTCTGCAGCCAAGAGGGGAAAGGGGGGGGGGCGGGGGAGAGACAGGGAGACAGGATTCAGAAGCAAAAGATCTGGGCTTCCTTGGTTTCACAAAGCCAAAGTTTAAATCCACTGACACAAACTTCACCAGACATGGTGTGAATATAAGATTTCCAAAAAGGGTGGGGTGGGGTGGGGAGGAAAAGGATGCTGGATAGCAGGTGGAAGAGAACTGTGTTTCAGGAAGGCAGTAAAGGACTAAGAAAAGAAAACCAGAATCTTCAATGGGTTGGACAATGGGAATTGTAGTTCTCATTCATAGGGAGTGTGCCAGGGATGCTAGCAACCAGATAATCATTAGATGGCAGCAAAGAGTCCATATTGCTGCAGGTGACAAGTAGCATCAATATTAATATATTTCAAGGTGTATCAACTTTTTATCACTCCGTACCTTAATATTATTTTCCAAGACCAATGAAGGAGAGGGAAGCAGAAAGCCACAGTTCCCACTCCCTTTTGCTAGCATTTGGATGGAACAAATTTTGTCCCCAATAAAGAAGTCTGACAGAAATAATCTTATTCTAGAGATCCATCAACTCTAAAGATCCAAATTATAACCCCAACTTCCAACCACTGACCATTTCCAATCTCAGTGGAATATTGGAAAAAAATAATCTCAAGGAACTCAGAAATCTGCTGCCAACTGGATAACCTGCCAAAAACTGAACAGAATGGGACTCAATTTTGTATCACGTTTGCTAAAGGAAGATCAAATTTAAACATGGGCCAGGAGATCCAGCTAGGCACAGTGGGAAAAACATTCCTGAAAGAAATTCCTAGAAGTATAACTGAATGGGAGATTGAGCAACAACTAAGAAGGATTCCAACCCCCTTATTCTAAATCGCCCTGTCTCTTTGTCACAAACACTTTTTCTGTTGCACCCATACTCAAACATGCAGGTACAATAAGCAGGGAGAACATAAAGATGCAGACAATGAAATGCAACACATTAGTGTGATAATGCACATGCTTCCTATGGACCCTGTGGATAAAGAAGTTAAGAAGAATTTCAGTCCTGCTGTGCTCTGCAATCCCCCTCCCACACACAAACACACATACACGCACATACTGCTGCTCAGGTATGAAGGCACCGTTTTTGTCCAGATTTGATAAGTTGTTCTAACCTGGGAAAAAGGGGGAAGGAAAGGACAGATCTGAAGAGAAAAGCCATGGAGATAAGCATGAGAAGAAGAAGAAAAAAAGAATTAAAGGATTGGGAATCCAGCGGCAATTTGCATATTTTGCAATAGGGGAGAGGAATGAATAAGCAATGCCAGTAGTTCATTAGCTAAGAAATAATGTAAGCCTACAAACTGGTCTTTCTGGGGCATGTTCTGAAAGCACATGACATATCAAGTTGAGCAAGTTGGAGATTACTGGTCAGTCTCTGGGACTGAAATTCTGAAGATCAAATAAACACCCTGCATCAAAGGCAGGCATGAACCTTAAGCATTCTGGTGATAATTGTTTGTGGCTGTTCCTATTTTAATCTATTTCATATGAAATGTTTATTTCATCTGAAAGACTAGGCATTCCATAGAGCATTCATAAAGATTTAAGAAATAAAAACCAGAAGCATTACTAGAAATTACCAGTCAAGGAATATATCCAATTTTGAAAAAGCATTCCTACATGCATAACAAGCCTTCTCATCAGCCTTGTTCTTTTCCCCTATTCAAATTATTAACCATTCCTCCAGGGTTAGAACATCCACTCTAAAGCCGCCTCCGAGAAGTTGAGGAAGAAATTGGCTTCCGCTTACGGAGCGCCATATTCAAGATAACCGCACCACCACTCTGTTCTACTGCAGTATACTTTTTCCATACCATAACCACCACCAAAAATATGGATTCATACATGACTGTAGCTCTCCGTATAAATGTGGTCATAAAATATAAGAAAGTGTAATATGGGGGGGCAATCCATTATTTATGAGCTGAGAAGTACTTGACAACAGAAATCATGGCAGCAGATTGATAATGGGCTAAAGTTAAAAGATAAAGTTATAGGATCCAATCTGGGTTGGTCACCAAGACCAGAGGTTAATTATTCGTAAGATGCAGTTATGTTGATCATTTAAATATAACACATACATATATACAGTGCTTTTTTTGTAAAAGAAAAAGGTGCCAGAACTCACACATGTCATACAACCCGCCTTGCCTACCCTACAAGGTTCCATCCAAAAAAGGTGCCGGAACTCCATTCTGAGCATTCTATGACAAAAAAGCCCTGCATATATATCAGGGAAGGAAGGAAGGAAGGAAGGAAGGAAGGAAGGAAGGAAGGAAGGAAGGAAGGAAGGAAGGAAGGAAGGAAGGAAAGAAGGAAGGAAGGAAGGAAGGAAGGAAGGAAGGAAGGAAGGAAGGAAGGAAGGAAGGAAGGAAGGAAGGAAGGCGCTATTCTGCTTGTTTCAAGAGCTAAAACGTTGGAACAGCTATGTCATAAATTGTTCATATTGTCTAACAATATACTCTATCCCTTCTGGAGCAGCTAGGCTGTTGAACAAAAGGACAAGGTCAAATGTAACTCTCAACTCTTTTAATCTACACCATATATATACAAGTGTAAACTTTTTCTCCTGTAGGAGGAGGCCAGAGAGGCAGAAATAAAGGAGAAGGGAGATACAATCCAAGACAGAATCCTCTTCTTGTTTGAACAGAAAGGAATAACATGCCAGCTTCCACAGCAGTGATGTAACAGTACTTAAAGTTGAAGCAGCTGTGTAGCATAGATCTTTTCTGTATTCTACATGGTTTTCATTTTTGATCAGTAATTTTGAAACTCACTCCAAACTCTTTTGGAGCTTTCTGGGTTTGCAATCCAATCCTCTTTAAAATTATTTCTTTGAAGTATTCACATCAGCCCTTTTTATTCCAGGACATTCTAGTTTTAATTTTTTTTTAGTATAGGCAATCCTTCCTATGCAAATACTGGTAAGTTAACAAATCTCTAATGTTTATTTGACCAGAGAACATGGCCTTCACCTAGTGGTTATGTGCATGTATACATATGAATAAATAAACTTTTTGTTACAATTCGTGTCAAGAGATTTTACATAAGAAACATCCAAATATAATTCGAAAATAAGACAATCTTATTAATTAAGTCAATTACCTATTTCTATTATCAGATCTGAACCCAGTAAATCTTATGGGACAGAATGATTGGATACAGGGACATAATATGCAGATGTATAAAAAATTATACCTTTCTTTTAAAAGGCAGTGGAAATTTCATTTTATAAGATATGGTGCATGAAAGTGAGCTCTTGAAGATCTGCTGAAGATTCAGTATCTGCCTTTCCTTTGTTACTGACAGGGAGATAGCTTGTTCTTTTAGAGATTCAAAACAGATACAGGTAGTCCTTGACTTACGACCACCACTGAGCCCCAAATTTCTGTTGCTAAATGAGACAGTTATTAAGTGTTATTGCTCCATGTCAGGGGTAGGCAACCTTGGCTCTTTTATGACTTGTGGACTTCTACTCCCAGAATTCCTGAGCCAGCCATGCTGGTTCAGGAATTCTGGGAGTTAAAGTCCACGAGTCATAAAAGAGCCAAGGTTGCCTACCCCTGCCCCATGTGACGACCTTTTTCACCACAGTTGTTAAGTGAATCTGTTAAGTGAACCATTGACTTTGCTTGTCAGAGGCTCGCATAAGGTAATCACATGACCACAGAACACTGCAACCATCATAAATATGAGCCAGTTGTCAAGCATCCAAATTCTGATCATGTGACCATGGGGATTCTGCAGTGGTCACAGTGTGAAAAACATACACCACTTTTTTTTCAGTGCTGTTGTAACTTTAAATGGTCACTAAACAAATGGTTGTAAGTCAAGGGCTACCTGTATTGTTTTTTTTCCAGATGATCTGCCTCACTTTTAGTATTTTCTGCAGGCAGAATTTTTGAATTATTTCAAAAATTCTAAGAATGTCTTTGACCATAGATGCCAAACATGACAACAGTTGAAACAAACAAACAAACAAACAAAAAAACAACCATCACCTATTCTGGTAATGTAATAATGGTATGGGATCATCTATGTATTGCCTGGCAAAGAAATTCTTTAAATGTATATCAAGAACAGAATGTTTAAATACAACATTCCCCTAGGGCAGACATGTCAAACACAAGGCCCGGGGGCCAGATCTGGCCCGCGAAGTGGTTTCATGTGGCCCGCGAAGCCATCCTGGAAACAGTGAGGGAACGGCACCCACTGCCTTGGCCCTGGCCCAGAGACCCTCCTCCTGCCAGAGGCCCTCAGATCTGTCCCACTCCTGCCCAGGCCCTCATAGGCACCCTTGATGTGAACGATGTAGAGCTGGCCATGCCCACCCAGTAGGCCACGCCCACCCTGGCCATACCCACCCGGCCCCCTGAGGGCAACCGCAATGCTGATGCCGCCCTCAATGAAATTGAATTTGACACCCCTGCCCTAGGGTGTATATAATGTTCCATCACGAGATATGACAGAACTTTTTTTTTATCCTTCACTTTCCTTTGCGTGCCTTAAATATCTTCTGGTAAGGTCCCCTCCATTCTTTCCAAACTGATGTTTTGGCTACATGGAGCACAGAGAGAGATAGAGAGAGAAGGTTTTGCTCAAAGCATAATTCTGTCATCAAAACAGCACAATTAAGTCGTAAACGTCAACTTCAATTCCACTTCACCGTTCTGTGGCAACAAAGGCCTCTCTTAATTTCAGCGTTCTTTAAAATTGTCTACCTCAAACCTAAGATTATTTTTAAAAGAGGAAATTGTATTACGCTGGAATAGATTACATTGGGATAGATTCCTAATAAGGAAGAACTTAAGAGATACCTGTGCAGGGAGAACGCTTAAAGTAACATTAAAAGTATCAGAATAGAATCTACAGCTTGATTCTTTGGGCTTGTGTCTTTGTTTCCTGCTGACAATGTGTGTTGCCAAGTGGCTGAAACATTTTCAACTGACATTTGTTTTTGCTTTCTCCATATACCCAGTAATGCTTGCGTTTTGTCTCTGTTAAGATTATCTCTGATTGATTAAGCTTTGTATCAACTCCAGCCATAGCCAAAAGATTTATCAAATCCCAGAAAGCAGATTCATTTTTAAAAGAAAAGAGGTCTTTTATCCTGTACAAGTTGCTATGGCATTTTGCATTTTGCCTAGATAAATGGATAGAATCTGGGGCTTAAAAGAAAAAAAAGAAAAAAGTAAAATGTATATAATACCCAAAGGTGAGGAAATGGTAAAATAAAATATATTGGAGAATGCAAATCAATTACTGTTCAACCATACTGATTTTACTATAATTGTTATAATGATATCAAATCAAATTTCTGTTTTAATTCTTAAAACAGCTTACGGTAATTAGGAGGGAAACCATTTAATCTCATAGAAATCAGAGAATTCATACGGTGCCAGATATATTTAAGCAGAAGCCTAGTGAGTCTTATGTGCATAATGTAAGATTTCAACCCAAGATGTCAATATACCACTATGTGTCAAGCACAAAAAGGTGAACAATGAAAAGTGCACACATTGAGCTCCCAATGTATAGTAGAATTTGTGCAATAATCGAATATCTACAGAATGGGTTTTTTCCCCTCAACTGGAAGCTCTCCAAATGTATTAGGACTACTATACCCAGAATTCCAATGGTCTCGTTGATTAGAATTCTGGGATCTGCCTCCAAATATCAGGAGGGTACCAAGATAAAGAAGGCAATATGCTCACCTTTTTGGCGAGAACCTGCCAAGAAATCAGAAATTGACTTTAGATGAAAGTGTTGCAAAATACATTGACAATACAAATGTTCCCTTCTCATCCACTAAAATGAAAGCAACCCATGCTGTGGAGATTAACCGTGATATAAAATACTGACTAATACAAAGTTCTGCCTTTGTGTCCTTCATAAAACCACTTACGGTACAATCTATTGAATACATAAATAGCTGATTGAAAGAAATTTTTCCTCCAGCCAAGGATTGGCTCAGTGACTTTTATCACAGTTCTTTTCTCCATGAATATACCAAATGAGCACACATTTTATATTAATGCATAGTAGGGCTTCTTTTTTTCAGATGGGCCATAGGCTATTGCAAATATGTATACTTCATAGATTGAAATAATGGTACAATGGTTCTATTTTGTCATGATATACTGTAGCAGGGTACACACATTTCATAGAATCATTAAAAAGCATGTGCCTAGCTTTAAGTACTCATTTGTTTCTCTTTTTTTAGAACATATACATAATAAAGCATGGGCCCAAAAATCAATATTTGAAAATAGACTGCCTACATTAGCATAGTTTCAGAGAAATTAGATATAAATTCAGGAGACTGCAATGTTTTATTTTAAGGCAGCAAGCGTCAACACTATAGACGATGTTTCAGATGATCCAACTTAATTTGTGGACCTGCCAATTCTCATATGAGCTTATCTGGGTATGGATGAAATCACTATCCAAGGCTTTGTTGTCACTTGAGAGGCAACCAGAGCAAGACCAGTTTAACGATAGCCTCAAGACTTCAGGAGATTTTCTGCCAATTTCTGTGCCCTTTTTCTTTCTAGTTAGTATAGAGAAAATGACATCAGTTTTGTTTTGGTATGCTTTTAAAGAGAAAACTTATGCCCACAGCGTGTTTCTGTTTTCATGTGGTTTTGGATTTGGATCTCATTGCATCAGATAATTTTTTATTGAAAAGATAAAATCTACATATGTATCACCAATCCACCCTGTGTGTTCTCTCTCTCTCCTATCAATCTAACTACTGTGTCAAAGATTCTTATGTGGTCTTACTCAGTTTGATACAAAAGCATACAGGATGGGTCAATGACTATTGCTGCAGCCAACTCACCGCAGCCAACTCACCGCAGCCAACTCAGTGCAGCCAACTTGCTACGGCCAACTTGCCATGGCCAACTTGCCACAGGACAAGGTTTATACTAATATTGAAGAAATAGTGGAATAGAATGGTTGCCAAAGGAGGGACAAAATGAAATGTGAATGACAAAAATTAAAATAATGTTCTAATTATTTTAAATAATTAAACTGAATTATTGAATTGTCCTGCAGCAAGTTGTCCTGCGGCATGTTATCCCTTGGTGAGTTGGCCATGGTGAATTGTGCCATTCTGCACTTCCCTTAAGCCACAAAAGAAGACATCATAACCAAAATTCCACCTCTAATGTTTCACCATATATGCAGAAATAGCAAAAGGTAATGGTGATGATAGAGGAACGACTAAAAAAGTGCACATTGACAGGGGGAAAAGACCTAAATTCCACGTTATAACAGTGAGAATAATTATATGGGATCTCCTTTGCATTGCACCAGTAATGATATTGCTGAGTGAAAGACACTGAATAATTTACTGTATTGGTATAGTTACCAGAGTGGAACAAAGGTGATTGCCTTGGTCAGCAACTGTTCATAATTACAACAAAGCTAAAAAAGTAAGTTTGTGAACTATGCCCATATTTACTACCTTTGCAAACTCTCTCTCTTTCTCTCTCTCTCTCTCCGTGTATGTTTGTGTGTGTGTGTGTTATGTGTACCACATTGCAATCACTTAGTACATGTTGCCCTGTGTAAAATCTTAAGTACAGCGTCAGACCTGCCCAAAGACAATCATTTAGGAAAGCAGACACTCGACTCCAATCAATTGAAGCGAAAAGAACTTTTACTAAAGTTGTTGGTTGCAGGAAGGTGAGGCAGAAGCTGAAGCTCCAGCTCACCGATACAAAGAGCCAAACCCAACATTCTCCAGTGTCTGGTCCATTGCCACCCAATCCGGATCTCCGCGATATAGTGGGAAAATCTGGGTTGTTTAGGCTGCTGGAATTTCACACTCAGAGCAAGTGGCCTTGAAGATGCCCAGCGTAACCCGTACAAACAGCTCTGGTCTGTACCCTCCCCATTTCCCACCATTAGATACACAGGTATGGATTGCCCCAAATGCCTCGTCCTCCCTTCCCCTTTGATGGCAGGATGCCAGCAAGGTGCCAGGCTGACGATGGAGAGCCTGACATACAGTCTCAAACATGTGCTTTTTTTCACTTAATAACTACTGTGTTTAACAACCAAGTTTCCATTCCTAATTGTAGTCACTAAACAAGAAGTACCTGTGATAATAAGAAAAACCACAAAACAATAACCTATTATAAAAGAGGATTGTCTAATAATCTAATAACAGCAAATCCATCTGTAAATAGGCATTTGCTTATGTCTCATTTGTTTGTTAGATTTATATCCTAATTTTTTTCTAGGAGCCAGAAGTGGCAGTATAGGTAGTCCTCAGTTTACGATTGCAATTGAGCCCCAATTTTGGTCATGAGTCATGATGATCATTAAATGGGTCGCTACCTGACCATGCCAGATTTTATCACTTTTTTGTGGTGGTTGATAAGAAATGTCACGGATCGTTAAGCAAATTTATTGTTCACTTTGGGGCAATTTTTTGCCATAAGCAGTAGTAAGCACCAATTTCCAGCAAAAACATCATAAATCATAGCCCCAGGTGACTGGAGGACTGTTGTAAATAGTGTAATTGCTGGCTAATTGCTGAGTATCCAAAATGCAGTCCCGTGACCACTGGGGCAGCCATTGGGCCTCTGAATCTGGTTTCTATGTAGCTTTTTCAGGATCCATCGTAACATCAGTCACTAAGCAACTGGTGGATATGCTGAGGATTACTTGCATTTATGTAAGTGTGTTGTCAGCATGTTACTAGATCTGAGCAGTGCCTCTAATTTACTCAGGAACAATAACAAAATTCTACTTTGCATTTTATTTAATAACGAGCAATAAATACATTTAGACATATCTGGTGAGATTTTGCATCCTTCCTTTCCCTCTCTTCCATTCCCTATTCTTCTAACTTGTACTTCCTTGTTTTTGTCTTGTAAATTCCATGATCTTTGGACAAAAATGTCACCTTCTCCTAGACTGCCTTGATTCAAAGTCTGAGTTCTTCAATCACTTAATTAGAGCAAACCCTCAATTAGTATAGGTCAGTGTTTGTCAGCCTTGGCAACTTTAAGATATGAGGACTTCAATTACCAGAATTCCATGTTGGCTGCGGAATTCTGGGAATTGAAGTCCACGTGTCTTAATGTTGCCAAGGTTGAGAAACACTGGCGTAGGCAGAAATCGGTTTCTTTACCTGCCTGCCATGAAACCTGTCAGGTTTGGAGACTTTGTATAATCTAGCCCAGGTTCCAGTTAAAAAGCTCTATGTAAACCTTCCTCTATTAATTCTCTTCCCACCCCTGTTCTGATTTCAGCAGATCTGTGCAAGAGACTTTTTGATGGATTGTGTGCGATCATGGCTTTTGCAGTAAAATGGAAGCAGCAAACATGTGACACGCAGCTACCACTGTTTCTAATGTGTTGATTCCCCAACCCTTTAAGAAAATGGAGCATGTTAAAAGGAATTTCCATCTCCACAGTATTATAAAGCCAGCTAAGTGATGCACTAGACTTGGTCTGAAAATCCACACATATTTAATTCCATAAATAGCTTGGAAGCAGGAGGGAGACTAAGCTAGAGCAACATAATTCTTCATCATAGCTTTGCAAGCTTAGCAGCAGCCGCTCTCCTAAGACATGCTTGGAAAAGACCCACAAAATAAATGATCTTCTAGTTACAGAAGTATTGATTTTTGCCCATATCCAGTAATAAAGAGCAAGTCACCTGTAGTTAAAACTGTTGTAAAATACATTTTATACTCTGTTAGTTCAAGAGAGAAACATTGCTATATGCAGCTGAGAGAGAAAGGGAGAGAATGAATGAATGAATGAATGAATGATATATATATATATATATATATATATATATATATATATATATATATATATATATATATATATATATATATGTTAAATGTTTGTTAACTATTTAGATTACCTGGCTAGGCCCCAAACATGGGACAAATCTTTATTTCCTGTTTTGGCCTAACCGAAGGCCATCCACAGGCAGTAGTCACAACAGTGACAGCTCATATTTGTGTAAATTTTAGATTGCTAATAAAGAATTAAAGGGAGACTGATATATATATATATATATATATATATATATATATATATATATATATATATATATATATATATATATATATATATATATATATATATATATATATATATATATATATATATATATATATATATATATATATATGTGTATATATATATATATATATATATATATATATATATATATATATATATATATATATATAAAAGAAACTTTTAGCAAGCAGGTTTCTGGGAGGAATAAGTGTTTTAAACTCTGGCATTACATCATTGATGGAAAAAGAATCACCTAAAAAGAAGAGATCCACGCAGGGCCTCCAAAACATGACAAAAGATGATTCGGAATCACAGGCACATAATAAATACCACTCATAGTCAACTTAATCTATGGCAAAAGTAGAATACAGCATGCACAACTGGGTAATATCTTTATTAAGATGCATTAAAGCATAAAACAAGTGATCCTTTTTTATTTGACAAGATATTATCAAAAAAACAGGGATAGGGGAAGAAATAAGAACTCCCCAAATTAAGAAATAATATTATGGCTATCACAGCTGTAATGCTATGGACTGAACACAAAGGCAGGACCTATTTATTGATTTATACTAAGATGGTCTATACCCGTGGTGGCGAACCTATGGCACGTGTGCCACAGGTGGCACTCAGAGCCCTCTCTGTTGGCACATGCGCTGTCGCCCCAGTTCTAGGCCTTCAGCTGGGTTTTATAAAACCTTTTCACTTTAGGCCTCTGCCGCTGTGTTTAAAAAAAACAGGTTCAATCAATCAAGCAATTTAAACTTCTCGCGGGGAAAAAAATCTCGCAAAGTTGGAATTCATTGATTGAACTTTTTAGTCTGACCCAGTCTGCCATTACCACTGCAGCCACACCCACCCAATGGGCCACGATCACCCAATTGGCCACGCCCACCCAATGGGCCACACCTACCTAGCACCTGACAATACATAAGTGGGTTTTGGGTCAGTTTCGGCACTCGGTCTCTAAAAGGTTCGCCATCATTACTCTATACAAAGTAGTTTATAAGCTGAAGTGGTGGAGGAGCAATGTTTTAAACCATACTACAAAAATGTTTTAAAATTAATGCATGTGAAAGTGAAAATTATTTTAAAATATAAAGGCAATGCTATTAAAGTTAGCCATGGAGGAGAGCACCAGCTAATGCAAGGGGCTCTCCAAAATTCATATTTCTAAACCTCTGGAAAATTATGAGTTTTTGTATCATCATAAATACCAATCACTTGGTATTCCTCGTATAGATATGAGGGTAAGTCGCAAGATAGAGTGACTACCAACATCTGATGTAATTAATTCTTGTATGCTGCACAAAGGTGTTTTATAGAGTTTTTTTATTGTATTACTGCACATAGCTGAGCGAATATATGATGACACGTGACTTTCCATATGCATCATTTCTGCTCTTGAATAATTCACTCTGACTTATTATTCCCCAATATGCAGGGATGACTTAAAAAGAACCATGGATGGGAGGCGGAGCCAACTGTCAAACGGAATGGCTGTGTTGAGACACCAGTCTGAATGAGCGTGCTGATTCCACAGCCATTTCTCTGTGCCCGGTGGGTTTTTTTAAAGCCCCAGATCTCTCAGAGGGAGATTGAAAAAGGAGGCACCCAGCTGAACGATTCTGAACGGCGATCCGAATCATAAAAAGCAGGAAAGCCTCAGAGAAGTTGGCCAGGAGAAGGAGACAGCCCAACATGGCAGCCACGAAGAAATGACAACTGTCAGCTGGACAGAAATAGCGGTGAATTAGCGGGACACCGTTACAACTAACCTGGTGCCTTGAGTACCTACCGAATCCTCTCAAGTGTTCCAGAGCATAAAATCATTCCGGAGAACTCCAAAGAAGAAAAGAAGGGAAGGGAAACCCCAGAGTGAAAGGGGGAAAACTACCCCCCCCCCCGGTCAGATAGCGGTGATAAAGAGACAGGGGAAAAAAGAGGCTTTACCTTAAAGCAACGGACTAATAAGCCACAAGGATTAATGAACAAGGGTGGTTTCTCTCTTCAGCTCTTGCAATAGAGCTAAGAAGAAGTTAAAAAACCTGAAGAGTGACAGTGCTGACTGAGCAGAGAGAGCGGACATTTTGAATAAGAACTGGAATCTAAGTAGCATTAAAGGAGGGGAGAGTGACACTTACAAGTTAAGAAGTAAAGAAATTGCCTTAAAAATATTCTAAAAACAAAAAGGGCAAGCTGTAACTGAACTGAGAGTTCAGACAAAAAAGAACTAATTGAATATAATTCATTGTATGCTTAAATTGGAAGAGACCAACTAGGAACAAAAGGTTGAAAGCTTAAGGAGGGTGAGAAAAATCATTTACTTGCCTACCTTGCTGATCATATCAACATTTATAACTGTTAAGAGATTCATTGTAAAACCTGGTCTATATTGTTAATGAATTGAATACCTGTTACAATACTTAGGTAAACCTATTGTTATATTATTCTTATATATTATTATATAGATAAATTAGAATTGCTGTGGAATATGAACATTTGAAATTGTATATTAGAAGTGTTAGTGCAAGAGGTTTTATATTGTGTTAGCAACAGAACATATTATTGTTAAGATATAAGGTATCAGTGATAATAACTTTAGAAGAATAATAAATATTTTAGGCATGGCAGAGGGAAAGATAATGATAAAAATTGTTCACAAGGGGGAGGGCTGGCTGACATCATTTCGAAAGATGACAAGCATTCCCAACCTAACAAGAGTTGGGACTGGAAGAAGGCAGATAACCCAAGCCACATCGGTGGAACTAAGCCCAGCAGGGCAAAGATCGATAGAGGAGATGATGCCACGTGAGAGAGCAGGCTCACTCAAAGATTTACAATCAATGCTACAATCTATGCAAGAGGTTATGCTGAGAAACCATGATGACTTGAAAAAAGAAATAGGTGAAATAAGGAATGATACCAGAGAACTTAAAGAGAAAATGGGAGCAATGGATGGAAAATTTGAATGTTTCCAACAACAAATATTGAAAAATGAACAGAAATTATTAGAAATGGAAGATAGAATGAATAAGGAAGAAAGAAGAGTAGATTAAATGAATGAAAAACTCTCACAAGCAAACAAAGAATTAGAAAAAAACTGTTATCTTGCTTGAAACAGAGAAAGCAGATCATTACCTATGTTTTCAAAACATGAACGAAGAGAAAGGGGAGGATCTCCCAGAAATGATGATGGATTTGTTAGAGAGGGCCTTAGGGACTGTGAAAGAAGAAATGGCAAATGAGATCAATGAAATATATAGAATCCACACAAATTATGCGAGAAGAAACAACTTACCTAAGGAAGTACATATTAGATTTGTTAAGAAGTCAATCAGGGATGAGATCTTGCACAGAACTAGAGACGTCCCAATAGAACACAGAGGAAAACAACTAACAGTTCTCAAACAAGTCCCCAGGAGGGTAAGAGATTTAAGAAGGCCCTATCAACACATCACATCGAAATTAATAAGACAAAACATCAATTTTAGGTGGTTGATGCCGGATATAGGCTGGATATGATAGACAAAGCAGAAGAATTCTTTCAGCAGTATCTAGGCAATCAAGATGAATCAGAAGAAAGAGAACTAAGAGAAGAGGACACTACAGAGAGATATAACAGAAAGACATGAGAATCACAAGGCAAAGAACGGGAAACTGAGAGAAAAGAAAAAATGAAATATGGCAATGACGATGAAAGCAGACTCAAAGAATTTAAGGAAGACAGACCGACGAGAGCAACAAGATCAAAATATAGGCAGTAATGTGGAAGAACTAACAGCACTATCATTAAACATAAATGGTTTAAATTCCCCGGCTAAGAGAAATAGAATTTTGAACAAGCTCAGTAAGAAAAACCTAGGCATAATAATTTTACAAGAAACACACATAAAGAACCAGCACCAAGATTTATTAAACTACCCTAAGTTAGGAATTAAATTTGTATCACTCTCACAGCAGAAAAAAGGAGGAATTGTGATATATGTCAAGGAAAGAATCCCAGCAAAACAAATCTATCAAGATGAGGAAGATATAATATTGATAATTGAAATCTCCCTCAATTAAAAAAAGTTGCCCTAATAGGAATTTATGCCCCCAATGAGAAACAAAGACAATTTTATAAGAAACTACATAAAGTTATTGGTGACATTGAATATGAGAACATTTGCTTAATTGGCGATTTCAATGCAATTGTAGACAGAGAATTAGATTATAAGTGTAAGGAAGTAAGGAAAGGAACCAGGTACTTTTTTCAAAATGGTGGAGGAACTTAATATCCAGGATAGTTGGAGGGAGAGAAATTTGAATGCAAAGCAATTCACATATTATTCAGGGCATCACCAATCGTGGTCTAGAATTGACATGGTCTGGACAATGAAAGAACTAAATTCAGATGTAGACGACGTAGCAATAGATATTAATACATGGGCAGACCATAATCCCATCATAATTAAATGGAAAGGACAGATAACAACAAGGAGGTGGACCCTAAAAAAGGCAATCTTAAATCAAAAAGAATTTAAGTATAAAATGAAAGAACAAATGTGGATATTCTTCCAGACAAATAAGAAAGAGTAGACTAACACCCAAAACCTATGGGATATGGCCAAGGCAGTCATGAGAGGAACCGCAATTGCATATATGGCCAATGAAAATAAAAAGAAAAGGCAAAATCAAAAAAGTTTAGAGGGAAAAAAACTGGAAACAGAACTACAAAAAAACCACAATGTAGGGACCTAAAATGACAACTAGAATAAAGAATAAACAAAGAATAAAAAGCATTAGACAAAAAATTTTTGAACATGCAAACAAACCTGGAAGATAGTTGGCTTACAGACTGAAAAAAACAAAAAGATAAAAGATGGATTAGTAAACTATGCAATGAAGTAGGGGAGATGGTACATCAAAATGAAGAAAAAAACATGTAACATACGAATTTTATGTTGTTGTTAGCAGCGAAGTCGTGTCCGACCCATCGCGACCCTATGGACAACATTCCTCCAGGCCTTCCTGTCCTCTACCATCTTCTGGAGTCCATTTAAGCTCACGCCTACTGCTTCAGTGACTCCATCCAGCCACCTCATTCTCTGTCGTCCCCTTCTTCTATTGCCCTCGATCTTTCCCAGCATTAGGCTCTTCTCCAGTGAGTCCTTCCTTCTCATTAGGTGGCCAAAGTACTTGAGTTTTAGCTTCAGGATCTGGCCTTCTAAAGAGCAGTCAGGATTGATCTCCTCTAGGACTGACCGGTTCGATCGCCTTGCAGTCCAAGGGACTCGCAGGAGTCTTCTCCAGCACCACAGTTCAAAGGCCTCAATTCTTTGGCGCTCAGCCTTTCTTATGGTCCAACTTTCACTGCCATACATTGCAACTGGGAAGACCATAGCCTTGACTATACGCACTTTTGTTGACAGGGTGATGTCTCTGCTTTTTAGTGTGCTGTCTAGATTTGCCATGGCTTTCCTCCCCAGGAGCAAGCATCTTTTAATTTCTTGGCTACAGTCCCCATCTGCAGTGATCTTGGAGCCCAGGAAAATAAAATCTGTCACTACCTCCATTTCTTCCCCATCTATTTGCCAGGAATTGAGAGGGCCAGATGCCATGATCTTGGTTTTCTTAATATTAAGTTTCAACCCAAGTTTTGCACTCTCCTTCTTCACCTGCAACAAGAGGCTCTTTAGTTCTTCTTCACTTTCTGCCATTAGAGTGGTATCATCTGCGTATCTTAGGTTGTTGATATTTCTTCCGGCAATCTTAATTCCAACTTTTGATTCATCTAGCCCTGCCTTTCTCATGATGTGCTCTGCATATAAGTTAAATAGGCAGGGCGACAGTATACAGCCTTGCCGGACTCCTTTCCCAATTTTGAACCAATCAGTGGTTCCCTGTCCAGTTCTCACTGTTGCTTCTTGACCCGCATATAGGTTTCTCAAGAGACAAATAAGATGGTCTGGTACTCCCATCTCTTTAAGAACTTGCCACAGTTTGTTATGATCCACACAATCAAAGGCTTTAGCATAGTCAATGAAGCAGAAGTAGATGTTTTTCTGGAACTCCCTAGCTTTCTCCATGATCCAGCGTATGTTGGCAATTTGATCTCTAGTTCCTCTGCCTCTTCGAAATCCTGCCTGTACTTCTGGTAGTTCTCGATCCACATACTGCTGAAGTCTAGCTTGTAGGATTTTAAGCATGACTTTACTAGCATGAGAAATGAGTGCAATGGTGCGATAGTTTGAACATTCTTTGGCACTGCCTTTCTTTGGAATTGGAATGTAAACTGATCTTTTCCAATCCTGAGGCCACTGTTGAGTTTTCCAAATTTGCTGGCAAATTGAGTGTAGCACTTTTACTGCATTGTCTTTTAAGATTTTGAATAGCTCAGCTGGAATACTGTTACTTCCACTAGCTTTGTTGTTGCTCAGCTTTTCTAAGGCCCACTTCACTTCACATTCTAGGATGTCTGGCTCGAGGTCAGTGACCACCTCATTGTGATTATCAGGGACGTTAAGCTCATTCTTGTATAGTTCTTCTGTGTAATTTTGCCACCTCTTCTTAATCTCTTCTGCCTCTGTTAGGTCCCTGCCATTTTGGTCCTTTATCATGCCCATTTTTGCATGAAACGTTCCCTTCATTTCTCCAATTTTCTTGAAAAGATCTCTGGTCCTCCCTATTCTATTGTTTTCTTCTATTTCTTTGCACTGTTCATTTAAGAAGGCATTCTTATCTCTTCTAGCTATTCTCTGGAATTCTGCATTCAATTGGGTGTATCTTTCTTTTTCTCCCTTGCCTTTCGCTTCCCTCCTTTCCTCAGCTATTTGCAAAGCTTCCTCAGACAGCCATTTTGCTTTCTTGCATTTCTTTTTCTTTGGGATGGTTTTGGTTGCTACCTGTTGTACAATGTCGCGAACCTCTGTCCATAGTTCTTCAGGCACTCTGTCTATCAGATCTAATTCCTTAAATCTATTTGTCACCTCTACTGTATATTCAACAGGGATATGATTTAATTCATACCTGAGTGGCCTAGTGCTTTTCCCTACTTTCTTCAGTTTAAGCCTAAACTTTGCAAGGAGAAGCTCATGGTCTGAGCCACAGTCAGCTCCTGGTCTTGTTTTTACTGACTGTATAGAGCTTCTCCATCTTTGGCTGCAGAGCATATAGTCAATCTGATTTCTGTGTTGACCATCTGGTGATGTCCATGTGTAGAGCCGTCTCTTGGGTTGTTGGAAAAGAGTGTTTGCTATGACCATCGTATTCTCTTGACAGAATTCTATCAGCCTGTGCCCTGCTTCATTTTGCACTCCAAGGCCAAACTTGCCTGTTATTCCAGTTATCTTTTGGCTTCCTACTTTAGCATTCCAATCCCCCATGATGATAAGAACATCATTTTTTGGTGTTAGTTCTATAAGGTGCTGTAGGGCTTCATAGAACCGGTCAATTTCATCCTCTTCAGCACCGGTGGTTGGGGCATAGACTTGGACTACTGTGATATTGAATGGTTTGCCTTGGATTCGAACTGAGATCATTCTGTCATTTTGAGGATTGTATCCCAGTATTGCTTTTCCTACTCTTTTATTGACTATGAAGGCTACTCCATTTCTTCTGAAGGATTCTTGCCCACAGTAGTATACCTGATGGTCATCTGAATTAAATTCACCCATTCCTGTCCATTTTAGTTCGCTGATACCTAAGATGTCAATGTTCAGTCTTGTCATCTCTTGTTTGACCACGTCCAACTTTCCTTGATTCATGGATCTTACATTCCAGGTTCCTATGGAGAAAAAATCTTTACAGCATCGGACTTTCCTTTCACCACCAGACACATCCACAGCTGAGCGTCCTTTCGGCTTTGGCCCAGTCGCTTCATTCTTTCTGGCGCTACTAGTACTAGCCCTCTGCTCTTCCCCAGTAGCATATTGGACGCCTTCCGACCTGAGGGGCTCATCTTCCGGCGTCATATCGTTTTGCCTTTTGGTACTGTCCATAGGGTTTTCATGGCAAAGATACTGGAGTGGTTTGCCATTTCCTTCTCCAGTGGATCACGTTTTGTCAGAACTCTCTGCTATGACCTGTCCATCTTGGGTGGCCCTGCACGGCATAGCTCATAGCTTCATTGAATTACGCAAGCCCCTTCGCCACGACAAGGCAGTAATCCATGAATGCCTCTATAAATGCATCTATAAAGATGATGAAAAGATCAGTGAGGGAAAAATATTGCAATGCCTCATGAGCACGGACTTGCCGAAGGTACCTGAAGAATTTCAAAATATATTAAACAAGGACATGACACCCCAGGAAATTATAGAAGCAATTAAAAAACAAAAAAGTAACAAAACACCTGGTCCTGATGGACTACCGTCTGAAATATACAATAACCTTCAAGAACTTTTGGGCCCAACTTTATTGGATATATTTAATGAAGTATTAAAAGTAGCAAAAATCCCAAATTCATGGAAAGAAGCAACCATCTTGCTAATTCCTAAAGAAAACTCCAATTTGACTTGCATTAAAAACGATAGACCTATTTCTTTACTGAACATGGATTATAAGATCTTTATGACAATAATGGCAGAAAGATTAAAAAGATACTTGGTTGAATTTATCCATACTGACCCAAAAGGCAAATAAGACACAATGTTAGGATTATATTAGAATATTACGAATCACACATTGAAAAAGAAATGGCACAAATTTTTGTTGATGCTCAAAAAGCATTTGACAATGTCAAATGGAATTTTATGTTGACCCAACTTATATATATGGAATTTGGGGAAAGATTCATAAACATGTTCAAAGCAATCTACTCTAAACAAGAAGCAAAAGTAATTATAAATGGAGAATTAACAAAAACCTTCCAAATACAAAAAGGTACGAAACAACGCTGCCCACTTTCAGCACTATCATTTGTTCTCTCTCTAGAGGTATTAACAAGAATAATTCGAAAAGATAAGCTGATTAAAGGATTAGAAACTAAGAAAGAGACATTTAAACTACAGGCCTACACAGACGATTTAGTTTTTATTTTAGAAGAGCCCCTAGAGTCGGGAACAAGACTAATACAGGTTTTGGAAAATTACGGAGATGTAGCGGGGTTGAAGATTAACAAAGAAAAAACCAAAATACTAGTTAAAAACATGTCCAAATTAGAAGAAACTGAGCTAGAGTAAAAAATTAATATTCAAATATCTAAAAGGGTAAGGTACCTGGGTATCCAACTCTCAGCAAGATGCATCACACTTAAAAGAGAAAATTACGATAAATTAATAGACCAAATCACAGTAGACCTAGATGGAAAAACTTGCAGCTCTCCCCTTCATGGGGAGAATAGCGACAATCAAGATGAATATACTCCCTAAACTACTCTTTTTATTCCAATATGTATCAATTAAATTAGGCAAAGATTTCTTCGAAAACCTAAATAAAATTACATCCAAATTTATCTGGCAAGGGAGAAAACCAAGAATTAAATTTAAACTATTACAGGACGCAAAGGAAAGAGGAGGGCTTGGCCTCCCGAGTTGGGAAAAATATTATCAGGTGGCAACATCTGTTTGGATAAAGGACTGGATAAATCTAAGGAACAGAAGATTGTTAGCATTAGAAGGCCATGACGTGCAAATAGGGTGGCATGCGATACTGTGGGACGGGAAACACAAGGCACATCAGTACTTTCAGAAACACTACATTAGACGGGCACTAATAAAGGTGTGGACTAAAATTAAAAAATTCAATTATATAGAAATTCCCAACTGGATATCGACATTGGAGATATTTATGCACCCAAAATTCATGAACTTAGGAAGAGTAATTACATATAAAGATATTCTAGATAAGAACGGAGAGCTGAAAACAAGGAAAACACTATTGGAAGATGGTGTAGAGCTGGAATGGTGGGCTTACTTGCAAATACAGACCCGATAGAGAAAAGATAAAAAAAGAACCCGGGGTTAAAATTAGAGCCCACAGAATTAGACAAAATCCTATTAGGAACAGAAGACAAAATGATAAAAAAGATATATCAATATTTATTAGAACAAGACATGTTAGAAGAACAAGTAAAAGATACAATGCTAATCTGGAGCAAAAATTTTGGCTATACCATTGATCTAGACAATTGGCAATCACTATGGGACTGGAACAGGAGGCTAATGCTAACCACCAGCTATAAAGAAAACTTATACAAGATGTTTTATAGGTGGCATCTTCCCCCCACAAGGCTAGCAAAAATGGATAAAAAACCCTCACTGACATGCTGGAAATGTAGAAAGTTACCAGGGACCTATTATCACATGTGGTGGGAATGTCTACAAGCTCAAACCTTTTGGCACCTGATAAAAAAAATTGGCTTGAAGAGATAACATCACAAACAATTGAACTAAAACCCAAAACCTTCCAACTAAGGATTATTAACGACAAATTCAGCAAAGGATCTTTTATACTTAGTACTGCACATTTTGACTGCAGCAAGATTGGCTTACGCTCAAAAATGGAAAAGGAAAGAAACCCCTACCGAAGAAGAATTAATAAGCAAAATCCTATCCTGCGCTGAAATGGATAGGTTAACATTAGAGATCAAAACCGAAACGGACTATTATGAAATTTGGAACAATGTGTACAAATGGCTAGACTCTAGAGTTAAGGAGGCACGCTGGGATGAATACTGACTGATTAGTTGTTAGTTTAGAAACCTTTTACGGGATAGAACTGAAAGATACTTAATCGCAACGTAGATGAATGAAAGAATGTTCACTAGAAAACTCATAGAAGTTATATGCACGTTTTGTTACAATGCACCTTTTTTCCCCTGTTCGTTTATTTCTTTATAAAAGGTAATACTAATAGCAATGTTGAAGCCAGGGAAGTTGTAACATGTCCACTTTTGTTTTTAATTGTATATTCAGTAAAATTTGTTTAAAAACTTTAAAAAAAGGAAAAAGGAAAAGAACCATGGATGATCACTCAGCCAGGTCCTTCTCCAAACTCAAGCTGAAATTATTTCATTCCAAAAGAATTAAACTGGATTGCTTAAGCCTCTCTACTGTTTCGGTAATTCAAATCATCAAGAATGGTCAGCTGCAGTGGTAAATTCTTAGTTACTATTTTATTGGTGCATATCAGATAAAATAATGCAAGGATGTCTAGGTATGTTTCAGGGGAGAAAGGATTGACAAACCATAACCACATCATAGGAAAGGTATCAAGAGAGTATGTAAATGCATGCAAGTAGACAAAAAATGAAGGCTAGTTGTTAAGCAACTTACCTTTTTACGTAGCAATAGGTGTAACTCAAAAACACATTTGCACACATCTTTCACCTATCTGGCTTTTTGGCGACAAACATGACTAAAGAAAACTACCTAGGAAAGAATGAAGGACTTAGTAAAACTCAGTGGTGATATAGATGATATATGGCCAGTCCTATCTAATCATTTTGCCCTGGGAATTTTTGACTTTGCCCCAATTTGCCAGCATGCTCATCTTATGATGTTATTTGTTACGTATCAAGATGCTCTGTCCATTTGCTACACAATGCCTGCATATTTGTTGTACAGCATACCGCATGTGTTTCTCCTCATAAGCGCTACCCGGTCAATAATGTAAAGCTAAAGGAATATGCAACTTTAAAATTTTGAATTTGTCCACCCAGTTCAGCTCTAAGCATTCCCAACAATCTGGGTTTGTTGGTCATTCATTATTAGAATAACCTTCTCTGGTCTGGTCTCACTGCCGCTAAAAAGGGCAGTGTGGTTTTATTTATCTGAATATCTCTTTGAAAAGAGTTCTGGTACTGTAATCATCTTGTCGGGAATAAATACTTCTCATGCAAATAATCTTCAATTTACAACCATTCGTTTAGTAACCATTCAAATTACAATGACTGGAGAAAAGGTGATGTTTGACTGGTTTTCACACTTAGGATTATTGCAGCATCCAGGTGGTCACATGAATAAAATTCGGATGCTTGAAAAGTGGCATGTATTTATGATGTTTGCAGGATCCCGGGGTCATGTGATCACCATTTGTAACCTTCTGACAAACAAAATCAATGGGGAAGCCAATGGGGAACACAATCATGTTACTAATTTAACAAGTGCAGTCATACACTCAACGTGGCAAGAGAGGTCATAAAATGGGGCAAAACTCACTTAACAACTGTCCTGTTTGGCAACAGAAATGTTGCGGTCAGTTGTGATCATTAAGTTGAAGACGACCTGCAAATGCTTCAGAATTTCATTTAGTTCACTGTCAGTAAAGAACTTACCAAATTTCACAATTGTTTTATAAACAGGGTAGAAAGTATTCCTGGTAGATGAAAAGCAGATAAGGAATGTAATCTGACAGTTTTACCGAAAACCGGTTTTTATCCACAAAGGCCGCTGTGCTTAAACAAGTCGGAATATCTTTCCCACTCAAAAGCGTAGCAAAACTATACATTTCCTTGCTTCATAAGGCAGTTCTGAGCGCTACCGAGTTGCAGGTGATTCCCCTTCCGTTTTCATGTCCTGTAGCTTCCCCTCTCCCAGAAAGTATTGTGGCTGTTGCTGCTTGTTGGATTGAGATCCTACCTTATTAATTCAGACACTCAGCAGCAGTTTCTTCTCCAGGTTTTCCCCACAACAGTCCTGTGAGGTAGGTTGGGCACTGAGAAAGAAGAACGCCTGGTGAATTTCCATAGCAGAAGAGTGACAATATGAGATGGGCAGTTAATAATAATAATAATAATAATTATATTTCTATACCGCCCTTCTCCCGAAGGACTCAGGGCGGTGTACAGGGCAATAAATACAATACAGGTACGTTTAATTAATTAAGTACTTAATGGAAATCTGGCTCTCCCTGCCCTAATCCAATATTTTAAACCGCTAACACTAACCACTGGATTTTCCGCACATGGCATGCAAATATATATATATACATGTGTGCTAGTCGTTTCGAACTCTAGGGGCCAGTGCTCATCTCTGTTTCAAAGCCGAAGAGCCAGCGCTTGTCTGTGGATGTCTCTGTGGTCATGTGGCCGGCATGACTAGATGCCAAAGGCGCACGGAACGCTGTTACCTTCCCACCGTAGTGGTCCCTATTTTTCTACTTGCATTTTTATGTGCTTTCGAACTGCTAAGTTGGCAGAAGCTGGGACGAGTAACAGGCGCTCACTCCGTTACGCGGCATCACTCTGTTACGCGGCATCACTCTGTTACGCGGCACTCGGGATTCGACCCGCCAAACTGCTGACCTTCTGATCAACAAGCTCAGCGTCCTAACCCACTGAGCCACCGCGTCCCTATATATATATATATAGATAGATAGATAAAGGAACCATGTTTTATTTCACAGATGGATGCATCTTTTTAAACTTCAGCATTATTATGCTTTTGTCTCTGTGCTTTTAAATAAGAACTGCCAATGGGGAGAGGGTGTATTAAAAATTTGTGTGTGTGTGTGTGTGTGTGTGTGTGTGTAGGTGACATAGGAAAAAAATGAGAAAGAGCAGAAAGTCCCTTTTTCTGTCATGACCCTGAGATCACCTTGCGTTGGAAGAAGAAATCACATGATAGGAGACACAGCAGAGAAGATGCCCGGATTTTTGTGTTTGTTTTTGTTTTTAATTTTTCTTTTCCTTGGTTGCTCTTGGCATGTTGAGAAGAAAGAGAGAGGAATGAATCAGAGGCGAATGAATCAGAGGGTGGGAGGGGGGAAAAGAGCAAGCCGAGTGGTAAACAGGCTGGCCCTTTAAAGCAGGTACCTTCCACAGACGAGGGGGGGCGGGGGGGGGCTTCTTTAAAATGAAATCTGTGCTAATAACATGTCCAGAAGATGGCTTCTGGCAAATTGCTTTGTTATTCTTGTCACACAAAAAAAAGTCCCTTGGAAGCGGTCAATTTTAAACCATATATCAAAATGATTAATTGCCCTTAAATGAGCAGATGTTGAAGTACCCTTGAATAGAGGCAAAGAGGCTAAAGCCTCTCCTTCCCCCCCCCCTCTCGCTTTTTTTTCGTGGGGGCGGGAGGATTGCAGGCCTAATGTATTTATCGCCTTGGCGAAATTTCATTAGGGCTGTTAATTAGCCTTAAGCGCCTCGGCTTTGAGAGAGGCCAAGGTGTAGGCAGTGCGCCCCCACCCACCACCCACCACCCACCACCCACCTCTCCTTGCCTGGTTTTCTTTTCTTAAGGTTTCCGCGCAACGGGGCTTCCTGGATTCAGTCAGGGGCGATGATTGGCAGCCCGAGGAGACCACGCCGGCCGTCCGGCTTGCGCGCCCTTCCGTCAAAGGAAGCCTCTCCAGGCCGGGTGTGGAAAGGATCCCACAAACTGTGAGCTTCTAGAAGTTGATGCACAGAGACTTGGGGACACCCGCCCCCCCTTACGAGCCACCGGACGAGTAGGGAGAAAGGCCTCCGGCTTCCCCCCCCCCCCACCTTTCTTCCTGCACTTGAAGCATGCTCACATTAAACGTGGGGTTGCCATAAATAAAGAGGGGGTTAACCTATTCTCCAAAGCACCTGAAGGCAGGACGAGAAGCAATGGATGGAAAGTCATCAAGGAGAGAAGCAACCCAGAACTAAGGAGAGATTTTCTGACAGTCTGAACAATTAACCAGTGGAACCACTTGCCTCCAGAAGTTCTGGGTACTCCAACACCGGAGGTTTTTAAGAAGACATTGGACAACCATTTGTCTGAGATGGTATAGGGCAGGGGTAGGCAACCTTGGCCCTTTTATGACTCATGGACTTCAACTCCCAGAATTCCTGAGCCAGCAATTCTGGGAGTTGAAGTCCATGAGTCATAAAAGAGCCAAGGTTGCCTACCCCTGGTATAGGGTTTCCTGCCTGAGCAGGGGATTGGACTAGAAGACCTCCAAAGTCCCTTCCAACTGTTATTCTGTTATTCTCTTAAACGTGTTTCATGGCTCCTCGGGTTTTGGTGTGTGTGTTTGTTTTCTTTGTTTGCTTGTTTTTTTAAGACGGGCAGGACCCTCGCAAACTGTTCCGGGGCTCGGAGAGGTCTTGATCCTAGCCCCTCTCAGCTGGATGTAAGCCCCATTCAACCTAAGAGGGCTTTATTTGTCTAAATCGGTCAGGACCACAGAGCTGGGCTTTTCTCCAAGTAAACTTCCTCTAGGCTGGATAGATCAACCTAGACCAAGGACGCCATCAAAGACCATTGTTCATCCAATAAAGGTCGATAGTTAGGGAACTTTTATTAGCCGAAGACGAAAAAGTAGATGGTGGTTGATCATTATGGATGTTGCAGGTGCACCAAAAAGACTTGGGTTCAAGTTCACCTTTAGTCACTGAGTGACTCTGGGCCAGTCAGTCCTTTTATAGGGTTGTGGTGTGTGTAAATTAAAAAAGAGTTCCGGAAGAAAGCCCGGTACAGAAGCCTAACAAATACTGTATATAATACCCAACACCAAATATGCGTTAAGGAAAAAAAAAGCAAAAGCATGTTTCGCTCTCCGCTCTAAGGATGGTTGGTTGATAAAATTCTTGCTGCCCTTACTTAGGTGTTTGAAAGTGAACGTGTTGGCATTGTAAAAGTAGCCCTAGCCAGGAACCCCACTCCCTATTAAAAAGAAAAAAAATAGGGAGATGAAAAGCGGAGAAAAGAATCTACAGTTCCCCTATCTACAGTTGTGGAATTTTTTTGTGGAATTTTTTTCATAACTTTCCAAAAAGGAGAGGGCGGGAGGGAATCCAAGCCTGAACGACAGCAGCAAGCTACTTCATACTTTTCATCAGAAAATCCTTAAAACTCAGCCTGCTCCGGTTTCTTTTGAAATCCGGCATCAAATATGTTTTCAATGAATTCAGGGGAAGAGGAGAGGGGGGGGGAGGGAGAGAGAGAGAGAAGAGGGATGGGGAACTTTTAAAATCTGTTTAAGTTTATAAACAAGATTAAAGAAACAATGTCAAGGGTCTTATGGAAATGGTGATAGTGCCCCTTTAAATAACAGCGAGCGGAGATTTTCTATATCACTGTGCAGTTTAAATCTGCCTTGATGGACTGGACATTAGTCCTCCTTAAATCCTTCAGAAAGCAGCTTTAAGGAAAAAGGCTGAGAGGAATTTCTTCTCGCTTTAATTGCTTAAGAAGCGGTTCCCACAATGAGCGGTGGCCTAGATTCGCCTCTCATTTAAGTTCTTGATTTTTAAAAGTTCACAAGTTAATCCCCTTTCAGTCTCACACGAATGCAGTTGGCATAGGGGACAAAGTAATGGACAATGCGTGTGGTGTGGGGGCGGGGGGGGGGCGGGAGACATTTCGAGCCATTAAAAAAGAAAAAAGGAAAAAAAGACGACTCCCCATTAGGAAAAGAAGAGAGAGAGAGAGAATAGAAGGCAATGGCGATGTATTGATTTGGTTAAGTAGCCATTTTAAACCCTTGTTATCATTAGAATGTGGGGTGACTTTAGGCATTTTCTGGTAGCGGGAGAGTTTGGACCAGGGGTCTTCAAACGTGGCCCTTTTATGACTTGTGGACTTCAACTCCAAGAATTCCTCAGCCAGCATCTGGCTGAGGGATTCTGGGAGTTGAAGTCCACAAGTCGTAAAAGGGCCACGTTTGAAGACCCCTGGTTTGGACTCTTCTCTCTCCCCTTCCTTCCCCCCCCCCCTTTACTTTTACTTTCTTGGCTGTAAGGGTATAGAAAAGCCATTTCCCAATTTAAACGGGCCGGCTGGTGCATTTGAATTCAACATTTATATACCAGCCTGTCACCAATCTGTCACTCTCAGGGGGAAAAAAAGGTGGATTCCAGAGTTTTGCAAAAAAAAACAACAAAAAAAAAACTAAGTGAGAAAATGAGAATGAATACTTTAAACTAAGCTCCTGATTTGTTAAACGAAATTAACACACACATGCACACACGCTCGCACACAATCACGCAGTTGTGTGTAACTGAGCAAGTTCTAATCAGTGAACTATTTATTTGTCGTGTCCCAGTGCAATATAAAAATTGTAAAAAGAGACAATAGTATTAAAGAAATTTTTAAATTTCCTTAAAAGTTTTTTGAAAATTTAAGGAAGTGTAAATCTAATTTCAAAATAATTGACAGTTCTTCATTCTCATACACTCCTTTTAACTAGCGCACCCATCCTCTCCAGAGGGGGATGATGGGAATTGTAGTCTAACAAGCACTAGGCTGGGGGAAGGCACTAAGATCAGCAATCTTTCTCATCCATTTTCAGATTTTGGAACCTCTGGATTCTGATGAAACGTTTGTTACACTGAAATAAGATCTAAATGTTGGTTCTTATTTAATAGACGTGACTCATTTAAATATGAACATTCCAAATGAAGATTTGATGGGCATTTTATGTTACGAATGCTATAAATGTTATAACTTTGTTATAAATCTACTTAGCAGGTAAACAGCAATTCAGTGAAAGCTGATTTAAAACATTGAAGCGCCAGGCGGAAAAAATATTTAATATTGAAATTTAAAGACTTAGATGGGTTTCCTTGAGTAGCATGATAAGGGATCACTGCCTGACTGCCTTGAGCAAAGTTCAAGACCAAGTCACTTAAAACCTAATTTTAGTAAGGTTCGGAAAGAAGGCGTCTCTATAAAACCAAACCAGATTGAAGGAAAAGTTCTGTCCCATTCCCTCTGGGAATTTATGCACAGAATCGCAGCCGGCGCCTTTTCCCTCTTATAAACTGTGCGACGGATTCGTCCCATCCGCGCGCGAGGATCACAATATGCTTATCATTAGTCAACCGGTAGTTTAAAACAGGGTTTTTTTTAAAAAAGGAGAAGAAGAAAGAGCTCGATCGGCAGAATCAGATTTTCCTCTCCTCCTTTTCTCCCTTTCTCGGATGGCCAACCTGTCGCTTTGCAAACCGAGCGCGGGTGCCCGGAGGCGGTGGCAGGGCCGTTGGCCCAGAGACTGGGAAAAAGTTCACGTTCATTGACGGATGGAGCCATTGAGCGGCTTTTAACTTTTGGAACCCATTTGCCTCCTCCTCCTCCTCCTCCTCCTCCTCCTCCTCCTCCTCCTCCTCCTCCTCCTCCTCCTCCTCCTCCTCCCGGCGCTGCGCTTTTGCCCAGTCAAAGGGCCGCCGGCTCTTTTCTCTGCGCCAGATTCCTGCTTCCACACTCCGGAGAAGCTACAGGTTTGCGGGGGAAGCCAAGAGCCCCAGGACCTGGAGGGCAAAGGGGCTCTAAAGGCAAAGGCTACGGAGATCTCTCGCTTCCCTCCCAACCCGGATGGGCCACGTAGCAGAAAGCAGGCGAAGGAAGCCCCCCGCAATTTGCCTCCTCCCCGGGCTGGCTCTCTGCCGGCGCTCGTCCTCTCCTCGCTCGCTGCTTCGTTGCGGGGAGTCCGCAGGGTTTGTGCCCCGTCAAGTCAGAGCATTCCCCGAGTCCCAGCAAGCGGAGATAGATCAGGGCTTTCTTGCAGGGAGCCTAAAAAGCCAAGCTCAGGGCGAACGCAGGCCGGGGGGGGGGATACTTCAGCAGGCCAAATGGGCACCTTGTCAAGTTACTTCGAGGCGTCTGGAAGGAGCTTTCTCACCAACTTCCTGAGTTCATCTCAGGTTAGGAACAGAGTCCCTGCCACACGTCAGAAGTATGCAGCTTGGCCAGGTGATAACAGTTTCTCTTTCCCCCCCCCCCCGAAGAAAAGGGTGGGGTGAAGAAATAAAACACACTCCTTGTCCAGTTTGGTACCCTCTAGAGGCGTCGGACTACACCTCCCATTATCCACAGTCAGCCCGACACATCTGGAGGGCTCAAACTGGAACATCCTGTTTTCTAGGACAGAATTTCTCCCCTTTGCCTTGTTCAGTGGGAAGATATTTCAAGATCTTTGCCGTACTTAGAAGGAATATTCATGGCGTCCGTTTTTTCCCTCTCCAAAACTTGTGTTCAGAAGTTCCTTCCTACCCGCTAACTCAGCAAATAACAATTTACCATACATGAAGGTGTGCACGCGCGTCTCTCTCTCTCTCTCTCTCTCTCTCTCTCTCTCTCTCTCTCTCTCTCTCTCTCTCTCTCTCTCTCTCTCTCTCTCTCTCTCTCTCTCTCTCTCTCTCTCTCTCTCTCTGTGTGTGTGTGTGTGTGTGTTTGTATATAGAGACACACAAACACATAGCCTCAAAAGTCAAGAGGTATTGCAGATGGCTATATGTTGCAGGTTTAAAATTAAAGGAGCTTCTCTTTTTCCTCTTTCTCTCTCCCCCCTCCCTTTCCGACTGTCTCCTTCCCTTAATTCCTGCCTAAACGGTTTTGCTCTGGGAGAAGAAATCTTTTCTAGAGGAGGGGGAGAACCCTTAAGAAGAGAAGGGTATTATTGTTTTAATCCTCTTATCCGCAGTCATTTTAAAACAGGGTGTTTTTGGAACCTGAAATGGCGTCTTGTCCTCCCAATCCCACCCTAAATCCTTCTGGGATGGGAAAGAGTCTAAAGCAAAAAAAGAAAAGGAAGAAAAAAAAGAAAGAAAACCTTGGCATCTATTAGCGAGCCCTGCAAAGGATTTCAACAACTGCAAAGGCATGACAGATCCGAAAAGCAAATAAAACCTACGGTGCAGTTAGGTCTGCCGAAAAGCTACCTCTTGGCTGCCTCAGAGAGATTGTTTGTTTGTGTGTGTGTGTGTGTGAGAGAGAGAGAGAGAGAGAGAGAGAGAGAGAGAGAGAGAGAGAGAGAGAGAGAGATGGAGTAGTTGCAGAAATTAAAGGAAATACTAAAACTGTTCCGTCTGTATCACGCCTACTTTTTTTCTCCTTTTAATCCATCGGATTATTTAGGAATCAAATCTTAATCCCACCCGCAGTCTTCACACAGACACCGCGGCAAGAGCTAACATTCTCTGAAGCCACCTATGCTTTTGCTTAGTTAACTGTAGTAAGGCTCCCGTAGATTAATTTATTCGGAGAAGGGGATTTTATTTCGATTTAGAAATAAACTCTATTTATTATCACTTTAGAAAGCTGTACGCTCGGGGTAGGATTCCAGCTTTAGATCCTATGAAGATGCCATAACAAGCAATGGCTAAGACTTGCAGCCACAGCGTTTAAAAATGAATCGAAAGCTCAGTTCTTTGAAAACATCCCTCCAAGCGTGTGTTGTGATGAGAGGCTTAGTTAGGACACGTAGTTTCCTCCGCCATCAGGATAAAAATCAAATCAAACGGGAAGAGGATGTACAGCACGAACCTTTTCTCCCCTGGGTTTGATCCCCAGGAAGACATAGTGAAGAGGCGATGACTTCAGAAGTCCATAATCGCGTGGAGTAGCACCCAAAGGACAGGGCACTCCAAGTCACAGCAATAGCTGCCAACGAGATTTGGGGTGCATGTGTGTTTGTGTGTGTGGGGGGGTGGGGGTGGGGGTTGAAGCTAAGTGATTTCCTGGGGACCCGTGCGGGGATCACGTGGAAAGGGAGGCTTCAGCCTTACAGACGCTACAAGTGTGAAGGGGTGAACTTTGAGACTTCCGGCGAAAGCCCTCCCGGGGTATCAAACGGCCGGCCCCGCGGGCCGGTTGCATCATACGGTGGCCACGTCAACCCCAGCTCCGGCAATGCAAAAAAATAACAAAAAACAAAAAGTCGCGACGCGTCACGTGACGCGGGACGTTTGACACCCGTGCCTTAACCTGACCTGGACTTTGGCCTCCCCGGAAAGGAAACGCGTCATAAAACTGTGCGAATATTCGAAGTTCAGGGCTAAGTCCAGGTAGAGTTTCTCTACACTCAAGTAGCGGGGTCCGAAGTGTCGGCGGCACGGCGGCACCTCGCTTACCGGCCTTATCGGCCTTATGACTACAAGCAATACACGAGGCGCCGCGGACGGATAAGTCTGTTGCCGCCGCCCACCCACCCACCCACCCCCCTTTAGCTCTCTCTCTCTCTCTCTTCGGGCGTGGATCCATTACTCATTAAAGCACTAATGCGATCCTTTTCTCTCTTTTTTTTTCCACGGCTTCCAATTCGACCCCGTCAGCCTGGCTGCCTATTATGATCGGCCAGAGATTCAATTAGACTTTTACACCTGACTAGCCTTGGAATAAAGGACTGGAGCAAGCTGGAGAAGCGCTTAAATTGCTATTAGAAGGGAAAGCGGGAGGGAGGGGGGAGGAGGAAGCAAAGAGGGAGGGAGGGAGGGAGGGAGGGTGGGAGGGAGGGAGAGGAAGACTTGGCGGCCCGGAGAAGGGGCGATCGGCAAAGCTTCTCTTTTGATTGACGTGGGGAAGAGCCACTGAACATCTTGCAGGGGAGCTGCCAGGTCTCTGTGAAGGCGCCTTTTAAAAATCCTTCCTGAATCCGCCTCCTCCAGTAGATGGCAGCTTTGCATGATTAGGAAGCCCGGCAGGAGGAGACTTGGAGTAAAGCGAGCGCGCTCGTGTCCCGTGCTGGGCGCTCCGCACGGCTCCCGAGCGAGAGGCTGCCTCCCTTAAAGCCGGCTGCTGCTGCTGCTGCTGCTGCTACAACCAACCCCCCGAGACAGAAGCGTCCTCTCGAAAGGTAGGGCCGTGTTCCCCGGCTTGCTCCTCCCTCTGCTCGGCCGAAAAGCCTCCCGGCGTTCGAAACTTTGCCCCGAGCCTTCGCTTCTTTCCTTTAGGAGGCGTGCGCGCGTATCCAGGCCGGGCTCGAGAGGTTTTCCGCGTGGCGAGGGTGAGGAAGAGGAGGAGGAGGAGGAGGAGGAGGAGGCGAGGATGGCGCTGCGGCTTCTCTGTCGGGGACCGAATCCTGAGTGGATCCGGGGGACAAACTTTTCCTCCTTTCCCATGAACCCCGCGGGGCGGTCCCTAGTCCGGGCTCCCTCGTGGAGATCGCTGCCAGCCCTTGCGCGGAGGCAGTTCCTTTCCCTTTGAACGAACCCGCCCCCGACTTGCCTTCATTTGGAACAGATTAGATCGCCCCATAACTATTCCCCTCACCCCACCACCACCACCACCACCTTTTCTTGTCCGTTCCCCTCTTTTTTTCCCTCTTGGGTAAAGAGAGAGAAATTCTCTTGCCTCGTTTTTCAAATGTAATCTTGAGCAGATGGTTAGAGGAAATGCATTTAGGCGCACAGGTTCGTTTGGTTAAAAAAGCTGCTTTTTTCCCTAGCGAGGCGGCGGCGAACGTCCCACGAATGGTTTTAATACTCAGCTTCGAGTCTTCAAACTTGTCAAATGTCTCGGCTATCCTTTGAATTCTTGTCCACGCACCCCGTAGGGGGAAAGTGAAAGAGGTCAGACTTCCTTCCGTTCTCCTTGTTTTATTATTGACTTGTGGGGGCGCCTCTCTCTCTCTCTCTCTCTCTCTCTCTCTCTCTCTCTCTCTCTCTCTCTCTCTCTCTCTCTCTCTCTCTCTCTCTCTCTCTCTCTCTCTCCTTCCTTCCTTCCTTCCTTCCTTCCTTCCTTCCTTCCTTCCTTCACTTTTCACTCCGGCTCCTTTTCCGACGCCCCGTCCATTTGCCAAAGGGCGCAGTTAAGACTTCAGCGCTTCCATTTGTGGCCTACCCCATTTCATCCCTATTTACCTAACGATGTTTTAATAAGCTAAACAGCCGAGGGAGGCCACGAGAGACAGACTCGGAGGCGGAGGGAAGCGGAGCCGGAGGCGAAGAGATTAAGTCAAGAGAAAGAAGGCTGAAAGGCGAATATTTTCGGTAGCAGCAGTATGCAAGTGGAGCGGACCTGGGGGGGGGGGAGGGAGGGAGGATTTTGTTTCTGATCTGGATGAGAATGTTTAAAGAGGATTGAAAACGCCAATGCGTAGAAAACTCTATATAGTAAAGCGCGTTTGGACTAGATGGCCTCGAGGGACCACCCCCACCTGTTTCTAGCACGAATGTAAATCTTGGCGGTACAGTTCAGGGCGAGTCTCACGAGGCAAGGGTTGAATTCACTGAGAGTTCAGCCTGTGCAAGTGTTTAATGGGGCTCACTTTCAAGTAAGTGGGTGGCCAAGTGTTGCAGAACTGCGCAGGGAGCAATTGGCAACGTGGATCTTGTCTTATGGTACTTAAGCATGAGTTTTTCGGCGAGCGGAAATTCGCCTTCCTTAAAATATATGCGTGTTTTGTTAGTTCTGTCCTAGGAGCTTCACCCTCCCCCCCCCCGCAGCGCCTCTTTAGCCCTTACCCTGTCCACATCAGGACAAATTCACGAGGCGACAGGACACGCATTGTGACCTGGGGTTGATAAATTGGCGGCTGACCAATACAATCCTGGTTGCACTTCCATTAGGCTGCGAATCCGGACGGTGATCCGCCGGCGTATTTTCGAGTCAGAGGCTGCATGCATCTTGACCATAGCCTTTCCCGGGGCCATTGGATAATGGAGGGGCCCGGATAGGAGAAAGAGGAGCGTGTGCGCGCGTGGAGGGCGCACCTCAACTCATTCCAAGCCCCCAAGACTTGTTTGGCCTAAGGATATTCTTCCCCACCCCCAAGTCCCGGGTACTTAAAAAACAGAAAGTCCTAGACTCGAAGTCCGGGAATAGGTATGGGGTATTAAATCTCACTATTCTGTTAGAGCAAGGCAAACGAATATTTGCAAGTATGGACAGGAGAGTTTCAGAACAGGAAACAAGAAAGTTTTATTTCCTATTTTGCATCCTATGGCGTGGTAAGATCCCCTTGTCATTACGAGAAACTCTGCGTCTCCAATTACTTGAAAGTTAATCCTGTTGTTGAAGATGGACCTTACTGCCAAGTAACCACACACACACACACACGCACACACACACAAAGACACACAATACCTGCCATAAGTCGCGTCCAACACAATGTTTGATTTACAGTAGTCTGCAATTCTGATCGTTAAGGAAGATGGGGAACAGATTTTCCAAATAAAAAGCGCAACCTTGCACAATTGCGGGCGGTTGCTCAGGCCTTTTAAAAATTATTTATCTTTCTGTTAAGTTAATAGAGCAAACGCGATGAGTTATTGAAGAAAAGGAAGAGGTGGGAGGGGGGCAGGCTCTGTTTATTTTCAATAGGGGCTTAACAATTCTTAGTCCATCTTTTTCTCCCCCGTTTCCGAAAATTTAAAGTAACGCTTGCTGAAGGAAGGACAAAAACCTGTATAAAATGTGCAAAATAACTCTTAGAAGTTGATGTACAGGAAAAGTTGACCCACAAATTTCAGATGTCAAAGCATTAATCCTCACATTTCTCAAGTCATTTCAACGGAATTAATATACATAGCACCAGTTGATGGGTTTTTTTAAAAAAAAGTTTTTTAAAAAAGACTTTATTTGGAAGCTAAATTGACGAAATTGAAATTGTAGAACGTGAGATTAGGGCCAGCTAGTAAGATTTATATATTTGTGTGGGTTTGTTTTTTTTTTGCTTGCAATCCTAAGAGGTGAAGCCTTATCAATTTATTGGGTGAAAAGAAGAAAAGCCAAATGAGTTAATAGCCGAGCAATAACTTTTCTTACCAAATGATATCTAGAATTGCTTTTTTAGCCAACAAAAAAAATGTATTCACAATTCCTCCGCGCGTGACATTACAAAGCATATCTCCTGCCTTATGTTTTCAAAGCATGGTGGGTGGGAATCTTTTTTTTCTCCCCACTCACAGCGAAGTGCACATTAGTCCACAGGACCCCTCCTGCTAAGAAAGGAATTCCATCTGCCAGTCCCATGCCTTGGGCCCGCAGAGGGCCGCCCAGAAAGACCTAGCCCCAAATTCTCTTCTGCCTTTTTTTTTTTTTTTGGAAGATCCTGCCTTGGAGAACTGGAAAGTTTGCAGATCTTTTTGGTTTCGCGCCGGTAAAAAATACCGCCAACTGTTCGGGTTGGTTCCCCGTGAAGAATTTCATTTTCGAGTCATTGGCGCTTTCCTTCCCCCCCCCCCCGCAATTCCCATCGCACAAGCCTGGGACTAAACCCTTTGGGGTTCAACGCGCAGTCTCGGCCGGAATTTCCCGACTTTAGATGAGGCGAGTCCCCCTCGGATGTCGGCGAAACTTGCTCCGCAACGAATCTCTCTCTCCAAACTGCTGCCTGCGTTGGAATCAGGGCTTGCTGCCGGATCGAAGGAGGAACAAATTGCTCCCGAAAATGCCAGCCCTTGCAAAAGCCAGAAGGCAGCCTAAGCATTTGGCTTCCCTCCTTAGGCATGCCTGAGCCAATCAAACGGCAGCTTAATTGACGAAGTTTGACTTGCGTTTCCTCCGCCAGGCATCTCCGTCGGTCCTCCGGCTTCAAGAGAAAGGGACTCTAGATCAGCGGAGCCCAAATGTCGGGGGGGGGGGTGTAAAGTGCTGGGATCCCGGCCTCTGACGGGACCGAGGTGGTGTCTTCACCCCGCTCCCACTTTTACGCGCGCGCACTGCCCGGGTAAGAACCTAGAAAGGACATCGGTTCGCTTCTGCACCTCGGACGGAGCGCGAAAATAAATGTTCGCTTCTCAAACCGACGTTGGTCGGAGCAAAAGTTTAGGCGGGATTCCAGCGGGGTCTTCTTTAGTGATTCCGTTGAGCAGAAGAGGCGCAGTACCTGTCTGCAGGAATATTTGCGGCGTCTGCACTAAACTGTCACTCAGCAAAGAATGCGACCTGGTCCCATTTGCCACGGCGGCGCGAGTTCCTCTTCCTATCCCTGCCAGCTGCTAAGTCCGTTTACTCTTCTCTCCAACCCCTTAACTCTCTCTGCGTTTCTCACTCCCGTCGGGTAACCACTTGTTATTTTGGGAGAAGGGAGCATATTTTTTGGTCCCTAGTTTAACCCCGGATTAAAAACAAAACAAAGCAAAGCAAAAAAAAACCTGCGGTACCAACCCAATACACAACAATCAAAATTGCTTTCCCACGCCGAAGTGAGCTTTAAAGCTGCTTAACAGCTGCAGGGACCACCTGGAGGGTGCCACTTCAAAGGTCTTATATCCTGTTTGCTGGCCCAGATTGCTACATTAACTAGGCAGTCGATCCAGTTAGACGTTTCTCACCCAATGGGCAACGTTATCTATGCACCTTTCCTTCTTAGAGATTTCTGACTTCTTGTACCGTCCCCCATTCCCCCCCCCCGCCATTCCTGCGCATACCGTAGTCTCCGCATAGCCACGGTTCCATGAAAAGCTGACTGCTACCTTCACTCCAGACAGACGTTGTGAATATGTCCACGTTCTCAGCAACATAAAGAAATAATTCCTCATTATATTCTTCCAGGATGTTCCCCCCCCACTACTTGGGATTTCTTCGTGGTCTCCCGTCCAGATATTATCCTACTTGCTTAGCTTTGCAGATTCAGCCGAGGTCGTCTTTGCTATTACTTTGCCTCCCTTCTCCGGAGTCAGTCCGACCAGAGTCGCCGGAAACGACTTTTAGTCAGAACACTGCAGCCGACTCGGCCTGAGGAGAGAACTGAGAAGCGAGATAACTTTTGTACAAGGGGAAAATGAAGGCCTCACAAATCCTTCCCTCAGCAAACCTACCCACGCACCTCAGGCTTTGTCATTTCAATCCAAGGGCGACTCTTCGGGGGCCTAAAATGTGTCTCAGTCCCGACCCTCTCATTCTGAGGTTTTATTTATTTATTTTTAAAGTCCTCAGAGAGACATTTGTTTGGTTAGTTAGCTAGCAGGACTTCGTGTTGGCCGGTTACTTCGGACCAATCCCCGCTCCGTGGATAAGGTCGCCCCAAATGCGCCTTTCCAGCTTTTTTCGCTGCGCGGGACAAGCTGCGAAGCGAAGCGCCACTGCCGCCTTTCAGTTCCACTTGGTTGATTCTTCAAATTTCTTGTGTAAATGACAGTAATAAATATCTAATCATGTCCCGCAGCTATATACGGCTTTCTGAGCCGCCCTCATTAATGAGACATCAAGCAAGGGCGGGGAGAGAAATCTCTCTCTCTCTCTCTCTCTCTCTCTCTCTCTCTCTCTCTCTCTCTCTCTCTCTCTCTCTCTCTCTCTCTCTCTCTCTCTCTCTCTCTCTCTCTCTCTCTCTCTCTCTCTCTCTCTCTCTCTCTCTCTCTCTCTCTCTCTCTCTCTCTCCTAGAGAAAACGGCTTGTAGAACTCCACAGTTCTACAGGGGAGGGGGTAGAGATCCGTGCACGCGTTTGCCTTTCGAGGATACAGTAGTTAAGTAAAGCCTCCGTCGTCTCTGGTGATTCCTTAGACTTAAGACACCCCTCTGTAGTGATCTTGGCAAGAGTAGGAAAGTCGCTTTCAAACGCCTTCCTGAGTGACATCGTTCAACTTCCCCGTCTGGTGAATTCTCCGCTGCCGTTCTCCTGTTTTAAGTACCAATAAGCTCAACCCACCTCAGTCTAAGTACTGTACCGGCGTGTTTCGGAGAAGGAAGGGGCTTCTAAATGGTTTCGTACGGGCTTAACCCGCTTAGAGAGGGCTGCAAAACACCGCGAAGCGGTATATAAGTGCTAAGTGCTATTGCTGCGGGCCCTGGTCTAAGCACGGGTGTGGGTGTGTGGCTGTGCTCGGAACAAAAGTGGATTTGGGAGGTTCCACAGGTGCGGAGAGTTTGCCTGTCCCGATTTTAACAGAGTGCGAAGGATAGAGAGAAAGCGGAGCTCTCGAGTCCCGCTCGGTTCCGTTGGCGGAGGGATTTCCCGGCAGATTCTCTTCCTTTCACTGTCATCCAGAGGCCCTCGTGAAATTTTGCTCAAAGGTGGTTTGACAGTTGTTTGTTTGTTTTTCGGGCGCTACCAGTTGCTAGTGTGCGAGGTGCAGCGAAGGAAGGAAGCCTAAATTATGCCTGTAAACACCCCCCCCCCGTCGTCAAACAATGCAAGCTGTGGACTTTGTCAGAACTCTTATCCAGCCCCTCCCCCTTTCCCCCCCCCCCCGATCGTCGGGAAAACGACGGATCTTTATCGCCCAAAAGACGGATCTTTATCGCCCAAACAGGCTACTAAGAAGTTAGAAAGGGGGGAAGCGTGGAAGAATCAAAAACTGAAATGAAAGAAGAGCGAGGGGGGAAGGGGGAAGAAAGCAGTAAGTAAGATCCACGTGAAGATAGTCAACGAAATGGGACCCACAACGCCATGAAGAAGTAAGAAATACAGAGAACTAGTAGTCATTTTAGGGATCCAGTGATGGGAAAAACCTCGCTTTTGAACCAGGGGAAGAGAGAGTTCTCGTGGGAGAACTTCCTATTTCTTCTCAACAAAACTCACACATGCCCAACAAAACTCGCCTATGCCCATCAACAGCTTGGCTCCAGAACAACGCATTGGCCCAGAAAGCGTACTTTATTGCCAGTGGCAGGTTTGTGTGTGTGTGTGTGTGTGTGTGTGTGTGAAGTAAGTCTGAAATTAAAGCATATGAGTTTGATATTGTTTTCTTAAAACTAAACAAATGGAGTGATCACATTCTCTCCAAACGCATCAGTCATGCCACATTAAACAGCAGAGAGCTAATTATCCCAATTAGGAGGCTGATTTATAATTAATGGCTTGGACCAAGTGATAATTGGATGTTAATGGATAACAGTTTTGTCTGGAAGTAACCCCCACGCTTCCCCAAAGGCAATGAAGGTGCAGGGGGCGGGGCGGGGGGGGGGGTAATCATAAAGGAAAGGAAGGAAAGTGTTTCCCGGTTGCTTTGAGCAGTGTTCAAGGAAATTTAACAGGCAAGAATAAAAGACTGGAAATGGATAGTTTCCTTTCTACATAATGCTAGAACTGGAAGGAACTAGACGTGTCCAATTTAACATATTCTCCAGTTACGGTTATTTTTTTCCCCATGATATGTGAAGCAATGCAATCCTGAACACACTCATGTCCCACTTATATCTGGACTTCCCCAGCAGTCTCTCATAACAAAAATTATTCTGACAGAGCAAAACTAAGACTACTTAAATACTCTAATAAGACTATATATGAGCAGTATTAGAACTCTGCCACCCAGTTCCCCAGATTAAAAGTTTAATATATCAAAACAATACCTGGAGCCTACTTTGAAGTAGACACATGGAGATCACTGAAACTTACTAAATTATTTTCAGATCCGAGTTTACCTACCTACTCTTTTTTTTGGCTAATGCATGATTGGATCCCATAGACGTGTTCCAGACTTTGAAATTTAGAATGTTTTATTTATTTTTTTCCGAAGGGGGAAAGTTAAAACAATTTCCCTCAGTACAGGGAGGAGTACGGACAAATGAAAACGGGTACTTTATATCTGCATGATGCAATATAATCTTTTTGAAATATGATCTTAAGGGGTGATGTACCCCAATGTGGCCACTTCATAGAATCGTAGGATATATGGGTTAGGAAGGACTATGGAGACCATCAATCCTAACCCTATGGTCAGTACAGGAACCCACTACTACAATACCCCTAACAGATGGCCTCTGAGTCCACTTCTGAGATAATCCGTTCCATTTTTGAACAATTTGTACCATTTGAAGGCTTTTTATTTTACGATATCCAACCAAAAATCTGCTTTCTTGTCAATTCAGGACTTCTTATCCGGCTTCTGGATCAACTCTGAATTATTCTGCCCCATTTTCTACACAACGTTCTCTTACATATTTGAAGATACCTATTACTAAGGGCTCTCTAAGCAGCAACTTCTTTTAATAGTCACAGTAAAATAATTGTATAGCTTCTGAAAGTGTCCGTTCTCGTTGCGCGTGGAAAAATATGGAATTGTACTTACCGTCATGAATGGTGCTTGTTTTTTTTTTTTTGCTTTTATAGAGCCAGCGAATCCTAGCAATCAAAAGGGTTGGACTGGGGGTGGGTGGGGAGATCCAGGTTCAAATCTGCCCTCTGTCATGGAAACCTTCTCTCTCTCAGCCCAACTTCAGCAGGCAAAAGTATTGTTCACGGGGATAATATGAGGAGAGATCCCCAGGTGTCAAGCACCTTGCAGGAAATAAACCTAACAAATATTTATATCCTTATCACCCGGTCTTTCCTTTATAGTAGCATAGCTTTCTCACCAGCATATCTCATCTCCATGAGGCCTTTCACTTTAAGAGCCTGAACTTCACTTAACTGGAGCTTTTATTAAAGCATAATCACGCTGGCAGTCTCACCACAAATGTGCCTTACCGGTAGCTAGAGCTAATGGGTGCCTGCTGGTGCCTGAGATCCCATGCTCCAACTATCAGAGGACAGAGGCCTCTCTGTTCCATTTGCATCTATGGTACCTGTCACAGCATAAGGCCTATTAGCTGTGCCCTTAAGGGACAATAATAAAGGCTACCCAGAAGGCTCCTTTTAGGTCAGGAGAAGTGGACATTGGCAGGAGAAGCCAGGAATATTTTTATTTTTAACACAGCATTGGTCTCTGTAGCCTGTGGATAACTGTAATGGGTTTTGTCCCTAGAGTCATCAATCTCTCCTAAACACCAGACACATCATAACAAAAGCTGGAGAAAAACGTTCGGTAGTGTCCAAGCCCAAATGAAGACTTCTGGCTATTACAGGCAGACTCTTTTGTATGAGGGTCAGGATCAAATTGATCAAACCCAAACAAGCCAATCCATCTGCATGGATGCTGCCGGCTGCTGGAGCAAACTTTGTGATGAATGGCCTGAAGTTAAGAATCCAAAAAGCTGCGCTAAGATACCCAAACACAACAGGCAACGCTTTAGCCATTCATCACTTATTTAACAGTTCTCTGTGTTGCTGCTTAGAGCAGGATTTGCAAACCAGTGACTTTTCTTTTGAAAAAAAAAAGTATATAAAAAGGTACAAGCGCACAGAAAGCACACATGTTATTAATGATGTGCTTTCCTATAACAAAATTACGGTAGAATTCAATTGGTAAATTATATATATATATAAATCTTGAGATTTTAAAACCCGAGATCTCCCCAATCCATACTTTTATGTTTTGGGCTTTCATGCTTCTAGTGTTAATAACAAGAAATGTTGAAAATAACTGAAACATTTAGTTGTCAGTATGCTGTGGTGGAATTAACATGGGGTTGCCAATCCCGAGTGCTCTCAGAAAGATAAGCAGCATTGGATGTAGTTGATACTTGAAACACCAGGAAAAACCAGTGCTGTGGCCTTTTATAAGGATGTTCACAGAATATGGTCAAAAAAGTTAAAATGACAGCCATAGTACTATAATAGAATCTATCTCTGGTTTTCACGTACATAGCTTGCATACAAGAACCAGACAATGCTTCAATCGCACTGGCATTGCCGCTATCTTGATTTTTTTTTTTTTACCACACTCTGCAGATATCCTTGCTAGCCAAGACTGGGAAGTAAAATGGGGGGAAAAAAACAAGAAAACTACATAAATATGTCAGGTGGATTGGACTAGAAGGAGATATCAAATTTATTTTCCCTTGCAGTAAATGCTTAAAAGTGCAAATGTCCAGATTTCTGTTAAAACACCCAAACATATTGAAATATTGTTCTTTAAGAATCTCTGTCCTCAACTTCCTTTCCTGAAATCTCTGCTGAAGCCATTGGAGTTACCATCCCATCATTAAAAGCATGTAGCAATAACATCCTGATTGTAATTTATCAAGTCAGTATGTTTTTTTTCTTTCTGGATAGTGCTATGGAGAGAGCTTGTTTGGTCTAGTGCAGGAGTAGGCAAGTCATAAAAGTGCCAAGGTTGCCTACCCTTGGCTCTAGTGGTTAAGGTATCAGGCCAGAAACTGAGAGATTGTGAGTTCTAGTCCTGGCTTAGGACAAAGCCAACTGTGTGACCTTGGACTGGTCATTTCCTCTCAGACCTTGAGAAAGAGGCAATGACAAATCAGTTCCAGAAAATCTTGCAAAGAAATTGCAGGGACAAGTCCAGGCAGTCACCAGAAATTAAAAAAACTGACTTGAAGAGACCAAAAAGTAAAAAATTATTCCTAAATATGGAGAGAGTGTTCCATTTTAATATACAAACAGGTTTCTGCACATCAGCTGCTAAAAATGCTCTAAATGAGGGTGATATTTGCCTATTCAATATATGGTAGAAGGAAATATGTTATTAGGACATTACTCTGCTTCACTTTGGAAAAAGAACAATATCCTGTTTACTACTCAGACTGCAAACCTTAAATCTCCCTGATATTAATGGAATTTACTTGCAAGAAACTAGGATTAAGATGGTGGTACCATATTCATTTTAATCCAAGAAATTGGACCTAATCCATATTTTGAATCAGTATATATGAAAAGCAGAGCCTTTTATTTTTTATTTATTTTTAAATGCAAAGTAATAATACTAATTCCATCCATACAGACCATCTCCTTAACAGATCCTAAGATAGTAGGCTTATAGTAATGTACAGCTGAGTGTTTAGTCACATATGTGAGGACAGGAACAATCTGAATCACCCAAATAAAAGGAGGTGGTTGGGGGCAAATAAAAGTGAAGTAAAAAAAACGAAGGAAAACAGTCACTTTAAATCTGAGGAGTGCACAATTATTACCCGAGTAAACAAGCCTCTACTGGCAGAGTAGATTATCCTTTTCATCTGAAATGTCTGCATTACTGACATGACCATTGTGCCTAAATATAAAGGAAAACATGCCATTTGATTCTATGTAATACTCATAACAGATTCATCCTGCTACAGCCAATTTTTTCCAGTTTTCAAAATCCTTTGCTGTTAAGAATTACTTTTCTTCCATATTTGTTAGGTGTGAATTCCTTTCTTTGAGGATAATGATTTCTGGACCAGCCTACATTCTGACTTTAAATATTTGGGGGTCTCAGCCAGAGTTAGGCATCTTTCCAATAGACCCCTTTAATTTTGATGACACACTTCTAACTAGAACAAAGTTTGAATCAAGTCCTTGAGGTCATCACTGTTATAAATAGTGTTTAAATCTCACTTAATTTTTACTTTTATGTTACTGTACTACACATTTTCTCTGACCTATTACTCTTGATAATTATAGGCAGGTATCCATAAAAGACAGAGGTTTATTTCCTGAAACCTCTTTCATGGTACTTTTACAGGGTAGGTTTCATGAAGTGACAGATTATAGGCTAACTAAAGGGGCAAATATTCTCTGATAATTGGGCATTCCTTATATTTCTTTGAAACAAATCAAGGCATTCAACAGAAGAAATAAGCCTAACGATTTTGCATAAATTGTTAAAATTGAGAGGCCAGATAGAAACCAACATAAGAATAAAAAGTGGAATAAACAGTCACAATGCCATGTATGCTTTTTAATTTTCTTTTTAATATCCTTGTGCTATAAGTCAAGTTTAAATAACCACATTCAAATTTGCCCAAAACAGCTGAATTAACAAAGCACACAAAGTTCTATCTAGAGATTCAGTACAGAAAATCTGTTGCCTGTTCTCCTTTTCGTATACGTCAGAGATTTCATGCTTGTACAACAGCTTCGCTGTTCATAACTGCTAACAAAAGTAATTTCTTGTGTTCTTCAAGGAATAGGCCAAACTTTGTGGAGGTTTCTAGGTATGTTACACAAACTTTGTGTTGGCCGTCAGTAATATTGCAACACATGGGCTGTGAACCTTCTCGGAATTGTCACCTACCACATTCCTATAATTCCTAGTGTTGTGTATGGATATTTGGAGTGTGCCAATTTGAGGAAAATTAATACAGAACATGTGTTGTGTTGCATTGCTCGGCACTTTGATTTCTGAAAAAGAAATAGTTTAAATCCAAGGAAACTCCATTTCCTACAGAAGGCAAGAACAGGTTCACTTTCAAGAGCATATTTAAAACTCCATATGGACACTTAGAACTCATAACTAAAGAGACACCATGTGGGCTGAAGTTGTTGTATCAACAGAAAAGTGCACAGTAGCTTCCGGAATGGACACAGGAGCTGCATCACCATCCACCACCATGTGAAATGTTTTATTTACCTAAAATCTTGCTTGGATTTCTAGTGAAATGTATCTCGTTCATTTTGATTCTTTCGAACTCCATGTCATTGTTACAAATTTATGCAACAATGAGATCACAATTAGTGCTCAGACTAATAGCAATATGGGGAACTATCTGGAGAAGGATGTGGGTAGGGCAGAGCTGAACCATCTGTCCAGCAACTAATGCTCTGTCGAGATTTCAATTAACCAATGAAATGGAGTTTATATGGATTTAATTACCGTATTTATCGGCGTATAACACGCACCGGCGTATAACACGCACCTCATTTTAAAAAGGTGCGGTATTTACTATGGGTCATTAACATTATATCGGCGTATAACACGCACACATCATTTGCCCCCTGTTTTCAGGAAGAAAAAGTGCGTGTTATATGCCAATAAATTTATTTTATCTCATATTTACTCAGGCTATTTTCCCCCTAGCTAGGGATATAAAAGTCCTTGCACAGTACCTAAAAGAGCAGAGTAAGCCCAAACCGAGAGGTTCAATTTCTAGACTACTGATGCTGTTTTACTTTTCTTGAGAAGATTCCTGGAAAATAGCCTCTGAACATGACCATGGAAGACTTCCAATTGACGTCAGAATGGGGTTGCCTTCCAAGTGCCATTTAATGGTGTAAATACAGTTCAGAGAATTCCAATGACTATGCTATCCGGGTGCAATGAAGTTTGTAACCTCAACTCTCTGCAAAACTCTTGAAGATACTGGATGGAGGACAGCTGAAACAGGCATCCATTTCAGATACCCAGGTCTGAAAGAGGAAATATAGGAAAAGTAGTAGTTTAGCCTCTTGCCTTTATGGTCCGTAATAAAGCTGTATGCCTTTAAACATCTTGTGGCGTTTCATTCTACTGGGGCTGTTATAAGAATTTGCACACAAACCAATCCAAAGCCTTAATAGGTTGGGGAAGCTGATGACTCATATTTCCAGATTATAGCCCATGCTTTAAGATAGTGAAGACACTGACTTCAGTGAAGATCTAAAAATTGTTCCATCATCTTGATATTCTGTGTGTGCATGTGGAGGGACTTTCTGTAACATAATTTTTATGCCAGAGAGGAGTAGAAGAAGAAGAGGATGCTTATGCATGTGTGTATGTAGCCTACTGTCATGGTCTAGACTTGGCTACCTGTTCTGAAAACCTACCGAAAGCAGTGGGGCATCAATTTGTGATAGGAAGTCATATCAATTGGTTTAAATGTTCTTTGGATTATAGCTAATTTTCCTTGAAGTGCGTGATTCAGTAAAATAATAATAATAATAATAGATATCTCCAAAACTTGAGAATGTGCTACAGGTTGTACCAGGCAAAAAAGCAGTTCTCTCCCACATTCTTCATGTTACACATCCGCATGTGCATATGTGTACATGGAGACACAGAGTACAAGTAGTCACTGACGTACAACAGTTCATTTAGTGACTTTTTTGAAGTTACAACAGCACTGGGAAAAAAGTGACTTATGAGCATTTTTTACACTTATGAGCACTGCAGCATCTCCATGGTCACGTGATCAAAATTCAGACATTTGGCAGTTGATTCCTATTTATGATGGTTGCAGTTTCCCGGGGTTGCTTTTGCGATCTTCACTTAACAACTTTGTTACTAACTTAACAACTGCAGTGATTCACTTAACAGCTGTGGCAAGAAAGGTCATAAAATGGGGCAAAACCCACTTAACAAATGTCTCACTTAGCAACAGAAATTTTGGGCTCAGTTGTGGCCATAGGTTGAGGACTACCTGTACAACCTTGCCCATTTGTTTGGAAGTCAGACCTGTTGTATCAAAATAAATGCTTAGAGGGTTACAACCTCAGAACTAAAGTGACCATTTCTTCCATCTTTCTGAGAACACACACACACACACACACACACACACACACAGAGTCACAATTTCAAATGTTAATCTGGTTTTAATGCTTCTGGGGGGCATTAGAAATTTATGGAATTAAAACCCCAAATGCAACGTAATACTCCCCCATCCTTCCTACTAATGACAGCTATCCTACTAAATGTATTTAGCTGCAAATTACCTTTGCTACCGGTACTACTTCTTTTCATGAAAATCTTTCCTTTTCCAAACAAGCCAAAAAATGAAGAATCGTAGACTGAGTTGCTGTTGCATTGTAATTTTAAAGGTAGCGAAAGGGGAGGCTATGAAACGCATGATGAGCAATAACACCAACTCTGTTGTACTGGATTAACTTTATGCTAATTATACTTAAATATAGGAATTATTATGTTTTTCTCCCTGGCTGCACTCATTGGTCTATCCTGTTTGTCTCTCAGATTTTGGAGAATGGCTGCCTGCACAGCATTCAGAGGTCAGGTGGGACATTCCTGTCCCGCCTACTTCCGTCTCTGTTTTACTCTGATTCTTTTGCTATGGATCACTTTCTCCAATTCTCTTCTTTTCCCATCGGTCATGTTACACATTGATGAAACCTTTCTGTTTGCCACACATTGTCAGAAGGGATTGGCTACAAAGGACAGGGGCTGTAATCCAGCACATTTACAAAGTAGTAGGGCATTGTTAACCTGGAAGTTATTATGCGTGTCTTTAAAAAGACAAAGAAGGGCTCACACCTCCTTTGTTGTTACGCAACCCCACCCTCTACCTCTTTGTATACAGGGACTAGGCACACTTGATCTTTGACAGGAAAGCACCTTGACCCAAGGCTGCAATTACATCCACTTTTACCTGTGCAAGTGGAAAGGAATAAATAGAAAGATACCCAGGGGAATTTACTTCAAAGTGAACACATATGGGATTCTTATATAAGGCTATTGTTCTACATCAATAAGCAAATCTGACGGAGTTGAGCAGGATTACCTCTGAATAGAGATATTCATAAAGATTTCTCATAGAATATACCGTAGGTGCCAAAGAAACCAGAGGTGGTGATTCTAACAGGAAAATGTAGTCAACACATTTGACCTGAAAAATTGGCACTTTGGTAGAAGAGCAGGAGCAACCCATTCTGGGTTCCTCAGAAATGGTCAGAATGTAGAGTTGTGCAAACTGAACTGTGAGACAAAAAAAGAAATTCTTCTTTGAAACAAAATGCAATTATATAATTGAACCCTTCTGAATATCTCAACAATAATTAGCAATAGCACTTAGACTTATATATTGCCCCACAGTGTTTTACAACACTCTCTGGGCATTTTGCAATGTCAGCATATTGCCCCCAACAATCTGGGTCCTTATTTTATTAACTTCTGAAGGATGGAAGGTTGAGTCAACCCTGAACTGATCAGGATTGAACTCCTGGCTGTGGGCAGAATTAGCCTGCAATACTACATTCTAAGCACTGCACTACTAGGGCTCTTTTTAAGATAATATATTAAAATAATTGCCATAAGTTGGTGTGTATTTATTTGTTGCAGTTTTAAACTGGAAAAAAAATTGCTAAACGTAAAAGATCAAACATCAGTGAACTGCCTTATCCTAAGTTAGACTCAACATTGACAGCATTCTGGAGGTTGGTTAAGAGGGAGTTCGTCTGGTGGGCTCTTTCAGTTTCATGTTTTAAATGTCTTCATGTGAATTTTAGCACGATGCTCCCAATTTAGAGTGAATCTTGGTTTTTTTGAGGACTGTCTTGTTTAAACCATAGACACTTTATTGTTTTATACAGTGTATTCTTAATGTTGTATTTTGCCAATAATTTAATGCCTGTGGCGGTACAGAAATTTAATAATTATCTAAAATATACTGAAACTTAAAATAATTTAACCAACCTAATGTCTTCTTTACCTCTGCTTCATTGTTTGATATCTTAAAGGGAAATCTTTTGAACCCTGATTTATTGTACATATAGAGTTTGGATGAATCTGAGGGATATCTGTAAATCTTATTTATATCCCTATGAATGTTATAATAGGGAATGTTTCCAGAGATATCAAATATCCTCTGAGGAACAAAGAACTTACATCAGGGCTCAGAAATCATTTATATTATGGGAATTGTGGAGACTTTAGACCTGAAAAATTTAAGACATCTTGCAGAAATCATTTATTTAGAGCCCTTCCAGATATGTAAGGAACTGTCACTGTATATGTATGGTGACTGATGTCTCTAAGTGGAATATGTTTTTCACTTACTAACAAAAAGGATAAAACAGTGAGAGTAATGTTTATCTTGTATAGCAAGCAAGGATGAAGGAACATTTCTGTTGAAGGCCACAGCATTATCTTAAGGCTTTGGGGATTCCAATGCTGTAGATTACAGTCAACATGGTGTGCACCTCTCTTTTTGCTCTGTTACTGGCCCATCCCCACCCCCATTTCTTTTAGCGGTACTTACTTTCTCCATATGCACCCAGCAGGTTGTAACAGGTGAAAGAGATTGTTCTTGTCATAGTTTGGGTACAGTTTGTTCAGTGAAGATTTTTGAAGTTAATCCAAGGGTGACATGAAGTCTTTGTGCTGAAAAACGTCCTTCCCTATTGGAGAATGAAAATATCAGGGATTATTGAAGCTCATCGAATTACAGAATTGGTAATTATTCAGGGTGCACTCGCTCTCTCCCTTACAGAACTGCACCTCTTTTGTGGTTCAGATCATTTAATTACTATTAGAATATTAAAGTCAAAGTAGTTACAGGGAAGCATAATTGGTCTATAGAAGCACTGGCAGCAGCGTATGTGATAAGGTGGCCAGAAATGGAATGTGGTTCCATACTTAAATGATGGCAGGGATCTTCATCAAGGCAGGTAAGATTCATTTATAACAAGGCTGAAATATCTGATAGGGAAGGAAGGAGGGAGGGAGGGACGAAGGGAGGGAAGGAAAACAGAAGGAAGGAAAGGAAGTCATTCTAAATATCCTGCAGGAAGTCATCTAAATACCCTGCAGGATTATAACTGGACCTGAACACAGGAGAATTGTACCCCTTTATGCTTTCTGTAAATGCTTCTGGTGATGAATCTAGGGATGACGCTTTCTCAGGAAATCTACAAATCAAACATGTTAATTAGAACGAATTGTATAGGAAGATAATCTGCATTAGCAACCTATAGAAAAGATCAGTGAATGGATTGACTTAGAGACTTTTTTTTATAAGTGTGTGTGTGTGTGTGAAGGGGGGGGGGAACTTAGTGTCTCTGAATAGTGTCTTCCATTCTTCTCTGTGGTCTGCAATTTTAACATCCATAAATTCCACTAGATTTGTTGGGATATTCTCAGATAACTGCACATGACTGCAATTCTAAAAAATTAGTAGAAAGAACAGCTCTTGTTCTTTTCTCCTATAGACAATCCTCCTATGCCACCTCTGTCCCAAACCTTTCTGGAAGAATTCTAACAGAAAGATACATGGATTATTTTTTTTTCTTTCGTATTCTGTTAATTGTCTTAATACAGGATGATCCCATGGATACCTGCTGAAATAAGACCCATTCAATTAAGTGATGATATGTTTGTGGTAAGAACTTAGGAATCAAATCAACCATTTGAATTAGGAGTTGATTTTTTTTTTAAATCAGTGTTTCACAACCAAAGTAATGAATACCTGAGATAGGGTGTTGAAAGGATAATATAGTGAATATAGATCAACAATCATGTAAAGTTTGCTTGATCAATGCTAATTACAAGTATTGAAATAATTCAGTTGCGTGCTCATTTTTTCAATATCATTTAGGTCCGTTCTGATATAATCATATAACTCGTGTAATTCTGGCCAGCAATTAGACTACATCTTCCAATTTAACGTAGACAACTTAAAATTATTCAGGAGATCATTGCAACAATTACTAAAGGACAAAAAAAATGCAGTTTGAAAAGTTAAATAAATATGCAGCATATGTTTAACCTGCTGGGATTATTAACATTTTTTAACCATTTAACATTCTGCAAACAGCAAAAGATCAGTATTGTAATGGCTTATACTTATAGGGACATACAAGCAAGGCAGAAACAATGTGTGTACAATTCAAGAAAGGAAACTGATATTAAGATTCATAGGAAATAATGGCAAAAGAAAAGAGAATATATTTGGGAGAGGAATTCAATTGACAGGTTTTGATTATTTTGCTTAGTCATTTTCCATAAGAATATTATCTCAACAAATTAGGCTTTTGTGGCTTGGATCTCATATACGTTTAGCACTTTAAAGGCAAATGGAAAGGGATTTGAAAATCTGCACTAAAAAGCAAAAGGAATCAATGAAACATGCCCAGTCAAGTTATTTTCTTTATTGCAAAAATTAGATCTCTTTTATGAATGTGATACTTGTAATCAATGAAATTGAGGGGCAAAGGCAGAAAATACACAGTAGGGTTGAACATCTATTAAAATAGAATCATTCAAGACACCAGTTCGGGAATTGTAGGAAGACTAAAGTGATTTGCAAATTTCAAGATTTGGGGCAAATTAAATTCCTTTTTTCTAAAGAAAAGAATCATATATCAAGTACTAGAAAGCTATATTGCACAAATCACTATAAAATTAAGATTTGTGCTAGTTCAGAGATCTATTTGAATTTTGCTAAATATTTCAAGTGTCATTCATTGTTCACTCTGGCATAATTTTTCATTATTAAAAGGGCATCTAAAAATCAGTGTTTAAGAAATCTATTATTTTTTGCCGCACATCTTTTTATCACAATTTATTAGGCTTTCTTTTTCTAATCTGAAAAAAAGCTTGTGGGGAGATGTAATGGAAATATGGAAAGCCAAGCGATGATTCTATAACAATAGCAAGATATTCATGTACGCTCCTTGGCTACCAGTTATTTAAATAAATACAAGGGCATCTACTCTGAATTTCACCGAAATACTCTTCTCCTTTGAAAGCAATTTTGGGAAATATTCTATGTTGTGCAGATTAAAGGAAAACCAGTAGAAAAAAAATAAGGAGAAAGTGTCACCACTAAAATACTGGAAACAATTGCAACAACATCATCGCAGCAAGAGAGATAAAGAAACATCTAATCAATGAATTAGTATGTCCAAGCCTTCAAAAGAATGCTGCTGAAATAAATTCTGTGCAACATATCTCCACGAAGCATATCTTCCCTTTTCAGGTTATCGCCTCTTACTTGGTCAAGCAGCTTCTTATCTGATCAAAAGCAGAATTTGAGAAAGAGATGCCCAACCCTACAGGTTGCTCACACCAGCAACAACCTTGATGATGAATTCCCAGTTGGCACAAGGGACACTGTTCCTTCCACAACACACATTAGATCCCCCTCCCCACCATGCCCCTGGACAACTACAGTTCTCTCATGGATCTTCCCCTACACTTCTGCCTGCTCTGTCTGCTGAGTGATATGGAGATAAGTTGTTCAACTTTTAAGGGTCTGCTTCACAATTGCTTAGCTCTTATCTAGTCTGTCTATTCATTTAACAATATTTATTCTCATCTTATCTGGATTGGGACTGTGGAGCCCTTGGTGCTCTATGAGCTTGGTTATTTGCTTGCAGAATTTCATTACCTGACTGGGTAACATCATCAGTGCTATCACCGTCATCATCACCATCATCATATCACTGATCCTCATCAAACATCAATGATAATGATCATCATCTGGATTTATTACTGATGTTTTCCTCTTATTCTCATCTGTAGGAAAACAGATACAAGACTAGCAGTCATTATTAATGGAGAGGTGAAGGATCAATCCCCCAATGTACCAAGGACAACTTAAGATATGCTCTTTTTCACTGCACAATGTTAATTTATATCATATGCCACCTAATCAAATGCCCCTGCTTATTCTCCAATTGGCTGCAGCATTACCAATGCCCTCCAGCCACCAAACGACATAAAAGATGCATTTGCAGATTTTGAAAATTAAAGCCATCTATACAGCCAGTGGGGAAGATCAGCTTATTTGGTTGCTTAATGAAATATAAAGATTATTTTAACCAATGTAAGCACAATTCGACAGCTTGCAAAACACCGTAGCAGCTTGACAAATGGCCTCTACCATTTACAAGAAATTTGCTGCACACTGTCTTTTAAATATTTAATTTATTCTACTTGGCATGTGCAAGGTGGTAAATGGGAAGTTAAATGTGCCTGAGCACATTTCGGTTTGTCTCCATCTCCCCACAAATGAATGGCTCTAAGAAAATAGTTCTTTATTACATTCATATATGAGTTCTAATCAACAAAGAATTCTCCTTTCATTTTAGCCAAAGAGCTGTTAAGAGGAGGAACTTCAAAGAGTTAAAATGAACTAGGGAGATATGGGGGAGAGATCTGATGATGTTACATGCAGTATGACATCTCTGTTCCCGGCCTGTTTTTTTCAGGAACAAGGCTTGTGCTTCTGCAGGTCTATACACTCACATTTTAAAAGATGGAACCATCTCAGGAATGCTCTTAGTCAGTCCTTTTTTTAAAACACAGATCTATGACCTTTTTTAGACTGAAGACCACTCTTCACCTATGGGTAGCACCAGGGCTTTTATTCCTCATAGAACGCTCAGAACGGAGTTCCGGCACCTTTTTTGGATGGAACCTTGTAGGGTAGGCAAGGCGGGTTGTATGACATGTGTGAGTTCCGGCACCTTTTTCTTTTACAAAAAAAAGCACTGGGTAGCACTCTTAAGGCAGATGTCAAAAATCATGTGGGGCCACAGCAAAAATTAAATTTGGTGTCATTAGACCCAATGACATTAAAAAGTTAGACCCTATGAATAGAAAACAGTGTCAACAAAAAAGTTAATCTGATTATTCCCCTCATCTTAAAAATTGTATTTTTATTAGCCACATTTGGGATGGCTCTGTGGAATGCATTCCTGATGTTCAGATGATGTACCCGTGTGTTAAATCTTGTGTTTCCTAGGTGTAAATGACCCTAAGGCACGGGCATCAAACTCACTGTGACACATGACCTGTTGTGACGTATCCCGGCTTTTTTTGCATTGCCGGAGCTAGGGTGGGCACAGCCTCCGCATGAGGCTGTGGGATGGCAGTTTGACACCCTGCCCTAAGGAGAAGCATTCAATCTCCTCATTAAAACAGTCATCGTCTGCTCATGTAACCTATTTCATAGACTATCCTTTAGTGATCAACCCTTTACTTGAAAACGCCTTCTCACTAAAGGGTTGTTCAGTCCAAGCTTTATTTAAAGATGCAATAAGTGGATAGTTAACTTTCCTCTTCTTTTATTAAAAGGTAGATCTTCTCTTTCTGATAGTCTGTAAGTATCCCCTCCAAGTCTCCCTTTCCTTTCTCCAAGGAAAAAGGTGTAACTTTTTCAAGTTACCTATTCAGCTCAGAAATATTTCTTCATCTCTAACCAATTTTCTACTCAGCTTTGACTCATGTATCTCTTGCTCACTCCTGAGAACAGAATATCTTCCAATTCTATCAAGTGCATCCCACCTGCTGCAATATGCTCCCTATCTTTCTTTGCCAAAAAAAGAAAACACTTTTATAGTCTAGCAATCTATTTTTTAAGATAATCTTCTTTAAACTAATCATTCCTAATATTATTTAGTAGCCAATTCAGCCAAGCATGTACCTGTAATTTCCCAGGTCCTTCTTTTTCCCCCTGGCTTTGAATAATGTGTCCTGCCAGATAATGCCTGAATATCTTTCATGATTTCAGCCTGTTTTGCTTTTATTGCATTTATCTTGTGTTGAGGGCCTTTTCAGAATTGTGTTGCATCTTCATGATGTGTTTAAATCTCCACATTTATATTATTTGGCCAATTAGTAGTTAGAACATGGACTTAGATTAGGGCCGTCCGGGTTCAAAGAAAAGTGCAAACCTTGCCTCCTTTTGGGTAACCTTATACTTATTACAAGGGACGCGGTGGCTCAGTGGGTTAGGACGCTGAGCTTGTCGATCAGAAGGTCGGCAGTTTGGCGGGTCGAATCCCGAGTGCCGCGTAACAGAGTGAGCGCCTGTTACGTGTCCCAGCTTCTGCCAACCTAGCAGTTCGAAAGCACGTAAAAAATGCAAGTAGAAAAATAGGGACCACTGCGGTGGGAAGGTAACAGCGTTCCGTGCGCCTTTGGCGTCTAGTCACGCCGGCCACATGACCACGGAGACGTCCTCGGACGAGCGCTGGCTCTTCGGCTTTGAAACGGAGATGAGCACCGGCCCCTAGAGTCGGAAACGACTAGCACGCATGTGCGGGGGAACCTTTACCTTTACCTTTATACTTATTACCCTTCTGAGCCTAACCTGCTTTACAGAATTATTGTGGACATTAGAGAATCTCATTACATAGCCCTGAGCTGTCTGAAAGACAGCTGAGTTAAAAGTATAAGAATAAAAATAAGGGGTTCATTTATTCCCCATCCCTTGTTTGAATCAGCAGGAAAACCAGAAGTAAATATAGGTGACAAAGCTTAAATGTAATCTGTCATAGCCACAAGGTAAAGATGTAAGGCTCCTAAATAGAAATTTGCCCTAGCTGCTACAGTTCTTTACTTTACACCAGGGATCTTCAAACTTGGCCCTTTTATGACTTGTGGACTCCAACTCCCAGAATTCCTCAGCCAGGGTGCTGGGTGTGTTCTCTACCTCCAGGTGCTGAGAGTCTCTTCTGCTTCTTGAATAATGTTAGACAAACTAATGACACCCAACAACAAAGTCTTACTTGAGTCTTGTCTGCCTAGAGATCTGAAGACAGGTTTGTTCATTAGAAATGTACTGGTCTATTTTTCTCAGAATCTTGAAAGTTCAAGCTTGCCTAAAAAAAGGCTGCCTTTTAAGATTTGTTCAGTATATTTCAACTGGTCCAAAGTAGAGTTTGGGACAGACCCTTCAGAGAAGAGAACAAGCTTCAGATTCATCGGCTTTCACTGTGATTTTTCAAGCTCCGTGAAACAACAGGGAAGGCAGAAGGTATCTCAGCTAGCCTTGTGCACCATTTTTGATAGGAAAGCCACTTGAATGTACATACAGTCATCCTCAGATATTAATCAGTGGGTAACTTTCACAAATCATTGCACCAGCTGTTTTTTTTAATCCCCAGTTCATACAGCTATACCTGCCTACTCAATCACTCAGGTAAACACCTAAAGTGCAGCAGATGATTTTATGGGTGTGTGTCACATTGTGATTGTGCAATTTCCTGCTGAAGGGAGTACTGCTTGGCTCCTGTATGGTGTGTCTCTAAAAAAGTGGACCTTTTATTTCTCTCACAGGGCATCATCAGTTAAATGTTGCTTTTGATGATTTTCTTTTGTTTGGGGCTTTAATTAAGTTAGATGTTACTGGCTAGCCCCCCAATGGATAAAGAAGTTGGATACAATTTTTAAACCATTAAATGAAATAGACATTTTTTGAAAAAGTAATTCTGAACTATGCAGTGGGGTCTGACTATTATGCATTTATGTGCAGAAGGATGGTCAAATATTCATGTATATATTTGATCTCTCTGAATGTTGTTGATTGGAGTCAGGTTCTTTTACATTATGGAGCAAAAAATAATAATCAGAACTGGGCATTCTCTTGCACTCTTGTAGAAAAGTTGTCATATTCAAAATTTACACAAGAAGCATTATGATCTCTTCACATTTTTAAAATGAAGAAAGGAATAGATGAACAATGTATACTTTCAATATTGACTGTCTTCTGACATCACTAACTTGATACATTGACAAGGTCATCACAGCAAAGTTAAAATATTTTTTCTAGGATTATGTTGCTTGTTTTGGAAACATTGACGAATATTCTGTGTAGCATGAAGTATAAAGAAAGTTGTGTTGGACTAAATTTAAGGAAACCTAGATTCAAATCTGCACGTTCATGGATCTCACCACGCACTTTGTCTTGGGGCAGGAGAATATGCACAATAAATAAATTAAAAATAAAATTACTCTTTAGGGACGTTCAAATTTTCTATGATTGCTATGCATGGTTGGATTTCATTGGTTCTTGATTAACTTATTTTTTTTCTAAAAAGATTCCTGCTTCTCTGCAAAAGCAGACATTTCTTTGAATTGATTCTTTCTCTCTCGCCCTCTTTCCCTCTCATATAAATGAAGATGGCTTTTATTAGGGAGGTGAGTTCATTATCAGTATATATAGTGTGACATTTCCTTTCAGCCATTGATGCCTTGTTAACATTTTATGGGGGAAGGGAGCCATTTGTTTCCCTGCATTTCCCCCCCTACCCCCATTCCTTCCAGATACAGAAAGTACATGATTGTGACCAGACCATAAAGAATAAAATCTGTCTACAAGCCATACAAAGCACAATATTGGGAATAAGATTTTGACAGCCATGATCTATAGGGCAAAAGAAAACACAGAGGAGAGAGCAAAAAAACAGCCCCTCTGTCCAGTTTCCATAAGTCTTTTATTATGTGCAGATGCCATAATTATTGAAAAGGGCCTTGCAGGACCATCATCCAGAATAGCTGAGCAGTGGCTTCAGCTGAATGACAGGAAACTACTTTCTATCTCCCTAATATGGAAAGACTCAAAATGCCAAGGAAAGATTATGAGAGGCTGGATTTCAAGAATAAAAAGACTGCTATAGCTAGAGGCTGCCTATTTTCCAGTGTTGGAGAATATAAGATGACTAGTTAGAGATGAAATCTATATCTAGTGATACTTTCTCTCTCAGCAGTATACAAATAATATTCAGTAGCCGACAGCAGACAAACACCCAAAGCTTCAGACTTGCTCGGTGCTTCTCTTTTCATTCTTATGTCAATGTTTTGGAAGTTGTAACATTGAAGGAAATCACACAAACATAAAGATTACACTTTAAAAGTAGCAATTGTGAAGATCATCAATTGTCTAAATAAGACAATTTGTGCATCCCAAATCTCTTACTGGAAAAAGTAAGAGTAGCAAATTATATTAACTACATGATAAACTTCATCACAAGGATCAAGTTCATTAAGTCCCCATAGGTTTGGGTAGAAAATGTTTATGATTTCAAAATGCATCTTGGTTAGAATGCACCACGCTTATTACCTTTGACGAGAATTATTTCTCAAGCATGAATGATAAAACTCTATATATAATTCATTTATTCCTTGCAAATTTATAAAGTTCACATTTCAAGTAAAATAGATTTCATTTATGAAATGCAGAATATTTGACAAGTAGAACTCATATTCTAGTTTATAAAGTTTATAAAAGCATACTGATAAAGGTGAAAAGTAATATTACTATTTGCAGAAAAACATGTTTCTATTATGAAAGTGATCATGATTTTTTAAGTTTAATCAGTCACCCATATTTTCTTTGAACAAGCAAAATTGCACTTTCTGTATCAAATATAAAGGTTTATATCTAGTTTGGCAAAAACAACAAAAGGGGGGGAAAAGGGGGGGGAACCTAAAATGGACTCCAGGTAACTCAGACTAATGTTTTTCAAAGTTGGCAACTTTAATATATATGGATTTCAACTCCCAGAAGGCTGGCCATGGAATTCTGGGAGTTGAGTCCACCTCTTAAAGATACCAAGTTTTAAAACCAATGATCTGGAGGGAGGTAATAGAATTGGCCATCCCATGGAAAGGCATATGAGGATGAGAAACTGTGAAGACAAATATTCCTAATGGCAACACTGTAATATGGGTCTCCCTCTTTGGCTACTTACGTGTCTCTCATATCTCATCCTTTCTCTGTTGAACTCAGGAAATTGTACAGGGATTTGGGTTATCTGTGTAATCTTTAAAATAACCCCACAAGGTAGGTTAGGCTGAAATAGAACCAGTATCCTCCAGCAACAGAATATGGATTAGAAATTATCTTCCCATACTCAATCCATCATTCTAAACAGTTCACCTCAGCACTTCAGTGCAAGGTGTAATTGTGTTTCTTTATATTACATTTACCCCATCTTGCTCAGCTACCGTGGAAATAAGCTGTTGCTGTTATGGTTGCCTGATCCATAGCTGGACAGGGATTAAAGATGAAACATGTATCCTTCGAACTGCAAGCGGAAAATGGGACCCTGAATTCAACATGAGTTATTCAACTCTCTTTCTTTCAGCATTATTGTTTCTTTTGCATCCATACATTACCTCAACAACAACTCTCCAACCAGTTTCATTTCTCTGTTGCTCCAGGTCCTATGTCACCATGCAGCACTATGGAGTGAATGGCTATTCTCTCCATGCCATGAATTCGTTGAGCGCGATGTATAACCTGCACCAACAGGCAGCACAACAAGCCCAGCACGCACCTGATTACAGACCCTCAGTGCATGCCCTCACGCTGGCAGAGAGACTGGCTGGTAAGAGCAAGGACGGGTTTTGTGCCAGGTGGAAGGGAGTATGGGAACAGCATCCCTCTCATGAGTTACCTAGGGGTCAGGCATTTTAATAAAGTCAGAGCTGATATGACTGGAAATGTCCAATCTTTCCAGCTGTGTGTAGGTTCAAAAAGGAGAGGAAGAAAGTATGTTACACTTACTTATTTCTCTTCCTTGCAATTCTCAGGACTTCTCACGATTGGGATTTTTGTTTTGTTCTTAGTACATTTTCCCCTTCTATTCATTTATTTGGTGGTACTTATAGAAGAAGTGCAAGCCCCAAACATCCATATTTGGTAGTAGTCAATTTCATCGAATATTCAGAAAATAATGAATGAGTTAATGTCTTGTTAAAAGTATTTCCAAGCCACTTCTCCCTAGAAAAGCAATTTACAACCATCCTTGAAACATTGCGGAATAAAAAGAGTAAGAACAATAAAATCAAAACAACCCACCCTAAGGCACACATTAGTGAATACAACTTTTCCGAGAGTACTTCTTTAATGCATCTGTATCTTTGTGTGTGTCACATTCCAAAACATGCACTGTTTTAAAAAGCCTCTTTCCCATACAATTTTGTTTGCGTAAATTTGTGAGAGACAGTGAGAGACGACCTCATTCATTGCTACCACCGAATGAGTTTATTTTCTCTCATTTTGAAACCTCTGGAGGACTTATTTATATTCCTCTTGGGACATCCTTGTCTCTTCTGCAGTGGAAACTCTTTTTTTCCAGATTTTAGAAAATAGATCTTCCCAAAGACCCTTCTTTTTTACCAGGTTTTATGAGGGTCCGAACTCCCAGGGATACCCCCATGGATTCAGAAAGCTGAGCTCTGTAGACAATAATCTTCTACATATACAGTAGAGGTTAATAGAACAGCAAAGGGGCAGAGCTTCATGATATTTGCCATCCCTTCTTTTCATCCGTAATGTTTACCCAAACCCTGTGCTGTCCAGATTTGTTGACTTTGCTAGCTTGGATTATGAAAGCTGAAATCCATTACTTCCGGTGGGACCTGATTAGGGAAGATTGGCTTACATACAAGAGCAAATGTTTGAAAATTACTTGTACTTCTAATACAATGATCTTCATCAATTCAGCCTTGTACGTTGGATCTTGCCATGTTGCTTTCTTTGGTCAAATCAAGCAGTGATGTCTACCTAGAGGTGATGGTAGCTTTGAAGCAGAAGTTTTTCCAATTATTATTTTGTGTTTGCTGCCATATTATAATGTTTTAACACACAAATTACACTAATTAAATTGGCCACATTTCTTATCTTCCAACGGCTGTACGTTTCAAGACATCATCTTGGAGGCCCGTTATGGCTCCCAGCACCGCAAACAGAGGAGAAGCCGCACAGCTTTCACAGCCCAACAACTGGAAGCCTTGGAGAAAACTTTCCAGAAGACTCACTACCCAGATGTGGTGATGCGGGAGAGATTGGCAATGTGCACTAATCTGCCAGAGGCTAGAGTACAGGTACCCATCAATCAGTATTTCTCATGGGAAGACAACTGAGCTAAATGCAGTTCTACTACCTGAACAGAGATGATCTGTGAATACATGTTTTATCATGATAATAGTGTCTAAGAATGGTACAACTAAGTGTATCTGAAGAATAAAATAGTTTTTTAGCAGCAGAAATGCCTATTAGCTAAGATGGAAGAGGGTTGGTTTCTCTTAGAATGGGGACTGTACGTGAGTGCTGTCGTTTCTTAGCCTTAATCCAAATGTTAGATCTTCTGAAAACTCTGAAAACAGATCATGTAGTTCATGAATATTCTTTTAATTGCTGCTTCAGAGCATAATATGATTATGAAACACCCAGACAAATGGATCGAGCTTCTTGGCCGTATTTCCTTTTTTGGTCCTTCAAGTATGACACTCACTTGGTGATTAACATATGCACTTATTTCTGCTCATATGCTATAAGCATAGGATTAAATTGCACAATGTTGTTTATGTACAGTGAAAGCTTGGAGCTCATATTCTGATCAAGATCATTGCCTGTGCAGAGGAGCAGGTTTAAAGGTGTTTCAGAAAATCGGAATACCAAGGGCGAATTAAGAAAGAGGGGAAAAAAGGAAAAAAAACAATGTTCTTTTTCCTCTTCTCCCTTCTCTTTTTCATGTGAGAAGGTAGATTTCATAAATTACCACACCTGGTTAGGGTGCATAAACTGCTATAAACAAAAATGAGCTTCATTCAATGTTATATATTTAACATGTTGTAAAATTAAGCCTGCAGTTGCAGAAAAGTTAAGGCATGTTAATTTGCAGCTCTCTGTCTCATTATGAGCTTTAAAATATTATTTCTGCTTTTACTTAATACTGTGCATACATTTCTAATAGCTGCTAATAACACGGGATCCAAATTAATTATTTTGATGATGGTATTCCAAGACTTGATCTTAAACTCACAGCACTATCCTAGGCATATATTTTCATATAATTTTATGAAAGTTTTTTTTAAATATAAGAACTCATGCAACATAAAGAAAAAGAAAAAAAAGATAAGTGCAAGAGAGGAAAAGAAAAAAAATAGAAAAGGAAGAAAAAAGATCCAAAGAAGTAGCTCCCAATTTTCTTCACAACAGTTATAAGTACAATTATATGTTTACCTCTTACATTATGGTTACAACATCTCTCTCTTCTTTCTAAAATTTATTTTGTTTAATAATCAAAAACATGAATCAGAATTTCATTTTTTTCTGTCCCATATAAAATAATTACAAGAAGTTCCCGGTCAGCAATAAATGTAGATAGTGTCTTTTCTTTGATCAAATAGTCAATGTAAATCATGCATACAATAATCTTGCTGTAGTGATCATGCAGTACAAAAATGAATGCCTGTGACTTTTTCCCAACTATTTATCCAGTTTATCCCTTCCAAAAAGAACCCCTCTGGTTTCTATTGTATATTAATCTTTAAGATCCTCCAAAGCAATGTATGTATTTGGATCATAAAAAATGTGGGTGAAGAATTTACTTCTGCAGCAACAACAAAAAAGAGAAAAAAATAGAGATGCAGTTGTTTTATACATAACTCTCCAACTAAAACAAGATCTTGTATTGATTGATCTGCATTGTAGACTTATTGGGATAGAAGTTAATTTGCATGGGGCTAAGACTTTGAATTATATCTTGTTTAATTTTTTTTCTAAAAAAATAATCATTTTTCCCTCTTTTAAATAGCATTTGCTCCATTTATGTTCCACATTAAGCATTTTTACTCCATCATGAAGCGAAAAGTTTAGAAAAATCTATGCTTGTAGCACCTGCTTCAGTATCATCTTTCAATTTCTTGTTCTACTATTAGCATTTTTGTGTAGTCTTCTCTGATACCTCCATTTGGATCTCCTATTTCTCTTTGAATTTTTCTAAAAATTCCCTCATTTTTTTCAACATAAAACTTTTGCTATTTAATTATAAAAATCACACCTTGTAATTTGTCCCATCAGAATGGGATTTTCTCCCCGCTTTAATCTCTCAGTGAAAAAATATTTTTTATGCAAAATTCTAATAAGAATTTCTGTAAAAGCAATTATATCTGATTTATCATATTAAAATGCTGCTGCAAAAGCTGATTTCTTGTCTTCTTCCTGAGAAAACACCAACATATCCCTTAGTATGTTTCTTGTTCTTTCAGATCTGGAATTTATTCTACATACTTTAGCAATTTCTGCTTCAATGTCATCTTCTTCCTAATCCAAAACATTTGCCAGGGCTTTAATAAACTCTTCTCTAATATTTTTTATTCCTCCTTTATTGCTCTAAGTCTCAAACAAAATTCCTTCTCTCTCAATTCCAATAGAGCTAGATTATCAAGTTCTCTTTTCAATTCTCTAGCTATAACTTCTGTCTTATTCTCTAAAATGTTCGATTTAGTCATTGACCTATTTTACTACATGGACACTTGTTTTACAAGCTTGCCATCTGTTTAACTTCATCTTTCATCTCCTCTTCCATCTTTACAAATCTTTCACCTATTCTTCTTTCAAAAACTATCAATTGATTTAGTTACTTCAGTATCAAGTGACTCTGCTAATATATTGGCCAATTCCTCAAATATTTCCTGAAGCAAATCTGGTTTAATTTCTTCCTCTGCAGGTTGCACTAATTATCCTCTCCTCCCCTCCATTGTCACTGCTTTTCTAGTTGTCTTGCTTGCACTGTAATCCCAAAAGGAAAGTGTCTTAAAGAAGTGTGTGGGGGGGAGAGACAAACTTCCCCCCTTTTATCTTTCTGTGCCTTTAATACTTTTGTCTTTAATGCCGCTCCATAATCAACCTCACAATTGTCATCTTCATAGCTACAGTCAGCATTACTGTCTTACTCATTACTTTTTTCTTTTAGATTCCAAAATCCATCAATTGTCTGGACTTTTTAATAGTAAACAGAAAACATTCCCACAAATATCTGGTTCAATTGTCAAATATATTTGCAATTTATTCAAAAGCATTTTCACAAAAACTTGATCTTTCAAAATAACTGTCCCCCTCATCTATTTTAAACTTTCTTATATGAGCTCCTTGCCAAGCTTTTTGCAAAAAAAGTAAGTCATTAAAGCTCTTCCTTCCTTTGTAATAAAAAAAAGAATTATAACTCACCAAGTGGAATCTTATCCCATCACTTAGAAAATATCTCTTTAGCTATAAATTAATTACATGCTGATTGTGAAATCCTCAGCTCCTGCAGTCTACTCATGAGAAGCAGCTAACCAGAGTGCAAATGGGTAATCACCGGATCTCTCCTTTATCCAGAAATATTTGTGCCTGTTGATCTCTGCTGATCTAGCTGCTGATCTACATTGTATTGCCATTACTGTTTTTTTCCTCATGATCCTTGCCAGAAGTTCATCACTAACTTATGCATATTGACCCAGCAATAAATTCAAATACACTTAATGGGGTTTAAGTCTGAATAGTATTAAATTTAAATAGGATATCAACATCTTCTATCTGCTTTAATTTTAAACCTTTATCAGACCCAGATTTATTGCAGGTCATATTTTCAAACAAAACAATTAGGAATTCACTGCTAGCCATTTATAAACAGGAGAATATTCTGATTAAACATTGAATTTGTTTGAATTTGTACATGTAATTTGCTATGGTTTCTGGAGTGGGCATGATGAGGAAGATTCAATATTCAACACAAAATGTTTACCTTTTACTCTTTCCTTTCCCCCTTTTCTTTCTCTCCTGTTTTTTTTTTTGGGGGGGGAAACAAAGGTTTGGTTTAAAAACAGAAGAGCTAAATTTCGAAAGAAGCAGCGCAGTCTGCAGAAAGAACAGCTACAGAAGCAGAAAGACTCAGAAGCCAATCACAGTGAAGGCAAAGCAGACACTCCTGTGTTAGGAACACCAACTCCAGTTCCCGATGCAGACAAGTCTCTGAGTTTGCCAAGGGAGGTAAATGCAGAGCTCAGCCTGACTCTCTCTGAGCATTCAGCCAGTGAGTCAGCAGCCGAGGACCAGACAGACAAAGAGGAGGAATTCAAGATCTCACTGGAGGAGAACAAGGAAGAGAAAAGCCCTGGAGGAGAAACCAAGGTGCTGAACAGCAAGAGGACAAGTCCAAAAGCAGGTCAGAAGAAAACCAATTCCCTTTGCTAAGAATTTTTACCTCAGAATCCATGTTAGATTAAAGTATGCAAACTCAGGTTCCAGATCTCTTAACAATGTAAGGTTTAAAAAAGAAAGATCTTGAGGGTAGAGAAGGGAAACACACAACAAGGACAATGTTCTCAGAAAATACTGAGAACATTAAAAACCCTTTAAAATAATCACACTGAACCATTTCAGTCACTTAAAGATAGATTATTTCAAAGGGGAATTTTTTCTCTCTGAAGAAAAGTGGCCTAAACATTTGTCTTTTATGTCTTGAGTTACTCCATTACGTCATATTCATTATTTCATTCACTGAGTCAGACAGAACAATGCCAATGAAGCAATGGGGCTGCTTCCTTTTTTTGGACCCTGGGCTAGCTAGGAGGTTGTTTCAAAAATCCCCAATATTCTCAAAGCATTGTCATGACCCTAAAGTTGCCCATTTTTACCTAAACTTCAAACTGAGCCTTAACCTGGTAACAAACTGTTAGTGTGAAGGTATTGCCAAAAAAGACTACCATTAACTCTGGTTGTAGAATCACAAAGTTGCAGCTTTATATTGTAAAAAATCAAGGAATACCTTCATCCATCTTAGTGTGGCTTTAGAGCAATTTTTCAATTATGTACATAGCCGATGGGATATGTACAGCATTCTGAACTATTTCCTACAAACAGAAGCCTTGCATCCATCTTAATATGATGTGTTTTTTTCCAGACTACAATGCAGGTTTACATTCAGCTTTTGTTTTAATGAATGCAAGGGTAACATTTCACACAAGTGATTCATTCTTGGATGAGTTCAATCCAGGCATATACCAAGCTATGTGGCAAATATTTAAAGACTAAATGGTTGGTGCCAAGTAATGAGGTTGCCTATATAGATAGTTGTTTGTTACCATCACTTTGTTGTCACATAACAATCTGGCAAAGGAGTGATGTAGTAACACTGAGCATGACAGCAATAGAGGAAACAGAAATATTATAAATGGCTGCTGTGTAAATTTTGGCCTTAGACTTAGTTCAGACAATATTATTTTTGAACTTCTCTTTACAATTGCTAAAGGAATCTTCTAATATTTTCTAACCCAGGTCTATAAGTTTATTACTGCATGAATATCTGTGCTTAGAAATGTATGCATGTTTTAATTTTTGTTGTAAATCCTTACCTCTGAATGAAATGGATAATATATAAAATGAGCAATTCTAAAGTGTTTTTGTATTTGTATGAAAGGAAGAACAAATTACTGTTCCTGAAGATATCATGTTTTACCTGGGTCAAAATTACTAAGAATGATTGGCAGAGTTTAGACAAGAATGCGTCTAGGGGCATCTGAAATTCTGGGACCCAAGTTCTTTTACATGAAAGAGGAAGCTGTAGATTTCCAGAGGTTACTAAATACATCTCCCTATATCTCTTGGCATTGGGATCGCTGTCTGGGGCTGCTGGCAGTTATGGAGAAGCAAGGAGAAGGCCAGGGGTTCCCTACCCATTGTACACCCAAATCATGTTTTCAAGCATGGCATTAAATCCATCATTCTTTCTCCCTTAAAACGCTGCCCAGAGCTTGAGACAACTTTTAAAAATCCCAACGCAATTTATTCATTCCAGGTCAGAGCTTAGGTCTTCATTGACTTGATTTTGTTGTGTTTAACAATGCAGATTCCCCTATCAGCACTGCTGCCACCGCATCCTCCAGCAGCAGCATGTCTCAAGCACATTCCTATTCGTCTTCTCCTCTCAGCCTCTTCCGCCTTCAAGAGCAGTTCCGCCAACACATGGCAGCTACCAATAACTTGGTCCATTATTCATCCTTTGAAATGGGAAGCCCTTCTACCATGCCATATTTGGGCATGAATGTCAACATGGCACCCCTAAGCTCACTGCATTGCCAGTCTTACTACCAGTCCCTCTCCCACGCCCAGCAGGTGTGGTCCTCTCCAATTCTCCAGGCATCTTCTACTCTTCCCAGCCTGAACAGTAAAACAACCAGTATTGAGAATCTCCGGCTGCGAGCGAAGCAACATGCTGCCTCTCTGGGACTAGATACTTTACCAAACTGAGGGCGAGCCAAACTCCAGCAAAAGTCCAATAAACAGATGGCTTCAAGGAAACGCCCAAGTCTCTGCCACCGGAGAGAAGGATTTCTGACGTAGAGCCTGCTACTTTCAATTTTGTCCCGCTTAAGGTGCTCCCATTTGGGGGAAAGGGTTTGCAGAAGTCGTGTGGAGTCCACATCTTGCATTACCTCTGCCTCTTTGCACTGGCCAATTTAAAAAAAATAGCCTACAGAAAGGTGTTTTAAAATGTGAAATTGTCTTCAGAACTGTGAGTCAAATATGAACTGTTTGGGAACGTTGTTATTATTCTATTTGTTGAGAGCTTTGCTTTAATTTGGGGTGGGAGCAGAACTGAGAAGAGGAAGTCCGACTTCAAACTGTATATAGTTTACATGTTCTTTCACTTGTGTGTTAATATCAGTGTTGCCTTACGCAGAATTGTGGAACGCCCCTCCTTCCATTTTCTTTTGCCTTTTATTCTTATTCAGTAGATAGAATAAATACTGTCATTGCAACAAAAGACGGACGCTGGTTTTACACAGTCAGTATTCCTAATGCAGTTGAACAAAAAATAGTTCTGAAACTTCAGTGCCACTTTTTCCTGTATGTTATGAACACCAGGATATAATTAAGAATTGATTCTTGGTTAAGCACTTGCGGTCGGACAGGTTCAGATTTTTTTTTTTTTGGAAGCACTTCCTCAAATAAAATGGCTGAAAGCCCTACTAATTTTTCTGTACAAATTCCAAAGACTATTACCCACTTTCTTTCTCTCTTCTGCTAAGATACATAGTTTTCTATTTGTATGTTTGTGCAACTTTGAAACTGAAACACAGTTATCCAATGGTGTGCTTTATCTGCCAGGTCTTTTCTATATTAGTTGCATGCAAGGTCAAGGCAAGAGATGTTGACACCCTTCCACTGGGCAGTGCATGGCACCGTTCTCCTGCCACCCAAACAAAGGGCACTGTACTGTGTCTAATACATTTGCTGGAGATAGGAAATCCCAAAGGCACTTTTCATCCTCCCTGTAATAATAGTAATAATACATTTCATCACCAACTGTTTTGCTGACATTTTACACCATCTCAATCTGGTTAATGGTAGAGCTAGTTGTTACATCTGTGCTCTAATTCTATCAACTAACACCATCGATGTTCCAAATGTGTCTTCAACCCAAGAAGATTGCCTGCAATACCATAGTGCTTTGTCTCCAATTGTGGAGTGATGCATCAGCATGAGAAATGCTCTTAAGAAAACGTAAAAAACTTCTGCTGTATATATGAGGCATTTTCATACCCTCACATTTTACAAAAGTTGTGACTTTGATGATTCTAAATTATTTAGGGCCAATTTAAATCCAAACAATGAATTTCTTTAGATTGGGGAAATCAAAGTGCTTTTTGCATGACAGTAATGTGTTTTCAACCCAAGAAAATTGCCTGCAATACCATAGAACTAGATCAGGATTTAAGGGTAGATTATGGTGTTCTACTCTAGCTAATGTCAAATATATCAAACAGAAGAAGACTTAATACTTTCAGTTTGGAAGACTAACAACCACTTTTTGTTTTAAAATATCTACCTGGTATCTACAAACAAGGCCATGGATTCATTCTGCTTAAAAGAATATTTCTTATATGTCTCCAAAGTAATTCTCTCTAGATTTGTTGGATTTCAAATTCCCTAACTTGCTGCCTATGAATGATAAAAGTTGCCATAGCTCAATATTACTGGAATGCAACACGTTGAGGAAGGCAGAAATTAAATAGTACAAAAGTGAATAACTTACACAGAACACTGAGAATTTAAGAAGTGGGGAAAATCAAAGTGACATTAAAAAGTTATAAGAAAGATGCTACAATGAAATTAATCTTTCATACAAATTAATTTCCTGTTAGAAGACATAGTGCAAATACATGGGAAAAGCATTTTCCAGATTTTTTTTCCAGCTTGGAAAATGTTTTGCCAACAGCTAAATAAAAGAGAAATCTTACAATGAAAGATTGTCATTTTAAAATATTATTGCCTGAAGTCTGTAGGAACTTAAGAAATTAGCAAACTTATTTTAGAACTTTTATTTTCTATAAATGTAACTCTTTCCTATGATTTCTTTCCCCTAAAGGTTGCAAAGCTTATTCTGGTAAAATTTAGACTTGCTCAATCCAGGTTTGATTTTGGAGTTTGCAAGCATTCCTCTTGTGTTGACTGTAAAACTTTCATTATTGTCATAATAATTTTTGTACACTACTTATATATCTTCAAAATTTAAGGTCATACATTCTGCAAAAACAAAACAAAACCTGATTTTTCATTCAGGAACATAATGCATACAGATATATACACTGTTTTTACATCTTGTAATTTTACTGAAGTATTTAATTACCCTCTTATTTCAAGGACTTTGTAATTAAACTAAGGAAAAATTCTGTTGTTCTGAAAGCTTTCGTTGAATGTTAACACAGAACATTCCAATGTCAAAATTACTTTAGCATCTCTCAGAAGCATTACAGTACAAATTTGATTTTGAAGGAGAAAAATAAATAGTAAAAAGAAAAATTAATGAATTGTAATGTAAATCAGTCTTCCCCAAAATTATATAGATGACCAACTGCCTATGTCACAGTCTGGTTAATAAAATAATATGTTGTACCTTTTAAATACATGTGAAGCATACCTGAATGGAATCACAGATTTTGAGTCTGAAATTAGTGATATTGTATTCTTAAATTTTTCAGAGTAGTTTCACACACAGTTTAGAAGCTCCATATTGAAGCTGATCTGATCAGCGCTTTGAATATTTGATCCAAATTTAAGCCCCTGGAATTCTCTTTGCCCCATTTATGTGTCTGAAGTCTAACCAGTTTTTGAGAACAAATTGTATTAAAATAACAGCCAAGCTCATACTAATAGGTAAGGAAAAAAGTTCTTAGGTTGTAGTGTATCCTTTTTAAGTGCTTCAGGAGATTATACATTTCCCATTATAGGTGAGGAACCTTTCCTTAACTCAAGGATCTTATTATACTGTAATTCACTTTCCAAGGGCTGTATGCCAAAGATAGCAGGAGCCCCTGAAAAAAGTGGGGGTAACAAAAGTAAGATTTTCATCATCTGCATTCAAACCAAGCTGCTCATTCTCTTATATAATCAATGGCTCCCACTCCATGAAGATATGATTAGCCTGGGCAGAGTGAAGGAAACTTTCCATTGAGTATAAGATTCTCTCGCTGATCTTCAATATCACATACACAAATATCTTAGAGGCTGAAAGCCAAAAGCTGGAAACAAAACTAAGCTCTACCCCTTATCCCTGAAATAGTTTTTATGTGCAGACAACTGATGAACTCCCTTTTGCAGTCTGAAGCAATGAAATGAACTGTTCGTTTGGCACCTTTTCCTGAACATTTTCACAATAAGGCTATGGGGAAAGTTCCAGATATTGTTAAGCTTTGAACATTTCTGCAGTTACCAGTTAAGCTGCTCCTGTCCTTTGCTCCTGTCTAAATCAGTCTAGGTGATACATATCTGGACTGAGTCAGTTTGGCCATTGTTTGCTAGGAAGATTAGACTGCAGGCTGCCGTGTCCTCAAATTGGACATTTCCATGTTGTGCGCTCTTTACCATGTTATTGAAGGAAAGCAATTGCCAATTACTCTGTCTTTCTGTGCATTTTCATGTCTGTACATATATATGAAGACTGATAAATACAAATACATACATTTTTCTGTATGTATATGCACACACACACAAATATAAATACATATATAAATTTATAGACATATAAATTTATATATTTATATAAATAATCAAAATGCACATATAACTAGATTCAACACCCAACTTCCAAAATAAAATTCCTTGCTTGCCAACCTGCCAACTCTCTTATACTATGATATTTTTTTATCTTTAAAAAAAACACCAGTGTTTAAAAAGGTTGCTGGTTCATAATCCAGCAAAAAAAAATTGTCATTAGTGTCTTTCCTTCAGCTTGCCAGCTGAGGGCTTTTAAAAATAATAATGCAGCGTTTCATCGTTCATTATTCTTTTTCAATCCCTGGAGATAAATGAGAGAGAGAATAAAAAGAACCATTGTAGCTATCTAAAAAAAAGAAATTAGTAATTAAAAACACACACATTTCTAATGGGTTTGGAACCAGCAACCCTTATTTATCAAGCCAAATGTTTAACCACCATGCTATCTGACTGGCACTGCTGGAAGTAATGTCTTTGATCAGGACAAGTATTGTTTCAATTTGGGAGCATTTTTTCCCCTTGCAAAATAGCAAATGAAGTGCTGGGGTTAGCCCTTCAGTTGAAACAGACAAAAGAACTTGGAGTGATATAAGACAAAAAGGCTACTTTCAAACCATAGCAGGAAAAGCCCCCTGAGATTCATGGATGGAGGTGAGTAAAGGCTGATATTTTCCATTTCTGGCCTGAAAATATTTGCTGTCCCATTGTGCGAACAAGCCTGCAAGGCAGTGCAGATATACCTTACAACTAATAGAAGCGATAGTTCAGTAGCAACTGGAGGGCTACAGGATTCCTATCCTCTCATATATTAACAGTGAATTAAAATGATTGAAGATGTTGTCTTTCAAATACACTCTCCTTTCATAAAAGAGATTATGATCCTTTCTGATCACAAGTTGTAAACGGGATTATCAAACTTTTTAAGATCATTTAATCTATTAGCTGAAAGAAATATTTGCATACCTAGAACTACTGATCAGGAAGTAAAGATTTAGTGCTAAGAGACTTTCTGTGTTCAAGTGAATTTTTTCCCCTCTGTTTTTTGCTTAGTTTCTTGTGGAAACTCATCAAGTTCTTGTGGAACCCTAAGATTTTGCAAAACAGAGTTTTAAAAATCCTGGGGTCAATCAATTCTATCTCCCAAAAGTCAATGATCTGTTAAAACTTTCTGAAGATGGGCTACTTTGTACAGTTATATATAAGGTACAGAACTAAATAAAACCCTGCTCTGGTGATAAGTGGGAACTGCCTCTGGAGTTTGTTTTCACTGAATAAACTAAAGTACAAATTTCATGAAACTGCATATTGATTTTATGAAATAATGATATATAACAACTTAAAGATGAGGAAAAAAACATGAACACAGTATGTTTATTAGCCCCCCCCCCCACTACTCTGGATAAACTTGTACTTTTCTAAAGTAATTCAAATGCATAGAAAATGCACTGATGTATTTGTTTTTAGTGGAGAAAAAGGAGAGAACAATTTTGAAGGACTGTTAAACTTTAGATCACTGGGGCTAGGAAATTCTATCTCAAGAGAAGTCACATTTGAGAATAAATGTTTCATGAACTGATCTGTTACTACTAATGTTTAAAAAACCTCTGTGGCTTAAAAAAACCGCAGAATACATCAATTTAGATATTTATAAAAAGGTGATTTACAATGCCTCTATAGGTAGGGCTCAACTTACAGCCACAATTGTTGCTAAGTGAGACAGTTGTATTACAGTTGTATTGCCCCATTTCTTGCCACAGGTATTAAGTGGATCACTGCAGCTGTTAAGTTAGTAACACGTTTGTTAAGTGAATCTGCCTCACCCATTGACTTTGCTTGTCAGAAGGTCTCAAAATGTGATCACATGACCCCAGGACAGTGCAACCGTCATAAGTGGGAGTCAGTTGCCAAGCAGCTGAATTTTGAACACATGACCATGGGGATGTTGCAATGATCATAAGTTTGGAAAACAGTCATAAGTCACTTTTTTCACTGCCGTTGTTACTTTGAATGGTCAGTAAACATATGTTTGTAAGTCAAGGATTTCCTGTACTTACCAACTTGACCATCAAAATCATGCATATGGGCCATATCCAGATAAAGACCTAAACATTTAAAGGGTGAAAAAAAGCTGATATAATTTTCTGTAAAAATTAAGGTATAATGTAACAGTTTTGTGTTGTAGGATACACTACCTGGCCATGCAAATATGTATAATATTTATTTATTCTCTGATAGTTTAAAATAAATACAATTGTATTCTTTTGAAGCAGGCTGCAGCATGACGCCATGTAACCAACTTGTGTCTGTCTTACTTTATGTAAAATGCCTGTTATCTTCAGATAATAATAATAAAAAGTTATGAGGTTTCTTCGTTGTTTCTCTGTTTATTTGCTGTTTGTTTGTTGTTTATCAAGACAGGATCAACATTAGAAGAATGACCAAATTGCTTTCTTTTTTTCAAATTGAAGGTTAGAAACACCTAGATGACATTTTATTGTTTTGAAGAGTGATTTTATTCAAAATATTTTAAAAATAAATAAAAAACATTCTCCAGTTCAAAACCAGAGTTGGAATGGCATTACATGGACTGTTGGAAACCTAGTCAATCCATTCAAATTTTAAAAGTTGAAGTTTGGCATCCCAAGGATTACAAGAATTAAGGTATTTATGGCAATCTCAGAGACTGCTAAATTAAATAAAAATAAAATATTTTAGTCAAAATGGTTAAACCCATGAGAGTGCCATGAAGTTACCTGTAAATTTGCAAGATTCCAGATGAGAAAATCAATTTTTTATGAAATTTGATAAACTTGGCCACTGTATATTAGCAACCTCACTAAAAATTATCAGTAGAACCAAGAGCAAAAATTGGGAACCTCTAACTACAGAGTGAACAGATTTTAATCTTTTTCCCCAATACATCCATCCTGGAATCGGGTCCATATTTTTGTTTGTTGTTATATCCAAAGTGAACCTCGTTTTCCTGAAATATTTTCTATTCACATATTTTTATTTAGGAAAATAATGATATAATAATTAAAATATTTAAAATCACATATATTGTAGCATTGGAAAAGTAAATTTATGGCCCTTTCGTTCAATGGATTGAAGATCTGATTGACGTGCCACTAATGAGTGGACCGCATATAGACATAGACTTTTTATGGACAAATATAATGCAATATGAACTCATTTATACAGAATGCATTAGGTTAAAAAAAGAGCCATAAATATATCAGAAATATATATGCTTTGAAAAATATTTGTGTTCAATAATAAATGTAGAATTGTAACTATTTTTTATGATATACCATACTGTTTCTTTTTTGTTGAATTTTTCACTTTTATTGTCACAGCACTTTTTATGTATTTTTTCTCTTTGACAATATATCTTTCTATCACTATTATTTTTGTGCTTTGCTCTTTTTTGTTATTAATTAAAAAGCAATAAAGCTAAATTTAAATTTAAATATCACATATTTTTCTCTAAAGAGGGAAGAAACATCAGTATTTCCAAGTATAAGCATTATAATCTTTTTCAAATTTTAAAAAAACCCACATACACACACAGTGTTCCTGCTCATGACTAGTTATTTCATTTTGGAATAAACCCAGGTGTAAATTCAGAGTAGCCAGAATGTGGAATGATTCCCATTTAGAAAATGCTTAATAAACAGTATGTTCACTGCATGTGTCCTCACTTTGGTAGGATGTGACCAATAGTATATGGATTAACAAGTTAGTCTCCAGATTAGAGATCCTAAAGATAGTACAGCATGAACCTGCTTGGCCTAGTACAGGTGTAAGCAACCTTGGCTCTTTTATGACTCGTGGACCTCAACTCCCAGATTTCCTGAGCCAGCATGAAGTCCACGAGTCATAAAAGAGCCAAGGTTACCTACACCTGGCCTAGTAAGAGACTTTGGGAGAAAAACTGGGTTTTGGTTGACCTTGTGGCACATATTGATCAGCATATGTCCAAACTGATTGGCACTGTCCTAAACATGGAATTCTGGATGTAACTCCAATATAATCAAGATTCACAAGTTAGACTATATCTTGTCTATATTACTAATATGGAATTAGTATATGGAAACCTCAGTTGACGGACTCCTGATGAGAGACAAAGGTGAATGTTAGGGACACTTGTTACAATGCTTAAGTGAAAATGTGGAGCAAAATTAGAATCCCCAGGACTGTAGTCAAGACTAAGAAGTCAGGAAAAATCCTGAAAAAAGACAATGGCAAACCACTTGCATTCTGTTCCCAAGAAAATGATATGGCCATATCTTTGCATTTCCCAGGAGCTCAGCTCAAGTTAACAACTTTTTTCTCAAAGGTGCTTTTTAAAAAAGCAACTGTACTGTTTTTCCCTTGAGGAAGAAGAAGAAGATGTTTTGCTTGAGAAGCAAAACATCCTCTTTCTCAAGGAAACCCCCACCCCACCCCTGCTGGCTTTTGAAAAAGCACCTTTCAGACATCTATGACCTGGGTGACTGAGAATCTCCATAGACAGTTAACATCTTTTTTTCATGCTTGCTCTCAGCAGCCCGCATGCCCTCTTTAACGACAAGAGGGCATATAAGATAGGTGATTCCCTGAAGCATCATGGAACTAGTGGTAATCTTCAGCAGGATGGAAGAAGAATGGCCATCACAAACTGACCATAAGCCATGGTGACACGGTGGTTAGAATGCAGTTAGAATGCTTACCCTAACTCAATGCAGGCTAACTCATCGCTCATTGCCAGGATGTAATTCTGACCAGCTCAAGGTAGACTTAGCCTTCCATCTTTCCAAGGTCAGTAAAATGAGGGCACAGATTGTTGGGGACAATATGCTGATGTTGTAATCCACTCAGAGAGTGCTGTAAATCACTATGAAGTGGTACATAAGCTATTGCTATGGAATTGGAATGGGGGGATTCAAAATCTCGCTTTCTCTCTCAGCCCAACCTACCTCACAGGGTTGTTATTGTGGGAAAATAAAGATCTAGTCCTACAGTACATAAATCTAAGATTGACCTAAGCTTTGCATAAGATTACCTAAGATTCAGTTGTCTTCTCTCTAGGAATGAAAACCCAGCTGAGGATAGAAGCAGCAAACATCTATTCCAGATTAGTACATCCTCAGTTAGCACTGATGCTGGCTTCACCCAGCACATTGAATCATAAATTAGTCATATTTCAGCCTTGCATGTATATTTTTAAAAAAGAAGAAAGCTTAGCCATGACATAAAATAATGTGAGTAGAAGGCATTGCAGGCAGTCTGCTAAAGTAATATGCATGTAGCATGGAAGCTTTGAGGAGAAAGGCTATTTAGTGTACACTCTGCTTGAGACTGTTTCATAACAGTCAATCCAAGTAATTGGATATCCTTGTTAATATGTGGAAATATGCCATAAGCATCAGTAAATGTGCTGAATTAAATCTGTTTATTATAATCTTCTCTCATGACCATCCTTTTTATTCAATTTCTCCTGACTAAAACTAAATAATCTGTGTGGTGCATAAAAGTCAGGAAAATGTACCTATTTACTAATGTTTCTCTGACTAGGCTGTTTTCTGACAATCTGAGTAATTCCTTATTTTGTAAAACTTTGCACTGTTTCTATTAATTTAATTTAATTTAATTTAATTTAATTTAATTTAATTTAATTTAATTTAATTTAATTTAATTTAATTTAATTTAATTTAATTTAATTTAATTTAATTTAATTTAATTTAGTTTAATTTTAATTTAATTTTATTAAATTTATATACCGCCCTTTCCTGAAGGACTCAGGGCGGTTTACAGGGTATTTAAAATCAAACAGTACAAAATACAAAAGTTAAAAAACAATTAAAAAAAGATTAAATTATTCCTTAACTAAAAACCTCAGTTAAAAATTCTCAGCCTGGGCCGGAGAGCTCAAAGAGCCAGGTTTTCAGGTCCCGGCGGAATGAACGAAGGTCAGGGGCGGTCCTAAGCTCCACGGGTAGCTGGTTCCAGAGGGCAGGCCCAGCCACAGAGAAGGCCCTCCCCCTGGGTGTTATCCGCCGGCAATCTTTTACCGGCGGCACCCTGAGAAGACCCTCCCTGTGTGAGTGCACTGGACGAAGGGAGTTTGATGCTGGCAGGAGGTGTTCCCTCAAATATCCCGAACCCAAGCCATTTAGGGCTTTATAGGTCATCACCAGCACCTTGAATCTCACCCGAAGGGCAACCGGAAGCCAATGCAGCTCGCGGAGTAGAGGTGTTACATGGGAGTATCGGGAGGCCCCCATCACTACTCGCGCGGCCGCATTCTGCACCAGTTGAAGCCTCCGGGTGGTCCTCAAGGGCAGCCCCATGTAGAGAGCGTTGCAGTAGTCTAAATGGGAGGTCACGAGCGCATGAGTGACTGTGCGTAGGGCATCTTGGTCCAGGTAGGGTCGCAACTGGCGCACCAGGCAAATCTGGGCAAAAGCCCCCCTGTTCACGGCTCCTATATGATCTTCAAAATTGAGCCGCGAATCCAGGAGGACGCCCAAGTTGCGAGCCCTATCAATGGGGGGTAACACCTCACCCCCATCGTTAGAGATGGAATAGTCTGGTTGACCCGAGATGCCGGTATGCACAGCCACTCAGTCTTGGCAGGATTGAGACGAAGCCTGTTTCTCCCCATCCAGACCTGGACCGCCTCCAGGCAATGGGACATCACGGCAACGGCATCGCTGGGTTGGTTCGGGGTGGAAAGAAAGAGTTGGGTATCATCAGCATACTGATGATACCCCACCCCGAAACCATGAATGACCTCATCCAGTGGCTTCATATAGATGTTGAACAGGAGGGGAGAGAGAACCGACCCCTGAGGAACTCCACAAACGAGAGGCCTCGGGGCGGATCTCTGCCCTCCTGTCAACACTGACTGTGAACGACCCAGGAGATAGGAGGAGAACCACCGTAAAACGGTGCCTCCCACTCCCAACCCCCTGAGGCGTCGCAGTAGGATACCATGGTCGATGGTATCGAAAGCCGCTGAGAGATCTAATAGGACTAGGACAGAGGAGCAACCACTGTCCCGAGCCCGCCAGAGATCATTCACCAGCGCGACCAATGCCATCTCCGTGCTGTGCCCGGGCCTGAAACCCGATTGGTACGGGTCCAGATAATCAGTTTCCTCCAGGAACAGAGGAAGCTGATGTGCCACCACGCTCTCGACAACCTTCACCAGAAAGCGAAGGTTGGAGACTGGACAATAGTTATTTAAAACAGCCGGGTCCAGGACAGGCTTTTTGAGGAGGGGTCTCACCACCGCCTCCTTCAAGGCGGCAGGGAAGACACCCTCCTTCAAAGAAGCAGTTATTACTGCCTGGAACCAGCCTCGTGTCCCCTCCCGGGCCGCATAAACCAGCCAGGAGGGGCACGGATCCAACAAACAGGTGGTGGAGCTCAGCCTCCCCATGATCCTGTCCACATCATCAGGGGAAACAGGATCAAACTCAGTCCAGATAACATGCTCAAGACCGTCCGATTCCTCCACGTCAGACTCCGCCCAGTCAGAGTCCAAACCGGCCCGGATCTGAGCGATTTTGTCCGTCAGATGATGACTAAACTCCTCGGCCTGTCCCTGCAAGGGATCCTCCCTCACCTCCTGGTTAAGAAGGGAGCGAGTCACCCTAAACAGGGCGGCCGGGCGATTATCTGCGGACGCGATGAGGGCAGCGAAGTAATTAGCCCTCGTTGTCCTCATCGCAGCAAGATAAGACCTTATAAAGGTTCTTAACTGCAATCGGTCAGATTCAGAACGGCTGAACCTCCAACCGCTCTCTAGACCCCGTCTCCGACGCTTCATCTCCCGGAGCTCCGCAGAAAACCATGGAGCCCAACGGGATCTGCGCTGGGTCAGAGGTCGCAAGGGTACAACACAGTTGAGTGCCTCAGTGGCCGCCCTTTCCCAGGCATCCACCAAGGCATCAGCTGGGCTGTGAGTGAGGGTGATAGGTATAGACCCAAGTGCCATCTGGAACCGTTCAGGGTCCATTAGGCGCCTGGGGCGGAACTATCTAGTTGGTTCCACTGCCCAGCAGCGGGGGGTGGTATAACGGAAGACCAGCCGCAGGAGATGATGATCGGACCATGACAGGGGAGTAACAACCGGTAAACCCCCTCCCAAATCATCCAACCACTGCCCAGACAGGAACACCAGATCGAGAGTGTGACCCCCCACATGGGTCAGGCCTTGAATTACCTGGGTCAGGTCCATGGCCGTCATGGAGGCCATGAACTCCCGGGCTAGCTCCGATGACCCTCCCAGGGAAGGCAGGTTGAAGTCTCCCAGCACTATAAGCCTGGGGAACTCCACCGCCAACCCTGAGAGGGTGTCGAGCAGCTCGGGCAGAGCTGTTGCCACACAGCTGGGCACCAGGTATGTAAGCAACAAGCTCATCTGAACCCGAGAACCACATCTCAGGAGGAGGGACTCACTCCCACCAATCTGGACAATGGTGGTCTCCCGCGGACATAAAGTCTCCCTGATAACCACCGCCACCCCACCGCCCCTACCCTGAGCCCGTGGCTGGTGTAGCACACAGAAACCTGGGGGGCATAACTCAATCAGAGGGACCCCTCCCTCCGAGCCCAACCAGGTTTCCATAATGCATGCCAGATCCGCGTGTTTCTATGAAATGCTTAGTGAATAGCACCTTACACATTCCTTATAGAGTGCCAGATGCCATAATCATTTATCACCTTTATCTGCATCAAGTCCATTAAGCTCCTGCTAGCTGCATTAACCACCAAGTAATCAAATTAAATTCATTTTATATAGCAGTGTTTTTTTCTTAAATCAGCAGGAGTAGTTAATTCCTCATTTATGTTGAATGACTTCATGTTTCAATTGCTGCCTTTCCCATGTATAAATAGTAAATCTACATCTGGAATTGGAATAGATTAGGGGACATAGGGAATGCTTGCACGATTAAATTAGCAGCCCATTTTTAATCCCAAATTACACGCTAGAAAGCTAACAAACTAAGAGGAAATCTAAATAAAAACAGCAACAGTCAAAGGAAATAAGAGCATTTCAATTCAGTAGTCAAAACCTGAATGCCCACCAAAAAACTGCCTTTATATAAAAAAAATATTTCTAGCAGGCTTCATAATGCCATGCAAATCTGCAGATGTTGTTAAATCAGACATATTCTCAAGTTTATTTTCTGTTACCAAATATAAAACTACATTTGTTTCATAGGATGGAAACCAACTATTATATAAATTAATAACTTATTTCTTTCAGATTGCTGTGGTAATTCTGCTAGATTGTTTTTATGCTCTGATTGAAAAATATTTCCAAATTTAGCTTAACACTAGTAGTAAGATCCCACGTTATACTTCTGTCATCATTCTAAACTGATACTTTGCAAATCCCTGCACAATATCTTCCTAGGATCTCTTTATGTACAGATATCACAGGTCTTTTGAAATAAGACTAGAATGTCTGAGTTTCACACCAATGTTTGTAACTCACCAGATTCATCAAATATGTAAGTATCCCTCTTCTAAAATCTGCTTGCCATAAGGATATTCTTGGTCTACAAGAACAAACCAGGATGTTAGAATAGTTTTAACAGGGAGTTAGATTGAAATTAAATTGTGCCTCTGACAGTGGCTCTAGAAAGACAGAGGATCATGGCATTCCAGCACAATTGTAGATCACCTGTATACACTCTCTTGCTTCCATAAGCTCTTTCACCCCTTCAGTGGTTACCCAACTGCCTTTGACAAGGCTTGCTAAAGATCAATACAACAGAGGGGCAGTGGAATGTTAGATAGGTCTTGGAAATAGACAAACCAGCTGAGCAGAATATATATTATAGATAAATTTCAGTCCAGATCAATGATAGCATATCTGTGCTCTTTCATGTGAGTATTTCTTCAGATAGGCATGCAAGACAGTGCAAGACTTTTCCTATCAAAGGAATTACATGCACTAAAGCAAGGACCTGTCACCAAGATTTTTGCTTCTCTGAGGCCCTTTTCCTACTTGTGCAGATCTGTACACCGGGGAAACAAAGCAACCACTTCACAAATGCATGGCCCAACATAGGAGAACAAATCCATCAGGACAAGATTCAGCAGTCCATCTGCATTTAAAAGACAAAGGCAAATTTAGAAGACAGCAAAGTCCACATTTTGGACAGAGAGGACCGCTGGTTGGAAAGAGGGGTCAAAAAGGCCATCTGTGTCAAAATTGAACAGCCCTGTCTCAACAGAGGGAGAGGGATACAACATCATCTATCTCCAGTCTACAACACAGTCCTTTCAGCAGTTCCAAGAAGGCTCCACACTCATTTGCACTTCTCAGGTGACCCTGATGACACAGATAAACCTCCAGGGGGCCTCACCAAGTCTCTAAAAGAATGCAAATGACCAGCTGTCTGCAAGGAGTATAAATCCTTCCATTCCCTATCATCCAGTTAGAGTTGAAGAAGCTTCTTGGATGAGAAGTGAAATGTCTTTGGAGAAAAACAAGGAAGTCCAGTTGCCTTGTGAAAAAGCACCTTTGGGATAACTATGACCTGGATGACTGAGACATAGACACTTGTATCTAGCCATGGCACAAAAATACCTAGGCAACATTTTCCCCTACTGGATCCTCACAATTTTATTTTCTCTGATTCACACCTAGGTCACCATAACATCATTCTTAGCTCTTCCAAGATTGTTAAAGAATCTTTTTCTTTTTAATAGGCAGTACTTTGCTATGGGAACAACCTGCTTCAATAAGCTGCAGTCAGAAAGTAGAAGGGGAAACTGTCCCACAAAATAACTCTTTCAAACAGCCCCTTGATGCTTAGGGAGTCTATTAAGACAATGCCATTTAAACAGGATCTCATGAGAGTATAGTACTGTCTGCTATTCACTAAAAGACTTCAACCATTGTTCAGCTTTTGCTCAAGCCTAAAGAGAAGGGATGTGGTGGCTCAGTGGGTTAGGACGCTGAGCTTGTCAATCAGAAGATCGACAGTTTGGCAGGTCGAATCCCGAGTGCCTCGTAACAGAGTGAGTGCCTGTTACTCGTCCCAGCTTCTGCCAACCTAGCAGTTCGAAAGCATGTAAAAATGCAAGTAGAAAAATAGGGACCACTATGGTGGGAAGGTAACAGTGTTCCGTGCGCCTTTGGCATCTAGTCATGCCGGCCTCATGACCACGGAGACATCCTTGGACAAACGCTGGCTCTTCGGCTTTGAAATGGAGATGAGCACCGGCCCCTAGAGATGGAAATGACTAGCACACATGTGCGGGGGAACCTTTACCTTTACTTTTAAAGAGAAGAGGCTGCTGCTTTAAGGAATCCATTCATGATCCTTAATAGATCTTTTCCCATTCTCCAGCAGGGACCTGAGAAAGTCTTGGCTTCTTTAATAATAATAATAAGAAGAAAAGAGAGATTAAAAGCAGAACAGCAAAAGGGACAGGGATGGGTTCCAAAGGGGACACACACAAAAAAGTCAAGATGATGGCCGGCAACATGCAATCTGCGTCTTGCCTCTTTTTTTTACATGCAACATATGCCATATATAAAATCCAGGGCTTCAATTGCATGGTCTTTGCACCATCATGCCATTTTGGATTCCACCCCGCCTCTAAGGACATCCTTGTGGGAAGTCATGCTTTGTCCTTTCTCTTGCTATTTTATCTTCACAGCAGAAAATAATAAGTAAGGGTAAAGTGAAAGGAAGAGGATGCTGGTGGAAATGTGTGCAAAATCCATTATGAAAGTGATGAGGGGTGAAATATATCTTCAGTCCACAAGAGGCAGAAAATATGCAGAAGGGGGGAGGCAACCTCGGCTCTTTTATGACTCATGGACTTCAATTCCCAGAATTCCTGACTGACTCAGCTGATTCAGGAATTCTGGGAGTTGAAGTCCATGAGTCATAAAAGAGCCGAGGTTGCCTACCCCTGGCTTAGAGAAACTCCTCCCTAATTCACATCAGTATAAGAAGGAGAGGAGGCCCAGCACAATCAGACTTGCAATATTAGTATCGCTACTCTCAATAAAAAGTTGCTTTAGCTTTCTTGTGGAATCCATTTCCTGGTCTGGTGAGGCTGACAGTAGGCTAATAAGCCTCCTTGGTGGAGGGTGGACTGAAATCTAAATTGCCCAATCCCAGACCATTTTTTCTCCTCTTGAAGCACAGGAAAGAGCTTTGATGCAGTGTGCTAGTTGATTCAAAAATAAGTAAATAATAGCACAATATTAATGGTCAACATTTTTCAAAAGGAGCCTATTTCCAAATACTGTTTGTATTATCTAGCAGCCACATATTTTAAGCACCTGAACTTTGTGGAAACCAGAAGTCTATTGTTTGCTATGAGATTTATTTATTTATTTAGCTTATGGCTGGTCACACTGCTATGAGATGAAGAAAAATCGAGGTGAATGTTCATTGGCATCAAAGAATTAAGAGGTTTTTTTAAACAACAACAACAACACATTCTTTTGCTGCCATCTTGTGAACATCCAGATTTTTGCAGCTCGTTTAAGGCAGCCCTCTGCTACAGAGAAGAATCAGTTTTATTGTGTCCCATTGCTTGTTCCCTAGTCAGTTGTGCTTATGTTTTCACAATTTCAGTCTAAAGTACACAGAGGTGGGTTGGGAGGGGTGGGGTGGGGGGGTGGAAGGACCATACGAATTCAAAACTCTTGCTTCCAAATCAGGTTTATTTAGCTAATCTCCACTTGTTGCTAAAAGTAATGGGCGCTGTAGTCAAATACCACATTGGAGAAGGCTACAACAGAGCCAGAATATTCCTGCAGGGTCACACACAAACAATACATTTGTAACTTTTCACAACATTTGGAATGGTTTTGCTTTAACTCTTTGCATTTTTTGGTTTGCGTGCCAAATTACACTGATTGGTTGGCAGGGATTCCAACCAGTCCCCAACAATAAAAGCCCTCCAGATTGGCAGGATCTGCTTTCTGACAGGTTATTGCCTGTGCCAAATGAGACAGAAATGCGCATAATCTTGTAAAATGAAAACCAAGGACAGACCTGTCCCTGTCTTAGATGAATAAGTATCCCATTACATTGAGGAATGACAGCCCCAGGCTATGATTATGCCACCATTATATTCAAAGCATCATGGTTTGTCAGACTGAATAAATTTTAGTAAAATAAAATAAAAAACATCCGATGTATAGCCAAGCATACAATCTATTTTTGTGCTTCATATCTTTTGATTATTTTTACAGATTATTGGATAAAATAGCCTCATGTTTAAGCATGTACTGAGGCTGCCAACCCTTGGTCTTAAAACAACATAACTAATCCATTAACTCTGTGAATTACAGTGGTCAAGAGCCAGCAGAAGGACAATCACAAAGCAGAGCAGTAGTATTCAGTGCTTTTTTTTTGTATAAGAAAAAGGTGCCAGAACTCACACATGTCATACAACCCGCCTTGCCTATCCTACAAGGTTCCATCCAAAAAAGGTGCCGGAACTTCGTTCTGAGCGTTCTGTGAGAAAAAAAGCCCTGGTAGTATTTAGGAATGATACATCTACAGTACTCTCCCCATGTTGTTTATGGCAAATTTCACTGTCTCAGAGGTGGCTGCTGTTGTTTTAATATGCTGCTACACCAACAAAGGTAAAGATTGGGGTGTGGGGGGGAGTGGAAATGCTGTATCCTTCATATTTAGCAGCCACAAAGTCACATTTCCTGGAATATTTCCAGGAGCAGACCTGGTTTATTTCTCTCTCCCCCAGTTCATGGTTGGAACAAGCCACCAGGATGATCTTGGCAGAGAAAACAGAGGCATACTTGATAAGGTTGGGGTATTGTAATGTCCCAAAGTTGCCTTTTCACAAGGCAACTGGACTTTTGTTTTTCCTTGAAGACCTTTCGCTTCTCATCCAAGAAACCTCTTGAGTTCTGTCTTCTGACAGTCAAACTGAAGAAGCTTCTTGGATGAGGAGCAAAAGGTCTTCAAGGAAAAACAAAAGTCCAGGTGCCTTTGAAAAAACACCTTTGGGATAACCATGCCCAAAGGTGTTTTTGTAATGCCTTTTTCATAGGGCTTCTCTTAATAGCTTTATGAAGCTATAAAATATTGCAGCTCAAATAATCATGGGCACTTCTCCTTGGGACTGTAGGCTACCACAAAAACTGCACTGGTTATTGGTTATCTTCCAAACTCCATCCTAGATGTTGACTGTTACTTTTAAAGCCCTTCATGGTTCAGGGTCTGGGTCAGGACTGCCCTCTCCCTCTGCCTGACTAATGGGTTGTTGTAGGGTGGCCATTCTCTCTGTCCCTTCACTCAAGGAGGGCCATCGTCTATACTGAAATGTTATTTTTTTGTTTGTTACAGTTGAGTAAACATAACCTATGAAATCTGTACAAAACTACATTGTACAAAGCAATGATGGAAACTAATCAAGGAGAGAAGCAACCTAGAACTAAGAAGATATTTCCTAACAGTTAGATCAATTAATCAGTGGAACAACCCACCTCCAGAAGCTGTGAATGCTCCAACACTGGAAGTTTTAAGAAGAGATTGGACAACCATTTGTCTGAAATGTTATAGGGTTTCCTGCTTGAGCAGGGGTTGGACTAGAAGACCTCCAATGTACCTTCTAACTCTGTTATTCTATATTCAACATGTTTTGGATGCATCCTTTGAGCTCCCTTCAAACCACTCCCACCCCCCACCCCCAAAACCAACCAATGGTTTCGGCGAGAATTTTCACAAACCAAGACGGCAGCTATGGAATCAAAACTCTACCCTTTTCCTATTCATGCAAAAGAGGTAAGGACTTGATCACATCTACTAACTTGACTTTTTTAAAATTTCCCCTAGGGAGGGAGTGGGGGGAAAGCTCTTCCACTTCCTTCATTTATGACTACACCAAGAGCATTGCAGGAGAAGAGGTCATGACAAACTGTCTCCCTCAAGAATTGTCAGAATTAGAAGCAGGTAAGTTGCAAATGCCTGAAAACAATATTTGGTACAAACAACCCCAGAATCCTCTACCATCTCAAGCTGAAAAAAGGTAACATATAAAAAATAATTATAAAACGTTTTGAAGAAAAAGCTAGGGAAGCAGGAGCTTCTTTTCCAGGAGAAAAGAGCTTGAAACACAGTATTCAAGTATTGATTCTTACCAGCCCTCAACACTATCCTACTTTTTAAATGAAAATATATTCACCAAAGCCATGATAGTCAGAATTTCTTCTAACTTTTGCCCTTTTCCCCAAAGGAGAGAACTTTGACAAGTGCCTATCCGTAGTCTTGCTCCCTTGCAATGTGAGAAGGAGGGTAAAAGACAAAATCCCTACTCTGACAAAAGAAACCTGAATTTCTATTCAAAGCTTGACAAGTGCTAGCTGAATACGATCCTAATCCCAATTCAACATTCTTCTTGCAGCTTGGCCTCCCCATTCAAGTTTCAGTTCTTTTAACTGTCAGCCCAGGAAATCCCCCAAATGGAAGAACTGGGCAGATAAGAGATAATAATCAAGGGAAGCTGAGAAATCTACAGTAATTTCATAGCACTTTGAGAAAGAAAAATACACAGACGGTGGTGGAGGAAACAAATAGATGGCCTACAAGCATCTCCTCTCATGCTTTACCTATCAAAACCCCAAATCTATTCTGCAAGCGTGTGCATTTTCAGAGCCATCTAGGATTGCAGTAATCTTTCATTTATGTATGCATGTATGTATGTATGTATGTACGTATGCATGGTATCGCCAGCACATAGAGAATGTCTGAGTTGGGAGTCAAGTTGCCACTTGCATCTTCTCAATATTCTTTAACCACTATTGGACAAACAGAAATTCAGTAGGTGATATATTACAGACTCTTGTGACTTTCACAAAGAAAAGTTTCTATTGCTGAATTTTAACTTCTCACATAGAAATATAAAAGAAAACAGGTATCTTCCAGTAAACTAATTTAGCAACCTTAGTTTAAATCCATTTCTGTGATCCCACAGCATGCAAGAACCAGTTGTTACATTTTTATTCTAGCTTTCTTTAAAACTACAGCTGTGTAACACTTCGATAGAAAAGCAGGATTAAACACATTTCTGATAATGTTGTGCACACTTAAACAGCTATAACAGCCAGGATGCTCTGACAGCTTCAGCATAACTTGAACATATCAGGAGGACCACAAAATTCTCAAATGTATCATTTTTTTGTTCTCTTTTTGTCTAGTACTTTCATCTTTGAGGACTACAACCAAAGAGATCATTGTTGATTTCAGAAAAGGCAGGCACAGCCACACTTCTCTGTGCATTAATGATTTACCTGTGGAGAGGGTTAGCAGCCTCAAATTCCTGGGTGTGCTGCTAACGAGTAGGCTGGCTTGGTCGCTCAACAGTGAGAAACTGGTGAAGCGGGCAAAGCAGCGCCTGCATTTTCTGTGTTGCATGAGAAAAGCACATCTTTTCCCGTGTCCTGACCACTTTCTACAGAGGGACGATCGAGAGCATCCTGTCATACAGCATCACAGTCTGGTTTGGAAGCATCACTGCTTCAGACCGGAAGGCGGTGCAGAGAGTGGTGAGGATGGCTGAAAAGATCATTGGCAGTTCCCTCCCTCCCATCCAGGACATAGCACAGAAGCATTGTTTGAACAGGGTCTGTAAGATTATCTGGGACACTACTCATCCTCTTCACGACCTGTTTTCCTTGTTACCTTCTGGGAGGAAGCTTCGTGGTATCCACAGCAGAACATCCAGATTCAACCATAGTTTCATTCCATACAGCATTAACCTTGTGAACTCTCAGGCTTCCTCCTTCCGTTATATATTCAAGATGGACAGTATTTAATATTTATTTGTTATGTACATGTAGGGGTGTGGGTCTATACATATGTTGTTTATAGTTTGTTTTTTGTGTGTGTCATGTATGTGTTTCACTTTGAGAGCAGGCAACTAAATTTCATTTTTTTGATGTGTGCCATTGTGCCCACAGTAAAAAAATGACAATGAAGGCGTTTTTTGTTTTTTTTAATCCCATTTATATCCCGCCCTTCTCCGAAGACTCAGGGCAGCTTACAATCTAAGAAGCACAAATCAGTGTGCTTAGCAATAGCCTTCATTCTGTGTATATGCCTGCTTATTAGGGCTTTCGCCTCCCCCCCCAGCGTCATTATTACAAAGTCAGCTTAATTGCCCCCAACAATCTGGGTCCTCATTTTACCTACCTCAGAAGGATGGAAGGCTGAGTCAACCTTGAGCCTGGTGGGACTCGAACCTGCACTAATTGCAGGCAGCTGGTGTTACTTAAGGAGGCATTAGCCCACTGCTCCACCAAGGCTCTTTATCTTTTATCTCTCTTGACTCTTTGGAATTTCAGAGTATGCCCAGGGAAGAAGAGCAAGCTAGGCCCACAGTTTTAATCAGTGCTTTTTTTCTAAAAAAAAAAAAAAGGTGCCGGAGCTCTCATCTTGGCGGGCGCAGGAGGCGGGAGGGTGGGGGGGCGGTGCTGCTGCAGTCACAGGTGCGAAGGGTGTTGGTGGCGGGCTCCCCTCCCTGGGGCTGGAGCCGGCGTAGCTGGTGCTGTGGGAGCAGCAGAGCCCACTCTATATGGCGGGGCTGCGCAATGCGGGCAGCGAAGGCAGTGCGGGCCAGGCGATGTTTTAATCCTATGGTTTTAAAAATATATTTTTTCTATTGTAAGTTTCCCCAAACCTCGCCATGTGGATTGCATACAAATATTATATAATTGGTAAATAAAGGTAGAACATATGTTAAATATACATCAAATGATAATATGCTTCCCTACAAAGTCAATTCTTGCTCAATGACAGACCAAGGCGTTAACTCGGGAAGGCAAGAGGAAAATCTAGAAGAGGTCTGTGCAGCTCTTCAACATCTTCATCAACGATTTGGATGAGGGGATAGACGGGGAACTCATCAAATTTGCAGACAACACCAAGCTGTCAGGAATAGCCAATACTCCAGAAGATAGGCTTAAGATACAGGAGGATCTGGACAGACTCGAACACTGGGCACTATCTAACAAAATGAAATTCAATTGTGAAAAAAGTAAGGTTCTACATTTAGGCAGGAAAAATCAAATGCACAGGTATAGTATAGGTGGTACCTTGCTCAATAGTAGTAACTGTGAGAGAGATCTCGGAGTCCTAGTGGACAATCACTTAAATATGAGCCAGCAGTGTGCTGCAGCTGCCAAAAAAGCCAACACAGTGCTAGGCTGCATTAACAGAGGGATAGAATCAAGATAACGTGAAGTACTAATACCACTTTACAATGCCTTGGTAAGGCCACACCTGGAATATTGCATCCAGTTTTGGTCACCACGATGTAAAAAAGATGTCAAAACTCTAGAAAGAGTACAGAGAAGAGTAACAAAGATGATTGGGGGACTGGAGGCTAAAACATACAGTATAGGGAACGGTTGCTGGAATTGGGTATGTGTAGTTTAATGAAGAGAAGGGTGAGGGGGGACATGATAGCAGTGTTCCAATATCTCAGGGGCTGCCACAAAGAAGAGGGAGTCAAGCTATTCTCCAAAGCACCTGAAAGCAGGACAAGAAGCAACGGATGGAAACTAGTCAAGGAGAGAAGCAACCTAGAACTAAGGAGAAATTTCCTGACAGTTAGAACAACTAACCAGTGGAACAACCTGCCTCCAGAAGTGGTGAATGCTCCAACACTGGAAGTTTTTAAGAAGAGACTGGACAGCCATTTGTCTGAAATGGTATAGGGTTTCCTGCCTGAGCAGGGGGTTGGACTAGATGACCTCCAAGGTCCCTTCCAACTTCTTCTTCTTCTTCTTCTTCTTCTTCTTCTTCTTCTTCTTCTTCTTCTTCTTCTTCTTCTTCTTCTTCTTCTTCTTCTTCTTCTTCTTCTTCTTCTTCTTCTTATTATTATTATTATTATTATTATTATTATTATTATTATTATTATTATTATTATTATTATTATTATTATTATTATTATTATTATTATTATCTTGTAGAAAGGAAAGGCCCACACTGATAAATTAAAGATCTTTGTGGTCTGCAAAGGAATGCTGGTGGGCTAATCAATGATTTGGTGACTAGAGGAGCATCTACAGTGTTGGAGCTTGTGGTCATGGTAAGCCATGGAGGCACTAGGCAACATGACTTTTAGGGCAGTGGTGGTGATTTTATTACTTTTTAAAAAAAGTCTGTGCTCTGTCCAAGGGTGCTTGGTAGGCTGCATGTACAGGCCTGGTCTAGAATTTATTTTGGAACATTCAACTATCTAGAGCAGGCATGTCAAACTCATTTTGTTTGAGGCAACTTTTTATAAAAGAATTGCCATTAATTTGTTTTAATAAAATAATTTAAATCAATTTTTCACTTGATTTCAAATTAAATGAATGAGATTTTTTTTAGTACAATTGCCAAATGCAATAAACTGGTTTTAGGTATATGTTACTGGAAGGAAAAAGCAATCCCTGTTGCGTTACTAATCCCAGAGAAACATTTCCATGTATGCAGGTATCCTTAGGGTGCCATATGGGATTAAAATAAAATAAATAAATAAAATAGTTATGGATGAGAAATATTGGTTGCAAAGTTGGCATTTCTGGATGTAATACAGATATTTTGGACTTATTTTTGTTTCTTTGCATGTCTGATATTTTTAAAAAGGCATATGCTACTGACTACGCTTATGCACATATGTAACATGATCACTGCTTGTCCAAAATTTTACTATACAGATAATACCCCCAGAAATTATTTTAGCCTTTTTAATAAATGTTGTTATTGATATTAAGCTCACCAGGGAAAACATCATATATTGTTATGTATATACTAGGTTAATTATGTAAAGACTGAAGTGCAACATAACTAGATTCTAAATAATCTATTTTTCAAAACACACCACAGTCCAAACAGTAAAAGTAAAGTCCAAATTAAGAATATTTCATTCTTAAGAATTGTTTAGATTCAAAATAGTTTTCAAGAGTGTACAAAAGATACTATTTTTTCTAGAATCAGCTAAATTAGACATATTACATTGAGAAAAATGTTTCTCATTTCTTTCCTACCTTTGATTTCATTGCAGAGATGTTAACATAAGAAATAGATTATTTTGTTATCTAATTTTACCTTCCAAAAGACAGAAGCAGATGAAAAATGTGAGGTTCTTTCCTGTTGGCTTTTCTGAATTAGCTGTTTTAGATTCTAAAAGTTTAGTTCCTAAAGAAGTAATCCTGTAAATAATTTTAAAGTCCTCCTCTAGTGCAGGCTCTTTTATGACTCGTGGATTTCAACTCCCAGAATTCCTGAGCCAGCATGGCTCAGCTTGGCAACCTCTCCCTTTCCCCTCAGCATGGCTGGCTCAGGATTTCTGGGAGTTGAAGTCCACGAGTCATAAAAAAGAGCCAAGATTGCTAGCCCTGCAATAGGCTTAGGAAAACCAATAAGGGAGCTGGATTGTTGTGTTTTTTTTGCAAAAAAAAGGTTCCGGAATGCCGTTCTGAGCGTTCTATGAGAAAAAAAGCCCTGGTTTTAATGTATTGCTTACCCACCGCTACAGTTTGAAGTCCACAAGCTGTGGAGCAGCAGGTGTGATGGAAACTCAACTTCTCCAGTAGAAATGCATGTTTTCCTTCAGTGGAAATGCTTTATTTTAAGTTGCATGTGAATGTCCATGGTGACACAGTGGTTAGAATACAGTACTGTAGGCAAACTCTGCCTGCAGCCTGGAGTTCCATCCTGACAGGGCTAAAGGTTGGGGGCAGTTTGCTGACATTGTAAACCACTGGGAATGCTGTATAGCACTATGAGACGATATGCAAGTCTAAGTGCTATTGCTACTTTTCCAAAGCAGAGTCATAGCTGTCAGCCTTACTAGGTAAATTAGTCAGGACGGATGGCCATATAAACTACTTCTACTTTATTTTAAAGCTTCGTTAACAGAGTCCTGCAAGTCTGAAACTACAATTCTCCTGCTGTTACCTTTGCAAGCTGTAAAATTTAGGCAGGGATCTTCCTGAGCCGATTGTTCCGTACAGCTGTGGGCAGCTGTGCAGCTCACTTTTATCTGACTGTGTTCCTTAGACAGCATTTATTAACTGCTAGATTCTTGTCTTCTTTCCAATGTATCATTGCTAGATGGCAAGTAATATCCTGCGAACAGAAGGTGTCTTCAGGGAGAGAGTGGAGAATGTGGTACATGCCTATATACTGGTGATACTAGCAATCTCGTTTGCCCAGTTTTTATATATTATTTTAATTTTTTTTTACATTTCATATCGGACTATTTCCTAGGCTTGGGTTGAAATCTACTCTTCTAATTATTGTGTAGTGGGTCCGACGCAAGGAAGAGACGCCAGCCAGAGTGTGAGTTCAGCTCTTTATTGGAGGGGATGGCCCACTGGGGAATGAGGGTTACCTGGGCTCCTTAAATACCTAGCCAGGTAAGCGGACAGCCAATGGGGTTGGCCCTAGGTTTCCCGCCGAAACTGGGTTTCCCGCCAAAAACCGTTCAGGCCAACGCCCCCTGGTGGCTGTTGCTATGCAGGTGCCTGCATACATAACACTAATCCCATCTCCACATTTCTTAGAAACATACTAGCCCTGTTATGGCTGCATTTCCTTAGCCTTTTGGAGTCCTGGTGTGGGCGCAATTGTTACTTTGAACAAGTCGGAGTTGGCACCCTATTTAACCTTCAAGAAAGCTGAGACCCTGGTTCATTTTTCTCTGTTTTAAAACTATTTTTGAAAGCTCTGTGCTAAAGTTTCTCACTGCACTTCCTGGAGTGCCTTGGAAGTCAAAGATGCAAATGGCATTAGATAACCTTTTGAAGCCAGAGTGCAAAAGTCCTTGCTTTTTATTGGCCCACATTTTCTAGGGCTGCAAGTAGCCGTATTAAAGCTATAACTGTCAGGTTGTAATTCATCTTTTTAATGGTGTAGACTGGAAGGAATAGAGCCTCCTACTGTGGTGTAATTTCACGCTGAGGAATCTGATGGGGTTCCCTGCAGTCTGATCCTTTATGGATCAGAAAGCTCACTTTCTCTTGAGCTGGAGAGCCCAAAGATTAGCTCTTTAACCCTTTTCATGCCAGAACAAGTCTGACTCTTGCTTTTGATGACTCCTCTACCCAATGGGCCTGCTCATGTGACTTTTCCCCCCTCCCCCTTTTCTGTGAAAATCTTTATTTCCCAAAGAGCAGGAATGCAGAATGATTCTTAATTGTTTGGAGAATGTGCATATTTACTAAACCAAGTAAAGCAGTCAGCCAAACATAGCAGAAGATAAAATTACATTAAAATAATGGTAGCAGACACAGCAATTGTCTGTTCATTTTGATGATTATAGCTTCATTCATCTTTCAGGGGCAGAGGAGAAATCCAACACCCCACTGACTGTGAGACAATAACCTGAGTGTTAGGTCTAAAAAATGGTTCAGCGTCTCAAGACGTATCAAGGATAGTCTGTGGCCTATAACCTATCCCTATATTGAAGAAAGATGTCTATGGAGATTCTCAGTCATCCAGGTCATGGTTCTCCTAAAGGTGCTTTTTTCAAAAGGCAACTGGACTTTGTTTTTGCTTGAATACATTTCACTACTCATACAAGAAGCTTCTTCAGTTTGAACTGAAGAAACTTCTTGGACAAAAAGTGAAATGTCTTCAAGCAAAAAGAAAGAAAGTCCTTTGGGAGGCTGAAGCAAGATGCTTTGAAATGCATAAGTAGGCGCAAATAATTCCTTCCTTTATTATCATTCTAGCATCAATTGCTCTACCTGTCTGATCAGCTGCCTCTTACCCTTCCACTACAGTTCTGCTAGATTTCTCCAAGTTCTTTCTTTTTCTTTCTTTCTTTCTTTCTTTCTTTCTTTCTTTCTTTCTTTCTTTCTTTCTTTCTTTCTTTCTTTCTTTCTTTCTTTCTTTCTTTTCTTTCTTTCTTTCTTTCTTTCTTTCTTTCTTTCTTTCATAAGGAGGAAGACAACAAACAGGCAAACAGAGCTTAATTCTGGATTATCCTGGTAAAATGGAAACAGAAAACTAGAGGCATCCCTACAGAAAATGCATGGTCTATGACTATAATAAAGATTACATCTGATCTGATTTGATGACTGATCACTGACACTGTCTCTGTGGTTTAAAGGTAGATGGGAATATAATGAATCCCCAATGAAATAGCACATAGCACTTAGACTTATATACTGCTTTGTATGGCTTTATAGCCCTCTCTAAGAGGTGTACAGAGTCAGCATTTTGCCCCCAACAATCTGGGTCTTCATTTTACTGACCTCAGAAGGATGGAAGGCTGAGTCAACCTTGAGCCGATCAGGATCAAACTGCCAAACTGCAGCCAGCTTGCAGCCAGCGCATTCTAACTATTGCGTCACCATGGCTCAAATCACACTATTTAGTGCTATGAAGGCCTAAAAAAAAATTCAGATTTTTTAAAAAAAAATATCATTTATTCATTCATAATAAGACTGTAATTAATAACAGTAATGATTTTGCAATTCAGTGGCAAGGTATCATTTTGCCACGATTAGAACATCTACACATAGATTTGAGGTATCCATAATAAAATACTAGCTTATAGGAATCTCATTCTTAACCCAGACTATAATTATTTATTTATCTTCAAAGGTCCTCATAATTGCACATTCTTTTTCTGTAAGAAGGCAATATTTCTACATAATAAGCTTTAGTTTTTGCAAAAAAATGCAAAATAATATGGCTTATTTAGAGTCTATGAAATTAATTTTGACTTCTTCACCACTTTCATCGGTTACATCATGGTGTTATGCATATGGTTTGGGTATTTTTTGTGTATCTACCCTGACACTTAATTCTTATATTATTATTTTTTTGTAAGTAGCAAAGAATCCACGGTCGTGGGTTCTTTATAAGAAAACCCCCAAAACATATGATCTGTTGAAATTGTAGATGGTTTGCTAATTATTACTGTAAATTAAGCTAGGATAAAACAATTTGATAAAATGATGCAACAGTTCCTAACAGTGATGTTTGCTTTTGACAGCAAAGAACAGATAAAAAGGTAAAGGTTCCCCCGCACATGCGTGCTAGTCGTTTCCGACTCTAGGGGCCGGTGCTCATCTCTGTTTCAAAGCCGAAGAGCCAGCTCTTGTCCGAGGACGTCTCCGTGGTCATGTGGCTGGCATGACTAGATGCCAAAGGCGCACAGAACGCTGTTACCTTCCCACCGTAGTGGTCCCTATTTTTCTACTTACATTTTTACGTGCTTTCAAACTGCTAGGTTGGCAGAAGCTGGGACGAGTAACAGGCGCTCACTCTGCTACGCGGCACTCGGGATTCGACCCGCCAAACTGCCGACCTTCTGATCGACAAACTCAGCGTCCTAACCCACTGAGCCACCACGTCCCTTTTAAAGAACAGATACTGCAACCAAATTGATCGACTTTCCTTTGAAGGCAATTGGAACAGGGCTTGAATTAGGCTACAGCAAAATTCTTCCAAATTCTTCTCTGAAATCCAGGATTGGTTGCAGAGGGCTAAATTAGGCTTCTCTTCTTTCAGGGGGAACATTAGTTTCATCAGTCAATGCTTGCAAAGCATTTTCCTGCTTGCTGAGAGTTTCAGAAAGCTGTATCTTGCTGGCAAAGGTAAGATGCTTGCCTATGTGGCTTAGCCAGCTTTGCCACTGACTCTAGTCTCTATTTTGATAGGCTCTTAAATGGAAATCCAATAATATGTTAAGCAGAAAGAGTTCCCCTGAAAGACATTTTAAATCTCTTGGCTCATCATACCTGTCAAGGAAGGAAAAAAGATTGGGGAGGGGGCCTGAAGCCCCACACGTCTCTTTCCCTATCGGGTCCCTTTTCAGGAGCTATAGCTTTACTCCCCTTGGCAACCTACTCCTCCCTTCCATCTTGGGGAATGAGGACAGCAGCTCTGCATCCCACTGAATAATGAACATGTAAATAGGACGTGGGGCTTTTGAGTGGCATGACCCCTAAATCAGGAAGTTCTCCAAAGCAGCTACAGCAGAAATAAGAGTTTATTCCCAGCGGTGAGAATAAGTGATAGGGAACTGAATGAGAGAAGCTCATGCAAATGCTTCCTGAATTAAGCTCCGTCTGAAGTGAGAAAGGATGGATGATAAACACCCTCAGCTTTAAAAATGGCAAAATATGCTTTGCAGGCATGAAGCTGGAGCACTAACAAAAGAATCTGCTATAATATTGACAGCAAAAGCATTTCTAATGTGCTGGGCCCTGGCTACCTAAATTGAAAAAAAGTCCATTAAAGAGCCCTAACTGTTAGTTACACTTTCAAATCTTAAAACCATTAACAAAAGCCACTTAATTCAATTACTTTCTCAGGGCACCACCATTATAACATTATTGGAGCGATACTGGGTTATGTATTGTCTGTGGGGGGGGGATGCAAGTAGGTTGGTTTTCCTTTCTGTCTCTCTCATTCTCTCCTCCCCCCAATTCATTCTCCTTTTTTATTTTTATTTTTTTTTTCTGTTGCTGCTGCCTTGAACTAATGGGCTAAAGTGAAATGATGTCTGTCCCCATTGACAGGTTTATGAGAATTTAATAAAGCGTGGCATGGATAAAATGAGATATTACAAGGTCGCGCAAAGCTGATTGTCTCCGACACATCAGCATTTTTACATCCTGGATGTTGACAATTCCCAGTCTAATCACACCATTTGGCTGCAGAAAGAAGCGCTTATTTTTTTTTGCTGCTGAGGAAGCTCCTGGGGTTTGTCCATTTTTATTCAGAACACAACAGTTGAATTTAAAAAAGAAGGGGGAAAAAAGAAATCAGATTGTTTTCTGAAATTGGGCTTCCAACAACACAGAAAGGTAATTTGAAACGACAACATCCACAAACAACCATTCTTAGTATCTTTAATAGACCACACTTCTGGGTCACCCCCCCCCCAAAAAAAATGCATGGTCTAGAACAGGTAAATCGGGAGCTAGTCTTCTATCATAAGGGTTAACTGTATGGCATTTCTATCCAAATACAATTGTTTTCATGTATGCTAATATATAAATAGAGGAAAAAGTAGAATGCTTCCAAACCTCTACCTTTTCTCTAGTTATACTTTAGCATATAAACATTTTATCTAGGTTTGCACAGGTACTCTCTTCTTTCCATAATGTTTTTCTAGCGATGCCTAACTGGCCATCCTACCCTAGTCAGATAGCATAATATCCACTTTTTCCATATATGAAATGTAGAATGCACGAAGCAGACCCCGCTGCTGCACCTCTTCTAACAAATTCAAATAAAGGTAAAAGAGGAAGGGTTCTTCTCAGATGGGAAATCAGATCTTCGTCCTCATTAACTACCAGCAGAACGGCATTTATTTTTTAAAGCTTGGGTTGGTTATTACTATCTACCAGCTTCAAAGGACTACCTTCACCATCTGGGCTGAATAGAATAGAATAGAATAGAATAGAATAGAATAGAATAGAATAGAATAGAATAGAATAGAATAGAATAGAATAGAATAGAATAGAATAGAATAGAATAGAATAGAATAGAATAGAATAGAATAGAATAGAATAGGAATTTGGAAGGGACCTTGGAGGTCTTCAAGTCCAGCCCCCTGCTCAAGCAGGAAAACCTATATCATTTCAGACAAGTGACTGTCTAGTCTTTTCTTAAAAACCTAAGTGGTCTAAAGAAAGTAGAGAGCATCACTCTTCTGAATTGCTGGAAAGGCCAGGACTTCACTTAAGTTCTACAAAAGTTTCATCCCCTGGTTAAATTCAAGACTTAAACACTTATGCTGAGAAAATTTATTCTGGTGCCAGGCAGAAAAAAACATTTCCTGGATTTTCTCTTTCTACCAGTTTTTATTCAATTCACTGAAAGAAAATTAAGCTTTTGATTTTTTTTCCCCCAAAGAAGAAGGTTTTGGAAAAAGCGTAATAGTTGTGAGTATGTTGTTCATGCATTTATTTAGATATAACCCCAGACTAAAGTGACAGCATTGTGTCTTTCACTCCACTTGGTTCCCCACAATTCCACTAAACATCAAGTCAAAATATCATAAAGGAACAGAGCTTTTTCGGTATTGATGCTTCAGCTACTATGCAGGAAGTGTCCCGCATGGGACAAATGGTTAATGGTTAATTTTCTTATTTTCTTAGAGCACTCAGAGCTATTTTGATGGAGAATTACGAACAAGGCTGATTTGCACCCAACTCTGAGCAGTAGCAAATATGAGCTCTTTTTCTCTGAACCCTGACCAACTTTGCAAAGTATACCTGTTGTTGTTGTTAGTTGCGAAGTCATGTCCGACCCATCGCGACCCCATGGACAACGTTCCTCCAGGCCTTCCTGTCCTCTACCATCTTCTGGACAGTACCACCCCATGGACAGTACCAAAAGGAAAAAAGTATACCTATTTTATTTAAAGAGGGAATATTTAAGCTGTAAGCAGTGTCAGTCTATTAAAGAAAATAATGTAATTCAAGTGCTATCTATTGTTCCCCATATGTATCAAACTCCTCTAGGAAGACTTTTCTTCCCTTCCAAAAAATGCAAATCAAACCAGATCCATACTTCTAGATAGTCTTCTGTTATTTACAGTTCATTTAAAGTTTGGCAGCAATATTTAGAACATTAACATGAGATGTATTTCATATGAGAAACTCAAGATTGCCCCCTAGTGAGCTTTTTTAAAAAAACACCTGTATTTTCTGGGTATGTGAAATCAAATCGCTGAAGCAGTCAGTCAATACTTACTAGGCTGCTGCCATCTAGCTGAACTTTCTGTATATGAATGAGAAGGAAATAAAACAGCTGTGTTCTATCTTTCACGGAGAACAACATCTTTCTCCCTGAAATGTTCATTTGTATAATCTTTGGTTCTGTGCATGTAGACACTGTGAGAATGGAATAAATAGGCAATAACCTATAACAGTATTTCTCAGCCTTGGTAACCTGAAGATGTGTGGACTTCAATCCTCAGAAATTCCCCCAGCTAGAATTTTCAGAATTCCCCACCCATCAGCTGGCTAGAGAATTCTGGGAGTTGAAGTCCATACGTTTTCACAATTGAGAAACATTGACCTATGGCCTGCAATGCATTCATCATCTTTGCTGTAGTACATAACACCTTGTACAGAAGTTGTACGGATATTTCAATTTTTTTTTAGTCTTGTCCCTAAATCTGTGTTCAAACCTTCACATTCTGTTCTCAGAGCTCCTTCAGAAGCTGTCATGAATTATTTGTATACACACACACACACACACACACACACACCATATATATACCAAAAAACCCATTATGACTTCTTTTGGGGGGACTGTCTTATTTTGCAGCCATCTGCCCACTCCATATCACCGTCTGGTTGCTCGTGACCACAACGGGGCAGGTGAGCATGTGTCACACCAGTGCCACCGTCACGAGGTGAGGAGAGGCAGGCGGGGGGGGGGGTGGAGCTGCCCCATGTGCCCCACACCCACTTACCTCAGGGCCCTTGCAGCCAGGCCACTTCCTGTTCAGCGACCTCTCCCCACCCAATCCATGACCCGGCTGCCCACCTGTCTCTTCCCTTTCACTCCCCTCCCGAGCCAGACTGCCATGCTATGGAGGATGGGCAGGGGAGGCTCGGTTGCCTTACCCGGTCCCCTTCTGCTGTTTTGGAGACAGGGGGAACATCTGACAGGTGGAGGGAGGCGGCAGGGGAGGCTTGTACCACCCAATTCTTCTGCTCCCCCATCTGTCCACGACACTCTCCTCCTCGCTACTCTCCTCCTCGCCTTTTCCACTGGCACTGCCTTTGCGTCCCGAGCATCTGCCCTGGGAAGCCCTGTAAGCCGTTACAACCGCAGGCAAGCAGACAGCAGGAGGGAGCAGGCAGGCAGCTTCGGCAGGTGTCTGACAGGCAAAGGGAGGCAGCAGGAGAGGCTGCCATGCGAGAGTTGGCAGAAGAGAAGGAGGTGGTGGTGCCACCGGGCAGGTGATCTATGGGGTGAAGCAGGGGTGGCCAGGACCAAAGAAAGACCCTCCAGTGGCAGACACAGCTGTGGCACAGTGGCAGCAGAGCCTTTTGCTGTCACTCCCCCCCGGCTCCAAAATGGTGGAGGGGGACCAGTAAGCTCACCGAGCCTCCCCTGCCCATTCTCTGCAGCATGGCAATCAAGCCTGCAAGGGGGTGAAAGGGAAGAGGCAGCCAGGCAGCTGGGTCATTGAATGGGTGGGGGGGAGGTTGCCGAGCAGTGAATGGCCTGTCTGCAAGGGCCCTGAGGGAAGCAGGTACAGGGTGTACCCCACCTGCCTCGCCTCAATTTGTGGCAGCGACACTGGTCCAAAGCATATTCTCCTGCCCTGTTATAGCAGAGAGCAACCAGATGGTGGGATGGAGTGGGCGGGCTCTTAACTAGGGCTTATTTTCTGGGTGGGTCTTATTTTCAGGGACACAGTATGCTATCCACCCAGCTATTGAAATACTTCATATTGCTTGGCTATATTTGAAACCATCCTCCTCCTGACCTTTACTTGTGCATCTCTGTCAGTCTTCCACTTTACAGTCCTAAATTAGATTCTCCTTTTCACTTGTGCTTTATTTGTATATACAAAATGTACTTTGTTCAGTCCCAAAGAGAATAAGTCTATTTGTCTGTGGTTTTAAGGCAAGGGATGAACCAGCCTCCCTTGGGCTTGTGGGATAATCAACTTCAGCACGAATAAGCTTTCCAAAAGTAAATGACATGTATGTAAATGTTCTACAATAAACTGTCTCCATCTGTCTCTTGTATTCTTTGGAGGGGAGACATTGGGGTAAACAAAGTGTAGTGATGCTGCACAACACATTTCTGCTGATGAATGCAGCCAATAATAACATAGTTTTATGTATCATTAATTCTTTTAGCATCCAAAACAATAAGTTTTTCTGAGTACAGATAATGCAGTAATCACTCACAATTGCCAATAGAATTATCGGCATTCGGCTGTGTAAAACAACAACTAGAACATGAGCTTTTAGCTTTTAAAAGGCAGCAAAAGGAAATAAATTCCCCCTACTCTTTTAACATTCACATTAAATACAAAGCTGCATCAAAGCCTAATCCCGTGGGTTAACGTCTGGCCTTCAAACACGGGATAGTGTAACTAGCCAGTTCAAACCACCTTGGTGCAAAATAGCAGAGCTTGTATATTTTTGAACTGCTGCCCCTCATTTTCTACTAAAAAGGAATTCTTTGAGAATGACAAACAATATAGCATAGCTTTCTCCAATTTGGTGCCATCTAATGGTGGATTTTAACTCTCACCCTGTCAATCAATATGAACAACACATATCACTTTCACTGAATTCTATACTGTAGATGAACAGATACCCGGTACTAATCTCAAAATAGAGCAAAAGGCAAGTCAGGATTGTAATCAAGGTTTTTCAGCTATTTCAGTTTAGATCAGTGTGACAATAGTATGCCTTTTGCACTTGGCCAAGTACAAATCTGCATTCTGATTCAAAGACAATGGGCTTTGCAAAAGTAAGACTACTATAATGTACATAAAGAGAGTGTTGGGTGCCGGGGGGGGCATGGCCCATTGGGTGGGTGTGGCCAATTGAGTGGGCGTAGCCCATTGGGTGGGCATGGCTGCGGTGGTAATGGCAGAGTGGGTGGGACTAAAAAGTACAATCAATCAATTCCAACTTTGCGAGATCTTTTTTTTCCCCAGAAGAAGTTGAAATTGATTGATTGATTGAAACTGAGTGTTTTTGCACATAGCGGCAGAGGCCTAAAGCGAAAAGGTTTTATAAAACCCAGCTGAAGGCCTAGGACTGGGGCAATGGGATGCGTGCCCACAGAGAGGGCTCTGCATGCCACCTGTGGCACGGGTGCCATAGGTTCACCACCACAGTTCTAAACTCATATACTCTCCCTCTCTGACTTAGAACCCTTGGCTGTATGGGTTCTCAATTATTCAATGAGCCAACACAAATCAAGCGAAGACTTCTAACCAATGTACAATTTGATCTTGGTATACTTTACGTTGCAAGGAAAATCTTCTAATTTCATTACTTTTTTCTATGCAGTGGAGATGAAGGATGGGAATATGGTGGAAGACAGAAAGCATGAATGTCCACCCCGCCATCTCCTGTAACGGTGAATGAGTAGAAAGAGAAATGCCTCAATTGGTCACATAAAATACACACACACACACACACACACACACACACACACACACAAAAGAGGACCAGTCTTTCACAGCAGTTTGCAGAAGTGTTTAACTCGTACAAAAAGTGACCCCATTTGACAGAACAATGAATATTGCGGGATCAAACATTCCTTGATATTCTATCATTTTTATAAGTCCAGATGCATCCTTGATCTGCAAATTGCTTGTCAGACTCAGATGAGTTTCTTCTGTTGCTCTTTGTTGGACAGCATCTCAACTTCTTTCATGAACCGGAGGCATAATTCCTCCTGCCATGGTAAAGCTACACATTGAACTGCCACAGGAAGCCCAACAGCACCTTCTACTGCCTGAAAGAGATAGTGAAAGAGCGAAGTCATTCAGATATCTCAGGTCCAAGCATTTTGCTTACTGCAAAGTGATCTTGAGCAGGTATCCTTGAAATAAGTCTCCTGTCTCCCTCCAAGTGGCAAATGGTCTCAGGTAAGTTTTCAAAGGACTGCAACCTTAATTTCTTATATTCCTAGCTTAGACCATTAATAAAACTGTTCACAACATTTGATTCTTTCTCTTGTATGCCTTCATACAACTGCTGCCTTGGAAGCCAGTCATCCCAAAGATGTAAAATATGAGAGCTAAAAGACTTAAGTGCCTGCACAGAAAAGTGAAAACCCACACTAACTCTTAACCTTCAGCAAACATCTTTAGTCTGATGACCAGGATAGGTAAGATGTTAACCAAATATTTTTCCCCCATCCCCCACACCAATTCCTTCCCTAAAACATAACGGTTATAATCCCGGATTCTTAGATTAAACCTTTCTTCCCTTCCAATTCTCAACATGATCTTTTTCACTCTCTTTTAGAAACAAGAAGAGAATTTTCAATCCATATATTCTACCGATGAAAATAGACTTGATCCAAAACATTCTCTTCAAAACTTTCCTCTGAATTTTTTCAGGGTATTTGTTCTTTAACTAGATGGATGACATTTTGCTTCTCAGGATCATATTGCATATTGCTCCAGGGGCAAAAAGAAGCAAGGCCTCTTTAAGGAAAGGGTGGAAGAGTCAGGATCAGAAAAAGGAAAGAAGGCGAGGTTGTCAGAATACAAGCTAACTTGAGGGCTAATCCACATGGAGCCCCATTTCCATCTGTCCTGTTTGCCATCATTCACTCCCTAGAGACTAAAATGGACAATGTGAAATTTGAGCGGGCCCCAAACAAGGAGTATATATCGGAGGTGGTGACCCTTTGAGAGCTGTATGCAACAAAATTTCATTTTGATGTATGCCGATTGGTGTACATTCAAAGTGACAATAAAGTTATCATCAAGAGAAGGTCAAAACCATTTCTATTTTGGAAGCAATATACCGTAGTTCATCTACTTGTGCAAGAAAAAAACACACTACAATTATCATGAATGTTTAGTTGTTGCCAAGTGCTGGGAAAATCAGGAAATCTAAGCAGTTCAAATGAACATAAAGGTTTATTGCAAGCTTAAGCAGTCTACAAGAATCTGAACTACTAACAGTCAAAGCCAAGTTGGTGGTAGATAAGAATCAGTGGAATTCAAGGTGGGCTGGACTCTTGTGGGTGCGAAAGGACTCAAGACTGATGAGACATTTGATCCCTTTCTTAGGCTCAGGTGGGTCATCTTCTACAGCAGTGGCGTAGCGTGGGTTGTCAGCACCTGGGGCAAGGCTCTCTCATCTCTGGCCTGTGTCACCTGCCGCCGCTGCCAGCTTCTTCTTGCTGCTGCATGGGCTGGTCTGGTGTGGTTCTCTCCCGCACTCAGCACTGTGCTGGGTGGCCGCTGCACTGTCCCTCCCCCAGATAGTCCCTCGCTCTCTCTCCGCACCGCACTGCACGCCTGGCACCCCCCCTCCACAGTGGGCGGCGACCCGGCGGCTCGGATCGGATTCGCACAGCCAGCACTGCAGTGAGAGAGAGTGAGTGAGCCAGGCAGGGGCAGAGAGCTGCGAGTGCGAGTGTGCCCCCCCCAGATGTTGCGCCTGGTGCGGCCGGCCCCCCCTGCACCCCCCACGCTACGCCACTGTTTTACAGTTCTAATATATGGTATTATACCTTTTCATGCCATAATGTCCTCATGTACATTATTCATCCATGCTTATCCAATTTTGGGGAAGATTACTTATAAAAGAAGTGCTAAATAGGATATATTAGATCAAACATATCCATAAATTAAACTCTACTGTTAGCAATTTTGGGTAGAAAAAGATTAATTCATTAAAACTTAGGAAAGTTTAGTTAACCTTATTTATTTATCCGATGGTAGCAGATAATTTTCAAAAACTGATATTAATTTTGTTGTGAAATCAAAGGTCTTCACAATCTCAAACATCACTGATCAACAAACATTTCTGCGTGTAGTAACCTCTCCTGAGTTCATACAAACCTTTTTCAGGGTCCTATCCCAGGAGTCACCATACAGTCCCTGGTGTTGTGCCATCTCTTCTTCATCTGCTTCTGTAACTGTGGTAACTGGTACAACTCCAGCAGGGAAGTTCAAAGCATTGTACAGCATGGTATTAGAGATAGCACCTAGGAAGGTGAACACACAGAGTAAAGAGTTAGGTGGAATTAGATACCTTCTCCCCGTGGAACTCCTTTCCCAAACCCTTCTACCGGCATAATTCAGTTATCGCAGGGTAGAATTGACGAGCTTTCTAAAATTGGACTGTTTCATTTTTTTTTCGGGGTTTTGAACACGTACAGTGGACAACAATGCTTTGGCGAGCTATTCTCGTCATCCTATGGACAGAAGAGTTAACCTGAAACCAGATTTTAATCTCTCTGTGAGAATTACATGTAAGCTGTATTCCCATACAGGAATTGTGAAAATTTCTAGATCATTCTGACCGTTGTCATTAATTATTCTGCTAAGAGAATGGCGAAACCACTCTCTTTGGAAGCAATCCCATCTGTGCAAGATTAATTGTTGGTGGATGCTCCTGAAACTTGATAATATTTTTTTAATGTAATGAAAAGGTGTACATTATGCCACAGTAAGGCTTACCAAGTATTTTTGAAGGATATCCGAGAAAGAAGGCAGGACCCAGAACAGGGCACAGGACAACGTCAAGTTTGTTTTTTCTCCATTTCTCAATAAACTTTTTACGATAGACCTGAGCCCAAACAGCAATAGTTGTTAAAGTCCTGACAAAATCTAGGCTTGATAAAGTGTAGCTGAGTAGTTAGAAATGTGCTGAAAGCTATCCCAGGTTGTTGCCAGACAGGAAAAATACAATCAACATACGATTTTTAAATTTTATTTTCACAACAAATGTTTTTACCATCAGTTCATTATCGATCTCCCACATGTCCTTCACATTCCTGAAAGACAGAATATTGAACATGTAAGCCAAACTTTCTTCATCAGCTAAAAGTATCATTTCATTATATTTGTAGGAATATAATTCTGCCATTACCTCACTCCACACAACGCATTCAGCTGCCCAGCCAGTCGGGGAAACTTGAAAGAAAACAGCATTCAGTGAAAATCCAGATTCATTAGTACTATTGGAGTTCGTTTAAAAACTATAAAAAAAATTGTTTAAAAAAGCAACTGTGTGTAAGGTCTGGTGAAGATAACAACATTATGACTGTACAGTTGCAATTTCATCTCTAATTGAAGAGACCATGATGTACAAGTCCTGAGGAGCAAGTATGCCAGCTGAACAGACCTGCTGGCTATCAGAGCACTAATCAAACTAGTCATACGGGCAAACAAGAAGCCATCTAACTGTAGGATTTTTGCCACATTTCAGAAACAGCTCAGGACCTGTTCAGTCTCACTATTGGTTAGTTGGTTGGTTGGTTGGTTGGTTGGTTGGTTCAGGCAGATGAGTTGATAATGGCATTTTTTTTCTAATACTGCAGCTGTGCAGGGAGTACGGATAGGCCATTTTCCAGGGTCTATGACAATTCGCCATGGCCAACTCACCATGGCCAACTTGCCACAGCCAACTCGCTGCAGGATAACTTGCTGCGGGACAAGAGTTTCACTAATATCAAAGAAATAGTGGAATAGAATCATTAAAGGATGCAAAAGGAGGGACAAAATGAAATGTGAATGGCAAAAATTAAAATAAGGCATTTATTTTAAATAATTATGTAGAACTGTTAAATTGTCCTGCCGTGAGTTGTCCAATGGCAAGTTGGCCGTGACGAGTTGTCCTGCAGAGACATTCCATTCCCATTAGTGAGAATTTATGTCTCATTTCTGGTGTCTTAGCTTCTGTGTCAAGCTGTAGCACCCCACATACAAGTTCATCGTCCTTGTATCCCAATCCAACCGTCTTCCATCCACCCGCCCACCCCTCCCCATTAGTATGTAAGGGGGGGCAATAAAAATATGCTTTCTTTTCCTTGAACAATTAATCAGTGGAATGACTTGTCTCCAGGAGTTGTGGGTGCTCCAACACTGGAGGTTTTTAAGAAGAGATTGGACAACCATTCATCTGAAATGGTATAGGGTTTCCTGCTTGAGCAGGGGGTTAGATTAGAAGACCTCTAAGGTCCCTTCCAACTCTGTTATTTTGTACAGAGTGGAGATTTTCATCCTTCTGCGACCAGATACCGCCTGCCTGATATTCTTTGCACTCTGTTTTTCAGATGAATGGGTTCTCTGCATGCTGTCACCATTTTGAGAGGTGGTATAGACAATCTACTTTGCGCCTGCTCTTTTTAGTTATTTATCAATTAAATTCATCTTTATGACTGCCCTACTCACAAACATGGTTTTGGGCAGCTAATGAGCTGTTAAAATATTATTAGCAAGGGATAAAACCCTACAGTGGGTCACTGAGAATAAACCCAGATAAAACAAATGACAACGATCTCTATCGTCCCTTTCCCTGACTTAGGATGATAAAAATTGGCAGACCTGCCATTCATCTATATAGGCAATCAATTCCAATCATTTTAATTACCAAAAGGAACATCATGAATGGCTTTGGGAAATGGTCAGCTGATCAGTTTCTTCAGAATGCATTCAATTTAAAATTTATGTTTACCATGATCAATGGCAGTCACTGGAGTATTGAGGCATTACTTCATATTGCCCCTTTGGGGCATGTATGTGATGTCACAATAAACACAGAAAGGATGGGGGCTTGCCTTGTAATTTTTCAATTCCATCAGTCTGATCCCCTTGCCCACCCCCCATGCTGCTGCTCACAATGCAAATATGTTTAAAGACATATTTATTTCAGTTTCATACCCCCAAATACAATAATTCTATCACAAATAATGGAAAACAAATCTGACCCCTTACACAGAAAGACAGAGATAAGACTCACCCAGCTCTTTGTGAACTTGGCCAAAACTTTCTTCACCAGTTTTGGGATTTTTAACATTTTCACTTGGGCTTTCAAAGCTGGATCCACTATATCTTTTTGACTGACAGGCAATAGAGAAGGAAAGAAAGATTGGAAGTTTTCTCTCTTTGTATACAAATGTATTTACCACTATCATTTACTGTATTAAGAAGTGATGTTGACCACTTTTTACAGAGGAAATTGGATACTAAAGCTATCAAGGGCTGTTCTAGAGCAGGCATCCAGAACAGCAATATTTGCCCTTCTCCCCAACATTTACTTAAAGTATACGGAGCTGGCATTCTGTGTGGAAATTACATAGTCATGCAAGTAGCAATACAAGTAAAGGTAAAGGTAAAGGTTCCCACGCACATGCGTGCTAGTCGTTTCCGACTCTAGGGGCCGGTGCTCATCTCCGTTTCAAAGCCGAAGAGCCAGCGCTTGTCCGAGGACGTCTCTGTGGTCATGTGGCCAGCATGACTAGACGCCAAAGGTGCACAGAACGCTGTTACCTTCCCACCATAGTGGTCCCTATTTTTCTACTTGCATTTTTATGTGCTTTCGAACTGCTAGGTTGGCAGAAGCTGGGACGAGTAACAGGCGCTCACTCTGTTATGCGGCACTCAGGATTCAAGCCGCCAAACTGCCGACCTTCTGATTGACAAGCTCAGCGTCCTAACCCACTGAGCCACTAGTAGCAATACATTTTCCCCTTAATAAGAAAAAGGAGATCACATCTCCTGGGCTCAAATGTTAGACTTTATTTTAGGTACACAGTGGAAGGAGAGGATATCAGCATCACCTCTTCATTCAGGTAAATGCTACCAGTTTTGTCTTTGCCATATTCCTAACATAGTAATCTATCACAGTATCAACAACTGTGTATTTTTCAGGGGTTTGTGAAAACAATTGTCATACTACACTGGAAGGAGGAATTTACATCTTATTGACAGCATAGGGCAGGGGTAGGCAACCTTGGCTCTTTTATGACTCGTGGACTTCAACTCCCAGAATTCCTGAGCCAGGAATTCTGGGAGTTGAAGTCCACGAGTCATAAAAGAGCCAAGATTGCCTACCCCTGGCATAGGGGTTTGGGTATGTTACTAACATTTGAATTGGTTTATTTTCCAAAAGAACGAGGAAGAAAAGAGTCAAAAATTTGGAACTGTTCTGTTTATGTCTTCAAAGCCTCTATTTCCTTTCTCTCATTTTTATTATTGTAGTGATTGCTAACTGGAGGTTACATCACATTAATACATAGGTACTTCTTTCTTGCTAATTCATTGATATAATAAAGCAAATGGTAATGATGACGGCACCACCATCGCCCCCTGGAAAACAATGACCTTATTTTAAAATGCCATTTGAATGAGAACACAGTAACATTGGGCAGGGTCCTTATTTGCTACTGGCTCTTTAAATGTTCTTTAGCTTCCCCAACCAACTACTTACAACAAGGCCAACAGACTTGAGCCTCCATCTGCAAAAGCACCTTTCAGATAAATTTCATCAATAACATAGTCCACAGAAGGTGGGTCGAAGGGAACTAGCTGCAGAAAACAAAGGGGTTTTCAGTTAAATCTCCAAGATGTCAACTAAATACAAATCTAGATTAACTATTTTCCTGCATGCTATTTGTCCACTCAACATGGCTTTCTCTATACAAGCATATGCACACAAAGGGCTCCTCCCTGTGGTTCAGTCAACGCTATTCACCAGTTCTTCAACTGACAAAAAGAAAAAAGAAATAGCTTAAAAAACTGCAACCTGGCTGATGTGTGTCCTCCTAGCCTGCCATTGAAAGGATGCCACCAAATGCTGATGCCCAATTAAGAGCAAATTAAGGAAGGAAATTGATGAAGTCCCAGATATGGTTTCCCTCTGGGTCAACAAACCAATAGCTGGTGAGTTGGATTTGGACCAGAGAAAGGCAAAATATTTTTGAAAAATAAACCAGAGGAGGTAGAAATTGTTAGAAGTTGCTCCAAGGATTTGCCCAAACTTCTGGCAACTGATTGCAAGGCTGACAGAAGTGGCAAGAAAAGGAGGGGAAGCTGACATCACTGTCAGCCTCTGGAAGAGCTCTGGGGACTAGAGGTGTGGCAAGAGGATGGAAGAAGACAACTGTATTCTTGCTAGATCTACAGTCCCATAGAGCAGATTCCCAGACAATCTGAACTGGAAGGACTGGCAGATCATATCCATCTTTTGCCACCCCATTCAGTTGCAATGAGGAGAGATGACTCTTTACCCATCAAGTTTCTTAGCTCCTGAATCTCCCAACCTGACAGCTGATTCTTTAAGTCTCCAGGCCTGAAGGGGATATGGGGCATCTAAACCACCTGTACCTTTCTGAAAATCAGCTGAATGGCTGTAGAGGGAAGATCACACAATGACATACAAGATATCCCACTTCCATTGGCAGGTGGGTTTTTTTAAGTTATTTTAAAATATGGACTGTTTACCGTTCTAGCTGCTTTTGAACATGGTTGTTCTGCTAATTCAGAAGACATTGGCATCAAGCCAATGTTCAAACGCAGCCCATTAAGAGCTGCCAATGTGGAGTTGCTTGCTTCTATGGGAAAGCTCCTTCCCCCATCACTTTGCAACTGGCCCCTTCCCCCATGAACATTCAGCTGTAAAATCAAGCTTTTCTATAACAAGGATTTGGTGCTCTTGTGAAACAGCAATAAATCCCTGATCAACATCAGCCTGCACAACTGCCTCATGGAAGCCTACCAGCCCCACCACTGAGCTGCTGTTCATAGACAATTGGTGAGATAACTGATTATGGCCCAACCAAATAAATGGTCAGGGAACCACACCATTCTACACACACACCTAAAATGTGTAGTTTCTTGGCTGCCGTCCTATAGAAGCTCTCTGACTACTCTGTATCAAAAAATAACCCATTATTTAACATGCAAATAAGTTGTACTGAAACAATAGTAGTAGCAAAGATACACACCGTATGGCCAGCTTCCTGAAGAAGTTTCCTGGTTTTATGCACAGCCCTTCTCATGCATGGTGGGAGCAAGAAATAGCCATCTGTTTCATAATATCCAATCCGTAGAGGTGTAGAGTTTGAATATATCTAGGGGGGGGGGGAAACCTCCCTGTTACTAAAATTAATGGATTAAGAGCTATAGCATGAACTCTGTGATGGCACTTTTGTTAACCACATTGTTGTGATTGTCACACTATTATGCATGCCATATCACACTGGCATGCAGAGGCTCATAGAACTGTACGAGCTCTGGTTTGGGTGGTGGGATACTTAGAACAATGGACAAGACTTTTAAATGTGTTTCAGCAAATTAACAGGAATTGACCATGACAATAATTCTCAGGTGGCACTACATTCTTCTTAAATTAGGAAATGTATGTGAAGTAATTTTAATCTAATTAAATGTAATGTAATTTTAATGTAATTTTAATATGTGATTTTTCTGGATGGTGAAGTTGGCAATATGAGCAAGTTGGCTCATATTACTATCTTTGTGTTCAATTAGCTATACTTTTGATTGAAACTTTCTGACAAAATTTGGAAAAATCTCACAATCTTTACAATGAATCCTGCTGTGAGTTAAACATTTTTTGTAATGCATGTAAGTAGATGCAATATTAAGAAATTAGTTTAATGCCTTTTATTAGTTGCCAGCTTTGTTACTGTGAAATGTTTAAAAATTAAGCACCTCTTTGACCAAATTAGTGACATTTCTAATGGAAGAAATTGCTCTGGTTGAAAAATGGATACAACAAAAAGAGCTTTCAAAAGCATGACAAAGGGGGATATATTTTCTCAAACTGGTGATTATTTATCAGCTATATTAATAACATTTTTCCCAGGAGAAATTAAATAGACGTCCTTCAGCTAACATGTATGCATACAGGTTTTTAATCCATTAGTGTGTGTTTTTTATTTGCCTTGTTTTTGGGGAAGGTTATATTTTAAGTATGGATAGGGTCATAATCCTTTTTCTTCTAAATATATATTTAGATGCTTTTTTATTTGGGGAATTCTTTCAAAAAAATCTCATAGTATCTGTCAAAATCATCAACTATGGATTCAGCAAACGTGTTATATCTACCCTTTGGTTTTTGATTTACCTCTTCATTGAATGGCATAGGTGGCACAGTGGGATCCAGCTGGAACATGTAATCACATAAGAGAGCCTTCATGCATAGAGCAAGACTATCCACATCCTTTGCCATTGGTCCTATTGTCCCTAAAACTTAAGAAGATGAATATATGTATGAAGTAATAGTATATAGATTTCAAAATAGATTTCAAAATAAGATCATGCTTTGATGTTCATGTCTTTGTTTAGGTTGCTCCACATTCATTCTTTCTGAAAGATCATGTTATGCTTCCACTTTTCTTGTTAATATTTATATTTCAAATACTATGTACCCAATATCCATTGTTCTTCAGCTCAGGCAGGCACTTTTTACATTCATTCAGAACTGCTCTCTCACCCCTTTCCCACTTTCCACAAAAAAAGATGATTTTATTTACTTAGCATAAGATGAAAAGGCTCCTTTACTCCAGAAACACTGTAAAACAGAGAAATATAAAATGCAGACAATATATATGAATAGAATACCTTAAGCAAATGGCTTTTTGGAGGACCCTGTCAACGGGATCATCACTCAGTGATAAATGCCAATGGTTGCTCTTGTAGAAGACATATTTGCTTATATCTGTGTCTGTTCTTTGTTTAGAGCAATGTTTCTCAACTTGGCAACTTTAAACATGTGTAGCCTTCAACTCCCAGAATTCCCAGCCAACATGTTAATGTCCACACCTCTTGAAGTTGTTGAGTTCTCTGCTACTAAGTTCAGTGCTTGATTTCCTTGGAATGAAAGCATTTGCTAGAGAAATATTATCTCAAACTTAAATTGGATATCCCTAGCACCCTAGGGAAAGTGCCCATGGTATCGTTTCTAAAAAATTGTGAACACTGATCAAGCTATTTCATAATTTCTCCGAGATCACCAATATCTTCAGCAGTTTTTTCGGCAGAAATTAAATGGCAGTATTTTTAGAGATTTTTGTAACCACAACATTCCAACCCCAGAAGATTATTCTGTTAGATGATTTCTGAGGTCTCGTCCAACTCTACAATTCTACATCTTGTCAAAGTGTGATAATCCGTTGCACAGTCTATGATAACTTTAGTACTTACCTCAATCTACCTGCGGTTGGCTTCAGCCCACAAAGACCACAGAAGCTGGAAGGTAGACGGATACTTCCACCCAAATCTGATCCAAATCCCAAGACCGAACCTCCTCCAGCAATTAGAGCCCCTTCCCCTCCAGATGAACCCCCAGGAGTTCTCTCATGATCCAAAGGATTCACCGTCTGCCCAAAAACTACATTGCTGCAGTCATAGCTGAAAGGTGATAGAAATACATCAGATGGTGGGAACACAATATTTAAAATATGGGAGATCTACAATCTTTTGTTTCTTCTGAAGACACAATCTTTAACCCACCTACAAAATTTAAAATGTATTAAACTCAGTGGAACTTCTATTACTGCATTATGAGTCTGAGGTCCCTCATTCTGATGTTTTAAATCAGGGGTCCCCAACCCCTAGTCCATGCCAGCAACCAGTCCACACAAACAAGGAAAGCCTCATCCACAGGATGCAAGCAGCACACAAAACCACGCCCCCTCCGGTCCATGGAAGAACCTCTTTCCATGTAACCGGTCCCTGGTTCCCAAAAGGTTGGGGACCTCTGTTTTAAATAATGTTCTACTCTAAAGTAGTTGTATATCAAAAAGATTTAACAGATTTTTCAATTTGACCAGATTATAATACACTTGAAGCAGAAAGCAGGAATCCTAAGGGTGTCTAAGTAATTAAAGAGAGAGAAAAACCTGAACACCCCCACCCCCAATTTCTACAAAAAGACAACTCCTACAATACAGATCATTCCTTCAACATGTTCTGACAGCTGAACACGGCTAAATATAAAGGTTTCTAATGATGGCTACATCTCTTAGGATCACTGTGATTCTGGATATTTTCTTGATATACCAAGCAAAAAGGTAGTAGGACTACAACAGAAATTTTACTTTTTCTTCATCAAGTTTTGAAGAAAAAAAGAACACAGTACATATGACAATGTACCCATAGATACTTGGTTTTTGAGAGTTCCTCTAAGGCAGGGGTCTCCAAATTTGGCCGCTTTAAGACTTGTGGACTTCAACTCCTAGAAGAATTGAAGTCCACAAATCTTAAAGTGGCCAAGTTTGGAGACCCCTGCTCAAAGGCTTTTTCTCCGTATCTCCAGTAGTGTGCTTCTCTCCTCTACTCAAGATGGGAGGAGAGCACACTGTCTTGAGAAACACCTGTTCCCACAGCATTCTTCTTGCTGTGCCTCCAAAATGAGGTCAACAAAATTGCCACCATTGCATGATTGTATGGATCCTTTTTAATCAAGAATCAGATCTGGGCAAGGGACTGAAACATCATCCGTACACGCATTCATTACAGATTAATATTCAGATATAGGAAGCCATGACTAAGTCAAGTCAAGAGAAACTGTGAAGAAATAACAAAGAGGTATATGTTTTTAGCAACTGCACAACAAAGTGCTAGAGTTTATCAATACACAGGACTGATCAGTAGCTATACAAAAGAAAAGAAATCACATTTGGGTCATAGAAACTTACCTGAATAAAGATTGCGGCACATTTGTGAATACAAATGGAATTGCTCCCTGCTTCTTTAATACCTTAACCAACACACTGTCCTCTCCTTCCACATCAAGAAAATGTGAAAAGCCACATGTTGTCAAGTGGCCCTAAAGGTAAAGGAAATATTAAGGAAACGGGTGTAGATCAACTCTTTATCTTAACACCGAATAATAGCCTCTACTTTTTTTCCTCCTTTCCTCCCCCCCTTTTTTCTCTTCTGCTAGGATTTTTAAAATTTTTGCTTTTTTTTATTAAAAACAACAACAACTATGAAGGTGAAGGTTCGTTCTCTCTCATCCTACACCTGCGCGACAGATATTCGTCACTATTGCAAAAATAACTATGTTTGAGGTCGCTGTTTCAGGAAATAAATAAAACATTCAAGGTAGTCTAGGCTTTCAACTAATTAAAGTTGAAAGTTTGGGCTTTCAACTATTTAAAAAGCGAGCAAAAATTGTACCACTATAAATCAGCAACCAGCTGTGGCAATACAATTCTAGAGGCTGGGGGGGGGCTGTGTTTTTCCTGTAAGCCATGGTTTCCCATCCCCTTTCCAATATAAAAGGGCTATAGCCAGGGGTAGGGAACCTTGGCTCTTTTATGACTCGTGGACTTCAACTCCCAGAATTCCTGAGCCAGCCAGGATTTGAAGTCCATGAGTCATAAAAGAGCCAAGGTTGCCTACCTCTGGGCTATACCATAAGCAAATACATATGCTAGAAAGGTATCTAGCAGTCTTCTCTTAGCAGCTGCTCCTTGTCTGCCATTTCTAGAACACCAATGTATCACAGAAATGGAATCACCTTGTATCCAATGTGGTCTTTGATGCTGATAGGTACCCCATACAATAAACCCTTTTCCTTCTGTTTTTTCAGTTGCTGAAGAAATGGCTCACATTCTGGAATAAAATGGCGCACACAGTTCACCTCCTTGGTGACCGTTAAAGCCTTTTTAGGAAAACAGTAGACAGACAAGGTGGGGAAATAATTAGAAGCGGAACAGTGGGCTTGCCTGTGTTAATCACTCCCCATTCCTGATCCATGATTCCTAGAAAAAAAAATTCTACCAAATGTACTGTTTCACTTTCATCGGTACCTTCTATCGTTTTCCTAAGATCAATCTTGCCCCCAAACCATTTTTATAGTAAAAGACAAACCACACATTCCAATCAATATTCATTGCAGTATTTATTTTAAAATGGTGCAAATATTTCCTCTCCATCCCCCTGACAGGAAAGTAATGAAGGAACAAATGCAAAATGCCATGGTAGCATGATCCCACTAGAGCAGGGGTGTCAAACTCAATTTCATTGAGGGCCGCATCAGCATTGCGGTTGCCCTCAAGGGACCGGGTGGGTATGGCCAGGGTGGGCGTGGCCTGCTGGGTGGGCGTGGCTAGACTATGTATGGCCTACTGGGTGGGCGTGGCCAGGTCTACATCGTTCGCATCAAGGGTGCCTATGGGGGCCTGGGCAGGAGTGGGACAGATCTGAGGGTCTCTGGCAGGAGGAGGGTCTCTGGGCCGGGGCCAAGGCAGTGGGGGCCGTTCCCTCACTGTTTCCAGGATGGCTTCGCGGGCCACATGAAAGCACTTCGCGGGCCGGATCCGGCCCCCGGGCCTTGTGTTTGACATGTCTGCACTAGAGGGTGCAGATTGACCTTTAAAAACATTTTAGAAAAAAAGATCATTTTACTGTTTCCCCCCCCTAAATTTGTTGGTTTTATTCTGTAAAAAAATTTCAATAAATAATATTGTAGAATGATTATCAAGAGATTCAAGTGGCTATACGTTGAGATATAATACTAAGATAACATTTATTGTCATTTTGTTCTGTGAACAAACTGGCATATATTTAAAAAAAATCTTATGCCCCCCCCCTCTCAAAAGAATATAAATATGAAATCATACAAATATGTGCACATATACATGCTATATATAATTATGGAAATTATGTACACAAAATAAAATAAACTGGAGTAAATTTTAACTAATTCTAGTTGTAGAGTACAATGTGGATACATGTGTGCATGCAGACATGTACATATACACAGACACACACATAGACACACACACATTTTTGTTAGGGAATAAATTAACAAAGGGACTGGCAACGTTTGCAGACTGATGGGACATATTTGGAATTTGTGGGCATTTTCATCAAATGGTAGACCTAGCCTTTTGTGGAATGTTAAAAAGCATCCATTTTCTATGGTTGTTATAATATTCAAAGCCATTTTGTATTTCCACTTGACTATTTTCATTCCTCTTATTTATGATGTATTTTTAATCCTAACTGTATGCCACCTTGAAACATATGGAATTAGCAAGTTTTATAAATTGAATAAATTTATATGTTTAATTGCAAATGAATAGAGAATGTTGATGTCAAGTTTCAGCTTTTTCTTCATTTTCATTATTTCAACTTATTTTGATAAAATAAATAAATAAAGACAAGATAGAAAGACTGATGGGTAGCCAAGTGCTACTGGGCATTCTTTTTTTTCTTTATTTGTGTCAGAAGCATCTTCAAATTGTAGACATATACTGCTCAACACACAGCAGGTAGAGGCTTCCAGTAGCGCTGCCGCGCCGAATGGTGGCGTTTTAGAAGCCGCCCGACCTTGGGAAGCGTTAAGCGCTCGAAGACAGCAAAAATCAGCTGTCCCATGGCGCCGAAGTCTCTCCCTCGGGAGAAGAGGGAGAGACGAGCTTATCTGGGTAGAGGTAGAGCTCCCCTGTCAATTCCTCAACTAGTTTGGGGGTTGATAGGGTGTGCTCCCTTGGAGCCCAGGCTCTCTCCGCTCCCAGGACGCTTTCACTCCATAAGGGAGTGGAACCAGACGCGACAACTACATCTGCTGCTTAGATGGGACTGTGAGTATTTTTTTCTCTGAGAAGCAGGCAGAGAGAAACAGGAGGATTTGAATTTTCAAGCTGGATTTTAACTTTAACTCAGATTCATTATCTTCTTCAAGTTTTAAGCTGATTGAAACAGAGTAAAAATGGCGCTGGAATGTTGCTTTCTTGTATGAACTGACAGTTTTGGAAAGTTGCTACATTTTGCAACATAGCATGAGATACAATTTGCAACTGATTTTAACCAGTACCGGATTTTGTGTATTTGAGAGTTTGCCTTTTTTTTTATTGAAGGATAAGGAATTTGGGAGAAAAACTTTTATTTTTTCTCCCTTTCCCTTTTTTTCCTGAACTTTGATTCTGCTAGAAGAAAGAGGAAATCGAAACTTAAGAGATGGCTGCAAGGCGTGGGGGAGGCCCTACAATTTCTAAAAGTGCAATTTCTTCACCTTTATCACAAGCTGCTGGGCAAACTACAATGAAACCTACAGTACAACCATCTTCCCCACCACCACCTGCATTTACATTGGCAGACATTCAGCAAGTTGTGATGCAATCAGCGCAAGTATTACAGCAAGAAATAAAGGAAACAAAGGAAGACTTTGTTAATCAAAACAAGCAGATGAGGGAGGATATAGTGCTTGCACTGCAGGGCTTGGCTGCACACATTGAACGCCTGGATGTTCGTGTGGATTCAGTTATGGAGTATGTGGAGAATCTGGAAAATAAAATCATCAGTGCTGAACAGAAAATAGATAGAGCAGAGGTTAAAATTGATAGAACAGAAGATGAAGTCATCATCTCACAATATAGAGACATGGAGTTTGCATTGCGTATCAGAGGCCTTAAAGAGAATCCTAAAGAAGATTTGGAATGGGAAGTGGCGCAGGCAGTGGCTCCTGTCTTGAAATGTGAACCTGAAGAATTAAAGAGATGGATAAGACATTTAGGGTTAATTCCTGGATTGCCAGACAGAAAAAATTACCTAGAGATGTAGTGATTTACTTCTCCAGGAGATCAACTAGAAATGCAATCATCCAAGCCTTTTACCGGGAAAGATTCCAAATTGCAGGCCAAGATATTATAATTTTAAAGGAGATACCCCAAAAAATTCTTAGAAGAAGGAAAGACTTCGCCTTTTTGTCTGATGAGCTTAAGAAGCGACAAATTCAGTTTAGATGAGAAATACCCATTGGAATTGTGGTGAAGTATGCAGGGACGAGGTATAGGTTGAATACAATTTTAAAAGCAAAAGATTTTTATACTAAGGTCCTTAAAGCAGGCTCACCACTGTCTCCTCGAGTTAAAAGAAAAGAAGTAAGACAAGAAGATAAACAGTTGAGTGAAGGGGCAATGTCACTGCCTCTTGAGGAGATGCAGCAGGTTGAGACTATGGAGCAGAGTTTGGTGTTAAAGGAGGACCCGAGAGAACAGAGGATGACTAGGGCAGCATATAAGCGTAAGGAAAAAGAGCAAAAACAGAAGCTTGTATCTGGTTTAACTACGCAAGATGCGGCTGTTTCAGAGCCTGTGGGAGGAGCACGCCCAAAGAGAGCAACAGGTGATCTTCAGGTCATGTTCCAAAGGCTCCTGTTCACCAGAGATGGTGAAGTTCCTGACATGGAATGTTAATGGCTTAAACTCACCATAGAAAAGAAAGAAAGTATTTTACTATTTGAAACAACATAAAAATGATATTGTTTGCTTACAAGAGACTCATATTGCATTAAAGGACCAAAAGTATTTGGCTAATTCCCAGTTGGGAACACATTTTGCAGCCTTTGCTCCAGACAAGAAGGCTGGAGTGGTCATTTATCTAAGAAAAGATTTTTCGGCTAGATTAATTGAATTGGATAAACAAGGGAGATATGTTAGTATTGAACTGATGTTACAAGGAAAGAAAGTTCTTCTTATTGGATTATATGCTCCAAATCAACAACAGCAAAAGTTTTTTAAATTTTTACATCCAAGACTAATAGAATTGGATTACAAATCTGTTATTATGATGGGGGACTGGAATGGAGTTTTGGACTCATTTGAAGATAAGAAGGGATCTTTTAAAAACCCTTCTAATTATTCGAAACTGCCCAAAGCCTTTTTTGATTTGAAGGAGGATTTGGAGCTAAGAGATGTATGGCGGGAAAGGAATATGAAGGACAGAGATTTTACTTTTTTCCGGATAGACACAAATCTTTCTCTAGGATTGATTTTATCTTAATTACTACTGATCTTTTCTCTAGTGTTAAGAACATTAAGATTTTTCCTAGGACATTGTCTGATCATAGTCCTGTTTGGTTGGAGTTCTTTGCTGAAGATGATAATAGAAGATCCTGGAGATTGAATGAAAATCTATTTACAAATGAGGTGTTTTTGCAGAAATGTAGAGAACATCTGAAAGAATTTTTTGTTATAAATATGCATAAATGTACATCGATGGGAATGGTTTGGGATGCTAGTAAAGCTTACATGAGAGGGGTCTTGATTTATATGAATAATGCTTATAGGCATAAGCAAATGCAAAAACGTAAAGATCTTGAGGAAGAGATTAAATCTAAGGAGAAAGATTTTATTTTGAATCCATTGGATAATAATTTAAGGACCTCGATACATTTATTGAAAGAACAATTTAGTATGCTAATGGCTGACCAAGTAGCAACTAATTTGCGTTATGCTAGCCATAATGCTTTTTGTAACTCTAATAAGCCTGGTAGGTGGCTGGCTTATCAATTAAGGAAGAAACAGAAATTACGTACTATAGATAAAATAGAATATAAAGGAAAAGAAGTTTATCAACAAAAATTGATTAAGAGGAGTTTTTAGATTTTTACTCGAAATTATATTCTAGAGAAAACATACAAGTTTTAGATATAGATAAATATTTACAGGAAGCACATTTTCCTAGACTTTCAAAAGAACAACAACTTGAGATGAACTGCTGAATAACATCAGAGAAAATCTCTTTAGCTATTAAACAGTTGAAAGTGGGCAAGGCCCTGGGAACAAATGGATTAACAGCAATTTATTATAAAATGTTGTTGGTTGAAATGATCGAACCATTAAAGATCTTGTTTAATGAAATTCAGACTGGAGGAGCAGTTCCTCCATCTTGGAGGACAGCCTTTGTATCATTGATTCCAAAGGAGGATCAAGACCTTACTCAACCTAAAAATTATAGACCTATATCGCTTTTGAATACAGATTATAAGATCTTTGCCAAAGTATTGGCTAATAGATTCATGCACATTTTAAAGCAAATGATTCATAGTGATCAATCAGGATTTATATCTGGAAGGTATATGAAATATAATGTAAGACAAATTGTAAATTTGCTTGAATATTTGGATAAGAACAACCAAGTCCCTGCAGCATTGATATTTTTGGATGCAGAAAAAGCTTTTGATCAATTGAATTGGCAATTTTTATTTAGAGTTGTTGAGGAAATGAATTTTGGAGAAGGATTCTTACATTCTATTAAAGCTCTATGTCAACAACAAACTGCACAAATTATAATTAATGGGGGGGTTAACAGAGATATTTAAAATTGAAAAAGGTACAAGACCGGGATGCCCCCTATCACCATTGTTGTTTGTATTAACGTTAGAGATTTTATTAATTAAAATTTGAGAGTCCCCTATGATAAAGGGAATTAAAATAAAACAGAATGATTATAGATTAAGAGCTTTTGCTGATGACTCGCCAGCATGAGGTCTTCTTCTGTCATGTTGAAGGACATGTTATACACTGGGGCATATACGAGATGGGCATACTGGTATATGTGAACAATATTTCATTCTGTACCTGCTATGTATTCACATGTTTAATAACGTTAACATTCAGAATGTATATAAACCAGCAGGGCTGAGGTAAAGCCGCGGCAGCTTTTGACAGCTGTCAAAAGCTGCCGGACAGAACTACGCAGGCGCCCACTGTCTGACAGCTCTCGGCTGTCAGAATCACCCGGCAACAGCACACGCTACCGATGACAGCTCCGAGCTGTCAAAATCAGCCGGCTCCGATTGGCGGAAGCGAACGGCGTGGGAAACCGGCTCAGCCCTGATTGGCCAAACGTTTGACAGCTGCTAGTATAAATAAGAGCAATGTTCTTCTGTTGTTTGCCTGGTTCCTAATAAAGTTAAGTTGCTTAACTTCGCTGTCCTGCCTGCTCCTTCAAAGCAGTACCTATGTTCTGTGTTTTCAACTATGCTCACCTTTTCCATATAGGTGTAGAGGACCACATCTGGAGACAAAGTGTCTTCTTTCAGCTTCTCAACCAGTTCCACCAGAGGCAGAGAAAGGATGTCATCTGCTGCTATCCCAGGGTTCTGTAATGAAAGGGCACAGTATAACACTCCCCACAGATTTGATAGAGCAGATGTGTAGCTTTTGCGACAGAGGGCAGAGGGGCTAAGTGGCTATTGATGGCAAGCCAGCAACCATAAAAATAATGGGTCATATCAGGACACTGAAAAACTGAAGAAGCTTCTTGGATGTGAAGCAAAACTTTTGCAAAGAAAAAAAAACCCAAGGCAGTCCAGTTGCCTTTGGGACAAACTTTGGGACAACCATGACCTGGATGACTGAGAATCTCAGTAGATATCAAGACTAAATTTTACCTAATTTCAATGATATTTAATTTCATTAAAATTAAACACAAGGTAAATGCTTATTTTACAGGCATGCATTTGACTTTTTTCCCCCCTTCTATCTCATTACAGTTACCATCACATTCAATTTTTGGATGGGTCTTGGAGTTGTTCCAAGGTTTTCATGGGCCACATCTTTAAAGCTCCAGGTTCTGCATCTCTGCTGTAGAACATAGGTACTGCAAATCTTTTAAGAGACTTTTCTGTTCTACTTGATCCAACTTTCATTTTGTGTCTACTAAGATGATAAACTGTAAGATATGACAATAGCATAGCATAAATGGATCCTCACCCTAAATGTAGGCACCCAAACTGCTACTTAATTCAATAGCAATCCTTTTGATTAAAGTTGTATTTAAAAGTAAACTTCATCCCCTGAAAATTTTCAGATTACAAATTCTCCTCCATGTGTAGTCATGAAATATCCTTCAGTTTTACTTAAAAGAGAGATAGTGATCAACCCAACCTTAATAACAAGAGCCAAACAACAGGAAAATAACAAAAATCAAAATTTAGTAGTATAGTAAATATCCATTCATAATTATTTACTAAAACTCTATCTTATCCATTAGCCTATTATTCCAACTACTGTAAACTAAAAAAAATCTAAATACATTTAAATATGCAGTTATATAAATATTATATATAATAGGTAAATGTAAAATGTAATAAGTACAAGTAATACATGTAATAAGTACTTATACAAGTACTTATAATGTACAAGAAATAGTTAGGAAACATGTACCTGGCTTTTAAATGCCTGCACTGATTTTTCCATTTCTATCAAGCCACGATCCCTTTGTCTTCTTGTTTCTTCTATTTGTTTTTTAATCCTTTTCTGGCCTAACCATTTCAGTACCAAATAAGATGCAGTTGAACCACAGGTCAGAATCACAGCAGTATAAAGAGGGATTTTATCCTGAGGCCAGGCTTGCTTCAACCATTCTTGGAGTTTAGTGGATGCTTCTTGCAGCATTCTGGAACCAAATTTATGGGCAATTTTTGGAGACTCTGAAATGCAGGGGAAAGCTAATATGAAGTCCATCTGAGTCCATTATAACAAGATACACAGCACTGACTTGTTGAAGTCCTAACATGTTGTAAGAAATATCCTGTTCATATTCAACTGCAATATTTTCATCCTTGCAACATGCTAAAGTATTTCAAGAGAATGCAAAACTTCTCTCCGCTTTGTTGACTATTGATACCCCTGGTGGAGAGGTGTGCCTTTACTGCATATGTCTAATTTTAAGCTTAGCCTGGAGCAAACACAACCTCTGTGAATAACAATAATTAGCAAGTATACCAAGAACAATATGGGTGAACTTTGGCCAGGAAAGCACAGATGTTCAAAAATAGCCCCAAAGAACTTAATGGCCTTCAGATAGCATGACAGGATAAGAGGCATCAGTGTGGACAAATGTAGACAAAAGAGCTTCAGACTTTATTAGGAGATGGAAACACTAGTAACTGAAGGGAAAGGACCAGAAATTTAGTCTAAAACCGAAATATATCAACCAACTGCTTATATGGGGGGGAGGGGAGGGAGTCAAAAGAGAGAGCCCAAAGATAACCTCGCCTAACCCTGAGATAAAAAAGATGGTCAGAGCTTTTTGGTAAACAACAGCATTTATGGTCACCCTCAGACTTCTGAGATAACATTCTGTGACCACCAGGCAGATCATGTTTGGCTGCTGGTATCATCCCTTCAAAGATAAAAAATTGTAGACACGTCATATCAAAGAAATTGCTTACCTGGGCGTTAACAGTCACTGCTTTCTGCCCTCTGTTTTCACTGTGTTCACCACTTTCTTTCTCACTGATCACCTTAAAAGGTCAGAGTAAATTGTATGGCTAGGGAGTAGTTAGAGATAAACATGCTCAGGAGTCTGAATTAGGTCAAGAGTTTTGTCACAGCATGTGATAAAAATTGCAAGATGAATTCAACTAAAATCTGAGCTCCAAAAATCTCACTTCAGATTTGAACTTCTAAATAAGTCATAACACTTGCCCTTCACAGTATTGATTGGAATTATACATAAAATTATAAACACAGCCACACCATAGAACATCTCATTCTTTGTTAAAGAATAACTAGTGTGGGATTTAACCTTTTTAAAAATTTGAATAAATAAGTTAGATAGGCAAGCATGGTTTTTTTTTGTTTTCTTACATATCTAATGGTTTATGTTTTGTGGGATAGCTGCCAGTTTCTATAAATTCATGATCTTAAAAAAGAGCAGTTATCAATAAAAGTTTGGATTACTATTATTTTAGAAAAGAAAAGTCAATAAGTTACATGCTGAAAACTTTTGCCTCCTCATCTCTCTAGCATATTCCTGTGCATGAAAAACTAGTATTTCTAATGCTGGGGAAATTAAGTTCATACACATTTAGGCTTAATTATATTGAAGGTATGAGCATCTTCATCCCCATGCTAATCTTTTGCTTCTTTCTTTTTGTTCAATATCAAAAGCAATGTTCTTACATATCAGTGATTTCCATAATATGGTCAATAACCGTAAAAGTATAGGTGACCAAATATCCTAATGCTGTTTGATCCCAAAATAATTTTTCATAAGAGATGTACTGAGATTCAAGGTGCTGGTTATGACCTACAAAGCCCTACATGGCATGGGTCCGGATTACCTACGGCAGCACCTGCTGCCGGCATCAACTTCCCTCCGTCCAGTGCACTCCCACAGAGAGGGCCTCCTCAGGGTGCCTCCGATCAAAGAATGTCGATTGGTGGCCCCCAGGGGGAGGGCGTTCTCTGTGGGCGCGCCAGACCTGTGGAACCGCCTTCCGGATGGCCCCCGACCTGCGCTCCTTCCGACATGATTTAAAAACTTATCTATTTGAACAATCTGGCCTGGTCTGATGGGTTTGGGGTTGGATTTAAATAAGTTCTTAACACATTTTTAGTATTGTATTCTTGGGCATAATTATTTAATTCTTTTTAATCTCTTTTTTAACTTTTGTATTTACATTTTGATATTTATTGCCCTGTACACCGCCCTGAGTCCTTCGGGAGAAGGGCGGTATAAAAATTTAATAAATAAAATAAATAAATAAAATTCCTCCTCTGGGGAAAACTTAATAGCAGTTAAAATAGTAAGTATAGTATAGCTACCACGTAATACAGAAGCACAGCATAATTTTTAAAGGTTTTCTTCAGTGTTGCTTTCACAAGTTCAAGTTCAGAAACTCAGCAGGTCATATGAAATAATGCAGTTGTCTGTGAATCACAAAGCTGAGCCATAATATTTGAAACAATGGCACAGCCCTTATTTCTGGGCAACACTTGGAATACCTTAAATCTACAAAAGATTTCCTGAGGTAATTTCTGCAGCAATGTATCATTTGGTGGGAAAAGCTTCTATCCAACCAGAATATCCATTGACTATACCAAAAAATAATTGATATCTTCAAATGTTTGGGTAGTTTGTCAATATGATCCAAATATACCATACTTCATGGTCCCATTAACCTATGTCCTTGTAAGTGTTGAGAGTATGGTATTATTCTAAGTGCTCTAGTGTCAGCCCCACTAGATAGACCAGGCCAGGAAATCAACTCTACAGGAATACAAGAACTATTTTTATTGAGATTGTCTATAATAACAGAATCTTGCAAATCTGACTGTGTTGTATTTCCTTCCCTTATTACTCCAGTGAACCTGGGAGCTGTCTATTAGCCCTTTTTAGTCAATTGTGGCCTTCAAAATTTCTGTGAACTTTCTGGTGTCATCTAGTTTATTTCCTAATCTCCAAACCAACAATATAATAAAGTATTTTTCACAAAACCCTACTTTTTTTTCTTTTAGGCTCAGAAAGAAGTTTATGTAAACGTAGTTGAAAAATCTCTTCTCATATAATTGAGATGGCACAGACAAATTTGGATTAAGAAACTGTAAGCAGGCAAGTTTACAAATTTGCAAGTTTGCAAACTTATCCTAACTCTAAAAAACCAATCTCAATCTCTTTATACTTCAGCTGGTCTAATATTAGCCCTAATGCTAAATGACCCCAGGAGTTTGCTTATATCCCTGTATTTGGCTACAACTGATCTAATTCAAGTTCCTATTTTAGCCTTTCTGATAGCCTTTATGTACACCTATTTAATATGCCACCTTTACATTGTACCCACTCAAGATAGCATACATAATGCTCCTGCCTATTTTCTCAACAAGGTGAATTGGGCTACAAGATGTTGTTCTGAGTGTAAAACCAGCTTTCAAACAAGATAAAAGAATTGTGACTTTTCCTATGTGTTTGAAGAACAGTAAGCCAGGGATCTGCCAAATACTTGACAATTTATAGCCAGAAATTATTATTTATTTTTTTAAAAAAAGGCTGAAACACATGTTACTATCTTAGCCTGAGGACACAGGAAGAAGATTTCCCCCTTAGTACTGAAAACTGTTACTAAGAATCCTCATATCTAAGGCAGCTTACTTAAAATAATTCACTGAAGACTTTCCCAACCTTGGCAACTTTAAAATGTTTGGGCTTCAACTCCCAGATTGACAAACACTGGCTTAGTGTATTAAGTGTGTTAAGCTAATTTGTAATGTAAAATAACCACAAACAGTTCTTAGAAGGGAACATTATCCAAAACCTCTTACAGCCAGCCACCATCTAGAAAGCAGGTCAAAGAACACAATTTTGCTGTCAATTCCAACACTAAGGGAGGCAGAGAGGGGGAGGGGAGGAAAAATAATGCTTTTAAAGTTTTCAGAAATAACTTTGTTAGATTTTCTACTAATTTTGTTCTTCTGCAAACGATGCAAGTTTTCTTTGTAGTTCTAGATTTTAACACATATTTCAACAATGAATCATGAAGACTATCAAAAACTAAAACAATGCATTTACACTAGATCCCTTCCCCATCCTCACATTCTCCAAGTATCAACTCTTCCCTTCTCTGGAGCTACTAGATACAGTTATTCTGTGTCTAGACTGCTTATTTCCCTGTGACCCTGAATCACTCAGCACTTTCTAGTGAATTGCCACACCTCTTGAGTTCAAAACTCATAATATCCACACTTTTCCTTTGTTTGGGCTCCTCAATGCCACTGGAAGCTTTCTACAGGACCCCAGCAGATCCCAAGAGAATGGCAGAAGTTTTCAAGATCATTTCACCTTCTAGCATTTTGTTTCTGTTCAACCCTTCATTGTGTAATCCTTCTTGTTCTACCCTTTAGATGGCTATCTGATCTTTGTCAAAAGTATATCCCACATAAGAGAATGTTGACACAGTCTGCCAGTTCAAACAAGTCAAGGACAGGGTTTCAACAAAAGCTATCTCTCTAGCAACCCCCTCATCATCTCAGACACAGAAACATCCAGTCATGTGAAGACTAGGCTGGGTTTCTCAACCATGGGGACTTTAAATTGCTGGCTTGGGATTTCTGGAAGTTGAAGTTCACCCATCTTAAAGTTGCCAGGGTTAAGAAACTCTGCTCTACAGTCTTCCTTCTTCTTGTCAAGCACTGATTCTTTGGGTTGCCTATTGTGCAAGACAACCAAGCCACCCTCAGTTGCTTTACCATCATCAGGAGGGCAATAAAAATCACTGCAGACAGTAACAAGGAAGGCATTCAGCCAAGGAAACCAACACAATCCAAGAATTACATCAGATGACATTTTGAGTCCAAGACTGAGGAAGGCAGCAGATGACTACTAAAGAATCAGTTGTCAAAACTACACTTTTCAGGCCAGAAAGTCTTTAAAGCACCTGTTGTATCTTTTCTAAAAATGTTTCAAGTGCACTTATTCCCTGTGCAAAGTGGTGATCACCTAGCTCTGTATTGTTGCACACGATGTTCTCCACCATTTATACCAGAGGTCTGTCACCCAATATAAGCATCCCATATTTAGTCTCTCAATCATTCAGATCATTTATAGAAGAAAAGATCATGATGCCAAGGGAGAAAAGGCATGAAAATTAGACTTTTCTTTCCTCCACCTTCCTTTATAGGCAGAGCTGTATAATCTCTGCTTTTTTACTTCTTCAATATAATTCACCTATTTTTAGTGGTCATTCACCTACTAATCTGGTCATTAAGTTATTCTTTGTTGTGATTGTAGAATATAGAAAGGAATCTAAGCATAGCATGACCAAAATTCTCTGACCCTTTATATCAGGCATGTCAAACTGCCAGCCCGCCAGCCGGATGCGTCACACCAAAACCGCATCCACCCCATTGCTGGCAATGGGGAAAAAGTCACAATACGTAGCACGACATCATGTGACATTGCGAGTTTGACTTGCCTGCTTTATATCTTGGCTTGGAATGTCTTGGAATTTTCTGTATTCATTCATTCATTCATTCATTCATTCATTCATTCATTCATTCATTTAAAACAACCACCCATCTTACGTCAAACTCTGGGTGGCTTCCAACCAACATTTAAAACAGCATAATTGTACGATTTAGACATATAACTATTAAAACCAGAAATAATAAAACCCTGGCACCCTAATATTTTTTAAAATTCACATAAATATTTATTTTATTGTGTTTGGGAGTGCACAATAATTACAATAATTGCACTTCAGATTTCTTTTCCATCCCTTTAATGTTTGATTGTTTGGTCCTCCTACAGTCCAGAACTAGTCTCTCAACTGTAATAAGCATGCAGAAAATACATTAACACTGCTAACAGAGCCTGCACTATAAATGCTAACCAACCCTACTTAGCTTCCAAGCCTAGACAAATCTGACCAGGCTTAGCACAACAAAAGCTCATTTTTCAGAAAGTAAAAACTAACCAAATTCCCTTCTAAACCTACGGAAAAGCCACCCGCATTACATATCCCATGCTGTGTTAGTACCCAACTACTGTATTTCAAACTTTGTCTTCTCAAACACTCAAAATGCTGCCCCAACTTTCAAAATGTAGTTCAGCCCTCTGGTAGATGCTCACATGATGACAGCACTTTTTCCCACACATAATACAGGGAAGAACAAAAACCACACTTTTCAGTTATCTTTTGCAAACGTAAACACTAGCAAGATTCTTAGATATATCTTTCTTTTACGAGGTTACCTTTCAGTAGAACAGTTCAGCTAAGCAGACAGAATACCTTACATTTACTGACTAATGTAAGTGTGGCTGGAGCCAAGCAAATATAATACTTCAACCACTCCCAGTTCTCTTAAAGGAGCCTATTGAATGAAGCTTGATAAGATCATAACTATCAGTTATTCTGCTATCAGCGCCTTGCTACATGTAACAACATAGATGCATGTGTTGGGGGGGGGAAGATAATCTTTGTATTACTGTGAATAAGTGGAAGGAAAGTAAGGGAACTATGCTTTATCTGGCCTGGGCAAAAATCAAAAGAATCCTCAATGATGTAAGACAGGGCTTTTCAACCTTTTAACCCATTGTACCACTTTTAGGATATGGCAACATCCGAGTACCACCAGTCGCCTAGCAAGGTGTCAAAAACTTGATGACCAAAAAAAAAAAAGGAAAAAAGTGATGAAGTACAGGTAGTCCTTGACTTAAAACAGTTCGCTTAGCGACTGTTCAAAGTTATAATGGCACTGAAAAAAGTGCCCCCCCAAGCCACAGCTGAGCAAGACACCTGCCTGCCCGCCCAGCAGCGCTCTTCCTCCTGTCTGAGGTTTTCATTGTTGTGAGCATTTCTGTTGAGGATTGGCAGAGGGGGTGGGGGGGTATGTTTGGTTTTTATTCCTCCCATCTGCTGGGTGGTTACAGGAGGTTTTGATCCCTTCACATGACCCTGGGACACTGTGACAGTCATAAATATGAATCAGTTGCCAAGCATCTGAATGTAAATCACAAGACCCTGGAGATGCTGCAATATTCCAGCTGATCGGCGCTTCCTCTGGGCTCAGAAGCGCCAGGATCAGCATTGAGCTCACCTGGAGCCTGGTGCTGATCCTGGCCCTTTCGCTGAGCCCTGACAAGCCATGCAGCTCCAGCCATCTCTCGCTCAGGATTATGTGGTGCTGCCACTGGTTCAGCTCATTCCCCTCCCCCACTACCACTTTTCTAAGATGGTCGTGTACCAACTGCCAGGTTCCAATGTACCACAGGTGGTACCCGTACCACTGGTTGAAAAGCCCTGGTGTGAGAATTAACTGGAACATGAGCTTTAGGGTTGAAGATAGTGCATTGATTTCGCAGACTAGCAAATGCAAATTATTATTTTTACCCTTTATCCAGCAAAAAACATAGTTGCCTGGAAGCTAGGAAAAGTGACCCACTAGAAAGGAGGATTCATGCCAGCCTAGTGTTTCTCAACCTTGGCAACCTTTCTCAACATTGGCAACCTTGGCAACTAAGATGTGTGGACTTTGACTCTCGAGACGTTTTCAGCCAGCATGCTGGGGAAACACTGCTGAGGTTGAGAAACACTCATGTAGCCAGTCAGAGCTAGGGCTTCTACTAGAAGAAAATGAAATGCTGGAGACTTATCTACAAAACCCTAAAGAGCTTAAGGCAACTCAAGTTGGAGAGCAGAAATTTTGAATCAACGTTGGGAAACAGATGGGACGTGCATTTGCAATGGACTAGGAATGTGGGGGAAGACTATGTCATCTGTTCTGCTCTCAAGAAACAGTGAGTTGCCCATACTGACTACGGACCAAGCAGAATGCATGGATCTGTGCTAAACATCTATGGGAAAGTCTTTTATAATGCCTAGTTCAAGCACTTATTATGGGAAGTAGCTACAGCCAGTGGCCCCATTTGTTTGTATCAAAAACTGTCAAGAACATTCATAATCATGTCCTGTTATTCTCCCCTGCCCTCCTCTGATTGTACAAAGTAGGGAAGTATAATCATTCACTTACTTTTTTAATGCTCTTTTTGTTCTTTTCTCCTTTCACTTTAGTGTGCTGAGACCAGCCCTTCTCTGATGCACATTAAGAAATCATCCATGACCCTTAAAGTCCACTTGTTGTGATTCAGGGTCAGCCTGTGGGTTCGGCAGTTGGGTCGGACGACTCAGAGGAGGAGGGGTGGTGTTGAAGAGCTTGCTGATGAGAGCCCTCAGCCAGGCCCCTCCCACCTGGTCACGATGGAGACCCAGCTGTGTGAGCCTGACAGCATGGATGAAGATGACCCACAGCTGGCCCTGTTCAAGGACGCCCGACGCAGGAGGCAGTCAATCAGGAGTAAACAGAGGAAGGCAATGGGGCACCTCGGAAGGAGGCAGAGAGAAGCCACGCCCTAAACTGTATAAAAGGGGAATGCGTGGGAGGGCTGGTTTGCTGAAGGCAACCGCTTGAAAAGCTCCTGTTTCTTGGTTCGTGTATTGTTTGTTTTTGTATCAATAAATTTGGCAGGCTTAATTCCAGCCTCTTGCCTTCTTGTAAAAGGGGTTGTCCCTGCCTTTTCTGCAGGGCCGGTAGCAGGCTGGTACAGAACACCACTATCGGGTTGGGAATGTGGTATTACTTCATAATGTCAGAAAAATATTGGAGGTTGAGAAAAATATTTCTAGACGCTGGCTTTCTCAATGTTAAGCCGTTGCTGGTGAAAGGATGTTGAAATGAAAACGAATCAGCATCCTGCACAAAAGCTGTGTGCTTCTCCTTTCAAAACAACTGTGTTTAACTTTGATCTTTCTCTCAGGGGGCAGGGGAGAGTATTTAAGAGAAATATATATGGGGAAGGACTTCACACTATTAGCCTTTTCAGTCTCAAAACTCTCAGAATCACTTTGGCAGTGATCCTTTTTTGCAACGTATTGTTGAAAAACAGAAAAATTAATGGTCAGTAACTGGTAGTCACATGTCCTGCAGCAACAAAAGGCTTTTCATTCTCACTCCATTCAAGTCAAAGAAAGAAAAGGAAAAGAAAAAGAAGGACAAACGTGGTTTGCACATAGCTGGTCCCTTACAGAAGTAGGAAATTGATGAAATCTTGTCAGTTGGCTACTGAGGAGGATCTGCCAATTCACAAAACCATCACTCCCTTTAGAAGAACAGAAACTCAAGAGGAAGCAGAAGTTCTGCAGAATTCCAGCCTATAAATGAACAAACAAACAAAGAGACTCGGCTCTGCAAGAGTGCTGATGTTATTGCTCTCAGAGACATGCAGAGCTGCTTTCTTACTAGCCAAGAATCCTTGAGAGAAAGTGTGATAAATTGAGACTCTGGTAATGCATGCCATCTAATTCTCAAGAGTTTCTTGTATATCATTTCCCAGGTCTTTGGAGAGGACGACTAATGCTGCTTTCCTCCTTTCTGTTTCCACGGGGGTTTCTTTTCTTTGCCATTTTTTTTTGGCTTTGCTGTTTGTGTTTTTTTGTCTTTTGCACTGTTTTGTGTTTTTTTTCTATTGTTTTTTTATTTTAAAATGTTTTCACAGGGAGCATATAAGTTTAATAAATTAGTACTTATTGTTATCCAACTGGTGCAGAATGCAGCCGCGCGAGTTGTGGTGGGGGTGTCCCGACACTCCCATGTAACACATCTACTCCGCGAGCTGCATTGGCTTCTGGTTGTCCTCCAGGTAAGATTCAAGGTGCTGGTGATGACCTATAAAGCCCTAAATGGCATGGGTCCGGGTTACTTACGGGAGCACCTGCGGCCGGCATCAACTTCCCTTCGTCCAGTGTGCTCCCACAGAGAGGGCCTCCTTAGGGTGCCGTCGGTCAAAGAGTGTCGACTGGCGGCCCCCAGGGGGAGGGCGTTCTCTGTGGGCGCACCAGACCTGTGGAACCGTTTACCGGTGGAGCTCCGGATGGCTCCCGACCTTCGCTCCTTCCGACGTGACCTAAAAACATATTTGTTTTAACAAGCCGGCCTGGTCTGATGGGTTTAGGGGTATTTTAATGTTATTGTATTAATTGTATTGAATTGGGCTGTAATATTTAATATTTTTTTAATTTTTGTATGTTGTATTTTATTGTATTGCCCTGTACACCGCCCTGAGTCCTTCGGGAGAAGGGCGGTATAGAAATTAAATTATTATTATTATTATTATTATTATTATTATTATTATTATTATTATTATTATTATTATTATTATTATTATTATTATTATTATTATTATTTGCTTTATCTAAGTTAACAAAATGTACAATAAACTTCCTCATGTTCATACATTTCTCAGTGACTTGCTGAAGAGCAAAAATCTGGTCTGCATAGTCCATGACATCAGAAAGTCAAACTGCACTTCTCAGAATTTGTTTATTGTCACTTCTCATCCTCTTTCAATCACAATTCTGTCAAGCATCTGTCTAACCCCCTATAATTTTGGTTTCAGTCTTGCTATCTATATTAGAGAACAATAATGGCACTCTTCCAATTGTCAGCCATGTGTGTGTTCATACACACATTGACCATGTTGTGGCATATACATTTATTAAATAAGCTAAACAAGACGAACAGTCATAAAGGATTAGAGTCAGCAAACTACATCTACATTTAAGCATATATGGAGTTACATTTTACACTTGCAGAGACATTTTCACTATATTTTTCTTGAATGCTAATATTGATACCGTTTGTTTCAATTGCATTCTATGACACACCACTATTTCCCAAATGCTCCTCCCAGCATTTTTAATTCCATTTATTTTTCTGTAGACTCCTTCTGTAGCCCACTTCACGCATTTCCAAAACAATATTTTAATTCCATCTCAGCCTGAGAATCAATCTGCATTTTTCTGTGTACCTATTTTAATTGTGACCACTCCGTATTCTCTTTGACTTATATTCTTTACAATGGTATTTTCTCGTTATGTACGTGAATCTATCTTTCATCCTCATTTTAATATCATTATTAGATTCATTTTATTGATCCTTTTAGAGGATTTTTTCATTCGTTACTTCACCAAATACCCTTTTACAAATTTCCTTTAGCACAATTCCACAAATTTATGTGACATTTTGTATTATAATTCTTTTCACACTGATTCAGGCAACTTCCATATGATCTTTCCTTCTGTGTACTTTCCATTCATCCTTTTAGGAGATTAATCTACCTTTCATACAGAACTAGCACTTTCATTCCAGTTTTGCAAATAATTTTTGGGATTCAAAGGAACTGGGCATCAGTTACCACAGTGATATCCTACCTAGATCATCAGACTGATTTGAAATTGTTGCAGGTTCATCTCTTCAAATTTACAGAAAAGGTTTTTTATTGCATAATCTGCTTATCTCATTCACAGAATTTTACAGTACAGAATTTGCTGACACTATCATTTCCCATTTATAACTTTCTCAAAAGTCCCAATAGTTGATGAAGGAAGGAATGACATAATATTTGTATCACACCTTTGAAGTGATAGCATAACTCAAAAGTGTCTGTCTGAAAGATCCTGTTGTCCAGATCCTGTTATTTAGTCTAATTACAAAACATTACCAACAATTCTCCACTTTATAAACCATATCTTCTTATCTTTCCATATCTTGTCTTTCTGAACATTGGTGAAAATATAACTGAGCTAACTCAGCAATAAACCGTATAAGTCAATAATAAAGTTTATTTAGAAAGGTCAACATTCCTTGCAGGCTTCTTTCTGACAGGGTCATATTTTTCTCTTTCCCCATCTCTCATGGGAAACTCTCTCTACTTCTTTCATGAAGCGAAGACACAACTCTTCTTGCCATGGCAAGGCCACACACTGGACTGCTACCGGGAGCCCAACAGCATCTTCCACAGCCTATAGGAGAAACGCAAACAGTAAGACAATGTATTCATTACTCAGCGTATTCATCAGGCTTTTCAACTTCTCAAATCAGTCCTTGAACTCAATGTGACTTGAAGTTGGTCAGCAGTTTGGCGGGTCGAATCCCGAGTGCCGCGTAACAGAGTGAGCACCTGTTACTCGTCCCAGCTTCTGCCAACCTAGCAGTTCGAAAGCATGTAAAAATGCAAGTAGAAAAATAGGAACCACTACAGTGGGAAGGTAACAGTGTTCCGTGTGCCTTTGGTGTCTAGTCATGCCGGCCACATGATCACGGAGACGTCCTTGGACAAACGGTGGCTCTTCAGCTTTGAAACGGAGATGAGCACCGGCCCCTAGAGTCGGAAATGACTAGCACGCATGTGCGGGGGGATCTTTACCTTTACCTTTAAGCAGATCTGCCTTCTTCTGTGCAGCACCCACCTATAATCATTGGTATGTGAATGCATGCTTACAAGGGCTGTACTATTAGAGATTTTGTGGTGTACAACATAGGGCTGCCCAATGCTAAAATAATTCTTTAATCTGGACGTTGCAGCAAGATCAAGACTATATATAGCTAGCTAGATAGCAGCCTCTACTCATTCTTGGCTGACCATGAGAAAAGTAAAATTAGTATTTACAGTATCTACCACCAGAAAAATCTTAGAAAGTAACAACCAGAACAACAGCAGTAAACTAGGCAAAGGAAGTGGCTGACTGATTCTTGCTGCCAAGAATGAATGAATGGATGGATAGATGCATCTTAATGGCAATCATCAACCAGAAAAATAGAAGAAAAAATGTGAACACAGAAACAATTATTCTTTTAAATAAAGTTTAGTAACCTTCACATCATTATATCATTTGAATCTGATAATAAAGTTGTACAGACCTGAGCTAGGGGTATACCATAAAGGTATAACTTCTTCTCCAATGAACATTTTCCATAGCGAAAAGTGCTCAAACGCAAATGCAGTCTGACCATATTACTGTCAACAATATTGTCATTTTCAATGAAATCACCAGAATTCCCCTACCTATTCAAAGCTATATCTTTGGCAGATTCTCCTCTTACAGGATTGTGCCAAACTATAGCTCAAATTCCCTTAAAGGAGATCAAAGTCTTTTAAAACTCAGTAGGACCTATTTCAAGCGACGCGGTGGCTTGGTGGGTTAGGACACTGAGATTGTCGATCAGAAGGTTGGCAGTTTGGAGGGTCAAATCCCGAGTGCCACATAACAGAGTGAGCGCCTGTTACTTGTCCCAGCTTCTGCCAACCTAGCAGTTTGAAAGCACGTAAAAATGCAAGTAGAAAAATAGGGACCACTACGGTGGGAAGTGTTATGTATTAAATGTTATGTTATGTATTAAAGGTTATGTATTACATGTAAATAGTTATGAGGTAAAACTGGTCTGGAACATGCGGCAGCTTTTGACAGCTGTCAGAAGCTGCCGAAGGTAAGGCGCAGGCGCAACGGCTTGACAGCTCTCAGCTGTCAGAGCACAGGTAAACAGTGCAGGCACGGCTAACATTGACAGCTCCGGGCTGTCAGAGCTAGCCGCCGCCGATTGGTCCTTGCTGGCAGCGGGAAACCGGTGCGGCTCGGATTGGTCGCCAGCCTGCCAGCTGGGGTATAAAAGTAGGTGCTGTAAATCTGTCTGCTCCCGGTTCGTCACCAATAAAGGTTGTCAACTTGAGCTAGCTGTCTCGCGTGATCCTTACCAGAAGACACTACACTGGCAACGAGGATGGGATGTACTGCTTTGCAAAGCTGAAGTCACTAGCAGGGGAAAGAGAATCTCTTCCGTGGCTCAGAGCTAGTCACAGCTGTAGTCACAGGGTGGGAAGTACAACTTTCTCAAAAACGCTCGCAAAGCAGTGCCCAGGACCGGGACAGTATGGCCAACCTCGGCCATATCTGTGAGTTCGACATTCGCCACCCGGAATGTTGGGAGTCGCACTGGGGCCAGGTCGAAGGGTTCCTGCTGGTCAACAAAATCATGGACGATCGGTTTGTTAATCTGGGAGTTCTAGAACCGGTCAAGGGGGGCGATTGGGAAACCCCAATCGTAACCCCAATTAAACCTAACAGCCAAATCAGAATTTGCACTGACTATAAGGCCACCCTAAACCGAGCATTGAATTCGCACGCTTACCCAGTCCCAGCAGTAAAAGACGTCCTCGCAGCTATACGATCCGGCACCATCTTTGCCAAGCTGGACTTGGCACAGGCGTATTTACAACTACCCGTTACCCAAGAAACCGCAGATGCGCAGACCATTGTTACCCACCACAGGGCTTTCAAAGTGAAGCGCCTGCAATTTGGCATTTCAGCAGCCCCGGGAATTTTCCAGGAAATTATGGAAAAAACCCTTAAAGGAATTCCCGGTGTCTGCCCTTACTTCAATGATATACTAATAGCAGGCGAGTCAGAGGGGGATCTAGCAGACAGATTATGTGAAGTTCTAGGCAGATTCAGAGCAGCAGGGCTCAAACTAAAAAGAGATAAATGCTCTATAGGGGTACCCTCTACCAAGTTCTTAGGTTATAAAATCGACTCCCAAGGAATTCACCCCACCAACGCTAAAATCAAAGCTATCAAATCTGCCCCCACTCCAAAAAACAAGCAGGAATTGCAAGCCTTTTTGGGACTGCTAAACTTTTTTCATACATTCTTGCCCCACAAGGCAACGATTGCAGAACCCCTGCATAGGCTACTCGACAAGGGGACCCCTGGTCCTGGTCTCCTCAGCATGACACCAGTTTCCAGCACCTAAAAAACCTACTCACCAATAAGTCCACTGTAACACTTTTCAGGGAAGAACTGCCCCTATGTATAGCATGCGATGTTTCCCCTTACGGGATCGGGGCAGTTCTAAGTCACTTGACAGAGACGGGAACCCAAAAGCCAATAGCATTTTACTCTAGAACACTTTCAAAACCTAAGCGCAATTACGCTCAAATTGACAGGGAGGCTTTGGCAATCGTTGCCGGCGTGAAAAAATTTCACGACTACCTATATGGACGGCACTTTACAATCTTCACAGACCACAAACCGCTATTAGGAATATTCACATGGGATAAGCAGATGCCCCAAATTCTGCCTCCCCGAATCTTAAGGTGGTTTACCTTTTTATCTGCTTATTCGTTCAAACTGATCCACAAGCCAGGGAAGGAAATGGGTCATGCTGACGGGCTAAGTAGACTTCCCCTACCTATAAATGACCCCAACCCCGCCCCAACGGGCAACATCCTAGCAATTTTAGAATTACCAGAATGCCCCTTATCTGCTAAAGATATAGCCACCGCCACTGCTACGAATAATACCATGAGCAGAATACTAAACTGGGTCGCCTCCGGATGGCAAGCGAAATGCCCCGGTCCTGAGTTCCAGGCATATTTCTCCAGGAGACTGGAACTGTCATCCCATCTAGGATGCGTACTGTGGGGTAATAGGGTCGTTGTCCCTGACAAACATAGACCCAAGGTTTTGCGCACACTGCATGAGGGGCACCCGGGTACAGTAAAAATGAAGGCATTGGCTAGAAGCTACGTTTGGTGGCCTGGCATAGATAAAGATATCGAGGCACATGTAGCTGGCTGCTACCCCTGCCAGCTTGCTAGACCTGCACAACCGCACGCCCCCGTCCACAAATGGGAGGCAACCAAAAATCCTTGGTCCCGGGTGCACTTAGATTTTGCAAGACCCTTCCAGGGACAGGTGTTTCTGATAGCAGTAGACAGCTATTCCAGGTGGCTTGAGGTCGTGCCTGTCAGCAGCATGACTACGGCTGCCACAGTACAGGTACTAAGGGGGCTTTTTGCCACACACGGACTTCCTGATGCACTGGTCTCGGATAACGGCCCCCAATTTACTTCCCGTGAATTCCAGATTTTCACCATGGAGAACTCTATTAGGCACGTCACATCGGCTCTGTTCCACCCCTCGTCTAATGGCTTGGCTAAGGTTATGGTGAAATCCACAAAAGATGCACTACGGAAAATTATCACGGGGAACTGGCACCGCAGGTTAGCTCAATTCCTTCTAGCCCAACACACCACCCCCTGCAAGGCTACAGGGAAGTCACCAGCAGAACTGCGTTGGGGGAGACGCCTGGTAACCAGACTTGACAGATTACACCCCGACAGGGCAACTGCAGAACCGGAACAACCCCTTCAGCACAGAACCTTGGGAAATGGACAAATCGTTTGGGCAAGAAACTATGGGGGAGGGAACAAATGGATTCAGGGGGTTGTAATTGAGCGAACGGGACCCTTATCATACATAATTGACACTGGAAATAACTGCCACATATGTCGACATATTGACCAATTACAGCAGCGCAGCACTCAAAACATGGGGGAAAAGGACAGCGAGTCACTTCCAATGCCTAGCACCACCACCAGAATGAATAACACCCCCCCCCCGCATAACACCCCCAATAAGCACAACTAACGATGGAAACCACGAATCTCCAGAACCAGACCCAAGACAAGTAATTGTGCATCCAGAACCAGGGGAAGGGGAGCCTATCGTAGCAACACCCCTCCGCCGTTCAATAAGAACCAAAAAAACCCAGCCTACTTAAGAGACTACCAGTGGGGTACCCAATATAAAAGCAACCAAGAAGGGTAACCCACCAGTTCAGGGGAGGGGTAAGGGGTGTTATGTATTAAATGTTATGTTATGTATTAAAGGTTATGTATTACATGTAAATAGTTATGAGGTAAAACTGGTCTGGAACACGCGGCAGCTTTTGACAGCTGTCAGAAGCTGCCGAATGTAAGGCGTAGCCACAACGGTTTGACAGCTCTCAGCTGTCAGAGCACAGGTAAACAGCGCAGGTGTGGCTAACATTGACAGCTCCGGGCTGTCAGAGCTAGCCGCCGCCGATTGGTCATTGCCGGCAGCGGGAAACCGGCGCGGCTCGGATTGGTCACCAGCCTGCCAGCTGGGGTATAAAAGTAGGCGCTGTAAATCTGTCTGTGCCCGGTTCCTCACCAATAAAAGTTGTCAACTTGAGCCAGCTGTCTCGCGTGATCCTTACCAGAAGGCACTACAGGAAGGTAACAGCGTTCCGTGTGCCTTTGGCGTCTAGTCATGCCGGCAACATGACCACAGAGACATCCTCGGACAAGCGCTGGCTCTTCGGCTTTGAAACGGACATCAGCACCGGCCCCTAGAGTCAGAAACGACTAGCACGCATGTGCGGGGGAACCTTTACCTTTTTTACCTTTAGGACCTATTTCAATTAAATAGATTCATGCTCAAATAAAAAAAAAATAAAGTTCAGTTTTCTTTATTAATAACAGGGATCCAACTCAAACTCAACACAGCCAATGAATGAGGAGCGTCTCTGACAATTTGCCATGGCCAACTTACCATAGCCAAGTTACAATGGCCAACTTGCCATGACCAACTTGCTGTGGGATAACTCATGACAGCCAACTCACCACGGGACAACTCACTGAGAGAGAAGAGCTACACTAATATCAAAGAAAGGATGGAATAGAATCATTAAAGAAAGGATAGGAAAAGAGGGACAAAATGAAATGTGAATGACAAAAATTAAAATATGTTTTTATTTTAAATAATTAGATTGAATTGTTAATTTGTCCCATGGCTAATTGTCCTGAGGTGAGTTGGCCGTGGCAAGTTGGCTGCAGCAAGTTGTCCCATTCTGGAATGAAGCAACTTTGAATATTCTCCAAGAGACCATTCCCAAAACTTCTTCAAAGTAAACGAGTCACCAAATTTCACTGATCTCAGGTAAGCAGCCAGGAAGCATCCAGTCTGCTAAAGGTTTGCACAACCGAGTAATATCTTTATTCCCGAGTAATATCTTAATGGCAATTGCATTTCTGGCTGTTAACTGACCTCCTTCATTCTCTTATCCCAGAAGTCTCCATAGTGCCCTTTGTAATGCTTCAGCTCTTCTTCATCTGTTTGTGTAACTGTTGTGACTGGTACAACTCCAGCAGGAAAATTCAAGACATTGTATAGATGGGTATAAGTAGTAGCCACTGGAAAAGATACCATCTACAAGTTATTTATTTCTCAACAGGATTGGACCATTGTTTTGTGACTGTAACATATTAATAGCATAACAGCACAATGCATTCTCCACAGATGCTACCCAATTCCATCCTCCACAAGCAAGGAGACCAAATGAGGTGGATACCACTACCACCATCACAATCTGCTGGCAGTGATGCAGTTGCCCAAGGGGTGAGAGACTGTGGCTTTTATGAGAAAATCAGCTAATAAAATATGTTGCACATGTGCTCAAGAGTTGCCAGCATCCCTTGTACCTTGTCCCGAAAGAGGGAGGACGGAAACGTAACCTTTTCAGAACAATTTTCCTTCTTATTACAGTTGAGGTCCACAACCGCTATATAACTACATGAATATAGTAACAATAGAGCTGTGCTTCAGGGTAATAGCTTTCTGGTGAGGAAATTGGAACAATATTCAAGTGTGGGAAAAGGTCTAGTGCTTGCAGAAAAATAGCATCATGTTCTCTTCAGGGATTTTCTTTAAAAAAAAATAAAAAAAAAATTGAGGAATAAGGAAATGAGCCTGAAATGTCAGGCCAGATGCTTGTCTTGCATTATTTCATCATTAGATAAAATAATCTGAAATGGCTCTAAGAACAGTTGCAAAATTGTTCAGGGTGGATACTTAGGATTGCACCACTTGGCAGCCATAAGCTGCTTGGGCCTCAAGGTAAATCTGGTGGAAAACAGCTAGTTTAGCCTCCTCTCTGAAACACGGTCCATCCCTTCATCTTGGCAATGACCTGTTTGGACTACAGTTAGCACAGCTCCTGACTGATGAGTTCCCTATTGATGCTAGGGCACCAAGTGCTTTCCTTTCTAAGGGTGGGTCTCTGTGTCACATACTTTCTATCTACAGATTTTTTTTTGTTGCTTCTGTCTTCAGTGTGAGACCTTCGACCTTCCCTATCCCAATGTTTGATGTTCTTTGTTCATGCATCTAGCATTTCATTAATCTGTTGGTGATCTGGTTACAAAAAGAAAGGACTTGCAGTTCACCAGTGAACCCTAACAGAACTCTAAAGTTATTTAATTGTGGAGTGTCAAGTCTCCACACATGAATGTTGAACCTGTTTTGCAAATCACTGGTGTTTTTATGTGTATATAGGAAGTCAGTGCAAGGCCTGTGATGTGCCTTGTAGATCTAAACACACTTAGGGATTATGTGGAAAGGGATTTCAAAAGTGGGCAGGCAACACAGCAGTTCAGACCTAAGGAGTAGCAACTAGTAACCAAAGTGGGAAACTGTTCTCACCCCTACAGTGCACACTAGTCATTTGAGTGAGTGTCTTGCCAAAATGTAATAAAGCAAAACAGATGGACCTCCTGGCACACCTTGTTCTGGTAGAAGGTAAAAAAAAAAACAGCCCTTCTTATGCAAACCAAGAAAAAATGGGTGGAGATTGTCTTCAGAACAGGCTGGGGACAAGGTTCCTACCCTTGAGAAATAGGAAATGGACTATCTGCTCACAGGAGTAAACAGGATATGAGGGTGAGCCTCAGAATGAGTTTACTGAACTAATGTACCCCTATCAACCAAGATCATATCTAACAAAATAACATATAGTATGTATGTACATATGTATGTATTTTCTGATTTGCCTGATAATCTGAAGAACCAAATTGGTCAGTTCTGAACTGACTGTTACGTTTTATTATTAATCTATTATTTTACTGCAGTACTGCCATTATTATCTAGAAAGCAGCTCTATTTCCTTTACAATGTTACCTGCCAGAATCTGCTTCCTCACTTTCATTTTACTCTAACTGGAAGCTACATTCTGACTGTATCTTTTGATCACCCAACCAATATCCTCACCTGTAACAGGTTTCTTAATTCATTCTACATGCTTTCCTGCAAGGAGGTTTTGAGGGCACAAATTGAAGCTGGACGTAATGAGCACCTAGTTCACCAAATTAGAGTGCTATATAATTTGATAGCTATAGTCTACCACCTTTTATGATCCCCTCTGTCTAATGCATCTACCCCTTCTTATAGTTTGTTTCTATGTATGTGTATGTGTGTATACATACACCCACACACACACATTGTTTTAATATCTTCTATTTTTCATTTTTTTAAGACTATGATGTACCTTCTATGCTTTGTAATTGACTGTACTCCACTCTCCTTATGCTTGTATATGACTATAATAAAGATTTGATTTGACTGATTAGTGATTAGTGGCATATGTGGCCTCATCTGACAGTGCCTTCTTCCCAATCAGCTCAGGAGCTGAAGTGATCAAAAGAATGATGACAGAGCTTCAAAAAGAAGGAGCAGTGCACACCGTCCACTTTGCACGACTGTTTTTTCACACTTCTGGAATCTAACCCTTCTTAGAACAGGCATAAGAACAAAGGTACACAGAGAAAGTTACAGTGGGGTTATGATTTGATACCAAATAGTTTGCCAGCATATCCTAGATTAAAGGCTGGGCCCAAAGCAGGACAAAGCACAACATCCAGCTTCAACTTTCTCCATTCTGCAATGAATTCATCACGGTAAGCCTGGAAAGAAAGAAAATACAATGGGTGGAGTATAAGGGCATAATGCTACTTGATCAACATGTTCAATTTCAGCTTCCTTTATCCCATATAGGCCCCTATAGCTTCTAGGCACTAGATCAAGACTTTCAGAAAAATGCAGAGTGGGGATGTACCATTGGATATAATCACTATACCATGGATACCATACCCTACTCTGAAGAATGATTTTTCCCAGCAGCTTCATGTAAATATTAAACAATAGGGGCAGCAATCATGGCTAGTGCACAAATAAGTAGTTGCTGGGTCAATCTCTTTTCCTTTTCAACAATTGACTGGAACTGTCCACTCAGCAAAAAGAACCACTGCAAGATAATCCTTCTAATTCCAAACTTCACAGGCAGTTCAGAAGGGTTACCATGGCTGATGATCTTGAAATCTGTTGAGATGTTGATCGTCCCTAGGATTACAGTCCCCCCCAGTCATTTCAATGGCCATCTACTAACACAACCAAGGCAGTTTCCTCCCATGTCCAACAACTAATGGAAAGGAAAACAGATAACCCATTGGCTAGGACATTCTGTAGGTGATTTCCAATCATCTTCTCAACGTTTTTTCCCACAAGGGGAGATTGGAGACAGGGCAATAACTGTTAAGGATGCCTGAATCCAAGGAATGTATCTTAAGGACGGGAACAAACCAGATCTTCCTTCAAGACTGCAGACAATGTTTTCTCCCATAAAGACAGAGAAGCATGGCAAGTTAGAGTAGAATGTTAAAAAAAAACACTGAAGTTTCTAGCTCTCAAAACTAAGGATAAAAATTTGATAAGTGCTAAAGAAAGCTCTGGGCTTAAGCATGTGCCACAAGCAGCTATTACAGACTCCAAGTACAGAGAACCTGAACGGTCCTTGGGACTTTATCTCTTTTGATTTCTTTTCCCAACTTTTATCTATCTCTGATTTATCCAACTAATACCTTTCATCAGTTCATTTGTGATAAAATATGTGTTCTTCCTATGAAATCAGGCCTTACATTCTAACATCTCAAAAAATTAAATTAGAAACACGTAGTCTCTCAAGACTGTTTGCAGGATCATTTCAGGATTTCAAATGTGAATGCTGATATAATCAGCAAAATGGCCCTAATTCCAAAAGGCACAAAGGTCATATAATAAATATTATATTTTCTAATCTGAGATAGTAGCTACTAGCAAATTCTGTGAATGTTTAACTTACATTCAGTTGTATGTTATCTGACACTCCCAGTATGAGCAGGTACTTCTAAATGCATTTTTAAATGAGCTAGAGGTCATACAAAGCCTTGCTCTTAACAAATAAATCTCAGAAGCTCAACTAACCTAAACTTTGTACAGTAATGTGCCCACTAAAGACGTCTCCTCCAATCTTCTACTCCTTTCAGAAGTGCATAGCATATCTATTGTCAAGGGTTATGGGAATTGTAGTCCCGCCCATCTAAAGTGGCCAGATTCAAGAAGTCAGTTAATGTTCCTTAGCACTGGAAAAACAGAAAGTTAGGATGGAAGACAAGTGCTGATAGATTATTGTATTAAGGGTAGGTTATGAGATAATAAATAACAACAGTGCTAATTACCTGAATGGTCTGGGCAAACAGATGTTGAAATGTAATAATACAATAGTGAGTGGCATGTTTACTTCTGCTTATTTAGCAACTTTGTATATGCTTAGGAAAAAATAGAATGAGGAAAGCATGGGGTTTTCCTGCAAGAAAGCCATTTATGACTCTGCATGTGCTGGAATGTGCAGCTAAATAAAGAGTTGGGGAAATGTTGGCAGTAGCACTGCAGCTTCTCAGGGAAGAGGCAATGCATTCCAGAAAGGAGCCCAAGACAAGAGACTGTGCTGTCCTAAACTAGATATGGGAGGAAGGAAAAGGTTTGGTGTAGCCACACCCTACAGGGTATATCTGTTAGGTTAGAAAGTTATAGCTTTAGTCTGGCAAGATTCTGCATATTGGGTATAAGCAAATATACCTAATACCAAATGGATTTGATTAGATCTCACTGTTTCTTCTTTGGGTTTGGGTCTGACACTATGAGATAAATTATCCAGGGAAGATGCCCATGTTACAAGAAGGGATAGTCAGTTGGTTGAGTTAGGATCTGGGGTTATTAATATGATGGTAACATATAAATTAAGTTGAATTGGAATGATCCTTAATGAAGAACTATGAAATAGCTTTCCACCTGCAAAATAGTATACTAAGTTTAATGACGTTTTTCTCAAGAGTTATCCTAGGATCTTGTCCTTAGAGTTGAGCTAAACCTGATCAGGGAAAGAGGACTCTTAACAATCACAGGAATGTATCCTGATACCCTTGAGTACAACTTCAAATACAAGATGATGATGATGATGATGATGAGGATGATGATGATGATGATGATGATAATAATAATAATAATAATGATAATAATAATAATAATAATAATAATAATAATAATAATAATAATAATAATAATAATAATAATAATGTTGGAAGGGACCACAGAGGTCATCTAGTCCAAGCCCCTGCTCAGGCAGGAAACCCTATACCATTTCAGATAAATGGCTGTCCAATCTCTTCTTAAAAACTTTCAGTGTTGGAGCATTCACAGCTTCTGGAGGCAGGTTGTTCCACTGGTTAATTGTTCTAACTGTCAGGAAGTTTCTCCTTAGTTCTAGATTGCTTCTCTCTTTGATTAGTTTCCATCCGTTGCTTTTTGTCTTGCCTTCAGGTGCTTTGGAGAATAGACTGACTCCCTCTTCTTTGTGGCAGCCCCTGAGATATTGGAATACTGCTATCATGTCCCCTCTCATCCTTCTCTTCATTAAACTAGACATACCCAATTCCAGCAACCATTCCTATCTGAGGAATAATCAGAGAGCTTACTGATAAAATGGTAATGTATCTTTATGAAGTTCCTCCCCGCAGTTTGGCAATTTTCCTGTTACAGATACCTGATGTACATCGTATTGATAAAAATGTAGAAGGCTTGGTTAAGTCCTAAGCTTCAACTGTTGGCATGAAACTTGTCCTACCATATGGTACCATTGATATCCCACAGGACACATGTGGCTACTGCCAATTAAATTGGATCATGGAATTCCTAGTGCATAAAAACAAGTGCAGGACTTTGTGACTGTATCTTCTCATTTTTTGTGTATTAGGAATAAAATCCACCTATTCACTAATTCCATTTTCTTTAGCCATGAAGCTGTTGCTTTGCAAACAAGCTCATGAATGATTGGAAAAGAAGTTGAGAAACTTCATATGGTGTTTCTCCATTTCACCATCCAATCCAATTAGGTCATCATTTCTGACCACTTTTTTAAAACCATCTGGTGACGTGTGTTACAGGAAATAGTAATAGTCTCAATTGCATACTGATGCGCCATAAAAAAACCATTAAGGTATTTGCTTCAACTATAAGTCTAGTATCCATAATATACAGAGGTAACCCTATAGGAAGATTGTGTAATATAAGGGGCTTCATTAATTATTCTTTTCAATTCTTTCTGTTCAGTATTGAAAACCCGGGGCTGCATTCCTTTTTTGTTCTGGTTGGGAAATAACTGAGAGAATTAGAATCTTTGGCCAATTGACATAAACAAGCTGACTCACCATCCGATCCACATTGTTCTTCCAGAGTTTTTTGACTGACCTAGAATTTGAAGAAATCATGAGAATCAACATTAGCATACTAACAAAGAAAGATCAACAAAATAGTTATGCATAGAATCATAAAACTGTAGAGTTGTATGGGACCCATCTCTGAACCTGTGCACCAACTGTTCAACATGTTGTTGCTCTGTGCTTAAGGAGGCCATCTATATTCTCACTGGCAGGGATTTTAATGGCTTGCCCCATCCCCTAAATCATACCAATAGCAGCTTGCTGCTATAATAATTAAATACAAAATTGACAGACCTATTGGGTACTAGCATTTTCCTGGTCTTATTGCACAGAAGAAGCAAAAGTGGTGCTCAACTTATAATCACAAGTGGGACTGGAAATTCCGTGTGATTGTTAAGTAAGTGATGCTTGATTTTATGGCCCTTTTTCCCCCCCACAATGGCCATTAAACAAATCATGCAGTTGTTAAGCAAATTCAGCTTTCCTCATTGACTTCGCTTGTCGGAAGCCCCCTGGGATGGTTATAAGTGACCGTGGGGTGCTGGAATCATTGTACAAACCTGTCAGTTAACAAGTGGCCAAATTTTGATCGTGTGACTACAAAGACACTGCAACAGTTGTAAGTGTGAGGACCAGTTTTAAATTACTTTTTTCAGTAGTGTTGTAACTTTGAACGGTAGTTAAATTATCATAAGTCAAGGACCGCCTACAGATCATGCTGAACAGCTACGAGAAGAAGGAGCCTTATACTCTATTGCTGGCTAAAAAAAGGACACTAACCAAGTGACAGTTCTGTTATGTGCAGAATGTAAATACGTCCATTTCTGCAGTGTCTCGAAGTCTAAATAAATCTGAAGAAAATCAGGACAGCACAAGACAATTTTAGCTAATTCTGGAATTGCTAGGAAGGATTGATTGTCTGAAGGTTGCAGTCCCAACCCATTTGAAAGGCATCAGGAGGCAAGAAGTTATTATAAAACCTCAAGTAATAATAGTGGGTATTTATTCACGATGCAGTCAGGATTTAACTGCATTCCACATCTTTGTTTGCTTCTCCATAATAAATATACAAAATGACATTGAAATTCCTTCAGGCCACTGAAACAAGTACCTGAACCTAGTCTTTAGAAACCCTGGAATGTCACTCTTTCCACAGCATGTCAGTTACCATCTGTAAATCCAAACATCGTGATTGTTCCAAATCATTTAAATTAAAATATTTTCCTATGTCCAACTTCTGTGAAATGCAGTACAGTGGCCGATGCACTGCTGTCCTCTGCTGGAGAGAACGTAGCATGACCGTTCAAAGTTTAAATAGTTGTATATAATAACCAAAAGACAACTCCTTAGAGCAAAGCATACTGTCCCATTACGCTGTTCCTTCCCTACATATGTCCCAGTTTAAGCAAATCTTAACAGAACTGATGCTTTGGCAGCAGTTTGGAAAATATTGAGTACATACGAACTGTTGCTTGTATGTACACTGAGAACTTGTGCATCGGAGACAAATTCCTTGTGTGTCCAATCACACTTGGCCAAAGTATTCTATTCTATTCGTTTCTCTGGGAGGGTCTTAGTGGACATACATATTACCACATACCCATGCATATAAAAATACAGTTATATGAAATATAATATAGCTAAATGAAAAGGTATAAACTATGCACATGTGCAAGGACAACAACCGGCTTTAAAAACAAAAATTTCCTTTCTTATATTACTTCTACTTTTCCTGAGTAACATCTACTACAAATACTGTTATAAAAGGATTTTCCTATTAGTATAACAGTACACTACTGCATAGGTTGGTACTGCATCCTGGAGAAACCTAAGTGTGTGGTTGTTAAGAGGTGACACTGATAGATGGCACACGGTAAATCCAAAGGCTGATATTGCAGGAACAACATGCATTCAAGGAAGGAAATGCCATAATATTCTCTTACCCTACACCAAGGAGGGCACGCAGATGTCGGGAGACTCGTGGGAACTAAAATAAAAACACTGCATTAGAAAATCACATATAGCAAGAGGTTATATTACACAGTATTAAACAAACCTACTGACTATGCTAAAGCCTTTGATTGTGTGGATCATAACAAACTGTGGCAAGTTCTTAAAGGGATGGGCGTACCAGACCATCTTATTTGTCTCTTGAGAAACCTATATGTGGGCCAAGAAGCAACAGTGAGAACTGGACATGGAACCACTGATTGGTTCAAAATTGGGAAAGGAGTCCGGCAAGGGTGTATACTGTCGCCCTGCCTATTTAACTTATATGCAGAGCACATCATGAGAAAGGCAGGGCTACATGAATCAAAAGTTGGAATTAAGATTGCCAGAAGAAATATCAACAACCTAAGATATGCAGATGATACCACTCTAATGGCAGAAAGTGAAGAAGAACTAAAGAGCCATCAGTTCCTCAGCTCCAGTGGAAATACTGCCATTGGTTGACAAAACGCTCCACCATGTTGTAGAAGTTACCATCTGATTTGCCAGTATCTTGTGAAAGTAGGCAGTCACTTAAAACAGCTGGGCTTAACCCAAGCAAAAAGTGATATACTTTCAAGAAGAAGAGGTACAGGTAGTTCTCAACCTATGACCACAGTTTGGAACCAGAATTTCTGTTGCTAAGCAAGCTGGTTGTTAAGTGAGTTGTGCCTGACTTTATGACCTTTTTTGCCACAGTTGTTAAGTGAATCACTGTAGTTTAATGAACCATTGCAATCATTAAGTGAATCTTGCTTTCCCCATTGACTTTGTAGGAATCTGGCTGAGAAGGTTGCAAACGGTGATAGCAATAGCAATAGCACTTAGACTTGTATACCGCTTTACATAGTACTTTACAACCTTCTCGAAGTGGTTTACAAAGTCAGCATATTGCCCCCCCACCTCCAACAATCTGGGTCCTCCTTTTACCGGCCTTGGAAGGCTGAGTCAACCTTGAGCCAGTGAGATTCGAACTGCCAATTTGCAGGCAGTCAGCAGAAGTAGCCTGCAGTACTGCATTCTAACCGCTGCACCACCAAGACAATCACATGACTCCGGGATGCTGCAGCTGTCGTGAATACATGCCAGTTGCCAAATGCCTGAATTGTGATAATGTGATGGTAGGAATGCTTGCGGCAGCATAGGTGCGAGGACCAGTCATAAGTCACTTTTTTCAAGGCTGTTGTAACTTGGAATGGTCGCTAAACAAATGGTTTTAAGTTGAGGACTGCCTGTACATCCCCCCCAGTAAAATCAGTGGGTTTTTAAAAAGCATTAATTATAGTGTGTGCTATAAAAAGTATTAATTATAGTGTGTGCCTGTCTCTTTCGCCGATAGTTGAAGAGTTTTCTTATAAGGGAATGTCAGGCTGGAACTAATTTGTTCTGTAACCGAGGGATTGAATAGAAGAGGGTGAATTCAGGATGAGTTAGGAGTGCAGATTTTTATTTTTATTTTGCAGAAAATGATTTAAGATTTGTAGGCATCCTATTTTCTCTGAGCTTCACTTTGCTTTCAACCCCATCATTTCATAGGGAATTGAATCATCAAAAAGCAACATATGAAAACCTGAGAGTGGCTGTATCAGGGACATTATTCTTAGATTATGATTTTCACCTTGGTTATTCCACTTTATAAAGAAGAGAGCTAGATCTTGATTTCTGTTAACAAGATTGACTGAGGCGACCGAGCTCAAAATGGAAGTCATTTTGAGATAGTCTATGAAGGAGACAATCCAATATGCATGTTTCGATTGCAATTCAGCTTTGACTTCAAATAGAAACGAAACATGATTTTCTCTAAAGATCCAGCATCATTTCCCTGATTTAAATACAACAATAGCAAATTGATGGAAATGAGGAGAAAAATGCTTGTAAAAGCATTACAAGCAAAAGAAGCAATCACATTTTCAGTTGCATATCAAGGGCTCTATTTCCAAGGACTTGAGCAGCCTTGCAGAATTATTCCTGGCAACCAAAAAAACCCCATCTAAACCTTAACTAGTTTTGAAACAGTGACCAAAATATTAAAACAGTGCCTTTTTTTGCATCAGGTCATAAAGAGCATCATTTAGCATTCTCATTTTCCTGAACTTTTCCTACAGAAGAATCAATTTATTTTACTCATGAATAAGCACCACAATGTGTTGGCATTACAATTCCAACCAACACGAGGTCTAATCCCAACCCAACAAGAAGTTGGGAAAGGCTGATTGATATATATATATATATATATATATATATATATATATATATATATATATATATATATATATATATATATATATATATATATATATATATATATATATATATATATATATATATATAATAGGTTTCATCTATAGTCCTTTGGCTTGTCAGATATATCCAGTGGTGGGATTCAAATAGTGAACAACTGGTTGTCTGTGTAGATGCCACTTCTGGAAGTCCATTCTGGGCCTGGGCAATAAAAAATTAGCTACCGGTTCTGCCAAAGTGGTGCAAACCAGCTGAATCCCACCACTGGATATATCACTCCTTCTGCATTTGTCAATCTTTTTGATTGAAATTCAGGAATGATCTCATTCTAGCAGAGAAGATACCAATGAACAAACCATTTATGGGCTTATCACATTTACAGTAGCCTAATTGAGAGAACCTAAGCTTTACTTTCCCCCAATCTTAATAGAAACCTCTGGGAGTTGAAATCAAATGCATCCAAAGTACATCAATTTGGAAAAAGCCATTTCAGTTTGCATTCATTTCAGGCTATTATTTCCTGTTTGCATCTATCTAATAGCCTTTGACATTTCCCTTGATCTTACAGGATAAGCATCACAGCAAGTGATCTATTAACAGCAGCACCAGGAGTTTCAGAATTGCATTTCCAGGGATTAGCCTACAAATTTGGGTAATGAGGAGTGTGATCCATTTCTTACCGATCTACTTCAGTAGAACCTGACTGAACCTGACTGGTGTTGCTATAGTGTTTAACTTTAATTTAAATTGGATGACGGTGACCCAAAGCAATGGGGGAGGGAAATTGACGTGCAACCCAGGAGTTTTTAGACACAGAAAAATCCCAGTGACAAGTTAACTTGGTTCCCCACTCATATGGAAGGACCAGAAAGAATCCTACAAATTCTTACTAGGCTATTGTACGTGCCACCTCCATCATTTTTGGTTATGGATAAAATGAGACTCATTCTGAAAATTAGTATGGTATTTGTGCAAACAAAAAAAAAAGTGAGAACTCACCAGAGGCATTAAAAGGAGAGCCAAGAGTCTCTTCAGCAGGTCTGGCATTCTGTAACAACGAATCTGGTTTCTCCAAGTGGAATCCACAAATTCACCGTCGCTGAGATAGTAGAAAGGGAAAGAAAGCAGATTATTATATAGAGTATAAGGAGGTAACAGGCCCTTCTTTTGGAACAAGGACACAAATTGGAAGATGGAAGTTGGGAGGGAAAGAACTATTCATCTATGAGTTCAGGTAGATTTTTGCGCTCATGTCAGAAGCACTGAGGCACTTCCAGGCTGGATTAGCTGGTGACATCACTGTTACCCAGGAGATGCCCAATTGGGGGCTCTTTTCATGTCCTCAGCAGGAGCTGGAGCAAAAGATGAGAGGTCACCCCACCCCACCCCACAGCAGCACTCAGGTCTCGAACATTACTAACATGGATTTGCTAACCTCCAACCCAGCATCCTAACCACGAGAGCTACCATGCTCTTCTCCCTTTTATCTCACAGGTATATATAATCCTAATTTAGGATAATATCTGTTGAATAAGCTTTACTGCCACCTTTCACATGATTCTATGAAAAGCCAAATAGGAAAAGGGGAGAAACAAAAGACTCAGACACATTTTTTTCCAGCAATCAGGCTACCAAATATTCATGGTATTGGAAATCATAAGCTTTAGTCTGCTCCTTGCTGGCAAGATGTATAGATTTATATAACATTTGTTTGATAGAAAGGAAACAATAGTAAAAAGAAATCAGACTGGCTCTTTCTATGAAATTTTAGTATTTAATCACTCACAATTTTTCCAATAATGTGGAACTTCCATCAGCATAGAGGCCTTTGGTAAAGAGTTCATCCACCAAAAAATCAATGCGAGGTGGAGTGAATGGTATCAGCTGAGAGAGGAAAGAAAAACTCCATATTTAATGGTACACAATAAACATATATATCTGCTTATGGCTTGCAGTTACTTCTTCTCCTAAAACTACTAAAAGCCATGTGTTCATCCATTGAACAAATGAAGCCAATTACATCTAGGAATACAGCACAGATGCACGGCCCAAGAGTCACATCTTAAGACTGCCAGATCTGAGCTGCAAAAATGTGGATGATGAAATGGAGAGAGAAAAAAAGAGGAAGAGTTCTCTTTATCTCTCCACTGGCATTTAATATTCATTTGGATTTTTGCAGTCCAAATATAGTGAGCCTCCAAAAGGTGCGATTGTAATTTTTAATGTGACCAAAGAGGAAAATGATTGAATATATGGGGAACCATCATACTAGTCATGTTTGCTTCTCAATGAATCTAAATACAAATGAAATGAAACCTATTCAAAGGAGACACTTGCCTTCTATCAGCTGCTTTTGGAATACCGCTGGCACCTTGCCATTCAAATGCCAAGGCTCTTGCTGCCACTGTTCCCACCCAAAAAGATCTTTAATCCTTGTGTAAACCTTACGGTATGCCCTGCCTCCTGTAGCAGTTTTTTTGTTTCCTGCACAGCTCTTCTCATGCTGGGAGATGGCTGGAAATAACCATCTCCATCATAGAATCCAATCCTCAGGGGGCTGGTATGACAGTAAATCTGAAAAGAGACAAATCTTCATTTGTTCCAGTCACTAGGAAAAGAGAGCTAGACATGTTTTTAAAGGTCTAATACTGTTCCAAATCTGGGTATATAAGGAGCCTGCCTAAGATCTAATAAGCATCCAGAAAGTGCCTATCAGATATTATAGGTAGTCCTTGGATTACAGTGGAATTGGGACAGGAATGTCCATTGCTAAGCATAGCAGTCATAAAGTGTGACATCATGTGGCTACACAGCTTAGTGACAGCAATTCCAGCAATCCCTATTGCCATCATTAAGCAAGGATCGTGTGGATCATTAAGTGAGGACTTCATGCAAGTTTGACATGGGAGTAGGTAAGAATCCAGAATCCTTGCTTATCCAAATGAAACTGCATCCCTGGCCAGTAGCCCAGCAGGTGACAGCTATAGATGAGCAGGTTGGTACTATGGAGTACGAGCAGGTGGACATTATGGAGCACAAGTTCCAACACTGCCCAGGGCCTCCTCAGGGGAAAAAAAGCATCAGAAGCAGGAGTGACTTAAACCTCCTGCCGGCTTCCCCATTGACTTTGCTTGTGGGAAGCCAGCAGGAAATGCTGCAAATTGTGATCATGTGACCATGGGATGTTGTAACCATCATAATTATGAGCTGGTTGCCAAGTGCCTGAATCTTGATCAATATGACTGTAGAGATACTATGATGGCCGCAACTTCAACAACTGGTCATAACTGGTTGGTGAGTCCTATACATAGGCAGAGGCCTACATAAAGTCAATTACATGGTGTCTCCATGGAAGGAATGGGACCAGCTACCCCTGCAGCAGCCTGAAGTGACCAATAGGACTTAGCCAGATCCCTGATCACAATATTGATGAAGCAACCACAAGATCTGATGAAGCACAATGTGATAGTGTTCATGGTAAAAGTTGTGGGCATCAGAGAGTAAATATATTTTAAATTTGGAAAACTACAGACAACCCTAATCTGTCTTAGCTATGGACTGGGAGAAAGACAAAGGCATAAAGAGAGTATATCATATAACAGCTACCAGGAAATACTTGTGTTGTGGTTAGTGCGATGTGAGGGGGAATCCTTAGCATACCTGCTACTTCTACAAGTAACTAATACCAAAGTTAATTAAAAATGCACAGGAAAAGAAGTTGTTAGTATGTTAGATACTGGGTTCGATGCTTCAATGACGAGGCGAGGCGAGTGAGTTCAGCAAAGATCATTGTTTATTGCTTGCAGGAACTGAACTGAGAAACAGGGCTGCGAATGCAGCAATTTATACCCTGGCCTCTAGGCGGCAGCCAATAGGTTTAAAGCAACCTATTGTGGCCCTAGAGGCAGCCAATGGTGGCGCTGGAGAAGGGTTGTCTGAGGAGCTGGGAGCCGTTAGCCAGCTTCCCTACTTAAGCAACCTTCCAGCAATTAACCCACGTGATGTTCCCTTAACAAGATAAAGCCCAATACATTACAAGTATGAGCTCCAGTATACTTCCATGGGAAGGCTATTCTATAAGTGGATCTTCAGAACCAAATAGCTTAACTTCTGCTGGTGGAAACACTTAGAGACCGCCAAAAATGATATGCAGGTACATATGAGAAAGGAGTTCCTTGAAAATTTCTGGCCAATACTAAGAACTATAATCAGACACACACACACAGAGACAGACAGAGAGAGAGAGAGAGAGAGAGAGAGAGAGAGAGAGATTCATCCCTATATCCAATTTGATTACCTTGTCATTAAAGGGAAGTGGGGGCACAGCTGGATCCAGATAAAACATCTCATCACACAGTAGGGCTTTCATGCACAACACCAGGCTATCCACATCTCTTGCCATTGGGCCTGTCACAGAGATGACTGGAACAAAGAGAGAAAGGTCTTCAGTCTTGGTAAAGGAAGACAGTACATGGTTTTGCAGTAAAGTAAAGCTAAACAGGTCCCCTGAGAATTTGCTTTTTAATAATTAGAGGATTTTGAACTTACACAATAGTTTACTCAAGTGGCTTGATTTATCTAGCGGTTTTTGACAAGGAAAAGACACTGTATTTTTACTCCTTTAGTTTCCTTGTGGTGTCATCCCATCCAACTACACTTTAAAATTCTTAGTTACTATCTATAAGTGTAAATGAACCTGAGATTTCATTGTGCAACAAAAAATCCCAAAACTGTAGGGGAACAAAAAGACAAAAGACATCTCAGTGTGACTGAGCAGTGATGGGACAGGGGCCTCAAACATCCCAAAGGCCACTGGATGAAGATTATGATACAGTAATGTCACCTGGTGTCTCCCTTTTCCCCCCTACTAAATCCTTTTCAGATATATTTGTTCACCATGAAACAAATCAGAAATAGCAAAGAAGATGTTAGGCTCTTCAAGAAAGGACATGAAAGATTTTAGAGGAGAAGGAAGGAGAAAGCTTGGAGTGCAATTTTGGATGGTTGATTGATTAGCAGAAGACCTACATATCTATCAGGGAGCTTTTGCTTTTTGTCCATGAGCTGAATAACAAATGCTGAATCAATCATAGATTTGCTCACCTGAATTCATTCCAGCTACAGGAGTGGTAACACCTTTGACACTGCACAATAACGAAGGAGAAAAGCAAATTAATGACAGGTAAAACCAAAGGAAAAAGAAGCATGAAATGCAGGTGATATTGTTACAGGATACTAATGATACCTGCAACTATTAGAAAGACACTGAGAATATTTTCAGGATTATTCTTTTCCCTGAAAAAAACAATCAAATTATAGGCACCTTTCATTGTCCCTACAACACTGTACTTTGGCTGTATAAAGCTGTCCCAGAGTACGCTATTTAGTATGTATATTTACCAAAACACATCTTGATTGTTTAATTATGATGCTTGAATATACTGTGAATTCAAACAACTTGACTTTCTTTCATTGAATTTGGACTAGAACTAACAACACTACCCAAAGAGATTTGAGCTTTAAGAGAAAATGGAGAAAAAGGAAGAACGTGGTCCATTTGTGATACAAGGTTTAAACTTTATTTTGAGTCAGGGCTCAAAATAGTTCAAATTTTGGCTTCAGAATCCTTTCTTGTAGGAAAAATGCATTTAAATTAATAATGCATTGTAATCAATAAGGGTCATCGATTAGAATCCTTTCCTTTAAGGAGACTTTCTGAGAGCCATCAGTATCCATAATAGAGCTAATGTATCCTGGGCCATTTTTCCTATCCCTACCATCAAAAACCTGCAAAAAAAGGTCTAAAATGCCCACTTGATGATCCACGACTCAAGAACTAAGGAACGGAGAATGAAGAAGTAAAAGAGGTGGTGACATCATTAAGTAGGAGACAGTTTCTTCTTTTCCTGTGGATTAAGTGCCTACTATTCAAAACAGCCAAAGAAATGCCCTCTTTCTTCCCAGTAAAAAAATACCATGTGTTGCATTTTTTTAAAAAATAGGGAAACCTCACACTTCAGCTATCCTCAATCAGGGCCATTCCAGATATGTGGACTTTTAGAATTCCCAGCCAATATGACCATTCCTGAAGATTCTAAAAGCTGCCCTCCATACCATCTGGATACTATACACATACCCATCTGGAAAATTGGGGGGGGAAGGGACCTGGACAACAAGAGTTTGAATGAAACAAAATGTTTTGAGTGAGGGTAGCTCAGTGGGTTAGGACTCTGAGCTTGTCAATCAGATGGTCGGCAGTTTGGCGGGTCGAATCCTGAGTGCCGCATAACAGAGTGAGCGCCTGTTACTCGTCCCAGCTTCTGCCAACCTAGCAGTTCTAAAGCACATAAAAATGCAAGTAGAAAAATAGGGACCACTACGGTGGGAAGGTAACAGCGTTCCGTGCACCTTTGGCGTCTAGTCATGCTGGCCACATGACCACGGAGACATCCTCGGACAAGCGCTGGCTCTTCGGCTTTGAAACGGAGATGAGCACCGGCCCCTAGAGTTGGAAATGACTAGCATGCATGTGGGGGGGAACCTTTACCTTTACCTTACAGAGTTAAATATCAAGACTAACTAGCAAGAGTGACTGGCGAAATATACCGTTGTACATATGCTCTTCTACATATGTACTACGTGGTTACTTCTGCTTTTTCCTACACAAATATAAATCTGGTTCTTTGGCATACCTGTTTTGGGAAAGTTGGGGGATATAAAACTGCAGTATTGTTTAATATCTATACATTAATCTCAACTCCGATTTTATAAACTTCCTAGCCTGACTATTCAACTTAGCAGTTGTGAATATCTCTTGAGGTTGAATCAATTCTGGTGATTTCTTTCTCCAGGGGAAACAAGTCACTAACATGATCTGGTTTGGAATATATATTTGTTGTGTTTGTACTACTCGGTTATATCCTGATCAATGCAACATTTCCCCCCTGAGGTTTTTCAAGCGTTTAGAACATAAAAAGGACATTTCTAGAGATTCATTCTATTGCTCTACTGTGAATGAGGCACAGAGGCCGTGGCTAGAATACGAATGAGCAGGATGAATGCTTGTGTGGATGATATGATGGGAAATGAAAGAATAAATGAGAAAATGAAGGAATAAATAAAAAGCAATAGGCAGGAACAGAAGGCTATATTCTACTTTTTTTCCACTTTTTTATTTTTGTTTTAGCCTACTCATCATTAGATTCATGACCAGTTTACCTGAAGAAACGTGACCCCATCCTTCCTTTAGCAACTCTTAATTCCTAACAAATGCCTGACTTTCCTATCTAGTGAGCATTGTATTTATAATCTAGATTGCTAGTCTCTAGTTTCATTTCTGAAATGAAAGTCACAACAGAGAACTTATTTTGAACATGTATTGTTTATTGGCATACCATTCACCCTTGACTTGGCTGACAGTACCTGATATATTATTAATTGCTTGTGAAAGTTGTGAAGACACCAGTTTGGCCTAGTGGGTAAGACACCAGGCTAGAAACCAGGAAACTGTGAGTTCTAGAGTCACCTTAGCCATAAAAGCTGGCGTTTTCTCTCTCTCTCTCTCTCTCTCTCTCAGCCTGACCCATCTCACAGGGTTGTTGTTGTGGGGAAAACAGGAGGAGAAAAGAGTATTATCTATGTACCTCTCCTTGAGTTATTTATAAAAAATAATCCAACAAATAAAAAATAAAATAAAACTTACCTCACCCTATAGCCAGTTGGTTTGAATCCACAGATCCCACAAAAGCCACATGGCACCCGAATACTTGCAGCCACATCTGTCCCAATGCCAAGCATGGATCCTCCTCCTCCAATAAGCGCTGCTTCCCCTCCACTGGAGCCTCCAGAGCTTTTCTTGTGGTTGGAAGGGTTCAAAGTTTGCCCAAAGACTGTATTGCCACAGTCAATACTGCGTAGGAGGGGAAAGGACCCATAAGCACATCTAAGGCATGCAGAAGGAATTGGTTTTGCTTACGGTGGAGCTAAGACAAGCAATTCTTGTGGAAGGCGCTAAAGACATAGCCATTTTACTAGGCCTTAGGGTAGAATGGAACTAAACATCTGTAAGATTTGGTTTTGTCTGATATGATTTTTTATTTCTTTGAATGCATCTCTCTTTGTCCTTTGCTTCCCTCGTTCTAACTTTTTACAATATAAAGTGCCCCAGGAATCCGGCTTTTGTTCTGAAACACACATGCATAAGATATAACAAAAATATTCAAATGCAAATTTCTATTGCCTATGCTAGGTGCGGATTTGTCATACTCAATATCAAGTTGAGGAAGGCTTTTCTAGCAGCTGAGCCATACATATCTAGAGCGAAATCCAGGGCTTTCTGATAATTAAGTGACCAATTTCATTGATTAACAAAACTTTTACCACTATAGTGGAAAACAGCCATACAGATTGAGCTAGACATTACAAATGATAATTTAAAGAAGCAGTCCAGTCTATATGGGGTTTGGGATGCTGATTTTGCTGTCATATCACTCATGAAAAGCAGTCTCCTCTTCACATACTTTCATGCTGGGTGAATATTCTGAGAGCTACTATTTAATACATGGTGGAGGGTGCCAGATCAGAGAAAAATGAATTAAATCATTGTTTCTCCTTCTTCAGGAAGATAAAAACTGTTTTAAGGATACCCAATGGAATATAGCTAAAATCTAGCAATCATTTTTTCCCCTGGCAAAAAAAAAATATGCTGTTCAGAAAAGGCTACTTTTTAAATTTGATTATAGGATATTATTAAAGTGATGGAAGGACCACCAAAATGATGAGCCTGTTTTAACAGATTAAAATCCGTTGTTGCTTTTAAGAACTACGCCTGCCCTCCAAAGTGAGCAAATGCTTACTTTAATATGGCTTGTGATGTGTTGGTCTTTACAAATGGAATTGCCCCTTGTTTCTTGAGAACTTTGACTATTACAGAGTCATCATGCTCAGGATAGTCCAGAAATTTCACCAAGCCAAGTGAATTGGGGTATCCCTTAAAAAAATGAGAAACAAAACAAATGAGGAGGTTTAGAATGAAAAAGCGGAGCGAGAAAATGTGAAGAACAACATATTCCAAATCAATAGGAAATGCTATCAAATATCACTTTGATAAAAGTCTACCATACCTGGGCTGGATGACCTCTTGATGGAAACAGTAAATCAGTAAACAGTAAACAGTAAATTTATGTTTTTTGTTTATATGATCTAGCTATCTTCTGGATTTTTGGAACCTAGATATGGTAGCTCTAGCATTCTTCCTTTCCTCTAAGCACAGCATGAATGTACCATAAAAACCATTTTTGTTCCCCTGCTATATTCTCATGATATAAGGGATGCTGCAACAGTCATAAGTGTGAAAAAATCCGTCATAAGTTACTTTCTCTAGTGCTATTGTAACTTCAGATGGTCACTAAATGAACTGTTGTAAGTCGAAGACCACCTGTAGTATCTTCTGTTCAGATCCAAAGCAGCTTAAAGACATCTTTAGCTGTTCCAGGGGTTTTTTTCTGTCTCTTTCCAATGTATTTTTTTTTGCTATGGATATTATCTGCTTTGTTGACCATTAGGAAGTTAACCTGGTCAGGAGTATGGAGTTCCCATGGGGCTTTTCATGAAAAAGACCATCTTTTAGACATGGATTTAGTGCCTTTTGAAAGAGCGCTGGTCCTGTGCTACACAGAAAATCAATTTAACTAGGAAAGGTAGCAGGTTCTACCAATTGTGTGTTATTCTCCTACCAGCAGGTGACACTTGCTGAGAAGGGAAATGAAGCCAGGAGATTCCACCAAGGAGATGCTTCCTCAACAGTAATGTCTCCCCATTAAAAGACAAGAGCAAAAGTGGCTGAGGGCCTTGATATATAATTGTAACCAAGGAGGTTATTATTATGGAATCAATCTGAGGGATGGAAATCAGAACCTGGTGAGTGGACTGCAAACAAAACTGACAGGCTCACCAACGTACTATTTCCCCCCCCCCACACACACCTCTCCCAGGACCTCTGGCAGTCCACTAAAAGTTCTGATTTTCAGCATGAAAATCTACAGTAGATTTTTAAGGTGTATTTGGTCCAAATGTATGTTTTACAAGGCTTGTGGAATCAGGAATACTGATCAGACCAGTGTTTCTCAACCTTGACAACTTGAAGCTATGTGCACTTCAACTCCCAGAATTTCACAGTCAGCCTTGCTGGCTGGGGTACCTGGGAGTTGAACTCCACACACCTTCACGTTGCCAAAGCTGAGAAACATTGCATCAGACAATCTTTGCAGATCATAAGTGTAATATATTGGGCTTGCTTGTTAACACCACGTGGTAACGGCTGGTAGGCTGCTGGAGCAGGGAGCTAGCTAACGGCTCCCAGCATCTCAGACAACCCATCTCCAGTGCTGCCATTAGTTGCCCCTAGGCGGCAATAGGTTGCTTCAAACCTATTGGCCACCGCCTAGGGGCCAGGGTATAAATTGCTGCATCTGCAGCCCTGTTCTCTAGTTCAATAAACCATGATCTTTGCTGAACTCACTCACCTCGTCTTTATTCCTGCGCAACAAACCCAGTACACAACAATAAGACTTCTGCAAGCACATTTAATAATAATAATAATAATAATAATAATAATAATAATAATAATAATAATAATAATAAGAATAAGAAGAAGAAGAAGAAGAAGAAGAAGAAGAAGAAGAAGAAGAAGAAGAAGAAGAAGAAGAAGAAGAAGAAGAAGAAGAAGAAGAAGAAGAAGAAGAAGAAGAAGAAGAAGAAGAAGAAGAAGAAGAAGAAAAAGTTGGAAGGGACCTTGGAGGTCATGTAGTCCAACCCCCTGCTCAGGCAGGAAACCCTATACCATTTCAGGCAAATGGCTGGCCAGTCTCCTCTTAAAAACTTCCAGTGTTGGAGCATTCACAGCTTCTGGAGGCAGGTTGTTCCACTGGTTAATTGTTCTAACTGTCAGGAAGTTTCTCCTTAGCTCTAGGACATTTTGTAGGTGATTTCCAATCATCTTCTCAACGTTTTTTTCCCACAAGGGGAGATTGGAGACAGGGCAATAACTGTTAAGGATGCCTGAATCCAAGGAATGTATCTTAAGGACGGGAACAAACCAGATCTTCCTTCAAGACTGCAGACAATGTTTTCTCCCATAAAGACAGAGAAGCATGGCAAGTTAGAGTAGAATGTTAAAAAAAAACACTGAAGTTTCTAGCTCTCAAAACTAAGGATAAAAAATTGATAAGTGTTAAAGAAAGCTCCGGGCTTAAGCATGTGCCACAAGCAGCTATTACAGACTCCAAGTACAGAGAACCTGAAAGGTCCTTGGGACTTTATCTCTTTTTTTTATTATTGAAAAGTTTTACAATACATTTTATCTTTAGCAAAACAAAACCCCTCCCTACCCCCTCCCCTCCCACCCTCTTCCCACTCCCCAACCCTCCCCAACCCCTCCCTCCCTTCCCCCCCCCCCGACTTCCCAGAGCTGAGTACAGGGTATAAAAAATACAAACAATCATAATCTAACTTATGCAAACAATCCTAAACTATTTAAACTATCGCACTTTAACTCATATAGATAAACTCCAAACGTATATATATCATATCAATAATTATTCAAATGCAAAATAATACTTTTTAGTCCCATATTTGCTCTGTAGTATCTCTCTGTTGCAAATAGTCTTTCAGGTGCACTAAAATCTTTACCATATCCTCGGGGGAAAAACTTTACAGTCCATTCTTCTGTAGTCGGTAATTTTACCTTTTTACTAGAAATCTTACTACCATAGTTAAATTCAACATCCATTTAATATCCACCACAATAATATCAATAATACCCAATAAGAACAATCACAGATAAAAGAATTTTATATCAATTATTAAAAACTATTCTTCTTTCCAACTAGGCTTTAAATTTCCATACTAAAACCAAGTTTATACAACCTTTCCTTCTCCTAATATATTATACAACTTGAAATACTATACATTACTTTCCAAACTTAAAATTTTTTATATAATCACATCATTCTTATATTTTCTATTACCTGTTTCATTATTACCCATAGAGATATTACAAGTTAACTTTCATCTATAATTTTTCCCAAAGTTGCACCAGAACATATCACAAAGTATATACCTGGAACACAATATCCACCTTCTTATCACACCGTAAATATACATACCAACCAAATAGCAAATCATAACCTACAAAATATCAGTAAGCACTACTACAAATCTTCCCAATTAAATTTTCATAATCATCTTAAAACTAAAGCAACATAAAATATTACATAGTTATTTTATAAGGGTGAAAAGTATATCCCCAAATATTTAGCCCTTCTAACAATTTCAATTCCCATAATCCTTATTACAATATTATCTCCTGCAGTTATGCAACTAAATCTTCAGGCTTGGTTCATTCGTCTAGAAGCAGCACGCCTCTTCCAATTTCTGGCCTCCTCCAGTGATACTGAAATTTGATCCACTCCTGTAACTTTATCATCTGTCTGTATTATTCCTTCAGCATCTTGTAGATTCTCTCTGTATCGGTGAGACTCTCTCTCACCTTTTTTCTTTGTAGATTCCAAAAATGGTATGGGGGCTGCTTTTAAAACATTACTGTAGAAATCGCGTGCCTGAGTCACCGTAGTAAAACAATGCCTCGTACCTTCATAGGTCACCACCATACCCACTGGTATCTGCCATCTAAACTTGATATCACGTCGTCTCAATTCTTGTGTCAAAAAAGCAAATTCCTTCCTTTTTCTTAAAATTCTTGAAGGGATCTCTTTTAAAATCAGAACTTTTTGCTCAGCAATTACAAAATCAATATTGTAGGAGGCCTGGATAACTTCATTTCTAATCATTCTCTTTGTAAAATAAACCACCACATCTCTGGGCAATTTCCTTTGTCTTGCAATCCAAGAGTTAACATGAAAATTTTTATCTATATCTTCCATTATTTCATCTGCTGGTCGTCTCAGCACCCCTTCCAAAACCTCAGAAACCATTTTCTTCAAATTTTCCTTAGAATTTTCTTTTAGGCCTCTAATCCTTAAAGCAAACTCCATCTGATAATACTGTGTCGAGATCAAATCATAATCAATTTTCTCTACCACATTTTCAGTTTCTGTCATTTTTGCTTCCAGTCTAATATCATTTTGGCTGAGATCTTCCACTCTTTCGTCCAAATTCTCAATACATTTAGCCATGCCTTGCAATGCTGATAAAATGTCTGCTCTCAGTTCTGTTAATTTCTCTGTAATCTTTTCATCCATAACCTTAGCTAATTTTTCTGTTAACTTCTCCTCCAACTTTTTGTCCATTATCTCCGCAAATTGTTGCATTTGCTTTTCCATAGTCTCTTGCAGCACCTTCTGCAAATCTTTTACTGTAAGAGCTGATGCAGATACGGGTGCAGGGGACAATAAAGTTTTCAACGAAGACTGCTGCACCAGAGCAGGAACTTTAGAAGATATTGTTAACTACGCACTTCCACTTACGAGCTCAGCAAAGTCCATTGAGTTAAAGATCAAAACACCATCTTCACCAAAATCTCCTGCATCGCTCTGCCTGCGTCTTCGTTCTCAAAAATTCTTCCTTGCTAGCAGGGATGGTTGCGAACACCCTGTTCTGCTCCAAAAAAAAAACCTGGAGCAGAGGCGCCTCGCAGTCCGGAGCATGCCCAGGCTTCGGGGGGGGGCTCAATCCTTCAGCTGCCAAAACTTTAAGTTCTGGTGGCCCCGGAGAGCTCTACCCCTACCTGGGCATTCACCCCCTCCTCTTCTCCCAAGGAGGGGGCTTTCGAGCCACCAAAACAGCTGATCAGTGCTGTTTTCGGTGGCTCTACGGAGCCGCGAGGCTGACAGCCGAAGAATGGCTGCCTCCGGCGACGCCTTGCCATCCGGAAGTCGGGACTTTATCTCTTTTGATTTCTTTTCCCAACTTTTATCTATCTCTGATTTATCCAACTAATACCTTTCATCAGTTCATTTGTGATAAAATATGTGTTCTTCCTATGAAATCAGGCCTTACGTTCTAACATCTCAAAAAATTAAATTAGAAACACGTAGTCTCTCAAGACTGTTTGCAGGATCATTTCAGGATTTCAAATGTGAATGCTGATATAATCAGCAAAATGGCCCTAATTCCAAAAGGCACAAAGGTCATATAATAAATATTATATTTTCTAATCTGAGATAGTAGCTACTAGCAAATTCTGTGAATGTTTAACTTACATTCAGTTGTATATTATCTGACACTCCCAGTATGAGCGGGTACTTCTAAATGCATTTTTAAATGAGCTAGAGATCATACAAAGCCTTGCTCTTAACAAATAAATCTCAGAAGCTCAACTAACCTAAACTTTGTGCAGTTTAATTTTGCAGTAATGTGCCCACTAAAGACGTCTCCTCCAATCTTCTACTCCTTTCAGAAGTGCATAGCATATCTATTGTCAAGGGTTATGGGAATTGTAGTCCCGCCCATCTAAAGTGGCCAGATTCAAGAAGTCAGTTAATGTTCCTTAGCACTGGAAAAACAGAAAGTTAGGATGGAAGACAAGTGCTGATAGATTATTGTATTAAGGGTAGGTTATGAGATAATAAATAACAACAGTGCTAATTACCTGAATGGTCTGGGCAAACAGATGTTGAAATGTAATAATACAATAGTGAGTGGCATGTTTACTTCTGCTTAATTAGCAACTTTGTATATGCTTAGGAAAAAATAGAATGAGGAAAGCATGGGATTTTCCTGCAAGAAAGCCATTTATGACTCTGCATGTGCTGGAATGTGCAGCTAAATAAAGAGTTGGGGAAATGTTGGCAGTAGCACTGCAGCTTCTCAGGGAAGAGGCAATGCATTCCAGAAAGGAGCCCAAGACAAGAGACTGTGCTGTCCTAAACTAGATATGGGAGGAAGGAAAAGGTTTGGTGTAGCCACACCCTACAGGGTATATCTGTTAGGTTAGAAAGTTATAGCTTTAGTCTGGCAAGATTCTGCGTATTGGGTATAAGCAAATATACCTAATACCAAATGGATTTGATTAGATCTCACTGTTTCTTCTTTGGGTTTGGGTCTGACACTATGAGATAAATTATCCAGGGAAGATGCCCATGTTACAAGAAGGGATAGTCAGTTGGTTGAGTTAGGATCTGGGGTTATTAATATGATGGTAACATATAAATTAAGTTGAATTGGAATGATCCTTAATGAAGAAGTATGAAATAGCTTTCCACCTGCAAAATAGTATACTAAGTTTAATGAAGTTTTTCTCAAAAGTTATCCTAGGATCTTGTCCTTAGACTTGAGCTAAACCTGATCAGGGAAAGAGGACTCTTAACAATCACAGGAATGTATCCTGATACCTTTGAGTACAACTTCAAATACAAGATGATGATGATGATGATGATGATGATGATGATGATGATGATGATCATAATCATAATCATAATCATAATCATAATCATAATCATAATCATAATCATAATCATAATCATAATCATAATCATAATCATAATGTTGGAAGGGACCTTGGAGGTCATCTAGTCCAACCCCCTGCTCAGGCAGGAAACACTATACCATTTCAGATAAATGGCTGTCCAATCTCTTCTTGTTCTAACTGTCAGGAAGTTTCTGCTTAGTTCTAGGTTGTTTCTCTCCTTCACTAGTTTCCATCCGTTGCTTCTTCTTCTGCTTTCGGGTGCTTTGGAGAATAACTTGACTCCCTCTTCTTTGTGGCAGCCCCTGAGATATTGGAATACTGCTATCATGTCACCCCTCACCCTTCTCTTCGTTAAACTACACATACCCAATTCCAGCAACTGTTCCCTATATTTTTTAGCCTACAGTCCCCCAATCATCTTTGTTGCCCTTCTCTGTACCCTTTCTAGAGTCTCAACATCTTTTTTACATTGTGGTGACCAAAACTGGATGCAGTATTCCAGGTGTGGCCTTACCAAGGCATTGTAAAGTGGTATTAGTACTTCACGTGATCTTGATTCTATCCCTCTGTTAATGCAGCCTAGTACTGTGTTGGCTTTTTTGGCAGCTGCAGCACACTGCTGGCTCATATTTAAGTGACTGTCTACTAGGACTCCGAGATCCCTCTCACAGTTACTACTATTGAGCAAGGTACCACCTATACTATACCTGTGCATTTGATTTTTCCTGCCTAAATGTAGAACCTTACTTTTTTCACCATTGAATTTCATTTTGTTAGATAGCGCCCAGTGTTCGAGTCTGTCCAGATCCTCCTATATTTTAAGCCTATCTTCTGGAGTATTGGCTATTCCTGCCAGCTTGATGTTGTCTGCAAATTTGATGAGTTCCCCATCTATCCCCTCATCCAAATAATTGATGAAGATGTTGAAGACTACTGGGCCCAGAACAGAGCCCTGGGGCACCCCACTACACACTTCCTTCTATGTAGATTCAGTTCCATTGAGGACCACACGCTGAGTGTCAGCCAGCTACGAATCCATCTGGTGGTGATGCTATCTAACCCACATTTCTCTATCTTGTCAAGTAGTAGGTTGTGATCTACTTTATCAAATGCCTTACTGAAGTCCAAGTAAACTATATCTACAGCATTCCTCTGGTCCACTAATTTTGTCACTTGGTCAAAGAATGTAATAAGATTTGTCTGGCATGATCTGTTTTTGACAAACCCATGTTGACTTTTAGTGATGACTTTGTTTGCATCAAGGTGTTCGTTGATTTGTTGTTTGATTATCTTTTCCAGAATCTTCCCAGGTATTCAGGTCAGGCTGATAGGTCCGTAGTTTCCTGGATCTATTTTTTTCCCTTTTTTGAAGATGGGAACTACATCAGCTCTCTTCCAGTCCTGCTAATTTTTGTGCTGAATGCATCAAGATGGAAAAAGGAGCTAGGTATGCTGAGATGTTGAGGGGTGGGCTTAATTTGCTAATTTTCCCCAGCCCAACTTTGCCAAACTCATCTGAAGGCATAGAACTTAAACTCCTGAAGCATCACCCTCCCCCACCCATTTGGTGATGAATAATTTCCAAAAGTACCTTGCAAGCAATGTTTTCCTTGATGCTGACAGGGACACCATAGAGTAACCCTTTCTCTCTCTTTTTAATTTTTCGGAGCTGTTCTTCACACTCTGGGAGAAAGTCTGTCACGCAGTTGATTTCCCGGGTTACTGCTAAAGCCTTGATGCAAAAAGAAGAAAAGCAGAAGAAGGAGGTGATCCAAAAACCAATCTGAACTTTTTTTTAGCTGTTCAGAAAAGGAATTCTATGGAAAATGGACCTTTTTCCCCCTGGCTATACTTTGGTACAAGGCATGCAAATTAAATAAGGACTGGGCAACATACAGTTGGCAAACTGCACAATACATGTAACTCACCTTCATAATCCTGGTTTTGTTTTTTGACAGACCTCAAAACCTGAGCTACTTTATTTGGGCTGTGAACTGTAGAAAATGGTGGCATGAAAACAGCTGGCATATATTTTATTTTAGGTTTGTGGGAAGTCAGTCCCCCCCCCCAGAGAAGGAAATATTAAAAAGGCAGAATATTTCCTCAAAGAATCTTAAAAAGACAGAAAAGCATGCCCAGTTTTTCTTAATAGCCCCAAGTCTCCCTCCCCCAAGCAGAAACCAGTTCTGTAGAAATGCAGATATCATAATACATTCAGGAAGGTTGGAGTCAGGAAGCTGGAGCTGATGGGATTAAAAAAACAAAGATCCCTAGAATCAACAACCCTTCACCCCAAAAAATCCAACACAGCACATAGCCATCAGCCACAGGCCCAGGGAAGCAGGATATGACCTTTAGTACATAATAGGATTAACCCACTGCCATTAGCGGGGGTCGGTTGCCTCTGGAGCTCTGGAGCGGGTCGTGGGATTACCTATTCCCACGACGTTAGGGAATGGCAGCAGGTATACGAACAGAGGGCCGTATCAACATTTGGGAGTGCGTCTCCGCTATCTCCAAGCGGTGAGGCGCTCTGACCCTCTGTTTTCGCCCCGAGGTTCCAGGAGCAAGGATGTGCAGTCACCTGAGCTCCGGCTGGTGTACTTGAATGCCAGGTCCGTTGTCAACAAGGCTCCTCTCATCCGGGATCTGGTTGAGGGTGAGCAGGCGGACCTGGCTTGCATCACAGAGACCTGGTTGGGCCCAGAGGGGGGTATTCCTCTGGTTGATCTTTGCCCACCAGGTTTCCAGGTGCTGCACCGGCCTCGGGCTCAGGGTAGGGGCGGGGGAGTGGCGGTAGTTATGAGGGAGACCTTGTGTCTGCAGGAGGCCACCGTTCTCCAGATAGTCGGGTGTGAGTCTCTCCTCCTGAGATGTGGTCCTAGGGCGCAGTTGGGCTTGCTGCTGGTGTACCTTTCACCTAATTGCGCAGCAGCAGCCCTGCCTGAGCTTCTCGATATCCTCTCGGGGCTGGTGATTGAGTTCCCCAAACTTATGGTTTTGGGTGACTTCAATCTACCATCCCTGGGAGGATCATCTGAGTTAGTTCGGGAGTTCATGGCTTCCATGACGGCCATGGACCTGACTCAAGTAATTCATGGACCGACTCATGTAGGGGGCCACACCCTTGATTTGGTTTTTCTATCTGGATGGTGGTTAGATGATCTTGGTGGGGGTTTCCCAATTGTTACACCCCTGTCATGGACCGATCATCATCTCCTGCGGCTGGTCTTCCGTTTTGCCATTCCACGCCGTGGGCGTGTTGACCCAACTAGATGGTTCCACCCCAGGCGCTTAATGGACCCTGAGAGGTTCCAGGCAGCGCTGGGGTCCCCACCTGCCTCCTTTGCTCACAGCTCGGCGGATGCCTTAGTGGAAGCCTGGGAAAGGGCAGCCACGGAGGCACTTGACCGAGTTGTACCCTTGCGGCCCCTGACCCGGTGCAGATCCCAGCAGGCTCCATGGTTTTCCGTGGAGCTCCGGGAGATGAAGCATCAGAGATGGGGCCTAGAGAGCTGTTGGAGATCCAGCCAGTCTGAATCCGACCGATTGCGACTAAGAACCTGTATTAGGTTTTATCTCGCGGCGATAAGGGTGGCGAGGTCTAATCACTTCGCTACCCTCATCGCATCCGCAGATAATCGCCCGGCCGCCCTGAACCTTTACCTTTTACCTTTAGATAATAATAATAATAATAATAATAATAATAATAATAATAATAATAATAATAATAATAATAATAATAATAATAATAATAATAATAATAATGTTTTGGAGAGGAAGCAGAGGCTTAGACCAGGGGTAGGCAACCTTGGCTCTTTTATGACTCGTCGACTTCAACTCCCAGAATTCCTGAGCCAGCCATGCTGGCTCAGGAATTCTGGGAATTGAAGTCCACGAGTCATAAAAGAGCCAAGGTTGCTTACCCCTGGCTTAGACAAAGCAGGGGGGAAAAATAAGGCAGAGAAAAAAAACAACACTGTTGAAAAGAATGGACACAGCAATCAGAATATAATAATAGCTAAAGCAGTGTTTTTCACCTTCAGCAGCATTTAAGATATGTGGACTTCAACTCCCAGAATTTTTCCAGGCAGCCATTTTTTGTCTAACGTAGTCTAACCTGGCTCTGCTGCAAAGTTTAGTTTTGGGTGCTGCACATTTTTAATTTTTTCCTTCTGTTTTTATCTCAACTTTTTATATATCATTTTTGTCACAGATACATCATTGTATGTTTATGTCTTTGTGTATTGCCCAGAATAATCAATATGCTAGGTAATACTGTATAAGTACAATAAATAAATTCCCAGCATCCAATACACTCAAGTGTCTTTTTGGTGCATGTATGCCAGTACCTTCCACCTGCCAAGCAGGCAACTGCATTCATTCAGTCCTTGATCATCTCTCTAGAAGTCTCAAAGTCACACTGTTCCAAAAATGGAAATCCCTTGTAACCTAGCTGTTAGGAGTTGTAATAAATCTTCCACAGCTGAAAATAACTCCATGGATCACATAAATCAAAGGCCCTAGATTCAGGGAGCTAGGAAAAGGATAACAGTTCCTCTTAACTCTTGAACTGCTGGATGAAATTTGCTTAATTGGGGCAGGTTGTACAACTGGGGAGGGATTTGAAGCTGAATTGGACTGAGCTTCATTTATAATGTCTGGGTAGGAGTGTGGACAAACACATGCATATGTAGAATATTGGGGAAATTAATTTAGCATTGTAACCTATTAGCTTAGTCAGCTTTCCCTCAGTTCATGTAAATAAAAAAAAATCTGGCTTCTGCATCATCTCCCTGAGTACCATAAAGCCCATGCTATCTTGAATACCACAGTATCCATGTTCTCTTGACTGCTTCAGTTTTAGGGTCCCAATGCTTTTGAGGATTCTGTTTCCATGGAGACTCATCTCTGGAGAATTATGCTGTTTTGGTGATAGAGGGTCTTACAAAACATGCAAATAGGTTGAGGGTCAGGCATGGGTTTACAAAAGCCAAGAGCACTGGGCTTCCTGTTCCTCAACAGTTTTTGGGGGGAACTGAAGATGCCACCTACCGCCACCCGCAAAGGTCAAAGTAAGCTCTCAAAGTTTCCTGTGCAGATTAAATCCCAGCATGGATTGACTAAAAGACTTGGCTTGATTAAATCCCTCACTTTCTCCTAACGAGACAAACTTGTGTCCATCATATATTCTTTCTTGGTCCATTAAAGCATCATTACAGCAATCAGCTATTGTCAGATCTTTAGACTGATTGCTTCTAGTTATCACCCACTAATTCAGTTTACAGAATCAGGGAAAGGTACAGAGTTAGAAGAGATTTTACATTCTTAGCTTATGCCCAAATCACTAACAATATTTATGGTGTGAGATGGTTTGTATTGCCCAAAGGATTTTGATGTTAGGACGCTGAGCTTGTCGATCAGATGGTCGGCAGTTTGGCGGGTCGAATCCCAAGTGCTGCGTAACAGAGTGAGCGCCTGTTACTCGTCCCAGCTTCTGCCAACCTAGCAGTTCGAAAGCACATAAAAATGCAAGTAGAAAAATAGAGACCACTACGGTGGGAAGGTAACAGCGTTTCGTGCGCCTTTGGCGTCTAGTCATGCCAGCCACATGACCACGGAGACGTCCTCGGACAAGCGCTGGCTCTTCGGCTTTGAAACAGAAATGAGTACCAGCCCCTGGAGTTGGAAACAACTAGCACGCATGTGCGGGGGAACCTTTACCTTTTTAAAATAGAAGAGCAGGTTTTGTATAAACAACACATATCCATATTGGAATTTAACATTTAAAGTCAACCTTACCTTTTCAATATGGGTGTATAGAACACTTTCTGGAGACAAGGTGCCATCCTGTAACTTTGCAGCTAGTTCCACAAGAGAAAGAGATAGGATTGGAGCAGTCTTTATTCCTGGATTCTACAGCAAAGAACAAACATATTGCTGACACATTATTGCAAAATGGGTACCTGTTAGACCAGTGATTGTTAAACTACATTGTGTGGATTATTAATGATGCATGGAGGTTCACCAGCTGGCCCATTGCCCACATTTCCCAGCCATAATCCCCACATTCCCTACCCATAATCCCCACCTTCACTGCCAATCAACTGGCCAGCCTTGTTCAATCTTTTGGATGCACTGCAAGTTAGCTGACCTGTAAAAATGGTTCAGTGGCTGAAAACTGGTTTGCTGGAGCATAAAAGTAGCAAAGTAAATGCTAAAATTTGTAAAATGTGCAAGAGTGAGCAGTTGGTATTAGGGCATAGAGTATATTAAAAAGGGAAGCTGTAAAAAATAGTCAATTTTGATTTTCGTACAAAATGTGTTTTAAAAATCTTTTAAAATAGAGGAAATGGGAAGGCACATAAAATTGCCACAATAATGATTACCTTATTTGCTGAAAAAGGTGAACTCTCACCCTCTTAAAAATAAAAATGTAGGAGGAGAATGTTTAATTGGATGGTCCCCAAATTTCCTAAATGTTTATTTTGTGGTCCTCAATAGCAGAGAGTTGAAGAAACACTTTGTTCAATCATTTGTTTGTTTATTCAATCAATCTATTTTGAGGCTAACTACAGCATCATTGGGCAGCTTAAAGTTTTTTAAAAATAGCTTCCAACAAATACGTTTTAGATCAGGATATTTCGCCATGGATTAATGTGCAAATTTGCACCATTTAGCTAAAAAGACATTCTAGCCCTGCCAAAGGAACACTTTGTGTTGCTTTTATTTATTTAAGAACAGCCTTAAATTTGATTCTTCATGAGAAACTATGGAGGAAATTAGCCACAACATCCATTGATCCTCATTATCTCTGATTCATAACTCTATTGCATCAAAACGCAGATAGAGGCTGTTGTAATGGTGGTTTAATCACCTTCCTCCTTATCTTCAGAGGAGTCAAACAGAGCTATATTCTTGCCCCGTATTATTCAACTTCTATATAAATGATGTCATTTATACAGAAATAAATAACTGTTTGATCTAGTGCATTTAACCTTTTTTGAAAAGTAATAGACCCTTAATGGTAAGTAAGAGGACAAAGGAAGATAAAAATCTTAATTTTGATATTCCAGTTTATTACTTTTTAGCAAAACTTTATTTAAGGTTTTTTCCCCCCTTTCCTTCAATTATGTTCACTTCTCAGAGACTACCAGGACAAGTTCTTGCAGTTTTATTGGCAAGGTTTCTCAGGAGTGGTTTGCCAGTGCCTCTTTCTCAGACTGAGAGAAAGTGACTGGCCAAGGTCACCCCAGCTGGCTTTCTGCCTAAGGTGGGAATAGAGTAGAACTCATGGTTTCCAGCCTGATGCCTTAACCACTACCCCAATCTAGCTGTCATCGGTTATGATAGTATTTCGATACATTAAGGAATTGCGTACACACAATGTCATAAAGAGAGGTTTTTTAAACAGCTTTGTTTCACAATTAATTATTCATCTTGACACAGCAAGGCAAAGATCCAGTTTTGCCTCCATTAGGTCTCTGGTTTCAGCACTTCGCCTCTCCTGCCAAAAAAATGAGGTCAAGGGAAGGTAGGTTGGGAGAGGTATTTATACATTTCAGCGATTGCTGTTCCCAGCCTATTTAAAAGGCAGGCTTTTTTTGTTTCTGGTGCAGTGCACTGGCCCTCCTACTCAACCATTCATTTTATTTTATGATAGGATAATACATACAACATTGACAGTACTTTTGTCCCGCTTTTGTTATCAGTGTCGATACTTGGGGCTTTGGACTGAATCCATAGTGGGTATAAGACAGATGGGAAGGATCTGCCAAGAGTTTGGAAAGGGGTCCCTGGGAAGGAGCCAAGGTAAGAGGTGATCTCACAACACAAACCTAAGTTAAAGGTTACTATTCTCCCACCTAAAGATGGCAAGAAAGCAAATGATCTGTTCATAAGAAAGTGTGCTTTCACCTTCACCATAATTCCCCAGTTGTAATGGTATGTGAGAATGACCCTGGGGGATAAGAAGAAGGGCGTTTCAACACTGGAGGTTTTTAAGAAGAGATTGGACAACCATTTGTCTGAAATGGTATACAGTAGGATTTCCTGCTTGACCAGGGAGTTGGACTGGAAGGCCTCCAAGGTCCCTGTTATTCTGTTACTCTATTATTTTCAGACTTGCAAGATGGTTATCAGCCTTACAAGGTTGTCCAGGCATGAAGCACACCTAGAAGTACCAGCTCTAATTGTACTATAAGGTTACATTAACAGAATCTTGCAAGTGTGAAAGTACACCACTTCCCCCTCATCTTGCCACACCCCCAATCTTTCTGTGGGCTCAGCTGCCTCTTATTAGACCATTGCCTAGTTTGAGATTCTTCTCTCTGTCTCCCAAGGCACATTCTGTCTCCTGCATACCACTACACCAACTGGGATTCACTGGCAATGCACAGCATTGGGATCCAGGCACAATGCTACAGCAAACCTTGTTTTCTACAACCACTTAAGCTGCACCCCCTATAGCATGGGTAGGCAACCTCGGCTCTTTTATGACTCATGGACTTCAACTCCCAGAATTGAAACCTCTCCCTTTCTCCTCAGCATAGCTGATTCAGGAATTCTGGGAGTTGAAGTCCATGAGTCATAAAAGAGCCGAGGTTGCCTACCCCTGCCCTATAGTCTCACTTTTATGAAAGTAAAAAGCCTCTTGTTAGTCTTTCATTTTCTGTTTTCTCTCCACAGTTGCATGTAATCTTATCAGGTTCCAATCTTAGAGCCTCCAATTAGGACTTTTTTCCCCTAACAACAATCAGTAGCTCTGTGTGATATAAATATCTTGATACAGAGAATTCTTGTTTATACTGAAACATAATGAAGGGAGCAGGAATTCTTTCCAAACTAGGGATAGTTCTTCCTGAATTCTATATTATATTGCAGGATGAAGGCTACACAAAGAGCATTGAATGTAACTCAACATGCTATACTGGATCTCTCTCTCTCTCTCTCTCTCTCTCTCTCTCTCTCTCTCTCTCTCTCTCTCTCTCTTTCACACACAGAAGAGAGAGAGAGAGAGAGAGAGAGAGAGAGAGAGAGAGAGAGAGAGAGAGAGAGAGAGACTTTTGTGCAAGAAGAAAGACAAGAGACTTGTTCTTTGTACCTAGGCATTCTGACCTCAGCATAATCCTGGCATATGTCAACGGTCACTAGGCAAATGCTAAGCTCAAATATCCACTAGTTTTATGATGGATGATTTGTTACCATCCTACTAAGAAGTGGGCAGAGACAGCTGCATTAAGGGGGCAGCTTAAATGCAAGAAGAGAAGGCAAAAGAAATCTTATGCTTCTCTCCCCCCCCCATGACACAAAGTATGTGTGAACATTTTTGTTAGTTGCGAAGTCGTGTCCGACCCATCGCGTGAACATTAAGAGCCTCCTAATGTTAAATAGGAAACACAGAGCAACAGGAACCTTCAAAACTAAGTTTAGCCAAAAGATATGGAGAAGAAAACTATAGCACTATACAAAATTTGAAGCAAACCAGTACTTTCAAAGATCAAAATAATTACTTTAAATATGAAATAGATCTTGGCAAGCAAAGTGCCGTATCACCACTATATAGTTTATGCATATTTATTTTCTTAAGCAAGGCAGAAGCCATAATGCAGAGAATATGGGTCAGTGAGATATTTTGCAGGTAAATCTGTCTTAGTTATTTTCTAAAATTAAGAAAAAGAAGGAAATCTGATTCTTTTTTTTTAATGAAATGTAATACCTGCTGCTTAAACTGCCTTGCTGCCTTCTCCATTCGCTGAAACCCAAGTTCTCGCTTGGTCTTGAATTCATCAAGTTTCTTCTGGACCCGTAGCTGGTTCATCCATTTGAACATCAGAATAGCAGCAGCTGAGCCACAAAACAAGCCTGAGATAAGGCGCCTGTCAACCTCAGCCTCTGGGAAGAGCTCCTTAACTTTCTCTAGAGCCATAGTGTACGATGTTCTCTCCGTTCAGAATCGGAAAAAGCTGCTAAGACTGTGTTCCCTGGAGCTAATGGAAAAAGACAGAGAAGAGAAGTGGGTGGTGATTCTTAAGCCCACCCAGATGCTGTCAAGTCGAAGCAACTGACAGATAGAAGCCTGTCTAATAAGGAATTAAGAACTTCCAGAAAAGTATCTCTATAGAAGAATCTTTCAAGTGACAATTTATTGACTTAGCCATCACAACATTCCGATGTACTATACAACACGTCGCTTTAGAAATATAAGATGATCCACTTGTTCCATTCTGAATTCCACCAAATGTTACTACATGCCTCCATCCCTAGAGAATAGAAAGAAAAAAAACCACCCAGATGATGTGGAATTTGGTTTTCTTTTGTGATCTCCCGGTCTAGATATGTTTTCATAGACTAGATATTGCTAATGACAAAGGATAGACCTATGCAGCAGACCCAACAATAAAAAATTCTACCATGTACTTTGGGCTTCTTTCATTTCTAAGATATAGCTGTGATATTATTTCTCTTTAACAGACTTGCTTCTCTGTGCTCTTTCTAAACACTCTTATTTACTATGGGATGGCATACCAATATTTCAAATCTGAATGTATAAACAGTATCTAAAAAAACAAGGTCATGATGGCTGTTTGAGGGCCATCACTCACTCACTCACTCACTCACACACACACACACACACACACACACACACACAATGTGAACAACTATGCAGTCATCAGGATGATCAGTCAACTAGAATATTTTTTTTGTCCTTGCTTTGTTGCAAATGCTCATGTTCTTTCTTCAGTTTGCCTTTCTGGGCATCTCACTTGCCTCTGCAAGAACTTGGAAACAGCCAGGGTACTTGTGGCTGTTAATCTCAATCCACTTCATCCAAATCCACTTTGAGTTTTATTTTCACCACCCCTCATTCCAATTCCAATTGACATGTTTCCAGCTTTGTTTGATGATTTCACCTACCACTTGTTCTATCCCTCAAAAAAGGAAATGTTTATTTCTTTTAAATCTTAGACCTTCTTAGGTTTCTTAGACCTTCTCCATATATCAGGTTGCAATGTCTTTTGTAAAAAAATGAAAAGCATTTCTACTTGCTAGAAATAATCCCAATTAAAGTTAGTGGGACATCCAAATAGACATACGAAGGATTGCATATTTGCTTTTTTTTCTTTTTTCTTTAAGAAAGGCACATGAAGAAGTGGTGTGGCTGAGAAAGCTGGAATTAAGATCCAAATTTATTTCTTTTTAAGGAAAAATAACCGGATATGAAGAAAAATAGTTTTCTCTTTCTGTTTGCTACACTGCATCTAGTTGGAGGCCATTACAGAAAAGCAGGCAGAAGGGAGAGTATTAAAAAGAAAGCTCCAATCTGGTAGTCACACCCATGTCATCAAAGCCCATATTTTTGGGGGGTGTCATGCATAGGATATGCTAAAGAGGCACATGACTTTTTTGATCTCTCCTGCATGCCCCACATTACATCCAGTGCTTTTTTTGTAAAAGAAAAAGGTGCCAGAACTCACACATGTCATACAACCCACCTTGCCTACCCTACAAGGTTCCCTCCAAAAAAGGTGCCAGAACTCCGTTCTGGGTGTTCTATGAGGAAAAAAGCCCTGATTACATCAAATGTGCAGTCTCATGTAATGTCAGAAGTAATATATCAAATGTAAATCCTTTTGCATATGTGTGGCTTTTTTCCACAAGAGAACCATAGTTTAGAAGGATTTACTTTTGGACACAGATCTGTAACACTGGAAATAGTTCCATTTCCTGGATATGTTTTTTCTTCTTCTGAAGCTATTCAAGACTGCACATTTTTAAAGTAGATGAATAGTTAGTTATTTGCATTTTTAAAAAAACGTAATAGTTGACCCTGCCTGCAGGATTACAATCTGCTAAGTAAATCAGAACAAAATTCTTGGCTACAGCGCCAGCTCTCCTCAAGTCAAAGCAGTTTAACAGGCTACATTTTTACTGAGCAATGACTATTTCTACATTTGTTCCTCCTATAAATGCCAACAGTAATGCAATGAAAAAAATACTGAAGAAATGCCACAAAACAGATTTAAAAAATTCTGGAAGAATTTGTGAAAAGATTTAAGTAATTTTTCTCTGAGTAGACTACTTTTAGTTTTTGTGTTCTGGCAAATGAATCCAAAAGTAAATGAAAATACTTAAGAAGCACTTGCTATATTTTTTAATACTAATTCTGTAGCATTTACATTTAAAGACAAAAAGATGTCAGTATTTTTACTTTTCTATCCATGTGACTTTAGAAAATGGGTGCCTTATTGGAAAAGCTAAAAGACCAGGTTAAAGACAAATTATTATAGAGAAAATATATTCTATCTATGTGATTCCAAAGAGTTGGTATTGAGTTATTTATTTACACATTTTTGCTATTTGTTGTGGATTTGTGATGATTTTCCCAGGAGGGGAAAAAAATCCATAAGGAGGCTCGTTATTCCTCATTAGTTCTGTATTGTAGTGTTTGTTAGCAATTATACTGAAGATAAAATTTGTTTCTGCTTCCAAGTTAGTATTCAAACGCCTCCTTCATGCATTTTTCTTCTAATCTCAGTTTTGAACATTTCAATGTCAGGTTCTTATTCACAACAGAAAAGTGATCCTGAGAGAATGATACCACAGATAAACAAAAGGATCTATTTAAGAAATTATATATGGATAAATAAAGGTTGAAATTGCTGCTATGTACCTCAACAACCTATTTCATTATTCCTCCAGTTAGGAAGAATACCACCAGCTGCCTACATTCCTTTCCCCACCCTGGAATTAAGGTTACATTTCATAAGCTATTTTCCATCTTCCTTCTCTTGTTGCTTTCAAACTCCACTCCTAAATTCTTCTCTCTCTGTTAACTAAATTCCATGTCCCATATCACCTATTCTCAAACCCAAAGTGAAATTTAATTCACTTCCATCTCTGCTTGGCTGAGAGATACTGCAGGTTCCAACACAGATAAAACTCTTTTCCATGTTAGAGGGTTCTTTAACCATCCGTATCTTGGGAACTTTGAAAAAGTACTGTGACTATCAACCAAAGCAGTACATGTATAGAACCAAAATAACCCTTATAAAAATAATATGAAAAAGCAGAATTTTTAGAATGTCAAGCAGAAGCCTTCAATTGTTTTGAAGGGTTAAAGATACCTCTTACAAATCTGTGGTGCTTTTTGTTTATTCTGCATGAAATTGCTGTTTAGAGGCTAATATGTATTGGTATTGGAGGAAACCTCTTCCTGGAGAGTTATTATACCTACCCTATTTGGTCATTTTTCATCATAGGCAGTATGTAGCAGTAAGAATACTTGACATTGACATTGAAAAATGAAAGCATACATATTTGACTTTGTGATTCACTTCATGTTCCATGCAAAACATTCCTCCAAAATGCTGTGCAACAGTGGCATGACTGTATCACTTGGCTGGGGGAAATAGAGCTCTGTGTGGATGGTGGTTTTTTTTTAAAAAAAATACTAAATCGCATCACTATTATTAGCTGTGAATGCAATCCTTCTATCAGTAGATGCAACCTTTTCCAATTTACCACCTTCTAAGCACGTTTAGAAGTGCAATTCTCAGAATTCCCAGGTTGTGATCCTAATATACCTGGAGGATGCCAAACTGGGAAAACTTGTTTATATTACAAGGGCTACCCATTGTAGTTTAATATACTTTTTCCTCTCATTTACTGACCTGAGTGAAAGCCAGTATCCAAATGCTAAAAAGAGAAAGAGGGAAAAAGATAACCTGATACTTTAAAGTAGATGTCTGCCTCATTTCTCTAGTCTAGAACCACATACAGAAAGCTAAACACACCAACTACCAATACTAATTTTGTTTGTTTTCATTATTTCATTCCATATATATTGTATAACAAAGTTGGTAAGGACCTGGGAGGTCTGCTAGTCCAAACTCCTGTTCAAGCAGCAAACCCTATACCATTTGGGACAAATGGTTGTCCAATGTCATCTTAAAAACCTCAATTGATGGAGCATATACAATTTCTGGAGACAAGCCATTACACGGATTAATTGGTCTCACTGTCAGGAAATTTCTCCTTAGTTCCAGATTGGATCTCTTCTTGATAGGTTTCCACCCGTTGCCCCCTCAGGAAATAGTTTGTCCCCCTCTTCTCTGAGATAGCCCCTTAAATATTGGAAGTCTGCTATCATGTCATCCCTAGTTCTTCTCATCATTACAGTAGACCACATTGTGGCCCAGCAATTTAATACATTCCTTAGAAGTAGGGATAGGTAATAAGTACATTTATTTTTGAACAATGTACAAAGTGACTGAGGGCTCACTCCCAACCTTAGTTAATTTTTAAAAAGTCTTGCATGCTTACAGCAACACTGGCTTTTCTACAAGTAGACATTTCTCTTCTTCAAAACTTTCTGGAAGGACCACATAACTATAAAACATTGCATGATCATATCAGACTTATTCAGTTGATATACTGTATTTGGTATAAAATCTGACAGAAAAGTGAGCAGTCTGTCCCCTCAGAAATTCCAATAATTACAGTGAACAGGCAATTCTCCAGAGATACAATATAATTGTATTTAGTGGGGAGCTTTCAAATTCATGAGCTGGAATCTAGCAACTGGTAACTTCATGTGAGTTACCTCACATAAAAGCATTTACATGTGTGCAAGGATTCCATGCTCTAGACCTTTTACACTATTTGTGAAGAGTGCCTCTCCTGGGATCTCAGCAGTATGACTTGAAGGGAAGAGTTGCACATGGCTTCTCATGCATTCAGTTCTACCTCTGAACACATTGCCAGGATAGGACTATCCATATTCCAAGAAGTGCTGGAGAAATTATCTGCAAACAACCCATTGAATAGTATCCTTCAGACACTCTATTCAGTGTTAAGTGCCTTCTCTCTTTATTGACATGTCTCCCTTTTGCTGGAGAACTTCAGCTGGGCAATCACAGAATATGAGGGCTGCAAACAGTCTATGAATTGTCCACTTTTGCCTAGACCAAACAAGTCCTTTCTCCAATTTTAATCTGCCAATGTCTTTCATAGTCAGTCAGTGTTATCTATGGCATTTTTTGCTTCAGTTTTCACACACAATGTACAATATAGAGAACTTGTGCATTTTGATTCACAATTTTAAGCTAAAGGTGAGGATGCTTGTGTACAAATTCTTCTCCCTACCACAACCAAAATAAATCTCCATGCATAGAAACTTGGTCGAAGATAGTAAAATTCTAGTCTAGCCTTTTCTTGAACATGATTTTTCCCCCAGGTGATTTCAAAAGCCAAACTAATTGAGAACATTAAAAAAATGAGCACCCAACAATGATTAAAAATAGTATCATTTGGATTGTAGGGTTCTGTAACTTGAACTAGAAAAAGAAACAAATTGTGTAGCCTTGCCTAACTATTGCTATCTCGGTTCTATAATCAGTGTTTGCATCAGGAACAAATTTCACGCAAGTGTGGGAAACATGTACAGAGATGTGAAGTACAGAAGGAGGGAATAAGGGAAGATCGATGGCTTCCTTATATTGTAATAATTCTGTTCTCTGATTTTCATTGGCTAACAAAGTTTATAAAGCAATGCTACTAATTTTCTAAGGTGTGGCACTTCTGAACGCAACTGCTGCCAGTGTTCAGATTGTGTTCCCACCCAGGACTTATTTTGATAGTAAATAAAGTACTATCTCTTTAAGAAGGGTCTGGTTGAGTTTTCATGATTGGATTGTTATGATTTCTCAAGTTTTGCCAAGGGCCAGTGACCTTACATATTAAAGACTTGTCAGCTAACTTGCTGCTTGGGAGAACTAAGCCCTACTGATTAGTAGATTTCCTTTGATATATGCTCCTTTTGAATTCTTCAGATGAGTTATATTTAAAAAAAACCAATAAAGTCAAACTCAGTTCCCTGTGACTTTGGGAATGCATACATGCAATTTTCTTACAATGTTATGGAAATGGTTTGTCATTGCCCTCTGCCAGAAAATAGCTGACTGATAATGCCTCATTCAAATATTAAACAGGCTTTGCTCCACTTAGCTTCTAAGTCTAAATAAGGTCAACCAACTTCTGCCATGTGCTAAAGTAAGATATACTGGAAAAAAAGCTTTTTAACCATACTTTATAAAGAATTTATAACATGTTCCAATCCCAATTGTGCTATGTTGAATTGTTTATTATTTTCCATTTGTCTGCACGAGACTATCCAATCTGAAGAGAAACCATTAGCCTGCGCAACAGATCATGCTTTCAGTCTGTTGTTGCGGGTGAGGGTCTCAACTTCCTTCATGAACCGAAGGCACAGTTCCTCCTGCCAAGCCAAAGCCACGCACTGGACGGCTACAGGGAGATCCACAGCATCCGTGACAGCCTGAAGACAGAGGGACAGTCAGAACAGGAAGAGGCAACTACATGACGAACTCTCAGAAAGACAGCTTGGCTCTTTTGGTGACCATACAGACCTCTTTCATCCGTTTATCCCAGGGGTCACCATAATGACCTTGGTACTGTTTCAGCTCCTCTTCATCAGCCTGGGTGACAGTGGTGACTGGCACAACACCAGCAGGGAAGTTCAGGACATTGTATAAATTAGTGTACGAAGTAGCAGCTGAAAAGAGCAGAACCAAAGTAAATCAATCAAAGTTCTACAGATCATCCAGGAAAGATTCTGGTGCCTATGGACGAGATCTTGTGGGGTCCCTTTTACTATTCCTATTCTCTGGTCATTGAAACTGAATCGGGTTTTGCAAGGCTTTAGTCTGGAATTTCCTTTTACCTTCGAAAACTAGATATTTTCCCCTCCAGCCAGATTAATCCACAGTGAGGTCACTACATTTTAGGACAGCAGTCCTTTGGGACAAGATTAAAGCAAGGCCTGTTATATGATCCCAATACTGAGAAGAAAAACTAAAATCAAAGCTATTTTTAATTGTCTGGTAATTTTGGGAGAAAATTATCAAATTTGAGATTCCAGTTTTAACATTTAAATGTGCAAGTGTAATTTACAAAGCAATTCAGAGTATAAAATGCAATAGAAACAATGACAAAGTAATTAGCAACCTGAAATATTTCTAAAGAATAATTTGTTCAAAATTAATGACTAAATATTTTTTCTGGATCTTGGCAAGCAGTTGGCAAATAGTTTTTTGAAGATGTAAGAGACAAGCTTTTCAGTGTTATCTTCTGAAACCATAAATAAAAGCCAACAAAGGTAAATGAACATTATACCAAACAATTTCCCGGGATAGCCTTCATTAAAAGCTGGTCCCAGGACTGGACAGAGGATGACGTCCAATTTCAGCTTCCTCCACTCAGCAATGAATTCTTCACGGTAAGCCTGTAGAGAATATTTTGACAAGATGGACTAGACAAAACATTTCTTTCAATCTCCCTCAAACCCCCTTTAATTGCCTGTGTAGTGGACAATTCTGAAGCAAGCTTTCTTTCACGAATGAAGGTCCCAGGATAATGTTGCAGGATCCAATCTGGGTTGGACACTAGGACTTGTGCTGGAGCCCATCCTCAGGGGACCTCTCCCTAGCGCAAGGGTAGGCAACCTTGGCTCTTTTATGACTCGTGGACTTCAACTCCTAGAAGTTGAAGTCCACAAGTCATAAAAGAGCCAAGGTTGCCAATCCCTGCTCTAGCACAATAGCCCAAAGCACACACTCTGCTAGGGAACTTCTCAGATTGGATCCTGCAAGCTTTCTTTAGACACAAACCACTTGCCAGAATCTTATTCTGAAAATAATAGTGCTTGTCCCCAAGTCTATTAATTCCTCCAAGCAGTGGAGCCAGGCTGTTAGTTTGAGAGCCTTGGGGTATGTGTACAGTGGTGGGATTCAAATATGTGAACAACGAGTTCTCTGTGTGGAGGCCACTTCCAGAAGCCCGTTCTGGGCCTGGGCAACAAAAAATTAGCTACTGGTTCTGCCAAAGTGGTGAGAACCAGCTGAATCCCACCACCGTATATATATCTCACAAGTGTTTTGTAGTTTTAATGAGGGGGACTTAAACTGGGTTTTGTTGTTGCTTTATTATTAGTGTTTCATATTGTGTACTTTATCACCCAGATTTATTTGATAGATGGGTGGTCTTATAAAATCAATCAATAAATAAATATTGGAGTTACTTATCTGGGCAATGCATTTCAATTTCTGCTTACAAAAGCTACTATACTGCGATACATTTAGATCTACTTGGCATATTATGCCTATGTTAAAATCCATTTCGGTGCTGAGAAAATACTTCTAGCATCAAACATTACTAGAGACTAGAACTTTAGACGACATTGTAGTCATTATGTAAAGTATTGTGGCTCATGGGGAGGATACATAGATCTCCAAACTCACCGCCACTGCTGCATGTTGCTTCCAAAGATTTTTGGCTGACCTACAAACATTGAAATAATTCATTAACAACTGTTCCATGAAGACTTCCAGTTAAAATGATGATTAATATATATCTGCATGAGACAAAATTTATGGGCTAGTTAAACGGTGATTCTGTATCTAAAGGGCAATCTAGCTATGCATTTAGGGCCATTTTGGTGAATGGAGCCAGTCCTTGGATACTGACACTACCAATGCCATGATCCCTGTGCTTATTTTTGTAGTTTGGCCAGCTTGTATAAAGCTTAAACAATATTGCAAAATCTAAATGTATAACCAGGCTTATTGTTTACACGATAAATTAACAGATAGTTAACAATTATCCAGATTTTCTGCTGTCCTTTTTGGCTATGTTGATGTATAGTTTCATCACTGTTAACTACTTTGAGCAAGTGTGTTTGAATTATTAATATGAAAGGAACCATTCCTTACTGAGATATTTCATTTTATTTTTATAAGAGTCTCTTTTCTCACAATATAGGAAGGAGGTTTGTTTTAAAGTATAATATAAAGTGTAATATAAATGCACTCAACTGTTAAACGTGTCATGTTGAAATTTGACCTGGTTTTAAACTATTTATACTGTTTGAGAAAGTTACCAGAAAGGAAAATATCAGAAGCCAAGCTATGAGTACTCCCACAATAATTCAGAAAAGGTGTTTCAGAATATCTGAGAATACAGTATAAGTGCTACACCTTTTTAAAGCACAAATATCACTTTTCAGGTTTCCCTGTGAGCCTGAGAGATGCTCCTATGCATTCTGAAAAGTCTCTTATTTTCAAAGTATAAATATGCCTAAATCATGGTGCTTGATATCACTGCCTTGAAGTCAAACCATGGTTTATTGGTTTAAGTAAACCGTGACTGGCAGAGCACGTGGGATCAGGGGATTACGCCTCCTGTATTTCTGCTGAAAGATAATGAAGAGGTATATTCTAGATCAGCTTTGCTTAACATGATGCCACCACATGTGTTGGACCCCAGGGTTTAGAAATACAAGTAGCATAGGAGTCATTCTATAGAGAGTAAGGAAGGTGGCCTTAATGGAGATACACATATCAAGGCAATAGGGATAAAGCATTTTTACAGCCACAACATCCAGACAAGGTTCAGAAGTGTCTCATATAGATGCCTGCCTGACTTTTCTAAATTTCTTCCTCTTTCTTAAAGTTCAGTAAATTAGAGAGATATCTTTCTGAGCTGCTTCCAAACTTTATCTAGACATTCTGGACTTTAAAAATGCTTTATCCTGGCAATGGGGACTGCATATCTCTGTCAAAAGCCATCTTCCTTATTCCATACAGTTCTTATTTTTATTTGGAATTCTACCATTTGTAGCCCAGCAGATCTGGAAGACACCAGGGTGGAGAATAGCACTGTATGGAGTAGATGCTGAAAATACTTTTAAGTTCTTATTTCTTACCCAACTCCACATAATGCATTGAGATCTCTGGCAATCCGGGGGTACTAAGGGAGAAACACAAGTTTACTGATTTTATTGTATGCAATCACGTGAGTTATTCCTTAAGGATGTGGGAAATCAGCTAGGGCACCTCCAAGAGAGACCCTCTGACTTGGATTAACACATTTGGATACACTTCCCTATCTTAGCAAATCTCTAACTTAGCAAGTGTTATGTATCCAATGCAGGCATCTGCATAGCAACAGCCACCAGGGGGCGTTGGCCTGGACGGTTTTGGCGGGAAACCTAGTTTCGGCGGGAAACCTAGGGCCAACCCCATTGGCTGGACGCCTACCTGGCTAGGTATTTAAGGAGGCCAGGTAACTCTCGTTCCTCAGTACGTTCCCCCCCCCCAATAAAGAGCTGAACACATACTCCGGCTGGCGTCTCTTCCTTGCGTCGGACCCACTACATTACAGCAAGCTAGAGCAAGTTTCGCCTTTTCATCATTACAGGGTAAGAAGTAAGCCAAATACTCACCACTGGTTTTAAGATGAATGCCAAAATCCTTTTCAGTACAATGGGAATACTGTAGCAGTTAATCTGGGATTTCAAAACTGGATCAACAATATCCCCTTTGCTGGGAGATGAAAGAAAAAGGAAACCAAGTCCTTTTTCATAGTTAATAGCAGTGCCCTCAAATAACAAATAGTATTTAGATAGTAGCTCTTTTGACTAAATTCATAGAAATAAAGAGGTAGTAATTGTGAGCCAGTAACTCACAACTAGTATACAAAATCAGTCACTTTCTCTGATTTCACATTTAGGTTCCTGAGAATTAATATTTATTTATTATTTATTATTTATTATTCATTACCATATATACTTGAGTATAAGCCGAATTTTTCAGCCCACTTTTTGGGCTGAAAAATTCCACTTCGGCTTATACTCCAGTCAACAAAAAAACTTACCGAGGACTTGTGCGCGGCCGAGGCTTTGGTGCTACTTTCAGAGCCTTCTCCGCTAATCAGCTGTCTGCCCATCAGCTGTCCATAGGGATGCTGCAAAGCTCTCCTTCTCTAGGCCTTGGACTCCCTCCTGGCTGAAGAGTAGATGAACCAAGCCAGCAAGGAGACAAAATGTTTCTGCAGCTGTTTTTCCTCTGAAGTTTTTTTTTTTTTTAAAGTAATCTCCGAAGGTTATGCCAGAAAATGGAGGACGCTGGGTCTTTGCAAGCTTTAGCTGTCCGCCTGGCTGCCTGAAGGCCGCCCTTTTCAGGCAGTCTGACAGACAGCTAAAACTTGCAAAGACCCAGCGTCCTCCATTTTCTGGCACAACTTTTAGGGATTTATTATTATTATTCCTACTACTACTATTACTACTACTACTACTTCAGGAGTAAAAAGTTGCAGAAAAAAATTCTCTCCTTACTAGCTTAGTTCCTCTACTCTTCCATCTGGAGCCAAGGTAAGATTTTAAAAAGGGATATTGGTTGGAAGGCAGAGGGAGAGTTTAGTTTTAGCATCTAAAAAAAGGGGGGGGGGAAATCAGCGAGTACATCCCAACCAGCTTTTTATGTTTTTGTTATTGAAGAAATATGGGGGAGGGGGAGGGGTTCTGGGGTGGGTTGGGGAGGGGATAATATTGTAACTTCAATAAAAATTTTCAATAAAAAAAAAAGAAATATGGCTTTCTGGGGGAAGGTGGGGAGGGCGTTAAGGAAGGAAAGGGTTTTTGGAAGCTCGTCCTGAAGCTGCCTTTTGTGCAAGGGGCCTTTTCTCAAAGCCTAGAGAGGCAGCTTTGTTGCCTCCCCGTAGACAGCTGATGGGCGAACACCAAAAGCTCCAAAAGGCTAGGGAACTAGTCCCAGAACAAAACGGAGACCTGCCTGGCGGCAGAGGCTTGCAGAGCGCGGATCCAGCCTCCGAGGCATGCAGAACGGCGGATCGGCTTATACTCGAGTCAACAACTTTTCCCAGTTTTTGGGGGTGAAATTGGGGGTCTCGGCTTATACTCGAGTCGGCTTATACTCAAGTATATACGGTATTTATTATTTGGATTTATATACCGCCCTTTCCCGAAGGACTCAGGGCGGTTTACAGGATATTTAAAAGAAAAATCAATACAAAAGTTAAAAACAATTAAAAAATTAAAAAAGATTAAATCAATTATATTCTTCAATTACATTTATATTCTTCAATTACAATTATATTCTTCAATTACACACATCCAAATGAAAATATAGTAAAACTTTAGACCAGTTGTTCCTTAAATGTCCTTTCTATATCAACTTGCACCCTACCTGCATATCTCCACTTACTGACAGAAGTTCGTCTGTTTTGAGGATGCTTTTGTTTGTTTTATGTTATCACACTGGAACCTTAACATCACCCAGAGTGTCATAAAATCTCTTGCAGCTGCTATTGTTTATGATGGGAAAGATTGTCCTAAATTTAGGATTTTAGAACTATACGGAAATATCTTTTTATGTTGCTTTATGTCTTTTTATCATGCGGTAGGTCTCTTCAATAAAGCTCTAGAGCAGATAGTAAAAAATACATTTGGTTCTAATTTCCTAGTTTGCAGGTTGAAGTAGGTAAAGTGCAGACAATATTGGAAAAAATGCCACAATAAACAGTAGTAGCAAGATTGTGCAAAGATCTCCTCCAGACACCTGTGTCCCATGCACACCTTAAAAGGCATGTGCAAGTCAGTGCTGAGTGAGAGATTATCTACTTCAGTGTTTCCCAGCCTTAGTAACTTCAATTCCTAGAATTCCTGGGCCAGCATGCTGTCTGGGAAATTCTAGGATATTGAAGTACACCCACCTTAAAGTTGACAAGGTTGAGAAACACCCATCTAATGTACAATTAGGAAACTATATGATCTTAAAAGCTTTTCATATGTTACATTTCATATGTAACATCTTTTGAAGCACAAATTTTGTAATTCTGTTGCTTTATTACAATGTTGGAACTAGTTGCAAGGTTGTGGCAGATTAAAAATATAATAAATACATTTTCAATTGAATATGTTCATTGGAAAATAATTTTTGATCTTTAAAATGTGACATTTTATTTAACTATTAATTTTCATGCAGATTTTTTTTTCACATTCAAACTAAGGGTTCTCATAAAAACCTAGGATTTCTTATCACACCTAATTTTACATTGGTTAATGTGGGCACTGCCCATTCTAAAACAGAGTTATTAAGCTCAAGCCATGTTCATATTTCAAGTTATCTACTTACAATTTAGCCAGTAAATTTGCAGCTCCATCAGAAAAGATGCCTTTAGTGAAAAGCTCATCCACCACATAGTTAAGTCGAGGGGGGACAAAGGGGATGAGCTGCATAAAAAAGACAAATTAAAATAGTTGGTTAATTGTTTTACAGCAGTTGGAATGCTATGAGTCCCGTATGCAGATAATTTAACTATTTCAGAAGTTTTAATAATTACCTAAAAATGAATCCTACTTCATGAAGATTTGATAAACAGATTTGATAAACAGATAATTTATGTTTTCTCCTTATTAAACTTGCTTAAATTAAAATGTGTAGACCAGACATGTCAAACACAAGGCCCGGGGGCCGGATCCGGCCCATGAAGTGGTTTCATGCGGCCCACGAAGCCATCCTGGAAACAGTGAGGGAACGGCCCCCACTGCCCTGGCCCAGAGACCCTCCACCTGCCAGAGACTCTCAGATCTGTCCCACTCCTGCCCAGGCCCCCATAGGCCCCCTTGATGCAAACGATGTAAAGCTGGCCACGCCCACCCAGTAGGCCATATGCACTCTAGCCACGCCCACCCAGTAGGCCACGCCCACCCTGGCCATACCCACCCGGCCCCTTGAGGGCAACTGCAATGCTGATGCGGCCCTCAATGAAATTGAGTTTGACACCCCTGGTGTAGACCATCCTTTAGCATCATGATGCCTTCCAGACTAACTGTGAACTATGGTTTTCTAGTCAATATGGCTTTTTAGTCATGGGTTACTAAATAGGCTATGGGCCTATTCATGTGTTATGCTAACTTAGCATATATCCCAGATTTAAATATAGATTTGGAAGGAAAAAAATGAAGATCAGAAATTAATAAAGCATTTAGTGAGAATTAGTACTTTTATCAAGTCAGCAATCCCAGTTCACCATATAAAACAAACTTCCAAATTAGTTTATAATAGGGCCGTACACATTCCTATGTGGGAAATGTCGTTAAGACCCTAATATAGATAATGTGACAGAAATTTGGGTTTATGCCTTAACACACATGATAGTTAGCATATATTCATTTTCCTGCAAGGAAGTGATACTCTATAGATACTATGTAGACCATATTACCATGTTTAAAGTTGTTTTAATGGCATTTCCTAAAAATTAACCTTTGTACATTACTAATAGAGCACATAAACATGTACACACTTATAAATATTATCTAGTTTATATTTTTGTAAACTTACAAAAATGCATAGCCAGGAAAGATAAAGATATTATCAGACTGAATAGATTTGCTGATATAAATGTGACAATTAAATTCAATTAACTTAAGTTGATTGATTTCAGTGATCTATTTTAAACAGAAATATACCTGGATCTAAAGCATTGTACAGGGAGCACAGGCATTCAAGCTTCCCGTTTTACAGAAAATTGTGAGTAATGTAGGTCACAATGTTGTTCTAAGTTATATATGAGCCACAAATGTCAGAAATGTTTTAAACTAGAACACAAATGAAAAAAAAATGCATATACTGTGTGCCCTGCAGCCTGAAGAAGATTTTTTGTTTCCTGAACAGCCCTTTTCATGCTTGGAGAAGGCTGGAAATATCCATCATCTTTGTAGTATCCAATCCGAAGGAGATTTGAACTGGTGTAAATCTGGAGAGAAGGAGAAAAAAAAAAGAGTAAAATATTTGAAATAGCAATTGAATGTCACCATCCCTAGGCTTGACCTGGCTGAAAATTTTCAGATATGATCTGGATAGATTGGAAGCTTTACTGCAGAGAAGAATGAACCTTAGCTTTGACAGTTGATTTACCCACTGCAGTATAAAAAAGTCAGAACCTTTTATATAGATCTTTGCTCTAGAGTTTAAACTCTAGTCTATACTTTTTTGACCTGCCTGTCTGAATTAAGGCATATTTGACTATCTGTTGATGGTCTTGGGATGTACCTGGTAGATGTTTGCATAATGATTCTGTCTAGTCTGGAGAATCATTGCTTCCCCTCATTTATCGTGCTCCTTAAAAAGTTCATGTCTAGGAAGAGTTGTGGCATATTGATAAATATCTTTGATAGCCAATTTATTTGTTTTGATATGTACTGTTTTAACTTGTTTGTGTGCTACCCAGAATCATTGTGACTTGGGCAGGTAGACAGGTTTAAGAAACAAAGAAATTCAAGGTTGGTTTCAGTTAACATCAGTGCAATTGTTTCCTCTAAAATTCAGAAGCAGTTAACAAAAAAGTGATCAGTATTCAAAGAATGGCATTTAACCATGTCCTTGAAAACCAAAGAATTTTCTTTAATGTTACACGGAAATTTTGTAGCAATGATAATGAGGGCTCTTGAATAACCTAAAAGATTACTATGGAAAAGAACTTTGAACTTTACAAGTCAACTTGATGCTCCTATCTGGTACAACTTTCCTTTCAGATCTGTGTAGACAAATTCTCCAAAACTGATTAGAAACATAATATGTACATGATATTACACTCATTTCATTGTATTAATGGAATCATTCTAGACAGTGTACAAAAAAATTATAATGAATGTGATACATGTTACAGTCTTTAGGAGCAAATGTGTATTTAGCTACTTGTTTTCTTGAAAACTTTTCATGAAATTGAAAGGAATTTCTCAGCTTTCAGTAATTACTGGGGTTTTTTTATCCAGTTTTCCCAAGGAAAACTTCTAAACTGCAGCAGAAGTTGGACTTGCAGAAGCATTAGAAAAGAGCTTGTGCAAGGCTGAGGATAAGCATAATCCAAGTAGACTATCCATGGACTATCCAACATCACACAATAACTTAAAAATGATCAAGGCACAAGACAGCAGGAGACAAGAACATGATTTCACAATGCACAAGGGCAAATGCAAAATTTGCTTCCAGCAATGGAAGGCAGTCCCTATGTCATTTAAATCCTCTCCTCACTTAGCAGGTACAGGTGAGGTGTTGCTAACAACGAGACACTGAACTTGCCTGCAGAGTCTGCATCTTGCTGCTTACTTAAAAGGCACCTACACTCTGCTGGTTGCCCTCATTCATTCATTCACTTTTCACATTTGTATAGCTGCCCAACTCATTCAATTACCTCTTCTCTGAATGGCAAAGGGGGTACTGAAGGATCCAGGTGGAATAACTCATCACATAAGAGAGCTTTCATGCACAGAGCCAGACTATCTACATCTCTTGCCATTGGACCGATTGTTGCAGTCACTACAAAGGAAACAGGAGCTCCAGTAAAATGGATTGCATGAAACAAATCAGGTAAAAGGTTCTTGCTGGTGACTAAGCAGCCATCAATAATAGGTTAGATGGATAAATAATTTAACCAGAGGTAATTCCCAAGGTTAACTTAATGGAGTCAGAAGTGCAACTAATAGAAAAGATATACTGGATTTCAGATTATTTATTTACTACGTTTCTATATTTTTCATAGAATTGTATCCCATAGCAGTTCATAATTTTAAAAATAAATAATAAAAGTAATACCTTTAAAAAGGTGATTCGTCAGATATCCTGGTGATAGTTGTTTAGAGCCTTGTATGTTATACATAAAGTTTTGAACCTGGTTTGATAATTAATTGGCAGCCAATCAAGTTGCTTCAACAGAAAAAAAATCAGTAATCTTCCTAGTGCATATTCTCATCAGCTTGAGCCTCCAGACCAAGTGCAAAGTAGTCTCTCATTAAGAAATCTAACTGTAAGTTTATAAATGCATGAGTAACATAGCTAGCTTGTTCTGAGATGCAGTAATTGACTACCAACTAAAGGTTCTCCTAGCTACAGAAGTCACTGGAGTCTCCAATGACAATTATTATACTAAGAGTACCTCCATACTCCATCCCTGTTCTTTCTGTCCTCTTTAGAACAAAATTGCCAGATACCATACCTGGAAACAAGGTCAAATTTCAGTCCTAGTTTATTGGCCTTTATAAATTGATTAGAAGCAATGCTGCTACATCTCTCTTTAATAGCAGAAAACCAGCCATTTGATCCATTTTATCCCTGACAAATGTAAGCAGGGTTTGATTGCAGCCCAGACAAGTTAATGTGCTGTATATGAAGCTATTTTAAAGAAGACACAGAAATTCTCAATAGTGCAGATTGCAGCCAATAAGTGTTTGTTGTTGCAAAATTATTTTTTGTCAGTATTGTTTACTCACTTTGTAACCATGCCAGATTAACTCCAATAAGGCCTTTCAAAGCTCTTTGAAAACTCACTTCTTGGGAATCCTCCCCTCGGGAGAAGAGGGGGGGGGCTAGCATTCAGGTAGAGGTAGAGATCCCCTAAAGGTAAAGGTAAAGGTTCCCCCGCACATGCGTGCTAGTCGTTTCCAACTCTAGGGGCCAGTGCTCATCTCCATTTCAAAGCCGAAGAGCCAGCGCTTGTCTGAGGATGTCTCCGTGGTCATGTGGCCGGCATGACTAGACGCCAAAGGCGCACGGAACGCTGTTACCTTCCCACCGTAGTGGTCCCTATTTTTCTACTTGCATTTTTAGGTGCTTTCGAACTGCTAGGTTGGCAGAAGCTGGGACGAGTAACAGGCGCTCACTCTGTTACGCGGCACTCGGGATTCGACCCGCCAAACTGCCGACCATCTGATCGACAAGCTCAGCGTCCTAACCCACTGAGCCACCGCGTCCCTATAGAGAGATCCCCTAGACCCCCAGAATTATTAATCTGGGGGTCGAAGGGTGAGAGCTCCCTCGAAGCCTGAATCAACTCCGGACTCGGGGCTCCTCTGTTTTAAGGTTTTTTAAACAGAGCAGGATGCTGCAACCATCCCTGCACTCAATACTGTACTTCGGATTACTTGGACGCAGGCAGAGCTGAGCAGGAGAATATTGAAATAGCAAGTATTTGATCTTTAACTCCGGTATAACTTAAAAGAAGGGGAGGAAGATGGCGTTGGAATAAATCTTTTGGAGGAAGTGGGAAGAACAAAAGAATAAGGAAATAATATAAAAGTTCAAGGAGCAAGACAGAAAGTGGATTTTTAAAGTTGTAAAAGACTTTGTTTAAAACATTTGAAATTGGCTTAAAAGAGATTGAAAGGATTTGGACATTTAACAGAAAGTAACAAAGTTGCAATTTGGGCGGAAAAGTGAAAGTGTGAAACAAAAGTTAATTGGGTGTTAAAATGGCTTCCAAACCACCGAGATTTGCTGTTTCTAAAAGTGCGGGGGCATCACCAGTTCAACAATCTGGACTTCAGACATTGATGCCACCCCCCGCAGCACCTACACCCACATTAACACTAAAAGATTTAAAAGATGCTTTAAAACTTCAATCTGAGCAAATGGCAGAGCTTATTAATGAGAAAAATAAGGAAATATGAGAGGACATCTTGCTGGCATTTCAGGGACTGACTGTTTGTATTGAGAGTCTGGATGAACGCGTGGAAGAAGTTAAGCAAAATAATTTGATATTGGAGGCTAAAATGTGTGAAGCTGAGAATAAAATGGATAAAATTGATGATGAGGTGGTAATGATACAATATAGAGATAGGGAGTTTGCCTTGAGGATAAGAGGTTTGAAAGAAAATCCACAAGAAAATTTGAAAGAGATGTTGGCAAAAGCTGTGGCGCCTATTTTGGGATGGCGAGCTGAAGATTTTATATGGGAAATAGACAAAATATTTCATGTCAATTCATGGATTGCTAGGCAAAGAAAATTACCAAGAGATGTGGTTGTTTACTTTGCAAAGAGAACGATCAGAAATGCGATTATTCAAGCCTTTTATAATAACAGATTTAAAGTGGCTGATCAAGAGGTTTTAATTTTGAAAGAAATTCCACCAAGAATTTTAAGGAAAAGGAAAGAGTTTGTTTTCTTGATAGATGAATTAAAAAATGACAGATCCAGTTTAGATGGGAGATACCAACTGGGATAGTGGTGAATTATGCAGGTACAAGATATCGTCTTAATACAGTTCTGAAGGCACAAGATTTTTATTGTAATGTACTGAAAGCAGGTTCATCACCACCCCCAGAATTCAAAAGAGGAGAGGAAGAAGGAGCGCGTAAGGCACAAGTGGAAGGCATACAGCAAGGTGAAGAAATCACCTCGTTGATTGTAGGAGATGTACAGCAAACTTTGGAAATTGCGCAGTCCCTGGCACCACCAGAAGAACCAAGGGATCAAAGAATGACACGGGCTGCAACCAAATGAAAGGAACAACAACAACAGCAGCAACAGAAACAGTACTCTACAATTACAACTCAAGAATCTTATAGTGAAGCAGTGGGAGGAGCGAGACCAAAGAAGCAGATGCTTGTGGATCTGCAAGATACGCTCCGAAAGCTTCAAGTCGCAAAAGATGGCGACAAAGTTTCTAACATGGAATGTTAATGGTTTAAACTCACCACAAAAGAGAAAGAAAATATTTCAATATTTGAAACAATTTAACAATAACATTATATGCTTGCAGGAAATGCGTATTCGTGTATCTGATCAAAAATATTTGATAAATTCCAGACTGGGTATACAGTTTATAGCATCTGCTCCGGAAAAGAAAAATGGTGTAGTTATTGATGTGAAGAAGACTTTAACAGCTAACCTAATTGAAGCAGATACACAAGGAAGATATATTATAATTGAACTTTTAGTTAATTATGTTTAAGTGGAGTTAAAGTGTGATAAGATTTAAAGTGTAATTATAGATGGTTAGCATATTTTAGTTTAAGCTTGGTAGAGGTAATACCCTGTATTCAGCTCTGGGAAGTTGGGGGGGAGGGGGAGGGAGGGGAAGTTTGGGGGAGTTTATGTTTAAAATGTATTGTAAAACTTTTCAATAAAAAAAAGAAAACTCACTTCTTTTACATGACTTTTAATCAAGCAATTAATTAATAAAATTTAATTATTTTAATTAATAATTTAATAAATATGTTGCTCACACAACACACAGGTTGTAATATTATAACATTTTGTAAGAATATCATATTATTATGTAGATATTTGTCCATGCACCATCTTGGTAGATTTTTTTATCTAGAAAGGTCACGTATACATATTTAAATATTACAGGTTTTGGATGGCTACTTATTACTTGGGAACAAATTGTGTGTGGTTAAATGCATCAGGCTAGAAAAAAAAACACGTCCCAATGCTGCCTTAGATAGAGAGCAGATGAATGACTTTGGGGTATTTGCTCTCCCAGAAGAAGACAATGGCAAGCAAATCCTGAAAATGAGGCCACAAAAACTGCATAGACTTGGGGTAGGATTCAAGGTTGACCCACCCACCCAAAATCCACTTTTATTACTCACCTGACTTCATGCCTGCCACTGGACTAGCAAGACCCAGGGTGCTGGGGGGAAAATGTAAACAAGAGAGGGGGAAATAAAGTGTTCACAATCAAAACAGTTAGAAAAGAAACAGCAATCATATAATCTATTAATGCATTCGAAAAGAAGTCTCAAGAAAGGAGATGACCTTCAGATAACAATTAAAGCTAAAATAATAAAAACGACAAATGTGTTCATAATGAGAATTATAATAAAGCCACCCCCTACCACAGAATGTGCATTTATCACAATATTTGTAAAGAAGAATCAATTGGTGAATGCGACCAGCATATTTTCATTTCTGCAGAAATGAAATGCTTCCTTAGAATGCTCATAAAACATGTAATCCAATCAATATTAGCATTCAAACATTGGGATGTTTATCAGTCCAAAGAAGAAGCTAGAACTGACCTTAACCGAGAGCCTGTTGGTTTGAGTCCACAAAGCCCGCAGAAGCTGGAGGGCAGGCGAATGCTTCCAGCAACATCTGTCCCAAAACCCAAGAGGGATCCACCTCCCGCAATCAGTGCCCCTTCTCCTCCAGAGGACCCACCAGGGCTTTTCTTGTGGTTCAGAGGGTTTTTTGTTTGACCAAAGATTAAGTTACTGCAATCATAGCTGAACAAAACAGATAGTGATTGGCAGTTACATTTTTTGATATCAGCATTGGACCAAAGAAAGAGAGATTGGTGGGCGAGAGGGAAACTATATAATAACCAATCAAATAATAACTTGCACATAGCACTGCAAAACCAGTGAGTGAGGACAAATACCCCCAACATGGCACAAAGATTGGAATCTGGTGCCATGCGGATATTTTGAGACCGCAAGTCCCAGAATTCTCAGGAAAAACAGTGACTGGGGATTATGGAATTTACAATCCCAGTTGTGGAAGAGAAGGCTAATACAGAATATCAAACAATTCCAACTGCCTTGGTAAAAGAGAGGAAATAGTATAGGTCAACAATCTCTGTAGTCATGGCCATTCAAAGGATCCAGAGGATTTTTCAAGACTGGCATAATAAAGAGAACCATCCCACATTGTTCCCAGCCTCCAATACTTAAATTAATACTTCTGACCATGGAAAATTATTTTAGCCATTATAGACAATATCCAGGCTTCATCCATGCTGAAATTAAGGTGATAGAACAGGGGTGTCAAACTCAATTTCATTGAGGGCCGCATCAGCATTGCGGTTGCCCTCAGGGGGCCAGGTGGGTATGGCCAAGGTGGGTGTGGCCTACTGGGTGGGCGTGGCTAGAGTGCGTATAGCCTACTGGGTGGGCGTGGCCAGCTCTACATCGTTTGCATCAAGGGTGCCTATGGGGGCCTGGGCAGGAGTGGGACAGATCTGAGGGTCTCTGGAAGAAGGAGGGTCTCTGGGCCAGGGCCAAGGCAGTGGGGGCCGTTCCCTCACTGTTTCCAGGATGGCTTCACGGGCCACATGAAACCACTTCGTGGGCCGGATCCGGCCCCCGGGCCTTGTGTTTGACATGTCTGTGATAGAACATTGAGATAGCAAAATTTCATGTCTTAACTGTCTGTTATTTTGAATGCTCCCTCAAAATAATACTAGCACCACAATACAATATTGCTAACTTGCAGCCTCCTTGTTTCTGGTGCAATAATAAATTCTTTATATTATTTATTTAAGCAGAAATATTTTTCTTACTTGTTTTAAGCCTTCTGCCAAAGAATCTTTCGTGCTTCTGTAATCTTTCTTCCATTAACCCACCACCCTAGATTCCCAGGTTATTATTAATCAAGACATTTCTAAAATAGAGGAAAAATACTTTATCATGCTCTGAGGAATATTAGTTTTCACAAATGGAATTGCTCCTTGTTTCTTCAAAACTTTTACTATCACACTGTCATCAGCCTCTACTTTGTCAAGGTACTGCACCAAGCCACAGGTAGAGATGTGTCCCTTTGGGAGAGAAAACACAACTTGCTTGATATAACGTTATGTCAGAGTATGTATAACAAGCATACAGTTATGTTATACAGAGCTTCAAGTTATGAGGACTTGTCCGGGAACAGGTCTTATTGATCAAATATCACAAAAACCCTCCTAATGAAATGACAGTTAAGATGAATAGAAAGAACTAGCACCATACATGGAAAGATCTCTTCTAAAGTCCCTTGTAAGGTGTCAGTTTTCATCTAATAATTAGATTCCGATACCATATGACATCTCTGCTGTCTGTAGAGTACTATGCTGTGAAGAGAGATATGCTTTTATGAAATGACAAATGACTTGTCACTAGTCATAAATTACTCATAAAAATAGCCCACTGTGTTTCAGAATCTGTAGGCCTATCAGAACCCAGAGACATCTGTCAAGGTTCGTGACCAGCTGCTGTTCCTTGCTTAGACACTTTTGATGGTATATATGTGCATGTGGATATTTTAAGAAAGATCCCATATATACGTACACAGGAGCACAAACAGCATTACTAACTGTTGTTGCAACACACGTCCGATGCCCCCTCTTCATGTAAGGGTTCAGGCTGGTGAGATGGGAAGGGTGAAAGAACTGTGGAATTTAAATCCTAGAAAACATATATCTCTGCACTGACATAGGCAATCAAACATTAAGCGTGTGACACTTCATTCTTATTTGCAATGAAAATTAATCTAATGAAAAGGTTTAACTTCTTTTAATTGATATTAAAGCTTTTATCTCCATTCGATTGATATTAAAGCTTTTATCATAATACGTTTCTTTTTAAACTGCTACGAAATGTTGTTTTCCTGTAAAAAAGTAACATGGCTGCTGCCTTGGAATAGTTGCATAGAAATGAAACAGGAAACTCAATTTCAGCCTTCCATATTTCCTAACCTCTGCAGCAACTGGACTGAAAGTAGAAATGCCCTGTATTTTAGCTAAAGATGTGGAAATATCTTAAACAACAACCCTTTCTTAATACTTCTGACGCACGCCTCTTTTTTCAGTAGCAAGTATTTCAAAAGATAAAGGAAGATGCACCTTGTATCCAATGTGGTCCTTAATGCTGACAGGAATTCCATACAGCAAACCTTTCTCTTTTTGCTTCTTCAGGTGCTGGAGCTGTTCCTCACATCCATGAAGAAAATCTGTCACACAGTTCACCTCCTGGGTTACTTCAAGGGCCTGGCCCAGAGGGAGAAGCATGATTTGTTAAATAAACCAAAGTAAGCTGAAGTCAACCTTTGTATTCAGGAAAATCCATGTGTTCACCCAGAGAACAGATGGATGTGTTTCTGTGTGGGTTTATAAGATGGGGGAGCATAAGTTAAAAACAGTGATAACTGTTTAGTTTAAAACTGACTGGGGAATGGCCCTGAATGACTGGAAAAAGAGCCCCTACTAAGATAATGATGAGATAAGAGGAGTCCCAGCCAAGAAAATAACATAACTTGAGAAAATGTCTCAAAAAAAGACCTGCCCTAGTTCACATCAAGATAAAGGGAAGGAGGAGGAAACACATTCAGATATGCAAGATTTTGTTACTATAGCTGCTACAATAAAAAGTAGTTCCGAACCATTCGTTTGGAGTCTCGTCTACCTTGTTTGACAGACACCGACTATCTATGAAATTGGAATGGATTATTGTCTCTCTTGAATCCAACAAAGTAAGCTAGGTAGCACCTGATTAGATCTACGTCTTGTTAACCAGTCTGTTATGCATCTGTTAATACAGGCAAACAATTTTCTCATGGCTGATGGAACTCATTGTTTGATAGATTGGTTTTCTAGGGACCCGAGTAAATATAGCCAATGACAATTGTGTGATATTATGGTCCTTTGGAGAAAGGTAAAGGGCTGGAAAAGGTGATCTGATTCCCTTTAAAACCCACCAATAAAAAAAAATTGAGAAGGGGAATGTTGGATTTAGAAAGTGAACTATGTTTCTTACATTTTGGTCTTAAGGCCTCAATTTCAACCAAATTCTCTCCAAGCCTCTAACATTGCAAAAACATCTCCACATTCCCAAATACAGATTATCCTGGGGCTGCAAAAACATTCTGGCAAGTTTGCCCACTTCTGTGCTACAACATATCTATAACAATGTTCTCTAATGAGTACTGAAAACGACTGTTCTAAATAGTGATTTTAAAAAGTAAGATAATTATCTGCACAAAGATGGAAAGATTTGGCATTACCCACAATGGAGGAATAGGGAAACTTTCTCAGATGGCCAAACTGACTGCTTTGATGAGAGAATATTTTTCTTGTTGACTAGAAACCCTTTATGAATTTTTTACATATGAATGTTTGATTTATGGTTTTGCTAATGATATAGACAGAAGAGACATATTGAGCTCCTTAGAGTAGGAGCTAAATTTATAATTTGCTTATAACTGCTGTAAAGAAGATTGGAAACTACTTTTTTGTATTTTTTTTTCTTTTCCTTTAACTTATTTTTTATTGCATTTCTAGCTTTCTTTCCAGTTCTTTCTCTTTTCTTCTTCTTATTTTATATTGTTTTGTATTAGACTTCATCTTCCTTTTTAAAACTTTTAACACTGTGTTTGTATGTTCTCTATATTGATATATCTAAAAACCCCAAAATATTCCAATAGCCCCTATTGTGTTCACCTTTTTTATATAGGTATACAGGACACTCTCTGGAGAAAGTTTTTCCTCTCTGAGTTTTTCTGCCACTTCTGTTAGTGTCAGAGAGAGGATAAATTCCGACTGGATTCCGGGATTCTGCAAGTAGAAACAACCATTTAATAAGGGAAAAACTTGGGAACAACCCTAAATTTATGTCACAGGCCAGGACAAAAGTTATACTGCTGTTAGTTTTTCATGGCAAATCAAGAACACACAAAGAAGAGAATGAAAACCCACAAATTATATATAATAAAACTGAATGCAGTTCAGAAGAGAATTCTTGGGATGTCAGTTGAAAACTTCATTCCTTAATCAACTTTTCAGCCTCAACCTCCATTTTTCCTCAGGTCTCAGTCATATTGCAAAGTGTTTTTTAACAATTTTTTTAAAATGTGAGCTATCTTGACTAGTTTTAAGTACTCTGCTTCTTGGATTTGGGTTTCAAAGGAAATATTATCTGTGCTTTATACCATGTTGTTGCTTATCATGAGGTATGCCTGTTGAAGCATTAGCTTTAGGTGCTACAATGATTCAACAGAAAGCCATTTATAAATTCTGGTATTCACGTGCTTTTACTACAAGCACAATTGCTCTTGCTCATTTAATCCAGCAAATAGCAAACACAATAGCTTCCTTATCCTGGCGGATCTGAAGTCCTTGACAGAGGCAATATAGGGATTAGAATATCCTTTGTAAGAATATAGATATAAATATGAAACCTTGGTTGAGAGTCCATTTATTTTGAACTCGTCAATGAGAAAAATGAGTCAAGGCTAGAAGACATTTACTAGCCTCTTGGAAATCACTGAATTGTTTCTTAGATTCATATTCCATCTTTCCTCCAGAAGCTCAAGGTACATAGTATCCCATTTCAAATATTCCTCACAACAAGAATTTCATGAAATAGGCTGCATTAAGACAAAATGAGTCACCCAATGCTCTTCCATTGCTGACTTAGCCCTGGATCCCCCACAGTCATAGCCCACTTTATCACTCTGGTTCTCCTCTTAGATTAGTCTCCAGAAAAAATATAGAAATTTCCTCTGACTGATGTCCCACTTGTAACAAAAAATTGATTAGATGTGTCTGTGTTCTTTGAAGCAAAGTAATTTGTGTGTGTGTGTGTGTGTGTGTGTGTGTGTGTGTGAGAGAGAGAGAGAGAGAGAGAGAGAGAGAGAGAGAGAGAGAGAGACTAAGTGGCAAAATTAATTCTGTTATAACTTAAATACTTTGCAGGTACTGCTTCCTCTTTGTCTGAAATGCTCATATGATGATCTGAACAGCCTATGTAGCCCATTATTCAGTCTCTGTCTCTCTCTCTCTCTCTCTCTCTCACACACACACACACACATACACACACAGAGACAGAGACAGAAAGAAATTCACCTATCATTGCTGTACTTTGTAATTATTATTACCAATGCTAAAATTAAAAGTAAAAATAGCTTCCAAGCTACATTCTTGCTACTTTAAAGCACATGAAGAGGAGTGCACAATAAATACATCAGGGTTTGTCCAGAGAGAAAGTAATAGATAGAATTTTTTTTTAAAAAAAACCATCTCACATTCAAGCTGTACGTAAGTCTTCATTGATCCTCACTTCCCCAAAAAAGGACAGACAGTATGACATGTCAAAATTTAAGAAAAGATGCAACCTATCATAGATATTGACCCACACTTTGTAAAACAAGAAAGCCCATAAATCAGCAAAGCTGACCTAAGTTTCACCATTCAGACATGAGAACGGTTCAAAAGTCTTACTGAAAGCAGCAAAGTTTACATTCAAAAGAGCCCTCCATAACACAAAAACGCCACCATCCTCCCCGTCCCAAGAAGAAGCCACCTTCTGTTTAAGCCTCCAAGCAACTTTTTCCATTTGTTCTAGACTGCCATTTCGCCATTGTCGGGCTTCTTTCATTTTCCTCTGAATCTCTCTACGTATCACCCATTTCCATAGCACAACCACTGTGATTGTGCCACAAGCAACAGCAAACACAATAGGTGTGTTGATTCCATCTGTGAGTAGAATGTCTTGTAGCTTCTTCTGCATCATGGTGAATCTTTCTCTGTGTCTTTGTAGTAGGGTCTCCTTGATACCAACAGGAGGTTGTATTGTTAAAGCATTGGCTATAAAGGTATCTCAAGTTACTGGAGACCTCCTAGTTGTACCTTGGACTCCTCCCAAGGTGTATTTAAAGGATGATTTATCTAAAGTATTAGATAAACTTAATTAAGGCTTCAAGTGATATTTCAGAACAGCCTATTGGGCTCCCAAACTCAGCAGCTATAGCAATAGTCTTTTTTTCTTGTTTTAGCAGATAACATAGCGGCAGCTGCAATTTGCATAGTTACGATTTGTATGTAAGTTTGGCACATACACGCAGTCTGAATCCACTCTCCCATTTCTGTTCTGGGAGTTGTGAGCTGGGGTAATCAGTTACTTGGGATTATGCTGAGCTTGGTGGTTGCCAATAGAAGAACCAAAATGCACCTTTAATAGACAGCCCAAAGACTGGTGGTGCCTTAGCATTTCAAAGGTTCATATAGAATAGTCACTAATCAAACTGAGATTAATCAAAGAGGTTGTTACATACTCACACCCTTGTTTCATGAAAAGGAGGTATGACTAGCTATATGAAGAAATTGCCATTTTAGCCCTTTCTTTACTATCTTTTACACACACACACACACACACACACACACACACACTTGAGGATTTTAATTAAAATAGTAAAATCTGATACATACTAAAAGAAAGAATAGAAAAATGGAAAGTGCTAAAGGGAAGAAAAAGCAAAAAATAGAAAAGAAAAAATTGAAAGAAAATGTATAAACAAATGACTTTCAACCTTCATAACAAGTACAAATATTTTTTGTATCTTTTCATCTCATCTTAGCTTACAACCAATGATCTCATCATCCTATATGCAATCCCTTTATAGACAAATCCATAAAGCTTCATCTTTTCTGTCCCAGTGTCAACAAAAAGTCCATTAAGACTTACCAGAAATAATAGTATATTTTAACCTTGATCAAATAAACCAACTTTATATCCCTTACTTTTAGTTCTAATAGTCTTAAATTTAAAACAATCGAAATGCCATAGAATTTGATTTTTTTGTTTCTTCTTTGTTCTTTCTCCTAAGATTCTTCATAGCTTCAACAAGCTTCTTTTGTAAGCTCCATACAAAAATGTTGTCCAATATATGAGATAATATCTATAGCTTGACAATGCAGTGTTAAATCACCATTCACAAATCAAATCAAAGCTTTATTACAGTCAAATACTAGCACAAAACAACGGTAGGATTTTAATGTTTATATAAGAAATAAGAGTCCTTAGAGATGTAGTCCTTGACTTACAACCCCGAGATTGGAACTTCTGTCACTAAATCATGTGGCTGTTCAAGTGAATTGTGCCTAATATTACCACCTTTTTATGATGGTCATTAAACAAACCACATGATCATTAAGCAAATATGGCTTTCCTTACTGAATTTGCTTGTCAGAAACTCCCGAGGTGGTCATAAATGGTGATTGGTTGATCCTGGGACACTGCGACCATTGTAAATACATACTGATTTCCAAGCACTTGAATTTTGATCACTTGACTGTGGTGATGCTGCAACAGTTGTTAAGTGCAAGACCAGTTGTAAATCACTTTTTTTCACTATTATAATTTTAAATGTTCATTAAATGAATGGGCAAATGTTGAGGACAATCAGTCTGTATCAGAAATTATAGTTAAATATATAGCATCAGTATGTATATTTTAAATTCTATATAGCAGGGGTCTTCAAACTTGGCCCTTTTATGACTTGTGGACTTCAACTCCCAGAATTCCTCAGCCAGGCACGTTGGCTGAGGAATTCTGAGAGTTGAAATCCACAAATCATAAAAGGGCCAAGTTTGAAGACCCCTGCTGTATAGGCTAGCCACAGTTCTCTTTTGTGATTTTTAACAATGTCTAGGGTGCAGACATTGTCCCATTATCTGACTTTCCATTTCGTCAGTTTAAAAGCTTAACATGAGATTCCTAACAGTTGTTCGTGTTGAGAATAATTACTGACAGGGGTAGCCTGTGCCAAAGTAAAAAAAAAATTCTTACAGCTTGCATTCTCACAATTGCAAATTAATCTTCTCCATGTGCCATGTGAAGATGTCACAAACAGATTTGTTTGAATTCTTTTTCAGTTCAGCATTATCTTGGGTTCCTCGGTTTGCATTTGGTTAAGAATTGCTGATTCAACCTTAGATTTTAGGTATCTAAAACATTCTACAAAATTCTCCTGCATGTTTGTAGATTGGTTGGCTATACCCTCAGGAACCATTGGGCAGTGATTCAAGGTGATATAATTTTGTTGCCCTTGACAGAGATAGTGAACCTTTAGTCAGGCAACTGTAAATGCAGGTTGCTAAGATGCTATTTTTGGGCCTTAAAAGTAATTTCAGAGGGTGACACCAGCCATGAACACCAGTTCAAAAATCCACTCAGGATTGTTTAGCTTGGTCACTAGTTTGCCCTTGTTTTTCTGTTCAAATCTTTATTTCAGCATTAAGATAATAAAAATTCTGGCACTTCTGACTTAACCAATTTGCTTCAAAGAAGTGTACCAAATCTTTACATGCCATGTCCAGTTCTTCTAGTAAGGTGCTAAATTGCTAATTATATCGTGCTTATTTTTTTTATAATTGCTTTATTACAGAATAACAGAGTTGGAAGGGACCTTGGAGGTCTTTTAATCCAACCCCCTGCTCGGGCAGGAAACCCTGTATCATTTCAGACAAAAGGTTGTCCAATCTCTTCTTAAAAACTTTGAGGGTTGGAGTATCCACAACTTCTGGAGGCAAGTCGTTCCACTGATTAATTGTTCTGTCAGGAAATTTCTTCTTAGTTCTTTCTAGGTTCCTTGTCTTCTTGATTAATTTCCATCCTTTCTTATCCTGTCTTCAGATACTTTGGAGAATAGGTTGACTCCCTCTTCTTTATGGCAACCCCTTAGAATAACTGATATAGTATTATATATAATGCTCCTGAGAAGTTGGAAATTCAGATAAAGACTTCATAGTGTATTAAGCAATGGCACACTATCAGTTGAGAAGGATCAGTGACAAAATGTCTTTTTTCAGTAGTTCTACAAATTTTTTGGGATCTATTATTGGCAAAAGTACCATCCATTTTAACATTGTTTGTCCAATGATAATGTCTGGCATCGTGGGGAAATGCCATGGCCTGCATGAGAGGGAGGGAGGGATACATATTATTTGGATGACTTGGCTTGGAAATGATACATTTAGTGTGGATTTGGATGTTCAAATGGATCACAAAGACTGGATTCAACTGCACAACTTGGAAATTCACTGGATGACTTTGGGTCAATCACTACTTTTCAACTCAATCTACCTCAAAAGAGTAGTTATAACAATTGAAATGCTATATATACTGTTTTGTGTTTCAGGAGAAAGAAAGGATATATAATCTAATAAATAAGGATTATTTATTCATATTGTAATTCGCTTTTATAGGCCTCCAGTGTATTGAACGGAGGAAAACTGAAAATTGGGCAGAAACATGATCAGATAGGAACTGAAGAAGGGATGGTAGGCTTGCTGCAGATATGTACAACTGGGAGGAAAAGTCATTGTTCTATAAAGCCATGCCATTGTTTCACAAAAAGTTGCAATTCCAGAAAAGAATGTTGTATTAGCAGCAAACTGAGCAGATACATTTAGCTGAATTGTAGTGAGCTTTAGGAACCTAAAAAACTGGCCCAAGAAAAAGTATGTGTAGACTTCAGCCTGTCTTAATCAATGCCATGCGTTACTCATTTTCAAACTGAAAACCACTTGAAAAATAATATATTGCTAAGTTGCTGAACTACTGACAAACATACTCTCACCTCTGCTCAGGGAAGATTAGGGAAATTTTATTTTTATTAATACATTTGGACTAGAATAATATCATACCCAAGTATGCAATCAAGATGTCCGATTTTTCTGTTCGTCCATGTACATAATTGCCAGAGAAAATCAATTCCTCAAATGTTTCCTATCTGCTCCATCCACAGACACTCTGATTCCAAAAGCACGTTAAAAACTTCATTATTTTAGACCTGGTACATTTTTGTATATATTGTGTTAGAATGGCACTGAACATTTTAGAGAAAAGACTGTGAAGCTTAACCCTATAATTATTGTTCCGCTACATTTTCTCAACAAATTCATTCGTAGTGACCTCCTGTAGTTGTATAAACTAAATCAGTCCTCAGAGTCCATGGCTATTATGGAAGAGTTCCATTCTGCTTCCTGTGATATCGTATCATTGTTTCCTTGATTTTTCCCCGGTTAGCTTCTCCACTTCTTTCATGAACCGGAGACAGAGCTCTTCTTGCCATGGCAAAGCCACACACTGGACAGCCACAGGGAGCCCCACAGATTCTTTCAGTGCCTGCAAGGACAGAATAAAGAAAGCAGCTTTTTACAGTGGGTGTTTCAGGGTTGGAGAAGGCCTTGGGAGGACAGTGTCAGACTCAGAACCCATATAGTATTAAGGGGGACTCTTTTCTACCGCCCTCACTCACAGCCCAGCTGATGTCTTGGTGGATGCCTGGGAAAGGGCGGCCACTGAGGCACTCAACTGTGTTGTACCCTTGCGACCTCTGACCCGTCGCAGATCCCATTGGGCTCCATGGTTTTCTGTGGAGCTCTGAGAGATGAAACATCAGAGACGGGGTCTAGAGAGCGATTGGAGGTCCAGCCGTTCCGAATCTGACCGATTGCAGTTAAGAACCTTTATAAGGTCTTATCTTGCTGCGATAAGGACAGCGAGGGCTAACTACTTCGCCGCCCTCATCGCGTCCGCAGATAATCACCCAGCCGCCTTGTTTAGGGTGACTCGCTCCCTTCTTAACCAGGAGGTGAGGGAGGATCCCTTGCAAGGACGGGCCAAGGAGTCATCATCTGACGGACAAAATCGCTCAGATCCGGGCCGGTTTGGACTCTGACTGGGTGGAGTCTGACGTGGAGGAATTGGACGGTCCTGAGCATGTTATCTGGACTGAGTTCGATCCTGTTTCCCCTGATGATGTGGACAGGATCATGAGGAGGCTGAGCTCCACCACTTGTTTGTTGGATCTGTGCCCCTCCTGGCTGGTTTATGCGGCTTGGGAGGGGACACGAGGCTGGTTCCAGGCAGTAATAACTGCTTCTTTGAAAGAGGACGTCTTCCCCGCCGCCTTGAAGGAGGCGGTGGTGAGACCCCTCCTCAAAAAGCCTGCCCTGGACCCGGCTGTTTTAAATAACTATCGTCCAGTCTCCAACCTTCGCTTTCTGTCGAAGGTTGTCGAGAGCATGGTGGCACATCAGCTTCCTCTGTTCCTCGAGGAAACTGATTATCTGGACCCGTACCAATCGGGTTTCAGGCCCGGTCACAGCACGGAGACGGCACTGGTCGCGCTGGTGAATGATCTCTGGCGGGCTCGGGACAGGGGTTGCTCCTCTGTCCTAGTCCTATTAGATCTCTCAGCGGCTTTCGATACCATCGACCATGGTATCCTACTGCGACGGCTCAGGGGGCTGGGAGTGGGAGGCACCGTTTTACGGTGGTTCTCCTCCTATCTCTTGGGCCGCTCACAATCGGTGTTGACGGGAGGGCAGAGATCCACCCCGAGGCCTCTCACTTGTGGAGTCCCTCAGGGGTCGGTTCTCTCTCCCCTCCTGTTCAACATCTATATGAAGCCGCTGGGCGAGGTCATTCGTGGTTTTGGGGTGGGGTATCATCAGTATGCTGATGATACCCAACTTTTTCTCTCCACTCCGAACCAACCCAGCGATGCCCTCGCCGTGATGTCCCGTTGCCTGGAGGCGGTCCAGGTCTGGATGGGGAGAAACAGGCTTCATCTCAATCCTGCCAAGACTGAGTGGCTTTACATATAGGCATCTCGGGCTAACCAAACTATTCCACCTTTAATGATGGGGGGTGAGGTGTTACCCCCCGTTGATAGGGCTCGCAACTTGGGCGTCCTCCTGGACTCACAGCTCAACTTTGAAGATCATGAGCCGTAACCAGGGGAGCTTTTGCCAAGGTTTGCCTGGTGCGCCAGTTGCGACCCTACCTGGACCAAGATGCCCTACGCACAGTCACTCATGCACTCGTGACCTCCCATTTAGACTACTGCAACGCTCTCTACATGGGGCTGCCCTTGAGGACCACTCGGAGGCTTCAACTGGTGCAGAATGCGGCCGCACGAGTTGTGATGGGGGTTTCCCGATATTCCCATGTAACACCTCTACTCCGTGAGCTGCATTGGCTTCCAGTTGCCCTCCGGGTGAGATTCAAGGTGCTGGTAATGACCTATAAAGCCCTAAATGGCTTGGGTCCGGGATATTTGAGGGAACACCTGCTGCCAGCATCAAGCTCCCTTCGTCCTGTGCGCTCGCAGAGAGAGGGTCTTCTCAGGGTGCCACCGGTAAAAGATTGCCGGTGGATAACACCCAGGGGGAGGGCCTTTTCTGTGGGTGCACCTGCCCTCTGGAACCAGCTTCCCGTGGAGCTCAGGACTACCCCTGACCTACGTTCATTCCTCCGAGACCTGAAGACTTGGCTCTTTGAGCTCTCTGACCCAGGCTGAGAATTTTAACTGGGTTTTATTTTCAGGGATAATTTAATCTTTTATTTGTCTTTTAACTTTGTATTTTGTATTGGTATGATTTTAAAATGCCCTGTAAACCGCCCTGAGTCCTTCGGGAAAGGGCGGTATATAAATCTAATAAAATCTAAAATCTAATCTATTTCTTTTTACTTCATTGCTCTGGGTTCCACCATACTCCTGAAGGGGAAGGGGGGAAACTCCGCGGGCTGTCTCTTTGTTTTTTTCTACCACTACAATGAATCCCTTCTGCTGTTTCTGCATATTTGCTCTTTGAACTGTCTCTCCCTTGATGTTACCTTGGGGTGAGAAAGGAATGTGCCTCCGACCATCTGGGCTTATCTCCTGTTTCAGAAGGGAAGGTGTGAAGACCCAACAACATCGCTGTGAGCCTGGGAAAGACTGGTGTTATCAGCTCTTTTCCCACAACGGACTTATCACCCGAGGATTGTCCCATTCAAACTGACCGGATGAACTATTGGGGTGGGTTTGCTTTTAACCTATTGATCTGAGCAGGAAACCCTCAGATCCTTCCTATCATGCCTGCTATTAGCTTCTCCCAATAAAAGTTCCTTTTGGAAGAAACTGCTTCCACGAGTTCTGCTTTCTTAGGATGAGGTTTTGAAGTGGGCCCTGACAGACAGGCCTCCATACCTAGAGCACACCATGCCCCACTTAACAACCTGCCTTTTTGTTTAGCAGCCGCATCAGAGAGAACAGGTAGTGGCGGTTGTTCAGTGAGGCCATCTCGCTTCATGGCCATCATGACATGTGACCATAATGGACAGGCTCTTGGCATGGGTCCGGAGTACCTAAGGGAGCACCTGCGGCCAGCGTCAACTTCCCTCCACCCAGTGCGCTCCCACAGAGAGGGCCTCCTCAGGGTTCCACCGGTCAGAGAATGCCGATTGATGGCCCCCAGGGGGAGGGCATTCCCTGTGGGCGCGCCAGACCTTTGGAACCGTTTACCGGTTGAGCTCCGGATGGCTCCCGACCTGCGCTCTTTCCGACGTGATCTAAAAACTTATTTATTTGAACAAGCCGGCCTGGCCTGATGGGTTCGGGGTTTTAATTACTGTTTTAATTGATTTATTGTATTCGGGCACAATTGTTTAATTTGTTTTTAACTTTTGTATTTTGTATTTTTGGTATTTATTGCCCTGTACACCGCCCTGAGTCCTTTGGGAGAAGGGCGGTATACAAATAAAATAAATAAATAAATAAATAAATGGTTGAACCTCGAGGATTACCTATAAATGCTGCTAGGCAATGTCATGAGGCAATTCCAAGTACCTTTGCAAAGAATTTGTCCCCCAAATCATTGTAGTGTCCTTTGAAATTCTTTAGTTCCTCTTCATCCTCCTTTGTCACTGTTGTAACTGGTACAACTCCAGCAGGGAAGTCCAAGCAGTTATATAATATGGTATTACTAATGAGCTCTGTACAGACAAAAAAACACAGGGCACATTAAATGGCTACCCAGCTCTCTTGAGCAACTTGCAATGATTAACAGTACAAGAAAGACAGTACTTCGTAACTGTAATCACACATATCTCCTCCCCACTCTACAGATGAGAAAATTATTTGAAAAAACTGAAGCCAATCTCAAGCAACTAAAAATGTTCAGACACAGGTTTCATGTTTACAGTGTTTTGTGCTGTCTCTTAACTTTCTGCTCTTTAAAAGGACACTCAAAATAATTTTATTCTAGAGGCTATGCGGATGCTGATGATCATCTAGCTACCTTAGAAACTGTACTGTTAAATTAGATTTCCAAAGTCTACAATCTATTTAAGAAGAATTTTAGAAATACTGTCTGCACTGTCACAAAAATTGTAGTTATGCATTCTCAGAGGAATGAACGGGTACTACTTTGTGAATGCTGATTGAATGAAAACTGCCATCCATCAGCCTTTAAACTGGCCACTTATTGATGGAAAAGCAAGATCAAACATTATGATTCCATAAGGAATGATTTGCAGCCCCTAGACAAAATTTTTGTCTAAGTGTACAGAGAACTAGACATTTTAAAAAGCAGCTATATATTTGCCTCTTATAAATTGTTACTGAGATAAGCTGCTCAACATCAACATGAAACATGCCACACGAACTATTTGCTTGCAGTGAGGGAAAAAAGTATTTATCGGCGTATAACACGCACCGGCGTATAACACGCACCTCATTTTAAAAAGGAAATTTCAGGAAAAAAACTTAAATTTCAAATAAATAACTTTAAAGCAAAATAAGGGTAGCTCAGAACTTTTTTTTATTAATATTATTAACACTTATAAGGTAAATAACGTAAAATGACAGTAAAAGCAACTGTTTTAACAAAGAAACTTGGATCTCATATGTTTTTACAAAAGTTTACTCAGAAATCGCTGCTATCTGGGAAACCAAGAAACTCTTCATCTTCACTGCTATCTTCAATATCTTCGAACTGAACACTGCTGCTTTCACTGCTACTGTCTTCATAAATCAGCTCGTCTTCTTCACCATCCAAAGAATTGCTTATGCCACATTTCTTAAAACATTTGATGATAATATCTTCCTTAACTGCGTCCCACGAAGTCTTTATCCACTGACACACTTTTGAAATGCCAGGTCTTTTCATTCTTCCAGAACTTGTACTTTCATGTTGGCTTTCATCACACATGTATTTATTCCATTCTTCACGCATGAAGGCTTTGAAGGGCTTATTAATGGAAACATCCAATGGCTGCAATTGTGATGTAAGTCCTCCTGGAATGACTGCTACTTCTGTTTTGCACATGTGAAATTCTTTCTTTGTTGGTTCTGTAAGATGAGATCTGAATGAGTCCAGTACTAACAAAGATGGCTTCTTTAACAATGCACCTGGGCGCTTCATTTCTAATCCAAAGCCTCATGCCTTCTTCATCCATCCAACCTTTGGGATGAACATGCACCTGTATGCCACTTGGAATCTTCTCCTTAGGAAAAGTTTTCCTTTTAAAAATGACCAATGGTGGTAGCTTGTTTCCGTCTGCAGTGACAGCAAGGACCACAGTATAACGGTTTTTTTCATGCCCTGAAGTTTTAATTGTTACTGTCTTGGCACCTTTTGCTTCAACAGTTTTATTTGAAGGAACATCAAAAGTGAGTGGTACTTCGTCCATGTTGCCAATTTGACCAATTTCAAAATTTTGTCTCTTCCTTTGTTTGATAATAAATTTATGAATATTTATTATCTTCTCTTCATAATCTTCTGGCATACGCTGGGCAATCCTGGTTCTTGTTCGCATCCGAAGCTCATGCCTCTTCATAAATCTTTGGCACCATGATGCTGTCCCTTTGAAATCTTGTATTTGCAACTCTTTGCTGATTTTCACTGCTTGAATGATGATCATTTTTGTTGATAATGCAATGCCCGCTTTTCTATGATTAAGAACAAATTCCTTCACCCGTTCTTCTAATGTTGGCCATTTAGCAATACCGCTGCGAAAATTGCATTTTGTTTTTGATAATGTCTTGAGTTTTTCTTCCATTTTTCGCCACTCTCGTATTGTGCATTCTGTTGGTGGCTCTCCAAACTGCCTTGCTGCAGCCCTATTTCCATGTTGCTTGGCATATTCCACAACCTTTAACTTGAAAGCGGCTGTATATGCTGCACGCTTTTGCTTTGATTCCATTAGGGATAGGGATACCGTAGTACGGAAATACCGTAAGTACCGTAATGAATGCACGTATGATAGTGCAGAGTTCAGCGTCGGAATGTCAGGATGAGTCACACTGCAGTGGTATACTTTTTACCTAAGTTTAAATTAAAAAAGAATAAGGTAGTATCAGGGGTCTGTAAATTTATGGTTACTGTTGTTATATACGGTATGTGTGTTGTAGGATGGCTGTGTTAGCATGTGTTTGTATGGTATGGTAAAATTAAGGATGGGCTCGGACGTATTCAGATTGAGCCCCCCAGGAAGCCAATCATAGGTAGTGAGGCATTTCCCAAAAGTCAGCTTCACATACACACACTACCTATGATTGACAGGGTGCAGTGTCGGCTTCCTGGCGGGCTCAATCCAAACACGCCCATCGCCTGAAAGGGGGAGTGGGGTAAAATGACAGGGATGGGGTCCTGTGTGTCTCTTAGCTCCCATCCCCCTCTCAGGTAGTGTTTCTTTACTCTCTCCCCCCCCCAGGCAGATTTCTTTTGCCATTCTGGTCCCCTTAAGTGCCGGTTCACATTAGTGCGAGTACAGAGATCGCATGTAATTCGGAGCGCACTGCTCCTAAAATTACCATACATGCGATCTCATGTGCGGTGAGTTTGTATGGCTGAATTTGCACCGCATCAGCACTAAACACGCACATGACCCTTTTTTTTAATCCGCAGCAGAATCGGATCGCATGGTGGTTCACACTAGTGCACGGGTCGGCAACCCGCGGCTCCGGAGCCGCATGCGGCTCTTTGAGCCGTCTCCTGCGGCTCCCAGCCGCCCGGTGCGCGCGCACCTCTTTGAACGGGCAGTGGTGCGCGCGCACCTCCCCAAACCTTTGGAGAGGTGCGTGCGTACCTCTGCGCGGACGGGCAGAGGTGCCGCTCTTTGAGGAAGCTGTCGCGGCCCGTCTCCGAAGCTGCCGCTTTCAGCAGCTTTGCAGACGGGCCGCGGCAGCTTCCTCAAAGAGCAGCGCCCCTGCCCATTCTGAGAGGTGCGCGCGCACCTCTCCGAACGACCGGAGGTGCGCGCGCACCTCCCCAAACCTTTGGAGAGGTGCGCGCGTACCTCCGCGCGAACGGGCAGAGGTGCCGCTCTTTGAGGAAGCTGTCGCGGCCCGTCTCCGAAGCTGCCGCTTTCGGCAGCTTTGCAGACGGGCCGCGGCAGCTTCCTCAAAGAGCAGCGCCCCTGCCCATTCTGAGAGGTGCGCGCGCACCTCTCCGAACGACCGGAGGTGTGCGCGCACCTCCCCAAACCTTTGGAGAGGTGCGCGCGTACCTCCGCGCGAACGGGCAGGGGCGCTGCTCTTTGAGGAAGCTGTAGCGGCCCGTCTCTGAAGCTGCCGAAAGCGGCAGCTTTGCAGACGGGCCGCGGCAGCTTCCTCAAAGAGCAGCACCCCTGCCCATTCTGAGAGGTGCGCGCGCACCTCTCCGAACGACCGGAGGTGCGCGCGCACCTCCCCAAACCTTTGGAGAGGTGCGCGCGTACCTCCGCGCGAACGGGCAGAGATCCCGCTCTTTGAGGAAGCTGTAGCGGCCCGTCTCCGAAGCTGCCGAAAGCGGCAGCTTCGGAGACGGGCCGCTACAGCTTCCTCAAAGAGCAGCGCCCCTGCCCATTCTGAGAGGTGCGCACGCACCTCTCCGAACGACCGGAGGTGCGCGCGCACCTCCCCAAACCTTTGGAGAGGTGCGCGCGTACCTCCGCGCGAACGGGCAGAGATGCCGCTCTTTGAGGAAGCTGTAGCGGCCCGTCTCCGAAGCTGCCGAAAGCGGCAGCTTCGGAGACGGGCCGCTACAGCTTCCTCAAAGAGCAGTGCCCCTGCCCATTCTGAGAGGTGCGCACGCACCTCTCCGAACGACCGGAGGTGCGCGCGCACCTCCCCAAACCTTTGGAGAGGTGCGCGTGTACCTCCGCGCGTACGGGCAGGGGCGCTGCTCTTTGAGGAAGCTGTAGCGGCCCGTCTGCAAAGCTGCAGCTTCGGATAATGGGTCATTAACTATGGGTCATTATATCGGCGTATAACATTATATCGGCGTATAACACGCACACATCATTTGCCCCCTATTTTCAGGAAGAAAAAGTGCGTGTTATACGCTGATAAATACGGTATTTCATCGCCTGCTGATTTTGTACGTTTGCCCACTGACAAAGAAATGATCAGTCTGTAATTTTACTGGTAGGTTTATTTTAACAGTCAGAGACAGAATAACAACAAAAAAATCCAGAAAAATGCATTTCAAAAAAGTTATAAATTGATCTGCATTTTAATGAGTGAAATAAGTATTTGCTCCCCTATGAATCAGCAAGATTTCTGGCTCCCAGGTCTCCTTTATACAGGTAGCAAGCTGAGATTAGGAGCACTCTCTTAAAGGGAGTGCTCCTAATCTCAGCTTGTTACCTGTATAAAAAAGACCTGTCCACAGAAGCAAGCAATCAATCAGATTCCAAACTTTCCACCATAGCCAAGACCAAAGAGCTGTCCAAGGATGTCAGGGACAAGATTGTAGACCTACACAAGGCTGGAATGGACTACAAGACTATCGCCAAGTGGTTTGATGAAGAGGTGACAACAGTTGGTGCGATTATTCACAAATGGAAAAAACATGAAACTGTCAATCTCTCTCAGTCTGGGACTCCTTGCAAGATCTTACCTTGTGGAGTTTCGATGATCATGAGAATAGTGAGCGAATCAGCTCAGAACTATACAGGAAGATCTTGTCAATGATCTCAAGGCAGCTGGGACCATAGTCACCAAGAAAACAATTGGTAACACACTATGCCGTGAAGGCCTGAAATCCTGCAGCCCCCACAAGGTCCTCCTGCTCAAGAAAGCACATGTACAGACCTGTCTGAAGTTTGCCAATGAACATCTCAATCATTCAGAGGAGAACTGGATGAAAGTGTTGTGGTCAGATGAGACCAAAATTGAGCTCTTTGGCATCAACTCAACTCGCTGTGTTAGGAGGAGGAGGAGGAGGAATGCTGCCTGTGACCCCAAGAACACCATCCCCACCATCAAACATGGAGGTGGAAACATTATGCTTTGGGGGTGTTTTTCTGCTAAGGGGACAGGACAACTTCACCGCATCAAAGGACGATGGATGGGGCCATGTACTGTCAAATCCTGGGTGAGAACCTCCTTCCCTCAGCCAGGGCATTGAAATGGGTTGTGGATGGCTATTCCAGCATGGCAATGACCCAAAACACAAGGCCAAGGAAACAAAGGAGTGGCTCAAGAAGCACATTAAGGTCTTGGAGTGTCCTAGCCAGTCTCCAGACCTTAATCCCATAGAAAACCTGTGGAGGGAGCTGAAGTTTTGAGCTGCCAAATGTCAGCCTCGAAACCTTAATGACTTGGACAGGATCTGCAAAGAGGAGTGGGACAAAATACCCGAGATGTGTGCAAACCTGGTGGCCAACTACAAGAAACGTCTGACCTCTGTGATTGCCAACAAGGATTTTGCCACCAAGTACTAAGACATGTTTTGCGAAGGGCTCAAATACTTTTTTCACTCATTAAAATGCAAATCAATTTATAACTTTTTTGAAATGCATTTTTCTGGATTTTTTTGTTGTTATTCTATCTCTCATTGCTAAAATAAACCTACCATTAAAATTATAGACTGATTGGGGGTTTCCGGTCCTGTGCGCACTTTAGGGGTTCGGGACTCCGTGCCCTCCAGCTGAGTTTCTTCCTGTTAGGGGACCCTAACCGGGCCAGAAGCCTCCCCGGAGAGTTGGCAATGAAGGAAGGAAGTCCCAGGGACTTCGGAGAGATGTTGGCCGACCGGATTGGTCCAGGAGAAGCCTTCCAGAAACCAACAGGAGAAAGGCTAGCGGCTAGCCTAACTCCAGAGTCTAGCCCAAGCTGGGAGCAACCAAAGTCAAAAGCACTATTTTAAGCTGATCGTAAACAATGTGCTTGAATCTGGGTAAGAACATTGATTTTCTCTATCCTACATATCAACTTTCCTGAAGGGGAGAAATTCCCAAGAAGCAAAAAAAAAAAAAAACCTCTGAGAGTGAAGGAGGAGGTTTCTGCCCCACCCTTTTGCTAATAGAAGGGGCAAATTGAACCTTTCATGGAGGAATAAAATCTGAAAAATGAACCAGTGCTGACACCTACTGGTCGATGAGGATTATGACAATCATGGTAAAATCAGTGGAAAAAACTAATCTCTACTTGTGACCTTCAAAGCTTTAACAAAAAACTCTCTGGACTATAAATATTTATTCAACTCTGACTCCAAACCTATTTCCAGAGGTGGGGGGAAATCTAGACTTTTGGTCATCATGGAAAACCAGAGATTTATAGGAAATACTTATCAAGAAAAAATGAATATTTTTCAAGAGAAGATATATAATATGTTGCAACTAATTCAAATAACCATGATCTCAAATCACAAAGAAATTCAGAATAACTTTGCAAATATAAATCAACTCATTTCCAATTCAATTTTATACAAAAAAAACCTCAGGAAAACACAACAGAGAAGGAACAGACAAAACAAATGACTGAACATAAATTCGAGGATAGAGAATTAAAGATGGAATTCTACAAAACAAAGGAGTATTATTTAATCCGAGTGGAAAAAAATTACAAGAAATACTAGATTTGGAAAAGACAACACTACAAAACAAACTTGAGGACAAGAAAAAAGACTGAATAAAACGTACTACAGAGATACCAGGGAAAACACTGTAACTGGAGAGACAAAAAGCGACAAGAGAAGCAGAGAGAAAAAAGAAGGAAAAAGATTCCCAATAAAAGTGCCCCTAACAAAGATACTGATTTACTTTTTATATCTACAGCAATATTTACGAACGTACAGAAAAACCTTTTGGTTTAGCAAAATACATTGATTAAGAAAGATACTGGGCAAAGGAAAAAGGCTAAGGTGGAAACCAAGAAAATAGATAATGGGAGTTATCAGAGAGAATACTTTAAAAAGAAACATTTGTTTGAATATGGTTAAAGAAATTTTAAAAATGGTATATATATATGCTATTCTAAGGGGGATGAATTTTCTAAATAATATAGTACGCATTTTTCTCTTTTCAGTTCTTTTTAATATAAGTAATATAAAAAAGTTGAAATGCCTTACATAAAGGAAATGTTTTAGATACTTAAATGTGGCTCACTTTAAGAAAATTAGAATGGATAAAAAATGTTTTGAATAAGAGTTAAAGGACTAGATGACTAGATGTATTGAATGGAATGTTTAAAGATTAAAGATATTCTTAATTATGGTTAAAAATAATAAGAAATTGATGAAATAAATATATATTAGCCTAGGAGGCATATATATTTTAAGTAGTATGTTATTTCTTACGTTTCTTTACTCTTGCTCTCCTTTCTTTTTTTCATCATTTTATCTATTTCTTAAGAAATGTAAAACTGTGAGATGGCTTATACGGAAAAAGTTGAGTTAAATTTGTAAATGTAAATGTAATTAATTTTTGTGAAAATCTTCACCAGTAAGAACATCTAGAATTTGGTGGGAGAAATAAACTAAAATAAGGATTGTAACAGGATCTATGATAAGGCAACCAGAATGACTGAATAGAAAAGAAATATTATATGATTATTCTTTTTAGGAATATTGAAAAAAAATACATATTCAATTGTTATTTATAAAAACAATAAGAATTGTATTAATTCAATGTTTGCAAAAGAGGATATTTTGAGGAAAGAGGAAATCAACTAATCAACTATGTGGAATATGGATTATAGAAATTGTTAATGATTGTTTTACAAATGTAACCCAGACAACACACTGTTCACCAATTATTGAATTATGTTTTTTTAAAAAATCAATACAATATATTACAAAAAAAATATTATAGACTGATCATTTCTTTGTCAGTGGGCAAATGTACAAAATCAGCAGGGCATCAAATCCTTTTTTTCCTTCACTATATAAGCCAGGATGGAATGTGGCAAGATCTGTAACAGGAATATATTAGGGTTGTGTAGTGCTTCAGATTCAAAACTGCAAGCTCCTTAAAGCAGCCACCTCTTCTCTTAGTGACAGTACAGCCATAGAAAAGGTACATTAGTTCAAAGAGTTGCAAACAAGCACCATATTTGCACACACACCCCTGCATTAACCCATGATTTTTTTTTTGTCCAACATCAAAGCACATCACAGCCGTAGGATTTACTCACGTCTGGTTGAAAAAGAATAGGACGCACCATGGGTTCTAAAGGATAACAACGTGCTTTTTGAAACTCACTTTCCAAGTTTTTTTTTTAAAAGTACCTGATACTTTTCCAGGAGACCCACTCTTAATAGCAGGACCTATAGCAGGACAAAGCAGTACATCCAGTTCCAGTCGTTTCCATTCTTCAGTGAATTCTCTGCAGTATTCCTAGTGATAAAGAGAGGGATTTACATATCAGGACTACCTTTATTTTTCAATGAATAAAACCTGGCATCCAGAAATACAGCGGCATCTGGTAAGGGCAAGAGGACAGATAGCACAGCAAAGGTTTTGAGTTTGAGCAACAACTTTATGAATGAACACCATGTATCCTGGGAATTAAGTGTAAATGTATTTTCCTTCTTTCAACCCTTAAATCAGATTGTTTTAAAATGTCAAATAGCTTCCTTAGATTATCTCAGGGGCTACCACAAAGAAGAGGGAGCCAAGCTATTCTCCAAAGCACCTGAAAGCAGGACAAGAAGCAACGGATGGAAACTAGTCAAGGAGAGAAGCAACCTAGAACTAAGGAGAAACTTCCTGACGGTTAGAACAATTAACCAGTGGAACAACCTGCCTCCAGAGGTGGTGAATGCTCCAACACTGGAGGTTTTTAAGAAGAGACTGGACAGCCATTTGCCTGAAATGGTATAGGGTTTCCTGCCTGAGCAGGGGGTTGGACTAGATGACCTCCAAGGTCCCTTCCAACTACTTCTTCTTCTTCTTCTTCTTCTTCTTCTTCTTCTTCTTCTTCTTCTTCTTCTTATTATTATTATTATTATTATTATTATTATTATTATTATTATTATTATTATTATTATTATTAATTGAGGATCTTAAAGCAAAAACCTACCTGATCCCAGGCTTCCCTTCTGAAAGTACTGAGTCCAAAATTTGGTCTTTTTCTCCCCATCTCCACAGTAAAAGACACACTGCACTGTGCCACTGGATAGAAAATCCCCTCCCCCCAATATTATCAACTCAGCAGTGGATTCCCTTACAAGAAATGCTAAATTTAATAAGGCAGGGAATGACCTCAGTGTGATAACCTCAGAGAGATGAGGCTACCGGATGAACCCATGGCCTAACTTGCACTACAGTGGTATCTTATGCTCTTTTTCTAGAACAAAAAATATTTTCCTGATTTAATGTTCAACTAAGAAACACATGGTGTTACCAAATAAGTATTTATCCAATACATTCTTGAGAACGCTAAACTGTGCAGGTAGTAATTGTTTAATGACTGCTCTGTTTAGCAACTGTTCACAATTGCAACTTGTTAAGTACAAAATTGTACTTATAGCTGTTGTAGAATCTCAAAAGTCACGTGATCAAACTTCACTTGTTCTGCAATTGGGAAACTGGCAGGCACTTATGAGTCACGGTGTCCTGTGGTCACATGATTGTCATTTGTGGACTTCACAGTTGGCTCCCAACAAGCAGTGTCAATGGGGAAGCCAACACTGAAATTACAAGTCACGGCAATTTGATGTCTCAGTTAACCACTTGTGGTGATTCACTTATCAACCACAGTGGGGATGATGAAAGTCCAGCACAGCCATGTGATCTTTCGCTTAATGACTATGCCACTTAGTCATGGAGTTTCTGGTCCCAGTAGTGGTTGTAAAGTGAGGACTATCAGTATTTCTGTCACACAGAAAATTTCATTGAGCAACAACATGAGTACAAAAAAAATAAACAGGTCTATGTAGCTGTATAGTAGGACAGAGAATCTTATCCTATATTTCAGCTTCTGCTCTTCCCCTACAAAAGATATTTTCCAGACACCACAAATCGTTGTTCACAAGCATCTGATATTCAACTTAAAACAATTATTTAAAGGAAAGAATAGTTTCCCAAACAGGAAATGTCAGAGCTGTTCTTCATGTTGAAATATCCACAAAGGCAGCATTCGCAACAAGGCCATCTTTACTGATTTAGCATCCTCCAAATATATTGGATTTTAGTTTCCAACACCCCTATTCAAAGATGGCCAATGGCTAAAGAGAAAGTAAGATAGAGAAGTCTAGCATAATTGGGAGGCATCAGACTACAAAAGAATGATCTCAAGACTTACTGGGTTTTCCTAGAATGCAATACTTTTTTAATGAATGCTTTAAATCTGTGGTCTGAAGTTGAAAAAGACCATGCTATTTTCTCTGTCTCAGAAAATATTTACACATACCAGGTTTTTATGCAGTCTGGACAGATTCTAAAAGAAAATTTACCTCAGCTTTCACGTGGACTTTCCAAAGTTCTTTTACAGACCTAAAAAGTCAAAGAAAACAAATGAACTGCAGATGCATGGAAGTGGTTGCCTATATTCAAGACCTGTAATAGCTTTCCCCAACCTGGGATTATACAGCTATGCTGGCTTAATTCCTCTGGGCAGAAGTCTCATTAGGCACTGGACTAGGGAAACATTTTGTATATTAATGCCAGTAAAGTTATCACTTTACCTATTCCTGAGATGATCGATATATATATACATATATATATATATATAGGAAAAAATCAAACTAAGAATGGATTAAGCAGTATTCCCCAACCCACAATGCTCTCCTTCAGTTGCAATTGTGAACAGTTGCTAAACAGAGCAGTCATTAAACAATTACTACCTGCACAGTTTAGCGTTCTCAAGAATGTATTGGATAAATACTTATTTGGTAACACCATGTGTTTCTTAGTTGAACATTAAATCAGGAAAATATTTTTTGTTCTAGAAAAAGAGCATAAGATACCACTGTAGTGCATGGTTCCTTTGACATTTTCTAAAATATTTCTTGTACTTTTATATATTTTTCCATATATTGTACTTTCAAATACCATTCCTTTTGACTTTATAGGCTATGTATGGGCTGAAGGAGAGCATTGTGGGTTGGGGAATACTGCTTAATCCATTCTTAGTTTGATTTTTCCCCATATATATATATATATATATATATATATATATATATATATATATATATATATATATATATATATATGTGGATCCTTGGTTTTTCGGGTTTTTCCCCGCGTAGAACTAGAGGTGTGGGCGCAACGTTTCGACGGAGTCCCATCCGTCATCATCAGGCTTTAGCTTCCTTCTTCTTCCTTCCCAGAAGAAGGAAGCTAAAGCCTGATGATGACGGATGGGACTCCGTCGAAACGTTGCGCCCACACCTCTAGTTCTACGCGGGGAAAAACCCGAAAAACCAAGGATCCACATACAGGCAACCGCGAAAACCTCAGAAAACAAATATATATATATATATATATATATATATATATATATATATATATATATATATATATATATATATATATATATATATATATATATATATATATATATATATATATATATATATATATATATATATATATATATATATATATATAGTAAAGGTAAAGGTAAAGGTTCCCCCGCACGTGTGTGCTAGTCGTTTCCGATTCTAGGGGCCGGTGCTCATCTCCGTTTCAAAGCCGAAGAGCCAGCGCTTGTCCGAGGACGTCTCCGTGGTCATGTGGCCGGCATGACTAGACGCCAAAGGCGCACGGAACGCTGTTACCTTCCCACCGTAGTGGTCCCTATTTTTCTACTTGCATTTTGACGTGCTTTCGAACTGCTAGGTTGGCAGAAGCTGGGACGAGTAACAGGCGCTCACTCTGCTACGCGGCACTCGGGATTCGACCCGCCAAACTGCCGACCTTCTGATCGACAAGCTCAGCGTCCTAACCCACTGAGCCACCGCGTCCCATATATATATATATATATATATATATATATATATATATATATATATATATATATATATATATATATATATATATATATATATATATATATATATATATATCTCGATCATCTCAGGAATAGGTAAAGTGATAACTTTACTGGCATTAATATACAAAATGTTTCACAACATTGTGATTAGGCTGAGGAATTCTGGGAGTTGCAGTCCACAAGTCATGAAGGGGCCATAGTTCCCCCATGCTGGCTGAGGAATTCTGGGAGTTGAAGTCCATGAGTCATAAAAGGGCCGAGTTTGAAGACCCCTGTTCTAAGTGCTAAACAATAGATTCAAAATAATATTAAGTTATTCTGTGACATCCCAGAGCTTTTACATATTTTAAGAAACAAAATGTAGCGTTCATTTTGGGATATATGGGAACAATTCATTCTAGCTAGTTCTGCACATAAATAGTCTCTAAAAGTGGTACTCTACAAGTTAATTGTAGTTCTTTGGGATCATGTGCAAAACATAGATCCTTGTTTTATGTTGAACTATTGCTGGAAAACCTTATTTCAGGTGCAATCATTTCTGCTTGGTTAAAAGCATAGTTATCACTAATTCCATCCAAATAGGAACTATAAAATCAGGAAGCAAAAAATCCACCTGCTTACTTTATGGCAAAGGCAACATTAAGAGCTGAAGGCCTTAATCTCCCAAAAATATTTACCTTTCATGCAGGTTGCTCAAAGTTATTGACTGACGAACAGCCTAAGGAAAAATAAATGAAAAATGCCCTAATTGAGGTTGATGTAAAATAAGTGGTAAAGACTCTTAAACATTATATACTTCAGGAAACACTTCAAATGAAACACAACTAGCCCAACAAGCACCAACCTATTTCTTTAGCTTTCCCTGGCTGGGGAACAACAGTCCCAATCCATTTGAAAGGGTGAAGTTAAAGGAGGCACAATTGTTTCACTGCAGCCTGATATACCCTACATCACTTTAATATGTAGTTGTTATATTAATTATGAGAATGCCAAAGCTAGAATATTCAAAGTTGGTGTAGGGTAGTGGTTAAAATAACAAGACTAGGACTATGGAGACTCAGGTTTCAGTCCACCATCAGCCATAGAAACTGGGAGACAAAAGGCAGTGACTGGGAGATCAGACAGGTTCCTGAAGTGACTAGCTGACAACTCTGACATCCAAGCAGGGAACTAGACAGTCAGCTATACTTGAGCTTAATTCTTACTGATAGGGATGACATGTTTGAAATAGGAACTTTGTGTCACATTAGAACTCGCCAATAACACAGGCACAGATAACTGAATGTAGGTTGAGAAACTCTGTTCCAGGTAAATATAGATGGATATCACTTACTATTGGGCTGACAATCCAGGCTAGGAATCTTCGTATCCAATAAGGTAATTTTAGTATCAGCAGGGTACGCTTTAGATTTGGATCTTCAGGTTCACCTTCACTGAAAGGCAACCAAGACAATCGAAGTACATAAATAAAATACTAAGGTAATTTTCAAAATGGAAGCTATCTTCAGGCATCAGCTATCACTGCTGGCATCCAGAAATGTCTGTTTGCCATGTGAATTAGCAATTCTGATTAATCTGTAAACCAAGAGAAAAATCCTACTAAATCAGACATATAGGTGGTCCAAAACCGTTTATTTAACGACAATCTGGAATTAGAGGGTTTTTGAAAAGGGTGCTTTATGGCCCATAAAGCTATCACAAACTGTTGCGCTACCACTCCGCAGTCACGTGATCGCAATCTGTGTACTTGGTAGAAGTGGGCTTTATGTAGAATCTTACTCCTCTCCATTCTGAAATCTATCCATTTATTCTAACCTTCATCCTAAACTTTTTTTTTAACCGATTACTGATTTATAGAAGGACTGGTCTGGGAAAAGACCCAGATTCGAATCCACTTTGAGAAACAGAAGCTCACTGGGTCAAATAGGGGCCAATCACTCTGGCTCAGCCCAACTTACCTCACAGGACTGTTGTTGGGCAGCACAATGGAAGAGGAACACTGTCTATGTCACTCTGGATACTTGGAAGAGAAGTGGTATACAGGTAATCCTTGACTTACAACCACAAGTGGGCCCAAAATTTACACTGCTAAGCAAGACAGTTAAGTGAATTTTGTGTTTGCGATCTTTCTTGCTACAGTTAACTGAATCACTGCAGTTGTTATGTTAGTAACACGGTTGTTAAGTGAATCTGGCTTCCCCACTGACTTTGCTTGTCAGGTCACAAAAGATGATTGCATGACCCCAGGACACTGCAACAATTATAAGACATGCCAGTTGTTAAGCGCCCAAATTTTGATCACATGACTACAAGGATGTTGCAACAGTCATAAGTGTGAATAATAATTAATAATAATAATAATAATAATAATAATAATAATAATAATAAAGATAATGATGATGATGATGATGATGATGATGATGTTGGAAGAGACCTTGACGGTCATGTAGCCCAACCTCCTGCTCAGGCAGTAAACCCTATACCATTTCAGACAAATGGCTGTAACGTCTAGCGGAGCAAGCATATACATAGAATGAAGGCTACTGCTAAGCTTGTAAGCCGCCCTGAGTCTTCGGAGAAGGGCGGGATATAAATGGAATAAAAATAAAAATAAATAAATAAAAATTCACCGCTTCTGAAGGCAGGTTGTTCCACTGGTTAATTGTTCTAACTGTCAGGAAGTTTCTCCTTAGTTCTAGGTTGCTTCTCTCCTTGATTAGTTTCCATCCGTTGCTTCTTGTCCTGCCTTCAGGCGCTTTGGAGAATAGCTTGACTCCCTCCTCTTTGTGGCAGCCCCTGAGATGTAACTTCAAACAGCCACTAAACGAATGGTTGTAAGTTGAGGACTACCTGTATGTATCTAATAAATAAATAAAATGTTGCCCAAGACTTTCACCTACCGCACTCCTCTCTCTCATGATTTCCTTGTTGTTCTCTATGCACCCATATTCACTCAGATTTGTGTATACTTTTCTCTTACACTGGCAGCAATGTTCCATTTGAGGTTTCACTGCACAATTTAAGTCTTTCACCTATATTGATACATTACTTTGAATTCTTGTATGATATTTCTGTATCTTATTCCCAGCTTTTAATTTTAACCTGGAATAGCGGGACTAAAAGCACTATATATCCTAAAAATGAGGTTTGATTAAATGGCGATCTGAAGCTGAATTTTCTCCATTTAAACATTGTAGAATACTGTCCTGGGTGTATTACTGCAAAAGGCTGTTTTATATAGTATTACATCCCTTCACATACAGGCAGTCACCATTTACCAATTGCCTTGTCTAGCGGCCGTTTGAAGATACAATGGTGGAGGAAAACCACTCTTTGCAGTTACGATCACTGCAGAGACACACAGTCTTGTGATCATCATTCACTGTTATACAACTGGCTTCCAACAAGCCAAATTAATAGATAAAGCAGGAATAAAATTACAAGTCAAAGTCACATGACTGCAGTGATTCCCATGTGACAAATGTAAAGAGACATCATAAGCTCATCATGGTAATGTGATTTTCCATTTAGCAATGGTGGCACTTAATAATGGAATTGCCAGTTATAATTGTGGTCACTAAGTGAGGACTACCTGTAGTATTTTAGATCTATAATAAAATCTTCCAGCAAAGTTAGGGATGTTGTTGTTTGAAGCAAGGGGAAAAAAGATTCATACAGCTGAAGTTCACTAGTCCCAAATGTTTCATTCATAGCAGCTTTCAGCATCACAAATATTAAAGCCCTGCCTCCCCGCCTATTGAAAATAATTGGAAACACAAGAGAAGAAAAGGGGAAGAGGAAATCACAGTCCCAAGTAAGCCTCTTATTTCCTCACATACATACTTCAGACTATAGAAAATGCAATACTTACAAAGACTGTAGGAAAGTGGCACCACCATCACCAAACAACGACACAGAAATTAAGTTGCTCATAACATGGGCCATGCGAAGTGGCTCAAAGGGGACCAACTAAAAGAAATGAAAGAACATTTATAATAGAGTGATTTTTTTTTAATTGGGGGAAATACTATAATCAGAAATATGACTGAGAAAAACTCCCAATTCTCTAAATCAAAGTTTTTTCAAACTTGGCTATTTTAAGATGCGTAAAATTCCCCAGCATGCTGACAATGGGAGTTGAACTCTATGCATCTTAAAGTTGCCAAGTTCAAAAACATTGCTCTAAATTAACAAAATGATAATCTATTCATTTTCATGCGATTCAATCTTATACTTGGGGAAAGGCTTGCACAACTCTACTAAAGGTCAATAGAAATGGATGTCCTGTGTAAACTACCAATTGGAAACCATCTGAGGGCCATCCCATATATAAAGACTCTCCTGTGTTAAGCAAATCCGATCAATTTTTTAAAAAACTCTTTTGGTGGACCCCAAAACTAGCATAATAATTAATAAGGAAATTACAGAGATGAAGCAAAGTGAACCAGAATACAGCATTTAAATACTCAAAACCAAATAAGCCAAGTTGTTTTTTGTATGAAACTCCAACCTTTATTGATAACAGGCAGAGTGAGCGCCTGTTACTCGTCCCAGCTTCTGCCAACCTAGCAGTTCAAAAGCATGTAAAAATGCAAGTAGAAAAATAGGGACCACTATGGTGGGAAGGTAACAGTGTTCCGTGCGCCTTTGGCGTCCAGTCATGCCAGCCACATGACCACGGAGATGTCCTCGGACAAACGCTGGCTCTTCGGCTTTGAAACGGAGATGAGCACCGGCCCCTAGAGTCGGAAACGACTAGCACGCATGTGCGGGGGAACATTTACCTTTACAGTGCAGTGGAGTTAGCAGGGAAGGAGGGAAAACTCCAGATAACACTTATGTGAAGTTTTGCTCTCTCCTTCTCTGCTGTTGTACCCTCAACAAAAATCACTTACACCACCTGATGTTGCCTTCTGAAACAGACATCCCTTTGGTACGACACATACTTCCCTTTCTACTAATAAGTATACGTACCACATGGCCATGTATTTCCAGAAGCTCCTTGGTTTCCAGCACAGCCCGTCTCATGGAAGGGCTTGGCATACTATAGGAATTAGTCAGATGGTACCCTATTCTGAGGGGACGTGAGCTGGTATAAACCTAGAGCAACAGAAGAACAAGAGAAGTTTTCGAAACAATTAATCATAGTAGATGCCTTAAAAGCAGGACACCACACTGGATAAATCAGCATTAGTTACAGAATCATCCATTTCTCAATCATTCAAGTTCTTTATCTGCTGGTGTAAATATCAACCCACTGGCTTAACTCCAGAGGCTCACAGACAAGGATACTTAAGCCAATAAAGTTCTTTAGCCAACAGTTCTGAAGCACAGGACCAAATTGTGAAATGGTTACCCAGGATGTCAGTGCCTGAGCACACTAACCCAGATTCAAAGGGGAAAAAAACAAGCTAGTTCTTTAAATATCCTTTTCCCTGTGGGCAAACATACAATGCGTTTTCATAGCTGAGAGAATGATTTAGTTCACTATAGCTGAGAAACAAAAGGGACAGACTGAATTTTCAGATACAGGTAATCCTCGACTTATGATCATAATTGAGCTTGGAATTATGGTCTTAAATCATGCTGGTTGCAAAGTGGGTCATCCTGATTACGCCAATTTTACAACTTTTCTTTTGCGATGGAGCCCAGGCAAAGCCACAGCATCTTTAAGGGAGTGGTAATGGTTGTGGCAAGCACGTTCATGTTTTTCTTCAAGGAAGCTGTTCCTCTTCCGATTCGAAGATCTGCGCATGGTTAGTAGGATCACTGATCTTACTTGGTCATTGAAAGGAAGAGGTGGCACTGTGGGATCCAGATGGAACATTTTCTTGCACAGGAGAGCTTTCAGGCAAAGGGCAAGGCTGTCAACATCCCGCGCCATTGGTCCCACGCCCACAGAAACTGGAAGTAAGAAACAAGTAAACAGAAAGCATTCAAGAGTAGCCTTTTTTTAGGACGCGGGAAAATCTGAGAGGAAAATTTCAACCACTGAAGCTCACAAAAAGTGATTAACTCCTAAAGAGCCAACTCATTCCCTACTTTTCAGAATGAATGACCTCTCTTGCCCATTTTCATTAACACTATAAGAAGAGCAACTTTTTTAATACAATGGAATATCAGAAAACAGTTAAAGAATACTGTAAATGTAAAGACTTTTTTTTTTACTCTATTTTCAACCTTTTTCTTTTTTTAGGGGAATCTTGTCGAGAAGGTGGTTGGGTTTGCATCTCCAGAAAGCCCTGGATGAAAAGGGCTTAACAGTACTCTTTTCAATCAAGTTTCAGACAGATGCCAGCCCTTTTGAGGTAGCTGAGACAAGAAGCACCAAACAAGAGTACTAAGATTCAGTAACAGAAACCCACACGTCTGAAAAACTGTGTGGGTTTTTGAAAAACTGTTGCTGAAAAATTAAGAAGGAATTCTTCTAAGACTCTTTCTCCACCTTCACCTGTTCAGACTGTTATTGTTTATTAAACCACTGCCTAGCATGCAGCTTTTTCTCCTGTCTCCCAACGTCAATTCCACATACCATTACAGAAGAATAATCCCTCTCAAATGCTATGGTACATTTGATGTCTTTCAACAGGAAGACCTCATGCTGGCGAGAGAAAATGCTGTCAGCACGGCCTGATACTAAACGAATGTCATTCAGTTTTAATCCTATTTATTCTAGATATGTTTTACATGTGTTAATATTTCTATGACCTATTTTATACCTATTTTATTTGCTATATGTCGCCAATTTGTAGTTGCTTCTGACATGAATGAAGAACCGTTAAACCAGTCTGCAATACTGAGATGTTATTGATCAACCTTTTAGATTATCTCTGGATCAGATTGGGAGTCCTTGATCACTCCATAGATCTAGCCCAGGGGTAGGGAACCTTGGCTCTTTGACTTCTGGACTTCAATACCCAGAATTCCTGAACCAGCCATGCTGACTCGGGAAATCTGGGAGTTGAAGTGCACAAGCCATCAAAGAGCCAAGGTTCCCTACCCCGATCTAGCCATAGATCCTGACTTTGTGAAGTCTTCTGGATGAGGCCATCTACTGGCAGAGAATTAAATAACATCAACCCACTGATGAACAAGTAGTTCTCAATTCAGCCCAAAATTTCCATTGCTAAACAAGGCAGTTGTTAAGTGAATTGCCAACCACAACAATCACAGCGATTCACTTACTGTCATAAAATCAAATCTTGTCATGTAGTGGACTTGACTTGTGACTGGAACGACTTATGATCAAAATTCTGGGCTCAGTTATGGTCCCAAGTTAAGGACTACTTTAACCCTTTGTTAGTCACCCAAAGTTACAATTTGCAAGTTGGGCAGCCATATAAATCAAATAAATAAATAAATAAATAAATAAATAAACAAACCCCTCTAGGAAACAACTAAGCAACATGCTCAAACCCTTTCCTGGCAAGTTCTTGATACAATACCCAACTGCTAATTTCAGAAACTTTCTCTTTTAAAGAAGAAAGTGACACTAGAACATTCAGGTAACATAGCATGCTTGTTACTAGCATTAGATTACTGAGTTCATACTTTTTTGAAAAGCTTCCAACATTTTCAAAATTAACTTTGTAGAAATTGATGAAACTGTTTCTCAGAAAAAGAATGTCAAAGAATAATTTATTCACGTCAAACAAACTTCCCATTTATCTAATCAAATAATAGTATCTTACCTACTTTCTGACCGGGGATACATGAAATAATTCCTTTTTTGCTATAGAGACATCAAAAGAGTAGATTTAGTAAAGCTGTCAAGCTTCACAATTTTCAACATCAATTCCTCTCTGAACTCATTCCAGCCCTTAACACAGATGACATGTTGAGAATATTTCCAGTTCAATTTATTGAACAGGGTTAGCTCATACGAACTAAAATAGCCAAGATTGCAGCCAAGCCTATTAGACTAGCAATAGCACTTAAGAATTATATACCGCCCCATTAATTCAAACATAATTGATAAAACATTGGAAGTTCACAACATTGTGATTAGGGTAAACAGTAGGGTAAAACAGGACAGCCTATTCAGATGTTAAACAGAATTCACTTGAAGTGGACATAAGGTTACAGATGTAACCTTCAACAAAGGTTGAATGAAACAAGATTTTGCCTAACCAATGATCTGACTTATTACTTTTCAGTATTTCAATTACTTATTAGTTCTCCCATTCTTGGCAACTCTGATATACAGTTACAATAGATCAGGAATCTGAGAGGAATAATCCACATATTTTAAACTCTGTATTTTAAGGATTAGGGTTTGTATGCAACCTAATTCTGTTGCTAGTGGTTTTTAAACCACAAATTCCGCAAAAGCCACTTGGGATACGAATGCTGCCTCCTACATCTGTGCCAATGCCCAGAATAGATCCTCCACTTTTAATAAGAGATCCTTCCCCTCCTGACGATCCACCAGGGCTTTTAGTGTGATCCAAAGGATGCAGGGTTTGTCCAAAGATCGGATTACTGCAGTCATAACTGAAAAGACAAAGAATATTGTCAGCAATTGGTTTTGGAATACTAAGAATGTGATTCAATTAGCCTTTTTACAAAATTATGCGATATCCCTGGTTTAATCTTAATCTGAAACAATGGTATTTACACTTTGTATCTTAATAAGGATTTCTTTTCTTTTCAAGTAGTCACCACAATGTATAAAGGCCTAAAAAAATCTTTTCTGATATCAGCACTGGGCCCCATGTATACATACACCTCTGTAATATCTTAAAGATGGTCAAAATTTTGTAGGACTGCCAAATTACAAGATTTCAACTGTTTCACTTTCAAATTTCACAAAATTCTGGCCGTCTTATTCCAAATCTCATGTCAGTAAGAACAGTGAGCAGTACTAAGTGCATCTCTCTCAATCATAAAGAAAATAACCACGTTTCTTTAATTGTGAAGAGGAAATGCTGATTATCATAATCAATTATTAAGTCTTCTATTTCTTAAAAAAATATGCTTCCTTAAGCTTTAACAATTATCACTTACAGTGCTGCCCAAGGATGTGGTGGAAGAAAAAGAGGTAAGAGGTATTGTTATCCGGGTGAAAATATTAGTACTTTGGTCAAGTTGAATCTTCCACTTCAGTATCATACACTACAGTACAGTCTAGTCAGATGATGACAAACAAATTTGTACAGAGCCAGTAATGCTATTTGCTTTGTCCATGTCCAATGGCCTCCATTTCACTGCAACCAGTGTAAACATGCAATCAGTCTTTAAAAGGTGTGCTGGGGAGGGGGGGGGTTGCAGTGCCTTGAACAAACTTAGATTGAGCAATTGGATGACTTTACCCATTAGACCTAGCCCCTCTGGAAACAGATTTGTGAGAAGCAAGGAAAACTGTTGGGAGTGTTGAGGATAAAAGTAAAGAATGCTGGGGAGGAAGGAGTTAAAAAACAGGTGGGAAAGGAAAGGGGAAGACCACAGAAATGGGAATTTCTGAAGCAACCAAGGGCAGAAAGTTGACAACGAAGATGTGCGTGTGTGCAAATGTGCTAAAAGCCGAGATATTGAGGAGAAAACATGGAGAGATGGGATGGGGCTTCTACTAGGAAGCTGAAGAAGCGAGTGGAGCCTTTATAAAGACATCAATAAGCAAGACATAGATCAAAAAGGGAAATGACAAGAAAGTTAAGGAGAAAGAGCAACTTTTTTCATTGATCCAGCATCAACTGAAACAATTAAGAGAACCTTTAAAGAAAGTTTCAATCCCAGAGTTAAAGGAGAAAAAGAAACGATATCTCACCTCTTTAGTCAATTTCTAGAACTGTCCCCCTGCTATGGTAAACATATGGGTCTTGACTGACAATATGGGGTGGGGGAGGAATTACCCTTTTGTTTTAACCCACAATGATCCTAAGCAAACTGATGGATACCAGAGGTGAAATTTTTCTTATTACATGTTTTTCTTTAGGTAAACAAATCTCCACGGTAGTCCTATCTGCCTCACAGATCTCTGACTGACAGGCTTTGGTTCCAAGACCATAGCAACCAATGTGGAACACATGTTAGTGTACAGTCCCCCTGTAAGCTCCCAGAAACAATACCTATTTCTAAAGGTTGCAGAAATAGTGATCAAAAGATTACTAGCAACTTAAGCTGTTTTAATAGTCCCCTCTGGCCAATTTTGAAAACAGATGGGAGAATTTACAGGCTAGAGAATTCATCCCAACCCCATTTTGTGGCATTTGTTGTTTAAACTCAAAGCCTAGGGGAGGAATATGTGAGATGAGGCTGAAGCTGACATACCTAAAGCTGAAGCAGGGTGGACAGAGCCAGGAATTTTGTCTAAAAGATCTCTTTGGGAGATAGACAAGAAGAAATGAAATTGTTAAGGTAATAAAAGAATGTCACCTGAACCAGACAAAACAAGTTGCGCTTCACCACGTGGAATGCTCCCATTCCCCCCCCTCCCCTGAAGTGCCATCAGCAGGTACTAGACTTGTAAATCAACAAGGCAAAAGTAAGCTGCCAGTTTTATGAATCAACAAAGCAAGGACTTTGGGGGACAAAAGGGCCCCTGAAGCCCACTTACTCTTTGTCTTTGGACCTAAGACCTGGTGGCTTCCATCCCTCTAACTAGTGCCTGGCAGCCTAGTTGAGAAGGACAGGGGTAGGGGTACTGGTAGCTGTGTAGGAATGCATGTGTATGAGAGAAAAAGGGCAAATATATGCTGTTACTAAAAAAGTTTTGCTCTTATTTTAATTTCACTGGGTCCCACTGTATTCCAAAGAACCAGCTGTGAAAGTGATTTGAGTGTAGCTGTTAATCAGGACTGTGTGAGTGAGTGACCATAAGCCAAAACCAGGAGCGCATGTAACAGCATGCCTGGTGAGCAGCAAGGGTGGCAAGGGCCCAAAAGGGAGACAGGTGGGTGGGAGAGTTGAAACTCTCCTGTGATCATAAATGCAGGTGAGCTGCCAAACACCTGAACTTTGATCATGCGGCCGCAAGACTACTGCAAGAGCTATAACTTCAGTGCCTGGTGTAAATCCCTTCCTTCAGTGCCACTGTAACTTCAAACGATCGCTGAATGAATAGTCTTAAGTCAAGGATTACCTGTACATAAAAATCAAAACATGGACAATGGCGGGAAAAATACATGATTTACCTCAGCAGAGATTGGGGAACATTTGTTTTTACGAACGGAATTGCTCCTTGATGTTTCAACACCTGCACTATAACAGCGTCTTCTGCTGCTGGCTGGAAGAGACGTTTTACAAAGCCCAAAGTACTGTCAGAGCCCTGTGATGAGGGAAAAGATGCAAAGAGGAGAAGGAAAATCAGGTTCCCCAGAGAAACATCAGATATCATTCAGTGATGCTGGGTTTTAGATGTTAAAAAGCAGCAATAAATTGGTAATGTTTCTATCAGTTGTCCTGTGGAGCATTAAGAATATTATTATGCAGAAGGTCCAAGGATAAATTCTTTATAGAATATAGAACTAGCTAGATGGTGAAGTTGACTGCTTTAATCAGAAAAAAATAACGACTTTCTTGTAACTTGGAGACCACTGTTCGATTTCTTACAAAGCAAGGAGAAAAATCAGGTTTTGACTTTGGATTTTGAGTACGAGATTTGATTTGACTAGAGAAACATTGAGGAGTCTTAATTTTATTTATATTTGTCAGTTTAGTAAGTTAGACTAAAATTAAGTGAAGAATATATTATGAATATATTTTTTGAATGTTGAGTATTAATTTTATAAGGCATTTTAAGTATTGGTATTATTCATCAGAGAGGCTATTGTATTAAAATTTCTTTACTAGAAAAAGTTAGAGGTCATGTTATATATATTTTTGGTTTTTTTTTAACTTTTCCTATTATTCCCTTCTCCCTTTCCTTTTATATTAGTAATAGATGTGGTAACCCAGTTGGTATCAGAGAACTTCACATGTTTTAGCAGACAGCAATCAATGTTAAGACTGCTGTGAAACATGCCTTAGCATAAGGTAAATTTTATTTTGGTTATCATAGATCTAAACACATTTTCTAGCACATTTTTAAGATATAGCTGATTTCCCTCACAACATGCAACATGGATTTTTGTTTGATTTAAAAGCTGTCTAATTGCAAAACCACTCACAAATTTAAACACACATCTTAAAGCCATACAAGAAACCAACAATGGAAATTTAAAAAAAAATCTAGAGCATTACAGTTTGCAGGCTCACATATCACCCTATTCCAAGCCCTGTTAGAAAGGGTTTAAGCTGCCCAAAGTCACCTTGGAGGGGAAATGGGCAACTTAAAAATGTAACAAATAAATAAAATAAAGATTTTGTAAAAGACAGCAGGATTTGGCATTAAGTGATTTGGGCTATTAGATACAGGCAGATTGAAAGATGATCTCATATTAACATATATAGTACCTGCTCGAAGCAATTTAGGTCCAAAGCCAAGATGCTCCTTATCATATAATGGCAAACAAGTTGTGCATCTACCTGTTCTTTAGCCACACAAGAGCTCTGCATACCCACTCCAGGCCCACCCCTGCAATACCTTGCAGTCAATGGAGTCCTTTATGCTGACGGGAACTCCATAGAGCAAGCCCTTTTTCCCTTCGCTGTTCATACACAGAAGCTGGGATTCCTCTGCTATGTAATCAACTATGCAGTTGACATCTGCAGTCACTCTCAAGGCCTAGAAAAAAGCAGGGAAAGACAATCTCTTCATTTCTCCTGTGAAATGAAGCCCACCTTTACAAGAGGAGAAGAAAAACAAACAAACTCGAAGGCAAGTCCGTTTGGTCTACAAAACTACCTCATGCCTGAAGAGAATTGCTTCCTCTACCTTTTTTAATTTCTCTTGTGAGTTACGTTACCCATTTCTTTTCCTCAAAAAGGTAACTAATTCTTTTCTACATGGGCATTATTGTTCAATGCCAATGAACCGGAGCGACCCAATGTTAGAAGCTAAGTAGGCTCTGAATATTCCAGGGTAAAATTTTCCCCCCAGCAGATATATATCAGTCTCAGAAGGTTAAAAAATAAAAAAATAAAAAAGATTCTTGCTTGAGCCTTTGAATCAAGGTCAGCTCTTTATGTTTCACGATCACATTTAATAGCTGGTTTTGGTAACTATATGGAATATTATTACTGTCTTCTTCTAGGACATTTTTTCAGTTTGCCAAACTAAACTAGCTTACAGCCCTAAGTTTTCCTTTTGTTCTCCCACCCAAATACTAAAAGCAGCTTTCATTCTGCTGAACCTTCCAAGGTCAGGTAGGTATTGCTACTTTGGTTCTATTTCTGGTATAGGCCAATTTGTTCTTCCTTGCTAGAAGTTTCATTTCTATGTATTTATTATCAAATTATTTCTTGATTAATAGATTTAAAGCTTGAAAAGATTATTCATTGTTGGCTTTTTTGGAGAAACAAACTATGTACTTCTATCTTGCAGTATTTAACCACTGAACTTGAGTGTTTTTTTCTGAATAATTACCCAGAGAATGTGTTTATGAAGTTTGTTGCTACACTGACAAAATGCTTTCTATGCAGGAGAGATAAATTTGCTAACACCACTGAGACCCTTATAACAGCAACAGCAAAGAAGATGCCGTAGAAATATGTGTGACCCACAAGAAATATGCAGATTCCTAAAACAATTTTCAAATCTACTTTTTACACATGTTTATGGATCCTCAGGAAATTTCAGCTTGAATCATAATAATCCTATCCAAACATAGTTCTCATTTTTGTTAACTTAGGGAATGATGCCCCACCTTGTCCACATAGGTGTAGACAACACTCTCAGGTGTGAGTGAACCATCTTCAAGTTTCTGACAGAGTTCAGGCAAACTCAGTGATAAAATAGGTTCTGGTTGGTGATTTGGATTCTGAAAGAGAAAAAATCCTCATGTATAATAAAACACTGCTTCTTTTAGATACTTATATAATCTATCTATAAAAATTTAGGATTTTTGCAATATAGCTGAAGGTAAGTTCAGTATAAACTAATCAGTCCTGTAACTGATGCTCTGATCCTTATTAAAAACAATGCTAAGCAGATTTGACCTTATAGATGTAAAATGTGTGTTTCAGGAAAAATATTAATGCAATTCTTGCTCAGTCACATTTTTGGCAGCGATTAAACACAGGATAATTAGGAAAGTATTAATACATTACCATCAGTTTATCTATATATTCCTAAAAACACTTATGATCTTTAACTGGGCAAAATGGTGCACCATAGGGCAACAGTTTTTGAAGCAAGGTACCTCAAATGGGCTAATTGACAGAATGTGTCCAAAATCTGGAACCCGATTCTCAACATATTAAAATTTGGGGAAGCTGTAACTGCTACTGGCTGCTGGTGCAGTCACATGATCTTCATTTTCAATGTTCCATGACAGTTTCCCAGCCAGTCTCACAATCCTGTGCTTCCTTTCTCATCCAGCAGCAACTGCCTACTGTCTGTTGGGAGGGGGAAGGGAAGAGCAAGAAAGGGAAGGGACAGCAAGTTTGATCATGTGACTGTGGGGATTAAAGAGATTTAAGGAGGCTCCATTTGTTTGGGGAATGTTTATGAAGATTGTCAGTCATCCAGGTCATGGTTGTCCCAAATATGCTTTTTTTTCAAAATGCAATTGTACGTTGTTTTTCCTTGAAGACATTTCACTTCTCATCCAAGAAGCTTCTTCTCATCCAAGAAGATGGGTTAGTTCTGAAGAAGGTTCTTGGCTGAGAAGCTAAACTTCTTCAAGGAAAAACAAAGTCCAGTTGCCTTGTGAAAAAAGCATCTTTGGGACATTTGTTTGGGGAGTTTGTGGAGCCTCTTTAAAAAGGCAGTCCCCTTACAGGTTCACAAGAACAACACCTGCTTTGCAGGCTGGCTCTGTAAGAAAGCTGATCCTATATTGGGCCGGGTGCCTCTCTCAGAAGCTGCTAAGAAGGGGATAGTAAGTTGGGTACTGCTGTGTGAAAAGGACCCTGGAGACTTGCAAGCTCCAGCCAGCAACAACCAGTTGATCTCCCTTGGAAGGATATCTGGCTGCAGGGACTCAATAGGACAGGATGGGTGGGTAAATTATTGCAGGGGTGCTACAGCAGCCATAACTTTAACACCGGGTCACAAGTAGCTTTTAGGGGCATCTGTCATAACTTCAAACGGTCGCTAAGTGACCAGGCATAAGTCAAAGACTACCTATACTGCCTAAGAAAGAGTAAATATACCAAATGTATCAAGAAACAGAGTCACTGATGATTACATGGATAAATAGTAAAAGTAAAAATGCATTTAAACACTCTTGTCAGAAAGATGAGTCAGGAAACTGGGATTAGGAAGAAAGATCCCTAAAATCAACAATCCCTCACACCAAAAATCTAAGAGTCATCAGCCTAGCTAGCTCCAGGGAAGCAGGATTGACCCTTGGGACATAATAGGATTAACCCACCACCCTCAGAATACCAGAAAGGCACAATTAGACTCAGGTCAAAGTTCATGCCACAGGAACAACTCCAAACAAAAGCTCAAGAAGGTATAAAAACCCACCACTCCCTACTACATGTGGTCACTTTTGCCAGAGCCTTCTGTCTGGCTCTGCTCTTCAATGAACCCCAATCCTCTTTTTAATGCAGTCTCCATTTTGATTATTCCCAGCATGGACTGGATCTTGATGAAGACTTTTTCTTTCCACAGTCTTCATTTTAATTGTGAAACTGAAAACAGCCTTTCACTCAAATCAAAACCTTGACTCTACGATGAAATACACAACAAGCACAGGCAAGTTTACAAGTCTGCATACGGTGACTAATATTATAATCAGATAAAATGCAAACTAGAATTGTTTTTATTAGATAAGCTTGGTTCCTTTAAAAAAGACTGCAAGAAAGTAAAATCTCCCGGAGCAAGTCCATCCCCATTTCGAAGCGTACCCCTCTTTGCCTCTCCCTATGTCTGTGAACGTGGGGATGGATGTCTGCTTGTTGCACAGACTTTCTCGAGCTGGCAGAGCTGGGGGGGCGAGAGAGAGAGAGAGAAAAAAACCACACCAAAACGGCTTCCCCCGACCTGCTCTTGGAAGCGCTGAGCGGCTCTTCCCATTTGCTCGAACGCGCGCTGCCGCCGGCTCCTCGCCTTGGCTATCTTGCCTTGGACCTGCCGCCTCCTCCGCCATTTCAGCAGGAGGAGGGTCGCTAGCGAGCAGCCCAGGAAAGCCGAAACCAGAGATACAATCATCCTTATTGCCGAACGGCAGTCCGCAGCGCGTCGGTGGCTTTTGTACTCCGACTCCTCCTACTCCGCTCTGTGCAAAAATGCGAAACTCCGCCCCCCTGCAAAGTCTTTTACGGAGAAGGTGCCTTCGCACGCAACCCGAAGTGGCGTGCACCGCAAACTTTTTCATTTGGTTCCCACGCCCTTTCCTTCGAAATTAGCTTGTTAGCCACAAATGCTCTTTTGGTGAAAACATGGTTATACAATACAGCTGTTTGAGAAAGTTTCGCTAATAGCCTAATACTTCGATTCTTAGTTTATAAAGGAGCCACTTTTTCGAGCATTTCCCCCCCCCCAAAAAAAAATAGACGGAAACTTTCAGCCCCCCCCAACACAGCTGAATTGTTAATTATCAAATATAGCTCCAAAAAAAAAAGGAAAATCCGTGGGAATTAGGAATTTGGCCCCAATTTTATGGTCTAGAGCAGGGATAGGCAACCTCGGCTCTTTTATGACTCGTGGACTTCAACTCCCAGAATTCCTGAGTCAGCTATTCTGGGAGTTCAAGTCAGCTATGCTGACTCAGGAATACTGGGAGTTGAAGTCCACGAGTCATAAAAGAGCCGAGGTTGCCTACCCCTGGTCTAGAGTCTAGTACATTAACCATCACTTTAGTATGAGCCAGCAATGTGCTAAAGCTGCCAAAAAAGTCAACGCAATCCTAGGGATAATATCAAGATCACAGTACTGATTTATACTGTACTGATAAGACCACACTTGGAATACTACATCCAGCTTTGGTTACCACAATACCAAAAAAAAGATGTTGATATTCTAGAAAGAGTGCAAAGAAGAGGAACAAAGATGATTGCGGGGTGGAGACTATACCATATAATGAATGGTTACGGAAACTGGAAATGTCCAGTCTAATGAAGAGAAGGACCAGGGGTGACATAATAGCAGTATTCCAATATTTGAGGGGCTGTCAAAGAGAAGGGATCAACTTTCAGAAATTGTGGACACTCCATCACTGGAGATTTTTTAAGAGAGTAGACAGTAACTTATCTGAAATGGTATAGGTTCTCCTGCTCAAGCAGGGGGCTGGACTAGAAGGCCTCCAAGGTCCCTTCCAGTTCTATTCAATTCTAAACCTATTCTCCAAAGCACCTGAGGTCAAGACAAGAAATAACAGATGAAAGTCCCAAAGGTGCTTTTCAACTGGACTTTCTTGTGTGTGTTTTTTTATTTGAAAATGTTTCACTTCTTATCTAAGAAACTTCTTAAGTTCTGGAGTTCAGTTCCATTCCATTCTATTCAGTTCAGGAAATGAAGAAGCTTCTTGAATGAGAAGCAAAATGTTTTCAAAGAAAAATAACACAAGAAAGGCCAATTGCCTTTTGAAAAGCACCTTTGGGACAACCATGACCTGGATTAAGAATCTCCATAGATATTTAACACATGAAAGCTTACCCAAGATCCAGTCTTGGAAAAAGTTATGCCTAAATGTACAAAGGTGTTAACCTGTTCAACTGGTTCACCTTCTAATTGCCATCTATGTCTCTGTTGATGTTTTCCAAACACCATTTTTTTAATTTAGATTTGCTAATGGTTAGAGATGTATCCTGGCAATAAGAGCTGAATCTTCTTAATAGCCTACGTAATACTACTTGTGAATACAATAATAAAACCTTATCTTCACCATAGAGCAAGCTGATACAGTATTTAGGATCATTGGCATATGTACCATTGGATCCTTCATTATCTCTGGCAAATCATTGATAACTAAATAATAATGGGGCCAGGATACACCCTTGCCTTACTCCTTTATTTGTGTGAATCGTTAGTCAGAGCCCCACTAACCCCATACCACACCCTCAGACACGTACTTGTGTAAAGGGGTTTAATCAAAGCCAGCAGTCTAGGTTTTATTTTATTTTATACCATGGTATAAAGTTTTCTGAAACCTGAAGCCCTCCTACATCTGAATACTGCCCAGCTGGATATTTTCTAATGTATACAGTATAACTCAAGACTGTAATGCAAGCACACAAATATTTATATAATTAGATGTATGTAAATGCAACTTTAGGGACGCGGTGGCTCAGTGGGTTAGGACGCTGAGCTTGTCGATCGGAAGGTCGGCAGTTTGGCGGGTCGAATCCCGAGTGCCGCGTAGCAGAGTGAGCGCCTGTTACTCGTCCCAGCTTCTGCCCACCTAGCAGTTCGAAAGCATGTAAAAATGCAAGTAGAAAAATAGGGACCACTACGGTGGGAAGGTAACAGCGTTCCGTGCGCCTTTGGCGTCTAGTCATGCCGGCCACATGACCACGGAGATGTCCTCGGACAAGCGCTGGCTCTTCGGCTATGAAACGGAGATGAGCACCGGCCCCTAGAGTCGGAAACGACTAGCACACATGTGCGGGGGAACCTTTACCTTTTTTAAATGCAACTTATTAGTAGCACGTAGATGGAATTTCTATCTGGTTAGATGTGGGATTCAGGGACCAGTCATCACAGGGTGTCCAAAATGTCTGTCTGCCTATGCAGAGTTTATTGTCTTTTATACAGTTTTAACAAGCAGGAAATAACACACAGCAAAAGCATTGTTTATTGGTGTACTCCCTAGTCAATCTTAGAGAACATCCAAACATCCCAGCCAGGGCAGAATCTCTCATATCTAGCAGGTTCCTGGCAGTCCTTGGCGGTGCTAATTGGAATGAGCTCATAGACATGCGGATAACAGGATACTAAGGCAGGCAGTTTGCTGCACACAGTCCCTTCATATCCTTGACCTCCATCTCTACAGTTAGACTGCCCATGCAAGAAGTACTTCCTTGCAAAAAACAAGCATTGAATGACATGTAAAGGGCTCAGGCATGTAAGCTACAAAATAAAATGTCTGTGGCTTTTTGTAAATTCCATTTCATCTTTTGAAGAGATATTTAATAATACACTGTTCTTCCTAATTCATTCTGTGCAATTTGCAAAAATACATGGGTCCAAAGTTAGCTGTGAGGTGGGGCAGGATAAGTTCTCCAACTCTACAATTTGAATAGAAAGAAAATGTGTTTTGGAACAGTCTCCGAAAATGCCTCAAGTCTTCTACTGTCACATTGATGCTGTACTGGATGTTTAGTAACTCCACAGCTCTCTCAACCACATACTCATTTTGGAGCTCAGACAGAGAGCATGTGGAATATACCACCTCTCCTCCTGGCTTAGCAGCAAGTACTCCAGCTCTGAAGAAAAAAAAAAGGAAAGAAATTATTGGAGGGGATGACTCAATTGTATTGGCCCACTTATTCTACAGAGTGATGCATACACCGTATGCCAATCTAAGAACGTACATGGAATCCTTACCCTAGGCCTACACTGTATTTTGGGCCCCAGATATACACAAAATCAATTCTCCTTTCTCTGCCTTGTTAATATGTCATTAATTTACTGAGTTCCTAGAAATAATGCTTACAGGCATCCAGGCACCTCCCATGGAATCCTGTCTGTTACACTTGCCTTTTTTTTGTTACGAGGTACACCAGCATTCAGCAAATTTGGGAATGGGAAGCCCCTGCATACTTATGCCAGTCCAACCTCATTTTCTCAAAATTCAAATCTGACCTCCAGCCAAAGAGAATGAAATCCTTGCCAGCAGTATTGTTTACCCCAGCCATCACATAATGAAAAAACATAATTGAGTATGATGGAATTTTCAAAGAATCTAGTTCAAGAGTAGAAGACTCCTGGGTATAAAAATATTAATGCAGTTAAAACTGCAGATTCATAATGGGTAATATTTTAGTTGTTTGGTCATTCCATCACTTCAAGCTCTTTGTCACCCAGTGGATAATAAATCACCAGGATTGTTGATTTTTTTTGAAGCTGGTTTTATTTTATCTAGTATTGATTCTTCTTGCCAATTAAGATATTCCCAACAATCTTCTGCAGCTTCACAGTTAAAAAGCATAGATTTTTTTTGTTTTGAATTTATGACAGCCATCTTATGATTGGGAAGACTTGCCTGATAACATGTACCATGGATGGCAGTAAAGTGTCTCTATAAATATGTTTATCTACTGTAGATTTGCCATAATTTTTCTCCTAAGTAGCAGACATCTTTTTTCTTATGGTTACAGAAACCATCTGTGTGCAGTTTTGACCCTAGGAAAATAATGTGTGTTACTACTTCTCTGCCTATGGGCAGTGGGTTGACACTAGACGTTGACACAATTTTAGTGTTGGGTTTGTTTGTTTGTTTGAAGAAAAAACACACCAAGCATCAGACTGGCTTTTCTACTCCCATCTTTTATCTTCAACATGTGATTTAGTCTTCCTCACTTCTAGCCATTAATTATCACGAGCATATCTGGGGCTACTAATATTTATTCCAATAATTTTAATTCCAACTTCTGTTCTCAGAGGAATTCATTGATTTATGGAAGTAAATCCTCTGAATTTAAACTGTTTGATGTGTCTTGTAACTGGAACATCATAAATAAAATCCCTGTTCACAGGCTCTACTTCTGGAAATTGCAAGACCATCTTTGGAATTGCATGGTCCAGAGCAAGAGAGGAACAAAATGTTTTTGAGCTATCTGGAGCATTCAAGAATGTTTTTGACATGTCAAAATCACTCACATGAGTAGTTGCAGCTGGAGCATTGGCAACATCTGACGTTCCCCTTTTCTTGCATATGTGAAGATATTGTTATCTTCTTCCAAGACTGACTTTCGATCATTTGTACATGGTACGTCAACAAGTACCTAAATGGAACCAAACAAATATTCCCTCTGGTAAATTTCTACACAATTTCTTTACATTAAAGACAAGTTTAGGTTAGACACTTAATTTATTTCCATGTACAGTGAAAAGCCAAGGAAAGTTTTGAAGCTGGTTTTCCACCATACTACAAACTAGAAATTTGTTATTTTTCTTCCTTTGTTTTAGAAATTGAAAAAAACAGGTTGTCGGGTTGTTTTGAAAAAAAAATATGACAGGAATACTGACCATCTCTTGCAATTCTAGTTATAGCAATAACTACTCTTCGATCCAATGTATGTAAGCAAATGCTCAAAGTCATTATGGTGCTATGGCTGCTGTGCTAGACCAGGACTGGGAAACCAAGGTTCACATTTCTGGTCTGCTGTGAAGTTTTCTTTTTTTTAAAAAAAACAAGTTTTATTAATTTTCCAACTTTACATAAATATATCAAAATATTTAGAAAGCCACGTGGTGATTGGGTAAACAATAGTCCAGTAACAAAATCATTTGTGCCTATCTCAGGTTAAATCGTCTAAAAGTTTCCTCTTTGTTTCCCATAATTACTATGTCACAATCAAGTTAATACATTTCTAGTTATAGCACAATCAGTTAAAATATTTATCAATATATTTTTAGTTATAGTTATCATGTCCTGTTTTTTAAAATTTTACCCATTTTCAATTACAGTGCTCAAATTTAGCCTTTAAGATTCGTAGTATTTAAGTTTCGGGTGACCCAAATTTCCCCTATTTCATTAAATAATGGTTGTCATATCTAAAATACACATATTACATAGTTAGATACATATTTCACAAATATATTCTATTTGTCATCCTAGTACCTCATCACTTACTAGTAAAGTATCCTTTATTATCTCAATCCAACTTCCATATTTTAATTCAAAACTATATTCTAATAGGTAATTTTAATTTCCCTTGTAAGTCTAAATCCTAAATATTAAATCAAATAAGATCTTTCAAAGTCTCCCCTTGACCCATTGACATTTTAGGCTCTTCCATTATAGATAAAGAAAGGAAAAAAAAACTTTTTTAAAAAATAATAATAATCTAATTCTGGCTTTCTGTGCCAGACAGGCTTCCATACCAGAGCCTTTAAATCCTCAAATGTATCTCCCTTCATTCCTACAAATTATTTGAATCAAGGGAGACCATCCAGTTGTCAATTTTTCAAAGGATTTTTGTAGTCATTAAATTGCTGTTCTAATAGTTCACGTTTCAGTGTTTGGATCAGTATATTTGTCATCAGTTCAGTCTGGTCTTCTTCTTCCGGTTTCATCTGGCTTGAGTGAGAGGTCATATCCAGTGTTGTAATTATTGTATGGTTGTCTACGTTTTTAATAAGTTGTGGTTGTAAGTCTTTAGAGCTCTCCATCTTAATGTTGTTTTCTTCAGTTTGTGTTGTTTTTTGAGTTACAGCTTCTATAGTTGAGATCAGGGTTTGGCTATCGAAGGTCTCAATAGATTGTACTTGTTGTTCTTTAAAGTGTCTTGGTATTAATTTCTTCCTCTTTTGTTGCTTTTTGGATTGTAGATTCGTTAGTTGGAATCAGGGCTTCATTTTGTAAATTTAGGCTGGCACCTTTGTCTTTCAGTCTAGCTTTCGTATGCTCAGTAATTTCAAGGATTGTTTCAAGTATAAGTTTATAATTAAGTTGTGGATAGTATTCCTCCATTTCAAAGGTGTTTATAGACAGTTCTTTAGTGGAGGCTATTTTTAATAAAAGTCAGTGAATGTCCACCTCCACTATTCCTGGGAGTTGTTTTCTCTGCCAGCTGTTTCAAATTCTTATCTTTTTAGATAATGCCAAGGACAGCTAGACTGTAGCCAGGTCTCACTGTAGAAAGTAAATTTCCTTGCTGTACCAGCCTTTGCCACAAGGTGTCCTCAGTAGCATATAAAATCCTTTTCCAACCTCCAGTTAATCTTTTATCCAGTTTAGACTTTTCCTCTTTTTTTTCAGCTTAACAAGTGGATAAGGTAGTAGGTCCCCATAGAAATAAGAACTTTTTGGGACTTCAAATGTCCAAAAAGAGCAAGTCTAATTTTTAATTATTTAATTTTAGTTATATTTTTCTTCTTCTTTTCAAAGCTTTAAATCCCCAAGTAGGCAGACGCTGCTCTTCCAAGGGGGGGGGGGAGGAAGAAATTTTCAAAAAGCTCCCACAGGAAAGTAATTGGGGAAATAAGAAAGGTAGGGTCTCACCCAATTCCTCCGCATTGCGTTTGTCCTGCTTGTTAGTGCTTTTGGCTTTTGGCTGGTACGGCTTGATGGTCGGCCATGTTGATGGCCGATCTTTTCTTCGTCAGTCCAGAGGAGCTGCTCTGGATCAAACGGAGGGGCTACTGCCCCTCCGCGATCAGTCGGAGGGCCTTCTCACTTTTCAGGGTCTCCCAACAGAGGAAAACTGGGCAGCAGGGAGAAGAGCTTTCCGTGCATGTCCGCCAGCGCCGCAAGCGCAGACCAGACTGCTGTGGAGTTTTCTGAATAAACTTGGAACAACTACCCCTGGTCCGTGGATTGGTACCAGTCCACAGCCTGTTGGGAATTGTGCCATGCAAGCAATGGACAAGTTTGTGAAGCTCCATTTGCCAAGCAGCAGGCATACACCCAAAACCATCCCCTTCCCCCCACCACTACCACTACAGGGGCCAATCTGCAGAGCCAGGAAGGTTGGAGACCACTGGTCTAGATCAGAGGCTCCCAACCTTTTGGGCACCAAGGACCAGTTCCGTGGAGAGAGGTTTTTCCATGGACCAGAGGGTGCGTAGTTTTGTGTGCTGCTTGCATCTCATGGATGGGGCTTTGCTTATTATTGTGGCCCAGTTGCTGGCATGCCACGGCCTGGTACTGGCCCACGGACCGGTGGTTGGGGACCCCTCCTCTAGATGACTAGATCAAGCAAGCAAGTTCTATTCTGACAAAGCACTGCTTGAGCTAACTCAAGTGTTATGCCCTGTAGGGTTTTAAAGATAATATTGAGCATTTGAATTCAGTATAGAAGCTGATTGGTAACTGATACAGTAAACTTAAAATAGGTATTACTTTGGGTTGGAGGGATTGGCTTCTGCTGCTGCATCTGAAGGTATTACAGTAGTTTCATCGGGAACTAAATCAAGCCATGTTACTGATTGCAGGGTACAAATAATCCAGGATAGATGATCACGGCTTTTTATTACAGCATTCTTAAATGGATATTAACTGTTAATTTTAAGATTAAAAACTCCAAAAACTTGCTGTATCAGTCTTGGCTATAAACTTACTACCACTCAAGGGAGAATTCTAGAGATGATCTAGTAAAGGGGCAAGGACTATTCTGTACAAGAAATGAAAAAAAAATCTAAATGATATCCTGGTTTTTTAAGAAATAAAAGTGTTTCAATTTCCAGTAGCAAGAATTAGAATGATACTTACCTTATCATAAGTGCCTGTTTCTGTCTGGGACCAATTTCTTCCATCCCACGAGGTAACCCGCACTACATTTTGGATCTCTTTGGGGAGATAGCTGCGGAGGACATTACGTAGCCGGACAGTCCGAGAAGTAGAGAGATCATTGGCTGTCAGCTCACCTATTTCAAGAAGAACAGACGCTTAAACCAAGGACAGCGTATCTCAGATTCTTTCAATAACAGATATAAATTTACATAGAAATGATGGCTATCTTGCTATGTAATGTGTGCAATCTCTCTCAAGTATCTATAGATCATTCTCTTTCACCCTTTTCCTACTTACTCACAAGTACATATAGCTATCTTGTCTATCAAACCAATGTCATCTATTCAGACAAAGTAATAGAGAAGGAAACTGAAGAATTGTCCGTTGACTTGTCACCAGATATACTCTCATAAAAAATAATCTATCTGAACGTTATGTCTCTTTGGTTGAGATTATTGCCATCCTCTGGCTGAGGATGCAAATGCGAACGCCTTAGTGGAATCTAGATTGCCTCTGGATCTTGAGTAAATTCACACATCAGACTACAACCATTTATGATTTAAGTTACTATGACTGTAGCCATGATACAATGTATGAATCTTTGAGTCAAGAATTACTTACGTGAGATGCACATATATTCAAGAAAGAAAGAAATCAATGTACCACAAAGATCATTTTTGCATGACCAGAAGCCATAGCAAGCAGGGGAACTGGTGGTTATGTTGGTGGGGATCTTAGTCTTTTATGTCTTATTTTTTACTATTTTAAGGAATTATTTTTATTTTATTTTATTCAATTTTTTTTAGTGTTCCAACTGCTTGCGCCTTGGAAAATTGCAGTAAAAGATACTTTTTACCGAGACAAAACAACTTACCTATTACATATTTTCTACACTGCCTGGTAGAAGTGTTTGCAGTGAGTTTTCCTGTACCAGCTGAAAGTAGCAGGAATGAAATTTGTGAGTTTTCCCATGCAAAACATATTTTCTACACCTGAGCTATGTGGCCCTTCTCCAAAGAAAAAGCATATGAGCATCTTCTCCTCCAAAATCTTTCACTGGAATGACAGCCTACAAGTGGCAAAAAAACCACACACACACACAAAAACCACAAGGCTGTAGCACTCCATGTATAAAAGTGAAAGTCAATTTTGTGCATTGTTATGGGAGGCTATCACTTGTCAATCAATATGCACATAACGTGTTGTAATATTCCCAACTCTATATTCCAAATGAGAAGTATATTTTCACAAGAATATAAGCCATACTGGCTGGGGAATTCTGGGATCTGAAATCCACATTGTCTTAAAATTGCCAAATTTGAAAGATGAGGATTTATTCCATGTAAAACTCCAAAAGAACAGTTTCAGCAACTCTTCTGCCTATACTACAAATGAAATATCTAAACTTGGAAAAGCAACATTAGTAAATCATGTTACTTACAACAACACCCAGTCTGTAAAAGTGCCAGCATCTTCCCACCTGGGGCTGCACAAAGATCAAGGACCATGCTTCCAGGCTGTACATTGAGAGCCAAAACAGGTAAAATCGAGGCAGCATCCAGGAGATAGTAACCAAGAAGTCCTACGATGTCTGGTCTGCAAGTCAAAGAAATATATTAGATGAAACGTACAAGCATTGCAAATGGACACATACACACACACAACTGTATCTTGAAAAAGAGTTTTCTGCCACCTTTTTGTGTTTCATATTTAACTTTTTTCTGTTTGATTTTATACAAAACCAAGTATACTAGGCCATCCAAATATTAATAGATCAGCATCCATCTTTTCTGATTGTCTATTCTGGTTGGGGCAGAGAATTATTTATACCACAAGTGTCTTGCCTTAGGTTTAGAGAATAAATATGCATCTCAACTATTGCTAATATAATACTTTGGAAGATTTAGTGTATTCGAAGTTTTGATTTTATAGACTACAATTATAATAGGTGTTCTATTTTGAACCTTTTATCAACTGCCTTGGTCAGGCTTAGGAAAATGACACATACATGCTAAAATAAATATATGATCTATAATAGTGCATTTTTGATGTTGCAGCCAGGGGAAAATAAATTTAAAAAGCACAAGACCTTTTTGTTCTTTTGTCTTCTATTTATTTTACTAAATTAAAAAAAAAACTCTCTGAAGCAAAACAGCAAGCTTAAGAAGAACAGAAAATGGCTATTTCAGGAAAATTTTATAAGCGTTCTAAAAATCCAACAAATTCATACCTGGCTTGACGAAAACAATTGATGTCTCCTTTAGGGAATGTGTAACATTTGATGTTAGGACTGACAGAAGGAAAATATTGTGCCCGAGTCTTTGAAAGTTCTGAATGGATTTGGGGAGATGAAGTTGGCACACTGTCATCATCTTCAATGGAGGAATCAATTACTTCCTGAGATTCTTGGATGAAATCTACTGCATTGAGGTTTTCTAGACTCTGAATGACCTGCTCTACATCAGAGAAATTGTTGACTAGGGCCCCATATTTTTGCATTGACAGGAGACTGATGCGAATTGAAGGCCAGAGGCTGCCAAATTGGTCTCCATAGTTCATGTCGAAGACCTGGAGAGCCACTCTGGTATTATTTGCCTGAGGAGCAGTGGCTGCCTATATAAGAATAAAAATAAATCATCCAATGGAGAACATTTTATAGTTATCACTGATAATGAAAAAGCCATATTTCAAAACTGGGATTGCCTACTGTGTTCTCCCTCGTACACATAGAATAGACATACTTCAACATGCAATGCCCCACATGGTTGATAAATGTGAATGAATACTGTAATGATGAAGCTAGGCCCACACCACTATTTTCTACTTACTTTGAACTAAGAAAAACCCAGATTATCAACTCCACGCCTTCCCTCTTTATAGGCAAGAAGATACTCTAGAAGTTTTCTTCTGCAAGAAAACCTGTACAGGTACTCAATGACTTACAACAGTTTGTTTAGTGAATGTCCAAAGTTACAATGGCACTGAAAAAAGTGACTTATGACCGTTTTTCACACTTATGACCACTGCAACATCCCCATGGTTATGTGATCAAATTTAAGACACTTGGCAACTGACTCATATTTATAATGGATGCAGTGTCCTGGGATCATGTGACCACCTTTTGCCACCTTCTGACAAGCAAAGTCAATGGGAAAACTAGATTCCCTTAACAACTGTGTTACTAATTGAACACCTACAGTGATTCACTTAAGAACTCTGGCAAGAAAGGTCATAAAATGGGGGCAAACTTCACTTAACAAATGTTTCACTTTGCAACATAAATTTTGGGCTCAATTGTAATTGTAAGCTGAGAATTATCTGTATTCCAAGAGTCAAATTCAGTCAACTGAGTTAAACTATATGTTAAATGAATATGCTTTAATTGCAACAATTGCTGAAATTATTTATCACATTATATTTCACATATCTAAATCAAAACAGGGGGAAATCCTCTTACCCCCAAGATACACATCTCCTTTAATAAAGAACATCAATAAAAGAAGCCAAACTTAGATTACTGATAAAAGACTATAATCTGGCTTTAAACACTGCACATTTCAGTCTATTTAAATAAAATGATATGGGCTAGTTTTGTAACACTTGATAACTCAGTAATAAAATTCCTTGGGACTTACTTCCAAAAAAAAATCATGCATCCGACTGGGCTTCAGGAGATACATTTGTTTAGACAGAATAATCAGCATAATACAATACAAAGTTACTCAATCATCATACTGTATTTCAAAGTGTTTAAGACCATTCCTTCCATTTGGAAAAACGGGTTTTCCTTTAAATCACCAAGAGGGCATGATCCAATATCTTAAGAAAGAGAAAATTTGAGGCTATAACCTATGGTGGTTTTTCTACCTTGGCCACTTTTAAGATGTGAGGACTTCCAACTCCCCCCATTCTCCAGCTAGCCATGCAGGAGAATACTGTGAAAATTGAAACCCACAGATCTTAAAAGTGGCCAAGTTTGAGAAACACTTGTCTAATACGATCAGCGAAGGGTTAATTCTAGTAAAGAGAGGAAAGAAAGGGTGGGAAGCATCTGTTTAAGCAATCCGGTCTGGTCTGACGGGTTCTGTTTTAATTATTGTTTTAAGATAACTATCTTCTGCATTTGGGCAAAATTAGGGTTTAATTTGTTTTCAATATCTGTATTTGTGCATTCTGTTATTTATGTCACTGTTCACCGCCCTGAGTCCTTAGGGAGAAGGGCGGTATACAAATCAAATCAAATCAATCAATCAATCAATCAATCAATCAATCAATCAATAAAGCGTATAAGACAGGGGTAGGCAACCTCGGCTCTTTTATGACTCATGGACTTCAACTCCCAGAATTCCTGAGTCAGCTATGCTGGCTCAGGAATTCTGGGAGTTGAAGTCCATGAGTCATAAAAGAGCCGAGGTTGCCTACCCCTGGTATAAGAGAAAACCGGGGAGGGACGAGCGATTAGGTCGAGACGGTTCGGTGGGGTCACAAAGGGCTTGCGATGGGGCTGGGCTCTAGCTAAGGGGCTGGCATGTTGATGAGGCGGGAGAGATAACGGAACAGCGTGCACTAGTGGCGCCCCGCTTCCCTCCTCCTCACCCACCCATTTCTTCTTGTAATGACGATGCCGACGAGGCGCCGAGAGACACAACGAAGGCGAGGCTTTCCGCAGATACTGCAGGAGGAACCGCTTCCCCCTTGCCTGCTGCGCAACCGCCATGCTCGACTGCGGGAGCAAGGGCCGGTGGGTGGGCGGGCGGTCCAGCAGCAACTCCTCCGCCTCCTCAGAGCCACACTGTTTTAAGCTCCCCTGGTTGATGTCGACGCGCAAAAATCGTTCCGTCGCACGCAGGAACAACGTAACCGGAAGTCGAGCAGCTGCATTTGGAATTTCAGGCGTTTCGAGTGTGTTTACGTTATTGGCAGTGCCTCAGTGGGGAAGCCCAGGAAATTACATATCCGCTTTCTCTACGTAGCTTAGTTTGGGGCAAGCAGCTTACGTTTTATTCGGGTCGGTGAGTGGCTGCTTATTGCTCCTCGGCAAGGTCAAAAGGCAAAATGCGCTTTTCCAGAAGCCCTTTCCCAAATGTCAGGCTCTCAGCAATTGTATATTAAAAAGTTATTCAGTGGACAAATTAGTTTCAACAAGAAATGGAATATTGGCCATAAAACCATCTGTATTTAATTGAATATTACAATGCCGACTAAGATTTCAGTGAATCGATTTAACGTATTTTCTGCCTCTTTCATCCATCTCTGCTTTTGACCATTTTACTGCTTTTGCAACCTGTTGCAATTCTGCGCATCGACAAAGGTGTTACTGTATGTGGCAGAAACCAATGAAATAACAGGAGACGTCGATGTTTTTTTTTTTAACCTTTCCTAATGTTTCTGGCAAGTGCCGGGTCCGCTTCCCCCACCCCTCCTGTCTCCGGATTTTGAACAGGAATTGACAGGCCTGCTTGTCTCCGGAACCTGACATCAAGGAGGCTATATGCTACTGAATTTTTTTTCCTTATTAGGATTTCCTCCCATTTGAGCCCATCTGTGGAGATTGTGTATTGCTTTATTTGGCAATATGCTTTCCCCACCCCAACTTCTGAGCATCAGTAACAGAGGAGTAGCAGGTACTAAGAGGCTGCTCTATTTAGCAAACACTTCCCTGCCTCTTTAGTCTTTGGGATAGATAGACTTTCAAAGACCAAAATGTTGTAAAAGCTTTCCCCTCTCTGTAAAATTGTAAGGCATCTTGTCCTCATCATGGTTATTAGTTGCTTTTCTAGTAGCAGTTTCCACTTAATTTCCTCTTATTTTCTGTATTTTTAAAATCTTAAAAACGCAGGAAATTTATCTATCCACACATAGACACGCAGTTAAAATTCTGGCACTTAAAATCTGAAAATGCCATAATTTTTCTGAATGCTGTTTTAAAAGAGGTCATGTATAGTTATAACAACTGTTTTATTTTTTACAGTAAATGTTTAATGTGGAAATGTACAGAAACTGTTAACACTGCAAATCGTCCACAGAATACAGAAGTACTATGATGCAATAACCAAACAAAAAAAGGATCAATCTTTCATAGAAGCAGGTCATATGTCTGTGAAGTTTTCATCAGATAGGAAGAAGTTGACATGATTGAATAAACATTTATTTCAGTTTGGAGAAGAGTTTGTGAGCTACCTGTAAACCAAAAAATTAACAAATGAAAACAAGAATTTAAGCAAAAAATATATTGATTTACTTCTTGCACAATTTATTCTTACAGTTTACTTAAAGAAGTTTACTTTATTTACAAACTTCTGATCCATAATTTTATAAACAGTAACAATTCTCAACAATGTTTGAGAATTATAACTTCATTTGATGCACATAATTATTTTACACAACCCTGCATAAAAGTCATGCCAAAATCAACTCACACAATGGTCTCTAGCTTCCAGAAAGTCAAAGAGCTCCTCTGTACACTCTTCCAGTGTTTGAGATCTGGAGGATACCCGAGTATTACACTGCTCTAAACGTTCCAGAGCTTTTGCACATTGTTCTATCTTTGCACACTCTTCCCTGACAATTGTTAAAGGATCCTGGAAGAAAAGGTATCACATAATTAATGCTCTACTAAAGACATTACCAAAAGAGTAAGGATCCTGGAAGAAAAGGTATCACATAATTAATGCTCTACTAAACACATTACCAAAAGAGTGAGTCAAATTTACTCTTAAAGCTGGCATACAAAAGTCTGTAATTATCCAGACAGTGGATGATCATAAGAAACTTAAAAACTATGGGTTATAAATTGTTGCCATTCAGGAGAGTAGCACTCTTCCTCATAGTTTGTAACATCTAGGATATTTTGACTTTTTTTTTTTTTAAAAGGTAGAATTTTGGTCCTTTCCCTACCAGAGCTAGCCACGTTTGGCAACTATTTTTCTGCCCTGTACTCAAGATGGTGGTTTAAAGTCAACCTTAAAGAATTGCTTTTTTTCCCTAACCAGCCAATAAGCCAGTTTTATCACTGACTGTTTTGTCACTGGAATTGTGAGATGAATCCTAGGTAAAATCAGCTTATAGCTTATTGGGCATTTTAGTTGGTGCTGGCTCATCCCCTCTGGTCCCTGGGGCTATCTTTGAGGGCCGTTCTATTCTGGTCCAATGGGAGAGTATGGGTCTTTTGAAACAAGCTCTTCCCATATATCTGTTAGTCTCTGAGCTGTTCCCTGGTTTATAGAGCGAGATCAGCAGCTAGGGTGGAGGCTGCATGGTAAAGCAGAACAGAGCAGGCCAGTTTCATGGCACAGTCTCCCTACTGCATCTGTCAGCTCTGCCTGGGCTGCTTTTGACCATAGGTTTAGTGTATTCCTATGTACTGTCAGCTATGCTATCACAGCCACCTCTCCTAACCGTGACAAGCAGTGCTTTTTTTGTAAAAGAAAAAGGTGCCGGAACTCACACATGTCATACAACCCGCCTTGCCTACCCTACAAGTTTCCATCCAAAAAAGATGCCGGAACTCCGTTCTGAGCATTGTATGACAAAAAAAGCCCTGGTGACAAGTAATCTCAGGTTAAGAGATAGGTAAATAAGAAAATTCTGACAAATGGCTAAACCCACAAATCTAGCCATCAGTCAAAAATATTGCCAATCATAGCTATGTTGTGATAGATGGATGATATCCTGATGACATCATTGTTGAGGTAGCTTCAGCATACACTTCTCTACTGAGAAAATGAGGACGCTGCTCTTCAGCTACAAACTGGAGCAAAGGGAACTGATATTGGCAATAGGGAACACTATAAGGTCAGTGTTCTGCTAGCTTTCAAACTGAAGAACAGTTTAATGGAGCCAGGAGAAAGGTTTTAAGCCATGGAAGCAAAATCCATAATAGTTTGTCCATCTTTGCTCTTGCTATAGAAATCCTAACTGTCAAAAGAAATCATATATTAAAACAAGGCTGGGATGTTCTAAATGTGATAATTCAGAGTATTTTATTAAACAAAAATCAGGTAAAGATGGAATACCAAGATATTCACTACATAAACACTAAATAGACATGGTATTTATCAGAATTGATCTATCCAGATTCTATCGTATTACTTTTTGTTCCTGAATTATTGTTTTTTCTTAAAAAGAACATATGTCACTAAGCAAACAAATATATCGGATAGAAACAGTTTCATTAAAGCAACATAGAAAAGTTGTCACAAGATTCTGCTAATATTCAAAACCAGACATTTCATTGCAGTATCACAAATTGTTATGCACTTGTTGTGATCAAGAAAAATCATTTGTTGAAATTTAATCAAGTTGTGAACCCAAATAATAATTCCCACCACTATATACATTTCTACCATTAGTAACAAGATTCTTTAAAAAAATTGTTGATTGAAATGTTATGAATTACTTCTCTTGCTCAATTATTCATAAAGTTACATACCACAAGTTCTTCTTCCTCCTCTTCCTCCTGCACAGGGAAAAAGAATAATAGATTCATTAATGTTCTCATATCTATATAATATGGAGTACATTAAATTACACCCAAAAAAAAATCGAAGAGCCATTTTAGTTACAGGTAATATTTCAACATGCAATGCCTGCATGGTTGATACATGTGAACGAATACTGTAATCATGAAGCTAGGCCTACACCACTCTTTTCTACTTACTTTGAACTAAGAAAAACCCAGATTATCAACTCCACACCTTCCTTCTTTAGAGGCAAGAAGATACTCTAGAAGTTTTCTTCTGCAAGAAAACCTGTACAGGTACTCATTGACTTACAACAGTTTGTTTAGTGACTGTTCAAATTTACAACAGCCCCTTAAAAAAGTGACTTATGACCATTTTTCACACTTAACTATCACTCCAGCAATCCCACGGTCATGTCTTCAAAATCCAGACACTTGGCAACTGGCCTGGAAATTATGTTACAAATAGAACTCCAAAACTTTCAGCATTGCTGAAAAGACTTCTTTGTCCCTATATCAAAAATATATGACAAAAACAGATATCAACAATTCACTGCTAAAAAGTTTCAGAATTCTCCTTCCAGTGTTTTATAATTCTTTATGCCATTCCCCATTTCTGAAAAATTCACAAGGAATTATTAATATTGAAAGATTTTTTTAAAAAAATTAAGCCAATCAGTACTGGACTGCAATAGTAAGACCACTATAGTAGCCATGGAATATTATTGCATTTCAGTCCACTATAAATATAACATTAGAACGCTTTGCAAAAAGAGGTGTAATCATAAAAGGTAGTGTCATATGTTATGAAGGTTTTTTTAATTATTTTTATAAGTAAGATGACAAAAGAAAAATAAGAATGAACATATAAAGGCTTTATTCATGGATTTATAAAGGGAGATGTTATAAGCAAAACAAAAGCTCTAGATTATTCAAACAATATACAGAGATGCATTATTCAAAGTATTTATATAATGGCCAATATTTTACACCTTAAAAAAATAAGGAAACACAGCTTTCTCAATTCTAAAGCCCACCATATGTAACTACAGGGGGACTATTTTTCAACCAACACAAGCAAACTATTTTGATGGGAGTTGTTGTCTTCCAGGTCTGCAAGGCAACCAGATGAGGAAATTTGCAGCAATTAATAATTCTGTCGCAAACCACGGTCAGCTTTTCGACATTCACACAAAGGATATTATAGAGTATATAAATTTGTTAGTGATTACTATTTTCCCGCGGATCTGGCACTCCGGATTGATTATAGATTCATGCACGTCCAAACTAAAGTCCGTTATGTTCCAAGTATAACTTGCCAACAGGTAAATGGATACACGGCTCTAGTGTTAGCTCTTGAGTGATCTTTCGATAAAATTAAAAGCCCAGGTGAAGAAAACCAGCAGGCCCAAAAATGAAAACGCGGGGACGGGGGAGCTAAGAACATGCAATGTTAAGATTTGAGAATAACCACATTCCCTTTGTCTCACTGTAGTGCGGCTCACCTCAGGGTCGTCCCGGCGGCCCTCAATCGCCTCTTCGTCCTCCCTACCCATTTCAGCAAGTCTTCCTCAACCCCGATTTAGCTACCGCAGAAGGACGCGCGAGGGTCATGTCAACGGAAATCCCGCCTATTCCAGAGCAGCCTTCCGATGGGAGGTTTCATTCAGCCGACCTTCTTAAGATGGCTCCTGTTTCTCCCCACCATTGCGCTCCCGTCGCAGCGTGCGAGCCACGAGCCCGAGTTCCGCCAAATGGCCCTGGAGGGCGCTCGACCTACTCAGCACGGCAGCATCATACACGTCCGCATAACAATAAGTGACCTCCCAAGATGGCGTCACTCAAAGGATGGGTGGTTTCTGTGTTTGTTTTTTAAAACATAGCAGACCTGCCGCCCGAAGAATATGGAGATCAAATCTGGGGAAGAAGTCGGCAGTGAGAATCCCCTCCGCCTGTTTGAGCTATGTGGGGCGGTAGTCAGCTCCATCATGGGACATGTTGAAAAAGAAGTTTGGGGTAAGATGGAGGAGGGGATCAGCCGTATTTTTCTCCTCGTTGTGACCCACAGCCAAACAGATCTCTGCTATATATTTTGACAAGGAAAAATCTCTTGCCCGGTTGAAGGGATCGGTAAAGCTGTTGAGATGCCTTTAAAACGTTTCTTTAGCATGCACAATAATAGGCAATATACAGAGACGCTCCAACCACAATCGGGAAGGAAAATCCTGTAGCAATCCTGCTGGATAAGATGGGAAAGGATTCTAGAGTAAAGTAGCAGGCATACAGTGACAGTATAAATGTCAGTTGTTATTACTTGTACATTCTCCCGTAGGGTGGAAATCCATATCCATTTACAGAACTAGATAGACTGGAATTGATTAGACTGGAAAGCTAAAGTCATATTTAGACAGGAATTATCAGGGCTTTTTTTGTCATAGAATGCCCAGAACGGAGTTCCGGCACCTTTTTTGGATGGAACCTTGTGAGTTCCGGCACCTTTTTCTTTTACAAAAAAGCATTGGGAATTATAATATAGTGACATACTTTCAGGTTCAGAGCTCCTAGCATCATGAGATAAAAAGCATTGGATAAATCTTTCCCTTAAACCCTTTTTCTTGTTAAACACAATATAAGAAGGAATAGAAACAATAGGAGGCTTATACAAAAGAGATATACTGTTGTCTAAAAAATACAGGGTAATAGAGAATAATGGAAGTAAAGGAAAAATTATAATTTACTAGTATAATAGCTATATTCTAATATTTACATTCACAAGGTAGAGGAAAAGGTCCTGAAACTGTTTTTAAAATGAATATGGTTTGATCGTTGCTTACAGTTTGTGTGTAAGTGTAAAAAAAACTGGAGTAGGAGTAAAGAACCTTCTGTCAGTAGTTTCAGTCCTGGACTATAAGCGTTATCTAAATATGCTTGTATCAATTCATTTAAACCACTTCCTTTGTCACTAAAATACATTTTTATATTGGTTTTCCCCCACCAAAGAACTTCCAGGTCCTATACTCCAGGGTATCTTGCCTCTATTGAACATCTATTATCTGGAAAGAATTGAAGAGATTGCTGTGAAAAAAGGTCAGTTACAATTATTTCATATGGGGAGGAAGTAACAAGGAAGGCCAGATGGTGACCAATACCGTAAGTGTTCTATCCTAGGAAATATAGTTTCCACTTTCATCCATGGCAGAACTATGTTATTGATTGATCTGTATAGATTTCAAAAAGATCTATTCTCAAGGAGGTTATGTGCAGTTTGTTCTCTATGTTACTGAGTTCAGGTTTATATCAGCCAGACGCCAACTAGACCAGGATAAGATGCTCACTTTTTGTAAGTTACAGTAAGTGCAAAATAATTTCATCAGAACCTTTGAGCACAAATTATACTTTAGGAAACAGAAAATGAGTAGTTGCTTTCCTATAATTCTATAATATTCAAATATTTGGCTGCAGGGACCTCATTGGCTAGTCACTTAAATCTTATCCTGTCTAAATGTTTACTCTGAGCTCATTTCATATGTTACAAATGTATTTTACCACTATTTATGGTATATATGATTGCTGGAAACAGTTCTAGCTTGCTTTCACCAATCATTGCAGAAGCTATTAGGTTTTTCTAAAGGGATGAGGAATCTGGAATGTTTGGATATTTCAGAATTGAGTTCTGAGTATCTTTGGCTAGACAGTGTGGGTATGCCTTCAGAGTATTAACTCCTGGAATTGCCTAGACAAGTTTATGCAATCTTCATGACAAGATTATCAGAAATGGTTGACGCTGCTTTTTTCCTAGAGCTGAGGGAAAGCCAGCCAGCTTTGTGCTTAAGGCAGGGCTTGAATTCGCAGCCTCATGATTTCTAGGCTAGTGCTGCTTTAAATGAGTTATTAAGCTAAAACATATGAAAGGCATCACTTTGCCTATCCTTCTCTTAACTGCGTTTTCTGTGGGATGATAACAATAGCTTAACCCATCTGAATGGTAGCCAGTTAGACAAGTATGATCTAACATGTGATACTACAATATTAAACATCAAAAGATACAATAAAATAAGATCAAAATGTGCAAATTTGCAGGTTAAATTTTAAAGCAATATTTCAACATACTTGTGTGATTTCCTGCTTTGAACATCTACAGATTTGTTAAAGATATTCATGTATGTGTGTGTGTGTGTGCATAAATATTTTTACATTACAATTTTAGGCATGTCTGGTCTATTAAGAAGTAAACCTGTTTGAGATCAATGGGATGTATTCTCAGATATGTATATATAGGTGCAAAATTCCTTTGTTTCAAACACATATATCAGTAGCTGCACAACTATTGTTGTAAAACTAATGTAAGTCATTAATTTAATATTTACCTTAAACATGCTATTTATTTCTGTAGGACTCTCAACTGAACCAATATGGTGCAAGCTATGGTTTGACATCATGAAAACAAGACCTTCTAGATTAGAGGTGGGTTAAAGATATAAACTGTAAAATTGATATAGCAAATGGGATAATGCCTTACCTTTATGGCTAACTTCATAGAATCTCTTGTACAGGGATTTTCCATAGCTGTTTTTGTTTAAATTTTGCACTTCAGTCCTTCAGTGCTTTTCAAATATTTGCTATGCTTTAATTTCCTCTTCTGTATATTGTCACAAAAATAATAATTTCCAAACATTTGTTTATTGCCCAATGGTTGTCCCAATTAACCAGACAATAGTAGAAAAATGAGTATTTTCTTTTGCAATTGTAAAACAATAAATCAAGTGTGGTGCCTAACCAGCAAATAGGCTAAATGCAAGACAAAGTTACCAAAACTCTTATGCTAAAGAATATGCAAATATAACTGCATCACGGTTTCTATGGCGAAATCAGGCTATCTTCAGAAGTAACATTTTTACTATTGACTTTTAGGTTTCAAGGCTCCCCATAACTGTCATGAATTCATTTTTTTAAAATCTAGAGATAGCCTAATCCCATCTCTAAATTCTCTAACAAGATATACTGCTATCACCCAAACCTTTAGATTGGGGGTCCCCAACCCCTGGTCGGTGGACCAGTACCAGGCTGTGTCAGCAACCAGGCCACAACCAGGCCACACAAACAAGCAAAGCAAGATGCAGGCAGCACACAAAATAACCAGACAATAGTAAAAAAATGAGTATTTTCTTTTGCAATTGTAAAACAATAAATCAAGCATGGTGCCTAACTAGCAAATAGGCTAAATGCAAGACAAAGTTACCAAAACTCTTATGCTAAAGAATATGCAAATATAACTGCATCATGGTTTCTATGGCGAAATCAGGCTATCTTCAGAAGTAACATTTTTACTATTGACTTTTAGGTTTCAAGGCTCCCCATAACTGTCATGAATTCAATTTTTTAAAATCTAGAGATAGCCTAATCCCATCTCTAAATTCTCTAACAAGATATACTGCTATCACCCAAACCTTTAGATCGAGGGTCCCCAACCCCTGGTCGGTGGACCAGTACCAGGCCGCGTCAGCAACCAGGCCACAACCAGGCCACACAAACAAGCAAAGCAAGATGCAGGCAGCACACAAAACCACGCCTCCCTCCGGTCTGTGGAAAAACCTCTCTCCACAGAACCAGTCTCTGGTGCCCAAAAGGTTGGGGACCTCTGCTTTAGATTCACTCCTGAGACCACTCTAGCAGCAAATAAATGCTTCTGAGACCAGATTTCTTCCTCAAAGATATGAACTCTGCAGTGGAATGCAGCTGATCTTTGAAAGTCAAATGCTAAGAAAGAAATAGAAAACAAGATCCTGTCCCAAACTATTATCACCATAATTGCAACAAGGAATCAATTATCTCTATGGCGGGCAAAACCTTTTTGAACAATTATCTCTACAGTATGGCGGGCAAAACCTTTTTGAACATGAAATTTTAACACTAGTTACAGGTAAAAAAGGAACAAGAGCAAGTCAGTAGGTCTGAACCAAATTCTAAACAAAAAGAGTATATACTATATACTATCTTTGAAGGCAGTTTTTCCTCCATCTTTTCCAATCCACATTTGGATTTAATAGCCTTTTTCTTACACACCTTTGTAGACTCTTCCTCTGTCAAATATTCTGACAGAGGAGTCACAGTTCCAAATATGATAGATGGATCTCTGCATCCATCTGACGGTGACTTTGAAACTTACTTCCACCAAGTCCTTACACACAGTGTCTGTTTAACTGTTAACTGCTCTGGTCCCAAAATTCCACAGGGTTTCCTTCAGTTAGTTATTCTCCGGGGGAATGACAGCATATCTACTTTATTTATTTGTTACATACATACATACAGTCAGTCAGTCAGTCTATCAGGCCTTCCATCTATTGTTGTTCAGAGTAATGATGCTATATCTACTTTATTCATTCATTCATTTATACAATCTGTAAGGCTGCCTGTCTCCTAAAGGTGATTCTGAATGGCATGCAAGGATTAAAAACCAGTCACCATCATTTAACAACAATCACAACTGTCAAGACTAAAATCACAACCCAGCAGGGCAGAGCCCGCCTAACCATATGGCTCAAAATTAGAATTAGTCTCCAATGCTGTAATAAGGGGGAAAGACCCTCCTCTTTTTCCTTCTCTGAGGTTCTTCAGGCCTGAGGTATCCCCATGCCTCAGGGGGAAAATGAAAATTGAAAAAATAGGTCTCCTTGCTCCCACCCCCCCTCTTTTCTATAAGCCTGTTTCTTTCTTCCACGCCAACTCTCTGAGGATTTTAAGGCAAATCCTTGGCCCACCCTAGATCTGGCTAAATACCAAAGGGGGAAGCAAATAAAAACTTTGGAAAAAGGCAACTAACTGATCAATTCCAGGAATTAAGTAGAACCAGGAGACCATAAATTCTGGGCCTGCTTCAGGCATGAAAGCCAGCTAGTGTCTCTCAGACCAACCCACCTCACAGGGTTGGTGTTGTTGAGAAAATAGGCAAGAGCAGTAAGTATGGCAGATAAATAAATAAAGAGAAAGGAAGAGATAATAAAAATCTAATAATAAATTTTAATCTTGCCTGACTGGAATCACCCCCTCATCCAAGACTCAGCCAGCTCCCTCACAAAAAGCACCAATTTCTTCCCACCCCAAACTTGACAGAGCCTTCTTCTTTTCCTCTATTGGTTGTCATGGGTCAGGTGACCTGGCTTATAGCCCACTGTTCTCCACTACAAATGCCTTATGAAAAACAAACAGGCCGAAACCATCCTATTTTTTTTGTGCACTCTGTGAAGGTACAGTACATTGCTGGGCAAGATAATCTGAAATAATATAAATAAAAAAGTGTACTTTCTGAACAGGTATCGGTCAGTTTTTCCCCCCAAGTAAGGTTTTATTAACATTTAGAAAATTAGCGGGCGTTGTGCCCGCAGTAAAACAATTAACAATAAATTTAATTTAATTTAATTTAATAATTTGATTTCTATACCGCCCTTCTCCCGAAGGACTCAGGGCGGTGAACAGGGCAATACACAATAAAAATCGAATACAAAAATTAAAAAGCCATTAAACATCATGCCCATAAAATCAATACATATTAAAGTTAAAACTAGTTTTAAAAACCCAACCCCATCCCGTCAGACCAGGCCAGCTTGTTCGAAAAAGAATGTTTTGAGATCGCGCCGGAAGGAGCGAAGGTCGGGGGTCATCCGGAGCTCAACCGGTAAGCGGTTCCAAAGGTCTGGCGCGCCCACAGAGAACGCTCTCCCCCTGGGGGTCACCAATCGGCATTCTTTGATCGGCGGCACCCTGAGGAGGCCCTCTCTGTGGGAGCGCACTGGACGGAGGGAAGTTGACGCCGGCCGCAGGTGTTGCCATAGCTAATCCGGACCCATGCCATGAAGGGCTTTGTAAGTCATAACTAACACCTTGAACCTCACCCAGAGAGCAACCGGTAGCCAATGCAGCTCACGGAGCAAAGGTGTAACATGGGAGTATCGGGAAACTCCCAAGACAACTCGCGCGGCTGCATTCTGCACCAGTTGGAGTCTCTGGGTGGACCTCAAGGGCAGCCCCATGTAGAGAGCATTACAGTAGTCTAGACGAGAGGTCACGAGCGCATGAGTGACTGTGCGCTAGGTATCCCGGTCTAGATAGGGCCGCAACTGGCGCACCAGGCGAACCTGGGCAAAGGCCCCCCTAGTCACAGCTCCAATATGCTCTTCCAAAGAGAGCTGTGAGTCTAGAAGGACCCCCAAGTTGCGGGCCCTATCTACGGGGGTAATAGCTCACCACCCATGGCCAATGATGGAATAATCGGAATTTCCCGGGATGCCGGCACGAACAGCCACTCAGTCTTGTCAGGGTTGAGTCGAAGCCTGTTCCTCCCCATCCAGACCCGGACCGCCTCCAGGCAACGGGACATCACGTCGAGGGCATCACTGGGGTGGTTTGGGGTCGAAATAAAAAGCTGGGTATCATCAGCATATTGGTGATACCAAACTCCAAAACCACGAATGATCTCACCCAGCGGCTTCATATAGATGTTGAACAGGAGAGGCGAGAGAACTGATCCCTGAGGAACTCCACAAATGAGAGGTCTCAGGGTCGATCTCTGCCCCCCTGCCAACACCGACTGCGAACGTCCCAGAAGGTAAGAGGAGAACCACTGGAGAACTGTGCCTCCCACTCCTAACCCCCTGAGACGTCGCAGCAGGATACCATGGTCGATGGTATCAAAAGCCGCTGAGAGGTCTAAAAGGACTAGGACAGAGGAACAACCCCTGTCCCGAGCCCGCCAGAGATCATTCACCAGCGCGACCAATGCCGTCTCCGTGCTGTACCCGGGCCTGAAACCCGATTGGTACGGGTCTAGGTAGTCAGCTTCATCCAAGAACAAAGGGAGCTGCTGCGCCACCACGCTCTCAACAACCTTCGCCAAAAAGCGAAGGTTGGAGACCGGACGATAGTTGTTTAAAATTGCTGGATCCAAGGCAGGCTTCTTGAGGAGGGGTCTCACCACCGCCTCCTTCAAGGCGGCGGGAAAACTACCCTGACTCAAAGAAGCAGTAATCACTGCCTGGAGCCAGCCTCGTGTCCCATCCCGGGCTGCATAAGTCAGCCAGGAGGGGCACGGGTCCAACAAACACGTGGTGGTGCTCAGCTTCCCCATGATCTTGTCCACTTCTTCAGGAGTCACAGGATCGAACTCTTCCCAGATTAAATCGACAAGGCTGCCCGTATCCTCTTCGTCAGACTCTGCCCAGTCGGAGTCCAAACCGGTCCGGATCCGAGCGATTTTGTCCGACAGAAATCGACTAAACTCCTCAGCTCGACCCTGCAAGGGTTCCTCCCTCACCTCCTGATTAAGGAGAGAGCGAGTCACCCTAAACAGGGCGGCCGGGCGATTATCTGCGGACGCGATGAGGGTGGCAAAGTGGTTAGACCTAGCCACCCTCAACGCTGCGAGATAAGTTCTCGTAAATGACCTTAGTCGTAACCGGTCGGATTCGGATCGGCTGGGCCTCCAACAGCTCTCTTTTATCTCATCTTATCCTATCCTATCTTATCTTACCTATCTACAGCCTTGAGAATTTCAAATAGTCTGCAGCAGTTACAATCAATTTTTAAAAATAAAGATGAGCAAAACAATATTCAGTTAAATCATCAGAAATCCTGGGCTTTTCATAGCATTTTTTAAATCACCAAAGAATAAACTAGACCCACCTCTTCTGGAAGGGCATTTCAAAAGAATGGGATCACCAACCTGGCTAGCCAACTTATCAGAATGTAGTAGTGGACTCATGAGCATAGCATCTACTGCTGATTTAGCCAATTTATGTAATCCTAAGTAAACCTTTAAATTTTTAAATTTTAAAAAGTAATCAGTTGTTCAGGTATGAACCCAGAAATATACCTCTGATCCAAGTCTGAAGTATTTTTTCCAGAGTATACCTAAATATAATCAACTTGCATTTATTTCCATATGATTACAGAATATCAAATGTTGGAGGAAGAAGTTCCTTGAAACTTTCTTCTCAAATGTGCTGCGCGGGATCTTGGATGTATCGTCACATCAAAGCTTGAGTGATCCTTGTTTTTTGCCCCTGCTATATACTTCAAGGCATATATCTGAGCTTACTATCTACAATATGCTTGAGGGTGTCTCAGAGCTGATGGCTCAACACAATCGGTGTGTCCTTGAAAACCTGGCTATTTCACTTAGAACTCTGACTTTCCGTCACCTCCTTTCCACCAATCTGTCTACTAGACATCAATTGAGTTTATTACTTCATCGTCTAATTCATCATGGGGCAATAAACTACCTATCTATGTATTCATGGCCTGATCCTGACCCAGCACTTCTAGCTCTCATTCTGAAAATGAGTGCTGGGATTTGGAATCCTAGTAAGACATTAATGAATGCAGAATTTTGCCATCTGTGTAGAGACAAATTGACTGTACAGAGCCAAAAGCTGGATCAGGAATGTAGGCCTCCTTTGGGTTCAGACCAACTGTTTCCTACAGCAGCATCTGGCCAATTTGGTGATAAAGAGTTGAGGAATGTGAAAATCTTGCCCAGTGTGCCTCAAGAATTTTCTCTGGGCTTTGAAGATGCTGGAGAGAGATTCAGAACCAGCAATAAAAGCTTTAGTGAACCATCAGACTGCCAATTGGGTAACAGTTCCTTCAAAAGTCATAGGCCACCCAATGCTAGCTCAGAAGATTTTAGTGATGAAGTCGCATCTGTTAGCTTTTCCCCAACAAATCCATCTCAAGGCAGCCTTGCTTTGGGAAAATCTCCGAAGAGGCGCAAAGCTGTAATAACAAAGAAGCACAGCATCCATCAGAAAACTAGCAATGTCACCACCGAGATGGAAGACCTGTATGACTTTGTCTTCACAATTGCAAAGGAAGAGGAGGAGATGGCATTCTATCACAAAATAAGGAATGTTGACAACGAAGAACATTTTGATAATGAATCCTCTTTCCCAGCAGAGGCCTCTAGTGTGACTGATAAGGTTTCCTTAGGGGGAACCCGAACTATTGGGATCACTTCATTGAAGACAATTAGCCATTTTCGAAGCGTATCCACATTGGAAATATTCTCTGTCCCACTGACCAAGAATACATGCCAGATGCTTGGTAACCTGTTGGGCTCTTGGGTAGCTTTAGAAAAACTTATTCTTACTTTGAATGGTAAGTGATAAACTAAATGTTTGCCTGCAAATATTAGTCCTTTGTGTAGAATCTTTGCAGTCAGAAGTGGATAAGCAGCAACTTCTGGAACTCATTAGAAGTCTGTTGCTATCCATTCTATTCAGCCAGAATGATGTAATTTTTAACATTTGACATCTGGATGCCCACAGCTTCTTTACATGTGTTTTCCAGTATTCAAATATATTATGAGAAACATTTGCTTTTAGAAAAGGATGCACTGCCTGAGGAAGTAGGAATACTCCTACTGAACAGGGCAAGAGTTTCTTAATCCAGTATTTTGTTTTTCATAAAGGCAGACTCGATGCCCGTGAGATACAGGTTGGTGAAGATACAGGTAGTCCTCAACCTACAACCACAATTGAGTCCAAAAATGCTGTTGCTAAGCGAGACAGTTATTAAGTGAGCTTTGCCCCGTTTTATGACCTTTCTTGCTCCAGCTGTTACGTGAATCGCTGCGTTTGTTAAGTTAATAAAACGGTTGTTAAGTGTATCTGGTTTCCCCATTGATTTTGCTCATCAGAAGGTCACAAAAGGTGCTCACATGACCCTGGGACACGGCAATCATCATAAATATGAACCATTTGCCAAGCATCAGAATTTTGATCATATGACCATGGGATGCTGCAGTGGTCATAAGTATCAAAAATAGTCAAGTCACTTTTTTCAACTCAAAGACTACCTGTATATCCTGTCCTGTCATTGTTCTCCAGCAATTGATATTTGGAATCATAATACCACCAACCAAGAGGTAATATTCTGTTAGCTCAGAAAGTTCCAGTAGGCCTCTTTCAAGTTACCAGCTTAGAGACATTGCTAATTTGTACTTGAGATTTGAACTGGTAAAAAAACAGCAGATAATTTCAGGTAATTTGGGCAGACTGTTCAGCTTTTGATCTGACCGTATACGTACAAATGTTTGTTAATTTTAAATAATAAAGCCCAAATTCAGTGTCCAAATACTCTTATCAGATTCAGATTGCCTTGTATATTGAAGGCAAACCTAAAGTGTCTACTGTGCATGAACAAAATTATCCTAATGCAAACTTCAGGAAAAAAAGTTTTCCGTCTGCAATCTTGTATATCCATACCATTTTAGAATATTTTATCCAAGACTCCTTTGTTAATTCATATCTAAATATCAGGTGAATTAATTTTGAATTGTAGAAATCCCATAAAAGCCACATGTATTATGACTTGGGAAATTCGGTTTGATGTAGTAGAAGAACAGATTAGAAACTAGGAGATTGGAAGTTCTAGTCCTATCTAAGGTGTAAAGTCAGCTGGTGGCTTTCTCAAGCAGGCAGTGGCAAACCACTTCTGAAAATGTCAAGAAACTGCAGGGTCTTATCCAAACTGTCACTAGGACTCAAAATTGACTTAGAGGCATAAAAAAAAAATGACTTGGAGAAATTAAAGCAAATTTGAGAGATTTTAACACTAGGTAGTGTTGTATTGATTGATAAAACCTGTAACCTTACATATACAAATGCAACTAGAATCTGATTACTGAAAAACCACCAATTCTGTTTCTGAGCTCTTAAGATATAATATATTCTGGAAGACTAGAGCAAGTCTATCAGCCTATTCTGCAAATATCTAAAACATATTGTACACTTATTTGAAACCAAGTGGTAATTTTGCTAGGCATGCATATTTTCAATTTCTCTTTTTTCCTCTTAAAATTTTTCTTCAGGCTTAGGCCTTGGTATCTTCAGCATCCTTTCTGGACTCCGAATTCTTTCTCAGTGCAATGATTACTGCCTCCGTGTAGTACGCATCAGTGATATGTTTGCCCATGTTCCATGTATGAATCTTGTCCATTCTCTTTTGAGTGCTGTGCCATTGCTTCGGATGCTTTTGGTCAGCTTTGATCTCAAAACTGCAGCCGAGTGGAATAGACTGGAAGAAGACATGGGCTCATCATCCTTAGTAGAAAAAATTCCAGGTACAACATAGAACTTCAGCGTCACCTAATCTACAGCAGGTTTTGTTTTACATGTGAGAATAATTAAGTCATATTTCTGAGCTGCTATATTTTAAAGAATACCTCGATTCTTGTTTGCCATCTTGCTAAAAGTCTTTTCTTGATAAAATGGGTGGGGCCAAAGATCATCAGTAGAGCATATGCTTGGGTGTGGATTTCAAATTTGGCCTCAAAACTGTATGTGTGTGTGTGTGTGTGTGTGTGTATGAACCACCAAGGTTGCTCCAAATTTGGCCTCAAAACTGAATACGTATTTGTATGTGTGTGTGTATCAGAAATGGTTGCAGAATGAAACAGAAATTAAAATGATTTGATCATAAGTTAGCAACTATTTAATTCATTTTGACATGTAAGATTATTATGTAACAAAAACATTTTTATTGTTCTGGTGAGAGATTGAAGTTTTTCACTTTTCCAGAAATGCTCTGAAGTTTCTTGTTATAGATAATGACTGTATTTTAAGGGGGGGGGATTTATGAATTCAGTGCAAAGTTGGAGTGAGTCCCTCTTGCCCCTTACACTATTCAGGCCATATGATATTTGATACTTACCATAAGACTGGAAGTGAGCTGCTATGACTGCTTCCTTTTCTGACCCAGATTCCTTAACTGATTTCTTTTTGATCAATTAGACTATGATTTGCTATGAATTGACATGTTGTAGACTGAGAAATCCCTCCAAGTCGGTATCACAAACTAGGCTGATCTCAGTTTGCAATTTTTGTTCAAACCATATTTGCCAACTTCAGCCTGTGAGTAGTTCTCTTTTGCTATATTCACCTTTTTACCTAGAGACTTACCTGGAGCAGCTTGAGATCAGATTTCCCAGAGAACCTCTTCAAACAAGTCTTCTGGCACCTGTACTGAAAGCTTCAGGGTCTCTCAAGAGTTTTTCTCTAGACAGTGTTGCAATTTCTTATCCTCAAGAGGTTTGGCTACTCCTGCAAGCCCTCAAAGGTATGATGGAAGTTATTTGCTTGCAGTAAGCTAAAAAGCAACACTTAACAGGAATATTAACATCTTAAACACTTTGTCAGCAGTGTAAACCATGGCCAGAATTAAGCTGTAAAAGATACTTGACCAAATGTTTGAAATCATCTGCTTGTTTCACATTACCAAAGAGGAAAGTTTTAATGGGTGAAAAGTTTCAAGACATGTCATAAATTCTTATTTATCTTGGTAGAATATAACCCAAACCTGAAGAAACTAAATTTTCATGATGTCAACCTTTCTGAACATTCAAAAGAAGTCCTCCTTATTCTACAGAGCCCAATTCTTCAAGGTATAATTATGTTGTTTTTCCTATTCTAATCGTATAGCCACTGTTGCATGTAATCACAAATAATGGTTTTGTGGAGATTTATCAGTTTTGTATGGGACAGCCTAAGTAATAAATGTGGCTAAGATATTGAATTTGTTCATTTTAGAGAAGATCCCCCCCCTTTCCAACTATATGGGTGGAATAAAAAATGAGCAGGAATTAATGAAGGCCTAATGTGGTCACCACAATGTAAAAAAGATGTTGAGACTCTAGAAAGAGTACAGAGAAGAGCAACAAAGATGATTAGGGGACTGGAGGCTAAAACATATAAGGAACGGTTGCTGGAATTGGGTATGTCTAGTTTAATGAAGAGAAGGGTGTGGGGGACATGACAGCAGTGTTCCAATATCTCAGGGGCTGCCACAAAGAAGAGGGAGTCAAGCTTTTCTCCAAAGCGCCCAAGGGCAGGACAAGAAGCAACGGATGGAAACTAGTCAAGGAGAGAAGCAACCTAGCACTAAGGAGAAACTTCCTGACAGAACAATTAACCAGTGGAACAACCTGCCTCCAGAAGCTGTGAATGCTCCAACACTGGAAGTTTTTAAGAAGAGACTGGCCAGCCATTTGCCTGAAATGGTATAGGGTTTCCTGCCTGAGCAGGGGGTTGGACTAGATGACCTCCAAGGTCCCTTCTAACATTAATAATGGTAATGATAATAATGATGATGATGATAATAATAATAATAATAATAATAATAATAATAATAATAATAATAATAATAATAATATCACTCCCCCCTGCTCTGTCTGCATGAATGCAAACTGCTACTTCACCACAGCTGACATCATTATGGAAGGAAAAAAACAATGGCTGTGTGGCAAACCTAGCTGCCCTATGCCGTATGCTACTGACATACAAAGTTAAGTCAGAGGTTTACAGGTTGTTTTTGTTAGACAAGTACAGTCATCATCTAATATATCTTTCCAACTTTTGTCCATTGTCCATTCAATTACCGATTGACTTCACCTAATGAATCAAAGGAAGAAGGAACACCTACATTAATTTTAGGTTTTGGTTTTCCCATAGAGATCAGTTTTTCTTTTTGCCGACTGTTTGAAAATTGTACAGCTGAGCTTCTGACTGAAATGATTACTGCCATGAAGAAGAATTCTTCGCTAACAACCCTCAAAGTCCCTGGAAATAGACTTGGTATGTAGTGGGAAATGTAGCAAGTTTCTAGGAGTGTTTTCTTCGCTTTGCGGAGAATGAGCTAAGGCTCTAGCTCAGGGGTGTTAAACTGCCAGCCCGCGGGCCGGTTTCATCATACCAAAGCCGTGCCCACCCCATTGCCGGCAGTGCAAAGTCGCGATGTCGCGACATGTCATGTGACATGGCAAGTTTGACACCTGTGCTCTAGCTGCTCTTGGCTCAGATTTAGCTTTGACTGTTGACATAATAAGTTCCTGCCTGTGGTCATCATCTAGTGATGATTATATGTCAGCCTCGTTTGCCTTTTCAAGAATCTAGCCTATTGACCTAAGGTGCTTTCTTTCAAAAGGCAACTGGGCTTCCTTGTTTTGCTAGAAGACATTTCGCTTCTCATCCAAGAAGCTTCTTCAGTTCTGACTGAAGAACTGACTGGAAAGATTTATATTACTTGCAGTCATTTGGTCATTAGTACTCTTTCTGAGAGTCATTGAGGCCATTTGGATGTTTATCTGTGCCCTCAGGGACACATCCTATAATCTGCATTTTTTTCTGGAAATCTGTTCATACTCCTGCATCATTTGAACGGTGTTCCATCCCAAACTGCATAGGTAAATAAATATCTATGGAGATTCTCAGTCATCCAAGGTCAAAGTGGATGACTGAGAATCACCATAGACAAATCTAGGCTATTCTGTTTCCTACGACTGGCTAAATTTTTCAGTGTATGTAGATTCCAAAATGTTTTATTTATTTTATTGCTAATTTTACAATAACATTAGAGCAACTAAATTTAGAACAGGTTGTATATATATATAAAATTACAACTTTTGTGCTTGTAGCAAAATGAGGTAAGGACTGACTGTCAATAATTGACATCTTTGATGTGGTGGGTGTCTGCTTTGCTGGAGATTTGGGATTCTTGTTTTAGTTTTGTTTTAAATATGGTGAAAGCATTTCTGGATATTGCAACTATGTACAATTCCAAAGCTACAATAGGCAGTTCTTTCATGAAGATTTTGCAGCCTAAAAGGTGTGATACACACAAAAAAGAGAAAATGGAATAGGGAATAAGTACAGTAAATATGGACTGTTATGTGTCACTTAGGATTGTACAAAGACCAACTAATCCAGTGTTTCTCAACCTTGTTAAATTAAGATGTGTGGACTTTCCAAGTCCCAGAATCCCCCAGCTAGCATGGTTAACTGAGGAATGTATTGCTTCTGGAACCCCAGGCGCTATGATGAATCAGGCCCATTTTTAAACCTCCTGGCCAATATCAGCTTAAAGGGACTTCTGTAGCAGTTCATTAATTTAAAATATGGCTAAACCACCTGTCATGCCATGGGTCTTTAGGAAGTGCATCTCATTAAGATTACCGTATATACTTGAGTATAAGCCGACTCGAGTATAAGCCGAGACCCCCAATTTCACCCCCAAAAACTGGGAAAAGTTGTTGACTCGAGTATAAGCCGATCCGCCGTTCTGCAAGCCTCCGCCGCCAGCAGAGGCTCGATCCGCCATTTTGCAAGCCTGAATACACAGGAATACCCTGTGTGGCCGCGGCTCTCGGGGAAGCCCTGGCTGTCCGCTTCCTCGCTCCACGCTGCCATTCGGGGCCCGCGCGTTCCCCGGGCAAATCGCAGCGCCCAGCAGGCGAGGAAACACGCCCGCTCCAGTTGCCCCCCCTTCCCTCAGGAGACGCGAAGCAAGTGACCGCCCGGAGCTTACCGAGGACTTGCGCGTGGCCGAGGCTTCGGTACTTCCAGGATCGCGCGCACCTCTCCCAAGCCGCCGCCGTCCGGAGACCTGCCGAAGTTCGGGGAGGTGCGCGCGCACCTCCCCAAACCTCCCCAAACCTCCCCAGGTCTCCGTTCCTCCGCACAGACCTGCCGACGTTTGGGAAGGTTTGGGCGCCTCCCCAAACGTCGGCAGGTCTGCGCGACGTTTGGGGAGGTTTGGGGAGGCGCCCAAACCTCCCCAAACGTCGGCAGGTCTGTGCGGAGGAACGGAGACCTGGGGAGGTTTGGGGAGGCACCCAAACCTCCCCAAACGTCGGCAGGAGGAACGGAGACCTGCCGACGTTTGGGGAGGTTTGGGGAGGCGCCCAAACCTCCCCAAACGTCGGCAGGTCTGCGCGGAGGAACGGAGACCTGGGGAGGTTTGGGGAGGTGCCCAAACCTCCCCAAACGTCGGCAGGAGGAACGGAGACCTGGGGAGGTTTGGGGAGGCGCCCAAACCTCCCCAAACGTCGGCAGGTCTGCGCGGAGGAACGGAGACCTGGGGAGGTTTGGGGAGGCGCCCAAACCTCCCCAAACGTCGGCAGGAGGAACGGAGACCTGCCGACGTTTGGGGTGGTTTGGGGAGGCGCCCAAACCTCCCCAAACGTCGGCAGGTCTGTGCGGAGGAACGGAGACCTGGGGAGGTTTGGGGAGGTGCCCAAACCTCCCCAAACGTCGGCAGGAGGAACGGAGACCTGGGGAGGTTTGGGGAGGCGCCCAAACCTCCCCAAACGTCGGCAGGTCTGCGCGGAGGAACGGAGACCTGGGTAGGTTTGGGGAGGTGCCCAAACCTCCCCAAACGTCGGCAGGAGGAACGGAGACCTGGGGAGGTTTGGGGAGGCGCCCAAACCTCCCCAAACGTCGGCAGGTCTGCGCGGAGGAACGGAGACCTGGGGAGGTTTGGGGAGGTGCCCAAACCTCCCCAAACGTCGGCAGGAGGAACGGAGACCTGCCGACGTTTGGGGAGGTTTGGGGAGGCGCCCAAACCTCCCCAAACGTCGGCAGGTCTGTGCGGAGGAACGGAGACCTGGGGAGGTTTGGGGAGGTGCCCAAACCTCCCCAAACGTCGGCAGGAGGAACGGAGACCTGGGGAGGTTTGGGGAGGCGCCCAAACCTCCCCAAACGTCGGCAGGTCTGCGCGGAGGAACGGAGACCTGGGGAGGTTTGGGGAGGCGCCCAAACCTCCCCAAACGTCGGCAGGAGGAACGGAGACCTGGGGAGGTTTGGGGAGGTGCCCAAACCTCCCCAAACGTCGGCAGGAGGAACGGAGACCTGGGGAGGTTTGAGGAGGCGCCCAAACCTCCCCAAACGTCGGCAGGTCTGCGCGGAGGAACGGAGACCTGGGGAGGTTTGGGGAGGCGCCCAAACCTCCCCAAACGTCGGCAGGTCTGCGCGGAGGAACGGAGACCTGGGGAGGTTTGGGGAGGCGCCCAAACCTCCCCAAACGTCGGCAGGAGTAACGGAGACCTGGGGAGGTTTGGGGAGGCGCCCAAACCTCCCCAAACGTCGGCAGGTCTGCGCGGAGGAACGGAGACCTGGGGAGGTGCCCAAACCTCCCCAAACGTCGGCAGGAGGAACGGAGACCTGGGGAGGTTTGGGGAGGCGCCCAAACCTCCCCAAACGTCGGCAGGTCTGCGCGGAGGAACGGAGACCTGGGGAGGTTTGGGGAGGCGCCCAAACCTCCCCAAACGTCGGCAGGAGGAACGGAGACCTGCCGACGTTTGGGAGGTTTGGGGAGACCTGCCGACGTTTGGGGAGGTTTGGGGAGGCGCCCAAACCTCCCCAAACGTCGGCAGGTCTGCGCGGAGGAACGGAGACCTGGGGAGGTTTGGGGAGGCGCCCAAACCTCCCCAAACGTCGGCAGGAGGAACGGAGACCTGGGGAGGTTTGGGGAGGTGCCCAAACCTCCCCAAACGTCAGCAGGAGGAACGGAGACCTGGGGAGGTTTGAGGAGGCGCCCAAACCTCCCCAAACGTCGGCAGGTCTGCGCGGAGGAACGGAGACCTGGGGATGTTTGGGGAGGCGCCCAAACCTCCCCAAACGTCGGCAGGTCTGCGCGGAGGAACGGAGACCTGGGGAGGTTTGGGGAGGCGCCCAAACCTCCCCAAACGTCGGCAGGAGGAACGGAGACCTGGGGAGGTTTGGGGAGGCGCCCAAACCTCCCCAAACGTCGGCAGGAGGAACGGAGACCTGCCGACGTTTGGGGAGGTTTGGGGAGGCGCCCAAACCTCCCCAAACGTCGGCAGGTCTGCGCGGAGGAACGGAGACCTGGGGAGGTTTGGGGAGGCGCCCAAACCTCCCCAAACGTCGGCAGGAGGAACGGAGACCTGCCGACGTTTGGGGAGGCGCCCAAACCTCCCCAAACGTCGGCAGGTCTGTGCGGAGGAACGGAGACCTGGGGAGGTTTGGGGAGGTGCCCAAACCTCCCCAAACGTCGGCAGGAGGAACGGAGACCTGCCGACGTTTGGGGAGGCGCCCAAACCTCCCCAAACGTCGGCAGGTCTGCGCAGAGGAACGGAGACCTGGGGAGGTTTGGGGAGGCGCCCAAACCTCCCCAAACGTCGGCAGGAGGAACGGAGACCTGGGGAGGTTTGGGGAGGCGCCCAAACCTCCCCAAACGTCGGCAGGTCTGTGCGGAGGAACGGAGACCTGGGGAGGTTTGGGGAGGCACCCAAACCTCCCCAAACGTCGGCAGGAGGAACGGAGACCTGCCGACGTTTGGGGAGGTTTGGGGAGGCGCCCAAACCTCCCCAAACGTCGGCAGGTCTGCGCGGAGGAACGGAGACCTGGGGAGGTTTGGGGAGGTGCCCAAACCTCCCCAAACGTCGGCAGGAGGAACGGAGACCTGGGGAGGTTTGGGGAGGCGCCCAAACCTCCCCAAACGTCGGCAGGTCTGCGCGGAGGAACGGAGACCTGGGGAGGTTTGGGGAGGCGCCCAAACCTCCCCAAACGTCGGCAGGAGGAACGGAGACCTGCCGACGTTTGGGGTGGTTTGGGGAGGCGCCCAAACCTCCCCAAACGTCGGCAGGTCTGTGCGGAGGAACGGAGACCTGGGGAGGTTTGGGGAGGTGCCCAAACCTCCCCAAACGTCGGCAGGAGGAACGGAGACCTGGGGAGGTTTGGGGAGGCGCCCAAACCTCCCCAAACGTCGGCAGGTCTGCGCGGAGGAACGGAGACCTGGGTAGGTTTGGGGAGGTGCCCAAACCTCCCCAAACGTCGGCAGGAGGAACGGAGACCTGGGGAGGTTTGGGGAGGCGCCCAAACCTCCCCAAACGTCGGCAGGTCTGCGCGGAGGAACGGAGACCTGGGGAGGTTTGGGGAGGTGCCCAAACCTCCCCAAACGTCGGCAGGAGGAACGGAGACCTGCCGACGTTTGGGGAGGTTTGGGGAGGCGCCCAAACCTCCCCAAACGTCGGCAGGTCTGTGCGGAGGAACGGAGACCTGGGGAGGTTTGGGGAGGTGCCCAAACCTCCCCAAACGTCGGCAGGAGGAACGGAGACCTGGGGAGGTTTGGGGAGGCGCCCAAACCTCCCCAAACGTCGGCAGGTCTGCGCGGAGGAACGGAGACCTGGGGAGGTTTGGGGAGGCGCCCAAACCTCCCCAAACGTCGGCAGGAGGAACGGAGACCTGGGGAGGTTTGGGGAGGTGCCCAAACCTCCCCAAACGTCGGCAGGAGGAACGGAGACCTGGGGAGGTTTGAGGAGGCGCCCAAACCTCCCCAAACGTCGGCAGGTCTGCGCGGAGGAACGGAGACCTGGGGAGGTTTGGGGAGGCGCCCAAACCTCCCCAAACGTCGGCAGGTCTGCGCGGAGGAACGGAGACCTGGGGAGGTTTGGGGAGGCGCCCAAACCTCCCCAAACGTCGGCAGGAGTAACGGAGACCTGGGGAGGTTTGGGGAGGCGCCCAAACCTCCCCAAACGTCGGCAGGTCTGCGCGGAGGAACGGAGACCTGGGGAGGTTTGGGGAGGTGCCCAAACCTCCCCAAACGTCGGCAGGAGGAACGGAGACCTGGGGAGGTTTGGGGAGGCGCCCAAACCTCCCCAAACGTCGGCAGGTCTGCGCGGAGGAACGGAGACCTGGGGAGGTTTGGGGAGGCGCCCAAACCTCCCCAAACGTCGGCAGGAGGAACGGAGACCTGCCGACGTTTGGGAGGTTTGGGGAGACCTGCCGACGTTTGGGGAGGTTTGGGGAGGCGCCCAAACCTCCCCAAACGTCGGCAGGTCTGCGCGGAGGAACGGAGACCTGGGGAGGTTTGGGGAGGCGCCCAAACCTCCCCAAACGTCGGCAGGAGGAACGGAGACCTGGGGAGGTTTGGGGAGGTGCCCAAACCTCCCCAAACGTCAGCAGGAGGAACGGAGACCTGGGGAGGTTTGAGGAGGCGCCCAAACCTCCCCAAACGTCGGCAGGTCTGCGCGGAGGAACGGAGACCTGGGGATGTTTGGGGAGGCGCCCAAACCTCCCCAAACGTCGGCAGGTCTGCGCGGAGGAACGGAGACCTGGGGAGGTTTGGGGAGGCGCCCAAACCTCCCCAAACGTCGGCAGGAGGAACGGAGACCTGGGGAGGTTTGGGGAGGCGCCCAAACCTCCCCAAACGTCGGCAGGTCTGCGCGGAGGAACGGAGACCTGGGGAGGTTTGGGGAGGTGCCCAAACCTCCCCAAACGTCGGCAGGAGGAACGGAGACCTGGGGAGGTTTGGGGAGGCGCCCAAACCTCCCCAAACGTCGGCAGGTCTGCGCGGAGGAACGGAGACCTGGGGAGGTTTGGGGAGGCGCCCAAACCTCCCCAAACGTCGGCAGGAGGAACGGAGACCTGCCGACGTTTGGGGAGGTTTGGGGAGGCGCCCAAACCTCCCCAAACGTCGGCAGGTCTGCGCGGAGGAACGGAGACCTGGGGAGGTTTGGGGAGGCGCCCAAACCTCCCCAAACGTCGGCAGGAGGAACGGAGACCTGCCGACGTTTGGGGAGGCGCCCAAACCTCCCCAAACGTCGGCAGGTCTGTGCGGAGGAACGGAGACCTGGGGAGGTTTGGGGAGGTGCCCAAACCTCCCCAAACGTCGGCAGGAGGAACGGAGACCTGCCGACGTTTGGGGAGGCGCCCAAACCTCCCCAAACGTCGGCAGGTCTGCGCAGAGGAACGGAGACCTGGGGAGGTTTGGGGAGGCGCCCAAACCTCCCCAAACGTCGGCAGGAGGAACGGAGACCTGCCGAGGTTTGGGGAGGCGCCCAAACCTCCCCAAACGTCGGCAGGTCTCCGTTCCTCCGCGCCCTGCCTGCCTGCTTCTTTCCGCTGCAGAAAGAAGCAGGCAGGCAGGGCGCGGAGGAACGGAGACCTGCCGTTTGGGGAGGTGCGCGCGCACCTCCCCAAACCTCCCCAAACTTCGGCAGGTCTCGGACGGCGGTGGCTTGGGAGAGGTGCGCGCGATCACGGAAGCACCAAAGCCTCGGCCGCGCACAAGTCCTCGGTAAGTTTTTTTGTTGACTGGAGTATAAGCCGAAGTGGAATTTTTCAGCCCAAAAAGTGGGCTGAAAAATTCGGCTTATACTCAAGTATATACGGTATATGCAATTTAAAGTGCAATAAACATACCAATAAAATTGATATATTAAAGTTTTATACATATAGGCCAAAAGGAGTTGAGAAGTTCCAGCATAAAATGTCAAATATTAAAGTAAATGTAAATGTTTTCAGCATATATGTAAAGTGAAATAAATCAACTTTATTTCAATTTGGGCAGATGCTAAAACATATTTACCTTAGCATTTGACATCTATTTCCTTAGGAGAAAACCTTGGCTACAAAATGCAATTTACAAATAATCTTCCTGTTTGTTGCTAAATGAATGGCCAGATGATTACTATTATAGTGAGAAATAAAACTGGACCTGGTCTTTTTCTTTTTTAATACAATTGTTGAAGCTACTTAATTCCTATAGCATCGTGAAGGACAAATGGTCCCTAGAAGTTCAACCAATTACTAAAGGTTCTATTTAATGATTTCTTAGTGAGATTTGTTCTTGGAAATTTATGTTAATTTACTCTGCACCTTTGGAGGAAAAAAGCACACTTACAAATGGAAGGTAGATGGAAGGAGAATTCTTTCCAGTAATTTTTCTGCCACTTTTCATGTTCTTCCCCATTGGAGAATGTTTACTAAATCTTCAGTAATGAATCTGTGTTTTATAGCATGGAATGTACAAAAAACTTTGTCAGAAAACATTCTAACCTAGAAACATCCCAGAAGACCCTTGTCTGAAGGATTATTTTTTCAGTGAAAAGGCATTTGTCATATTCCTATTATTTAGACTTTCTCTGACATCTCCCTCATGCTTTGCTTTTAAATGGCATTTTCCCCTATTGTTAGGAAATCATAGATTGATTGCACTGGCTGACATTTTTGCTGGAGATTCATCCTCTTCTATCAGTCATCTGGACATAAGGTATGTATGTAAACAGAAGTAACCTCATGCAGTCCTATGTCAAAAAAGGTAGCAATGAAATTAGTCTGAGAAACAATGCTTTTTTCATTCATTCCCCCCCCCCCCCCCACCGTTCAATAGCTGGTACCTTCAATACCTTTTTGCATTCAATAGTTAGTGTCAGTTTGCAAGAAGAAATCACCGTAATTTCAATCTGTGGAGAATATTACAGTCATATCTTGGCGCTCAACTGCTTCAAAGCTTTTCAAATTTGGTATTCAACACATTTTTGAAGCAGAAATCTTGTCCTGGCGCTCGTCTTTCTCCCAGTAGGGAGAAAGGGAAGAACTTTCTGATGTTGACTATTTCTTCCAGCTGAAATAGCAGGTCGCGTGATAAATCATGGTTTTCTCAGTACCTGTCAAGTTTTAGTATTTGGCACGCCTTTCAGAATGGCTTACCGACGAGGACTGAGGTACCCTGTATTCCCTGATTTCTTTTCCTCCCAGCTGTTGGTTTACCATTCTCAGAATTATAAATCTAATTAATCAAGGAGATGGATTAGTGAAAGCTACCTTACCTGTTGAGGTTTACTACAGAACTGAACATCTTTGTCAGAAGAGATGATAATTGGGAATATATAGTCTGATAAAGAATCCTTTTATAGGATGGTTACAGTTCACACACTACACACATGGAGAATAACTGAGCAAAGTGTAAGGTCATCTGAACTTCTCCCTAAAAAAAATACAGGAATGATTTGTTGCTGCATAATCTCATCCATTATCACTTCACCAGTTTAAAAAAAATCCTTTTTTTCCTGCAAGTTTTCTTTCTTAGGCTGTCAATCACATCAAGTGGCTTGTAACTATCATAGCATTCTTCAACCTGGGTGTCTTCTATATATATGGACTTCAATTCCCAGAGTGTATTTCACAATTAAAGTATAGAAAGCAGAAAGTATAATATGTCACATAACCAGGTTAAATATTGCAACTTCAGGTTATTTTTTGACCCCTAGCAACTGCCCCCTGCAGTTTTCTCCTGGTCTCCAGGTGTCTTAATTACAACCACCAAACTGGATCTATCTGCTTACAGATTTTATATATATATTAGTCACCTATAACAGATGATTATGATCAATATTTTACAAACATTTGTTTTCATTTCTTTTGGAATTTAGTATTGAAAGAATTATAAAATTGATAATGAAAAAAGCATTAAAAAGCATTATAGAAAAATTTCATTGCCATTATTTCCTTCTCTGTATGTATTCTGACTAATTAAGCTTTAATACTAACTTAAAAATTGATTTTATTTTATAAAGTTAGCAGTGATCCTGGGTCTTGTGTGATCTAAAACACAATAGATATTTAAACCATTTTTGGAAGGAAGGAAATTATTTTTGGGGGTGGCGGCGGGGGGGGGGGGAGATGCTCTTTGTGCGCAGGAGGTTTAGGAGCAGGTCAACCCCAAGTGCAATTCTCAACTGCCTGCCTGTTGCCCTGAGCAAAAGGCCCAGTCTTGCTGCCTTGGCTTAGGGTTGCTTAACATCATCGCTGTGTGGACTGAGCAGGCACTTTTGTCAATGCTGCTCAGTGTCTGCTGCATTGACACCAAGTAACTCTCGCTGCTGCTAAGCCAAGGCAGCGAGCTTATGCAGGCTGCCTCTTGAGTTATGAGCCCAGAATTTTATGTTAACTAAAATTTATTATTTATATGCATGCTATTTTTTTATGATGTGCACAGATGATTAACCTACAGGGAACAAAGGTTTTGACATACTATAGGTATGAACGTATAGTTAGTACATGAAAGTTTGAATTCGTCAGAAAATTCAAATCCTGCTTTTGTTATATAACCATGGAAGGTAATCATTCATATTTTTATTCAGAAACAAAATCTGTTACATCGCTAACTACTGTATAACCACTATGATGAATATTTCATGTTCTAGGTCATTAAATTGCAGTGAGGTACAGTAATACCTGTATTGTTAATTTCAATTCTAGCTCCAACTGTATTAAGCCTGATGGGCTTCTGGAATTTACCAAAAAGCTGGAAAGTTACACAGCTGAATGCAGAGAATGTGTCAAACTTACCAAACTGTGTCTCTATCAGAATTGGCTGGACCAAGATGCTGCCACTGCTCAAGAAGCCCTATCAAGACTAAAAGCTATATGCAATGTAGTTAGTGATGCATGGGACTCATCACAGGCCTTTGCTGACTACATCAGTGTAATGTAAGAAGTACTTTAAATGGGGAGTGTCTTCTAATAAATCTGCTTAACATTTTGATTGGGATTTAGACACTATTTAAGCACCCGTTCTAAACAGTACTTCTGGTATTGTTTTGTGTTCAGATTCCTCTGAAGGGTACAGTAAATAGCGGAAATGTCTCATTTCCAAAATAACTTTTAAAAATCAGTAAAGTATGAGGTTAGCTATTATGTTGAATCAAGTTAACAACACAATAGCATTTCAAGCAACTCCTCTTAATGATTTTTAATTTTTCAGTATAACCCCAGTAATTTAGAGGACCTGTTGTAACATAAACACAATCCCTTAGGATTCTTTTCTTGATCATTAGTCTTCCTATACAAAGATTTCACAAACCTTTGTCTTTCTCAATATATGAAAATAGTTAAATAAAGCAAATGCTTTTCTGTTTTTGTAAAGATTTTAGTGTACCAGAAATTACTATATTAGAGCAAAAACAATTTTATAAACACATATACATTGTTTGTTACTTTCATCTCACATGCATACTGACATATGAAATAACTGATTGCTTCTTGTGATATATATACCCAATTGGAACAGTATCCTTTCCCCTTTTCCTTATTGATTTGTTGTAAAAGCAGATACCAATTTTTATTTTATAAGTGAAGATGATCCTGATCTAAAAATTGTTCCTGTAATAGGTTTAAAACTAAATGTTGTAATATTAATCCACTCGAGCAAATTTTAAAAATGATGTCATAATGATATGTGATAGCAAATCAACTTCAAGCTTTTTCTCTGAAAATGGGATTTGCTAACTGTTTGGGATTAAATAGTCCATCTGACCTATGTAGACTTCATGATACCAAGGCATTCTAGAGGTGAAAGATTAGTCCAACTTTAGTATCTCTGCTACTAGAATATTCTGTACACATTTAGCAGATTGACAGTAAAAGCTCAAACATACTTTTTGAGAAAAAGAATATTTACGATGGTTGCTTGTAACCAAATATTTTAGCGAAGTATTTGTGAAGATAGTCTGCAATACTTTATACAGATTGAGATGAAAAAACATCCAATCTTAATGTTAACAGGTATTTTTTAAAAAAAAATCATTTTTTTTAAAGAAAGAGCTTAAATTCCAGAAGATTGAGCCAATGGTCATGGTATCCCTCGTTGTTCTTCATGTGACTGATGATAGAAAGTGAAAGTGACCGCACCCTCCCAGGCAGTCTTGAGGACAGTGTCCTTGAGGCCACGTTTCTCAGCACAGTGATGCCACTGAGATAAATCAGAAGTGCAGTCAGATCCCTCTGGAGGAGGTCTGACTTGATGGCCATTCACACAGCGACGACATTTGATCCTGTAATAAAAAGTGCATTTGTATTCACCACAGTTGCAATCCATGACTTCATGCTATTGCATTTCAGCTACAGGACTTGGTGTCTGGCAGATTTCCCATGCTAGGAACAATATAAATTAGGATTATTTGATTCAAATGCTTCTCATAGCAATGGCTTTAGGTGCTGTGAACACAGAATGATCCTCTTTCAAAAGCCAGCAATGGGGGAGGGGGGAATTTATCTATGACACCCACAAAATCAATATTCTCAATTAGCGAAAATCCACTAATTACAAACCTTTACTGTGTATGTAAAATACTGCGTAAAATAGTAGATCATCAAACACTGTTTTAAGATGGTTCAGAGTACATTACATTTTTCTAACCTTTAAATTTGTACAGCTGATTGGTACACGAGTATTATCCCAACCGACCTATTCACCTACTCATGCAGACTTAAAATTTCCAAGGCCTAGTCTGTCAGAGCTGTACATTACAAAACTTAAGATAAAAAATTCAAATACTGGGTTTTACAAATGTGGGTTTCTATATTTATGCTAACTGCAACACTGGCTGGCTGTCAAAAATCTCTTATCACTAATGTTCAGATTCAGATTCAATATCTGTATACAGCTTACCTTAATCTTCTTTGTTTTGGTTTTTTTTAAAACAACAACAACATTTCCATCTATGTCCCCAAATCTTTGCCTATACATTAGTTATCAAGCCCTTCTGGGACCTACTTGTCGTGGGTATCACTTGTAGTGGTCTCATTAAGTGTGAACAGCTCTTTGAGTTCCCCTAGAGAGAAGTGTCTTTCCACATCCTGTTCTTCATCTACTACACAGCTGCTAAGTGCCTTCTTGTGTGTCTGCCTCTGGAAGATCTTTTCTTCAATTGTCCCTGTCTGCAAAGTAAAAAATACATCTGGTGACAAGTTGTTGTGAGACCTCTTTGACTCTTAAAGTCACTACACATTCCTTAACGTGATTTTAACAAACTAGTTAGCTTGAGCAGAAGCTGTCAGTCAAAGTTGACATTAACAATTCCCATCTTTCCAAGCACTAACACCACAAAACCTTAGTTAACTCATAAGAGTTAACTTTTATTTAAAACTTTATTTAAATCTTGTCTTTTGTCTGCCCAGAAATCAGATCTTTTATCATTTAAAGAAAAATAGTTTGTAAGTACAATCCTGCTTGTTACCCAAAGGTAGGCACTAGCATTATTTCAGGCTGAGATGGTGTTATTGTTTTAGATACATATTGTAGCCTTACAAGTTCGGACTACATGTGCAAATAATTCTGAAAGTTGCAATCCCAACCCTAATTTGGGGAAGGCTGCAGCAGCTGTTTTTAGATAAGGTCTTGGCAAAAGGCAAGACGCTGTACATCTCTTATTATAAAAACATTTCAAAGATAAAATCAGACTCCTAGATGAAAAATAGAGAAAATGTAATGTTTCTGGTGAACTGAAGGATAAGCTATCACTCGCCTATCTCAAGCTACTAGTCTGAAGCACTAGCAATTTCTTTCTGAATAAGTAAAGGGTTCTATTTGGTAAGATTCAAGAATGCTTATATAATTCACCTATGGTATCTTTTGGACATGTTACCTTACAAGATAAGCAACTCTAGCACAATAGCATTTTAGATGCTATAGTGAATTGGGTGGTAAATAAATTTGATTAATAATAAAAATAATAATAATAATACACCTGCTACAAACTTGTTTCTTCCCTGCAAAAGACTCAATGCTTCATGTTGCATGCTCTAAGATATTAATGTGAACAGTGAGTTACATAGATCAATCTTACTGAAAGTAATCGATAGATATAGCATGTCTTCTTTTGGCCGTCTCTCCACACTCGGGCCATGGCTTGTTCATCATTGGCTGGATTCCAGTCAGGATCAAACATCACAAGTCTGTTTGCTCCAATTAGATTTAAGCCACACCCCCCAGCTTTGCTACTCAGCATGAAAAGGAATTCAGGACTCTATGAAATCAGGGGGGAAAAACACCAAATTATCAAGCATAGGTGACAGCTAAATACATTTATCTGTGGAAAAGCAAACCTCAAAATTAATTGCCTTATCTTGGAGCAAAATTAAGGGGACACAGAAGTTTCACACCTAGGGTAATGGGCTGGATGAAATGTCACTTCTTCTCAGTCTAAATCAGAGATGCAAACTGCAGTCATTTTCTGCCCCTCATGGCTCATCTCCAAATGAGCAAGCTTTCACATTTGAGGCTGTTTTGTGTCTTTGTAAATTTCAGTTTATTAAGGACAAAATGATTACTTTTGTGTGTGTGTGTTTGTGTGTGTGTGTATACACACACACACACACACACACACACACAATCTATGCAATTATGGTTGCTACCTGCTCTTTAAGCAGGAGCCAAAAATCCAAGAATGTCCACAAACTACACATCAGGTAGTACAAATATATCTGTAACTAAAGGGGGAAGATCGCCAGATTTGGGTCACCCTATTGTTGGGGGCAATTAAGCTGACTTTGTAATAATGCCGCTGGGGTGTGTGTGAAAGCCCTAATAAGCAGGCATATACATAGAATGAAGGCTACTGCTAAGCTTGTAAGCCGCCCTGAGTCTTCGGAGAAGGGCGGGATATAAATGGAATTAAAAAAAAAAAAACCCACAGTCAGCCTCCCTTGGGTTAAATGAGTCTGTTCTTTGCTATCTAGACTCCAGGCCCTGGGAATGAGTCTTGATAGAATAATTTGCTTGTGTCTGCTGATTGTTTTGTAAAGCCACCACATAGTAGGGAGGCCACTACAAAAACAACGATCTCATCCGATTCCTAGAGTCCAACCTTACCAACAGAATTTCTGTTACTGCTATTAAAGCACGCACCCTTTTATGCAGGAGTTATGGCTTTTTGCAAAGCACATTGAAACAAAATTCCTATTAACATAATACTGCTTTATAGTCACATCCCCTGAAGAATAGCACTTTCAGTTAAAATTGACATTATATAAGGACAGGGGCTTTTGTACTAAAAATCTCCAGATCAGAAACTTCACTTACAGAAAGATCGTTGAAACGTTCCACTATCTTTGCTCTCTTTTTAATGGACATGGTGCCATCCAGACGGACGTACAAATACCTGATACAAAAACAGGACATGAAGTTTAATATAAATATTTAAATAAAAATGACGTCCCCCCCCGTATCAGGAAAAAGATTCTCTCGCTCTCATAATTTTCATTCGCCCATATATAAGTTGAACTCGGTCATCATACCTCCTATTTCTGCAGAGTTTCTCAAAAAGGTCGAGGGTCTGTGTGTAATTGGACACCAAGACTACTTTATCATTACTGGTGCTTCTAGTAACTGCCAGAATGTAGTCCAAAACCAGCATCTTTCCTGGAAGGAAACAAAATGAGTGCGCGCATATTTTCGATAGGGCTGAGAAAACACCTACTTGTCCAGGCGGAGCACAGATTGTTCTTGCAAGTGATATTTACCTGAGAGCTGAGGCTCTAGAGACTTAACACTATAGCCAGATGGAAACAACTGCACAGCTCCCGCAAACCCTTCTTCCTCTTCTACGCACTTTTCATAAATCAAGGCAGGGTCTGCAGAAGAATTCAAGAGTCACTGCATAGGATGTGTGGCTGCCAAGTACTCTGTTTAATCAGAGAGAGTTGTTTTAAGTGAGCCTTAAAACAATGGGGAACCTCCACGCAATACTATTCCTTTTCTTAACAGATACAGCCAGAGCTGCAACTCACAATAAATAGGTTAACATACAGTACTAAATAAAAAAACTCTTTGAGAGAGGTTGAGTAATTTTTTTTTACTTATCTAGATTCAATGCTGTGACCAATTCCACACTGGCTGTTGTTGTCCAAAGATTACCAGTTATAGATCTATAACAGCCTTCCTCTAATGACCTCTAACGCTTTGATTTCTGCCGTAACTCCAAACTATCCGGATCTCATTAAAAAAAAGAAGAGGCATATTTGACTCAGGTTTTTAATGCACGAGCAGATTATGCAACAAATGAAGGCTGGTGAATGATGACATCGGACACAGATTACCCATAATGCCGATTAATTTCAAAATAGAAATTTAGGCTCAATAAAATGGCAGCTGGAATCTAGGTTACTAGAGCTGCAAAGCAGCACATTCCTTACTTTACAGTAGCTATTTTTAACCCAGTAACACCACTTTTGTTGCCTTCTACTATATATGTTTAATTTTGGACTCCAAAAAATTATTTCAAGGATAAAGAGACTTCAGTAATAAAGAAGATATATAGCTCAGGGTTGAACTGTTGGGTTCTTGTTGTTTGCCGAATTTGTTTTCTTGCAGACGTTTGGTTTGCTAGCTGTTTATATATACTAGCTTGCCCTACTAATCTTGGTGGGAATTTGGCTTCCTCCTGGGTGATTATTTGCCTGGAGCTGTTTTCTGTGACTACTAGGGAAGATACATCTTGGGTTGTTTGTTTCCTTCCTTGATTTGGGGTTGTATCTTTTAAGTGATATGTAGATGAGGTTTATCTATAGGTCTACTGTTGCTTTATTTATTTATTTTATTTTATTAAATTGATATGCCGCCCTTCTCCCTAAGGACTCAGGGCGGCGCACAACAATAAAAATTAAAAAAAACATAAAATAGAAAATTTAAAAAAGAATTAAACAATAAATACAATAATGATATGACAATTTTAAAACCAGCAAAAAGCTAATTAAAACCGTGGTCAGTCCAGGCTTGATTTGCCTCAATGCCAAACTTCCATAGATTTTTAGATTTGATTTATTCTAAAACATTAACAATTTCCCAGTTGAAATTGTGATTCAATTTATCTATTTGTGGAGATTAAAGGATTTTCATCAATGTCTTCTCACGGCCAGAAGATCTCCAAGGTCCCTTCCACCTCTGTTGTTCTACTCTGTTCAAAATGATGTTTGCCTTCTGCCTGTCTGTTTTACATTTTAGCTGTTGCAGTCCATACGCTAGTCTATATTGTAGATGAGTCCTGTTTTTTTCTTCTTTGGTACCTGGATGTTTAAACTTGCTTAAGAACTTTTGAAGGGATTTTGTTGGTCTGCAGGAAAACAGACAAACCTCAGAAAATATCAAGAACCCAATCAACCAGTTTCAAGAATATACTGTAATTTGCTTACATGGAAATTTAATATCCAAATGTTATGTACATAAGAGCAAAATCAAAGACCCAGAATTATGATCCTGGAAAATTTTAGAGACGAGAAATATAGCTTGGAACAATTTCTGTGCACAGCCATGCTCTAAAGCTGGGGTCTTCAAACTTGGCCCTTTTATGACTTGTGGACTTCAACTCCCAGAATTCTTCAGCCAGGCATGCTGGCTGAGAAATTCTGGGAGTTGAAGTCCACAAGTCATAAAAGGGCCAAGTTTGAAGACCCCAGCTCTAAAGAATGTGCCCTAGCACTAAAGACACTATTAATACACACCTTTCTGCTCATTATTCAAGCACAAATTATTCAGATTCATATTCCGAAGCCTTCAAGGACAGATAGTTTTCTTGTTACTAACTTTGTCATATTCCAGGAATATGGGCACGAGATGGGAATAGGATGTTGCATAAATATACATAGACTTAATTGTCAGAATTACTCACGATTACAGAGCTTCTTCAGAGATGTGATTGAAGAGAGAGAAGAAACATTCATCTTCCCCTCTTTCAGATCTTCTGCAGGCTTTGCTTGCATCAGAAAGTATTTGTATAACTCTGCTTGAAGGGGAGTCAGCCTGGAGCGGAAGAGAGAGAGAGAGAGAGAGAGAGAGAGAGAGGGAGGGAGGGAGGGAGGGAGGGAGGGAGAGAGAGAGAGAGAGAGAGAGAGAGAGAGAGAGAGAGAGAGGAGAGAGAGAGAGAAAAAAGAAGAAGAAATTACTGATTTTATGACCACTGAACTTTAGATCATTCTAAAGGTAAGTCGTGTCATATCTACAATAATATGATTTACCTTCAAGGGAAATATGATGCATGATTAACCCAGCTGTGAACCCATCAGCCTTTTTTTTTTTGCTACCCAAATCTAAATACTAAAAGTATTTGCTAGTATTTGTAGTACTTGAAACTCAGTAGGGAAAGGAGAGGAAACCTAGCGCTCAATTGACTTTGGTTGGAAATCAGGTAATTTCATAAGCCTTCAAGAAACCTATTTGCTCAGTTTTAGAACCTTAATGAAATTAATGAAATAAAATTAATTCTATTTTGGTTGGAAATCAGGTAATTTCATAAGCCTTCAAGAAACCTATTTGCTCAGTTTTAGAACCTTAATGAAATGAAATGAATTCTGTTTCTGGTTGGAAATCAGGAAACCTATTTGCTCAGTTTTAGAACCCTAATGAAATTAATGAAATGAAATGAATTCTATTTTTGGTTGGAAATCAGGTAATTTCATAAGCCTTCAAGAAGCCTATTTGCTCAGTTTTAGAACCCTAATGAAATTAATGAAATGAAATGAAATCGATTTTTAACAAATATTCTCAAAATTGCACTCATTTTGAATGTCTCATAAGGAGTCTCAAACAATGTCTTTTTTTCTGGGCACACGGTACAGTTCTAAAGAAAAAAAATGAGGCTGCAATCTCCCACCATTTTTATTTTCTATGAATATGGAATGGAATTCTATGTGTATGGAATGTATATAGGGCACCTACGGGGTTGAGAGCCACACCTTCAAACAAATGGTGGTAGTAAATGGTGCTTTGCGGCATGTCCGTTTCCTGCTTAATTGGCTTTCTGAATAAATCTTATGAAAAGCTCATGTGAGACAGAAAGCCTTGTGGGTACCAAGAGTGCTTATGCAAGCAACACACTGCAGCCCTAAGGAAAGTTGAATTTACACTTCAAGAAAACACAGTGAAGTCAGTGATACAAGTTAGTTAAATGAAATGGCTCTGGTTTCAGTAGAGCTGCTCTAAGCATGAACAAGTTCAGATCAGACCAACTATATTTCATTTGTCTCATTGTTCATAAAGTTACCACATCCCCACTCCATCATTCAGGGACCATATACAAGTAAATGCAGAAAAATCTAAATCTCTAAACAGAAAGATCTCCCCACCACATTTATGTATACTGTCATTTTTTTGAGCCTTACTTCACCAAATATTTGTATGCAACAGGTTGCCAGCTGGCTTCCGGCTTCTGAATTCAAGGTGCTGGGTATTATCTATAAAGCCCTATATGGCATAGAGCCTAGCTACCTGAAAGTCTGGCTGTCTCTGGGTATCCCGGTTGGCTTACTTTGAATCCCCTTAGTTAAACAACACCTTTCTCTTATTTCATCTGCCCTTTGTAACAGCTTCTCCCCAAAGATCCATATGGCCTCCCCCTTGTCCACCTCAAGCAATTTTTAAAAACCTGCTTTTCTCCCCACGTCTCTGGTTAGGTTGCTTGGACAGATCTTTTTGTTGGAGATGATATTGGGAGATGGGCAATGTAAAATGTGATAGACAGACAGACAGACAGATCTAATGTATTGCCATTTAATTTTTAGACACCTGTCATTTGGGGTTGGGTAGCCTACACAATTGAAGATAAATAAATAACATGCTTATCTGCTTAAATTGTGGAGAGGTTTTAATTGTTGAAATTGCCATTTCATCCACGTGTGTCCCTACTACTCCTTTAAACCAGGTTCCTTATGATAATACATGCATAGGCATTTCTGTGTTATTGTAAATATATGTATATATGGCAACAGCCAGTAGGATGGAGATCCTAGAGGCAAAGAACAACAACAACATTAGCTGGAGTTGCTGTTGAGGAACACAGACACTTGATTCAAAGCTACGCAACACATTGACTGCTTAAAGTAGACAGAAAAGGAATGTGGGGATTAAAGGCAAGATTTGTTGTGGTTTTTAATTTGTTAATGCTGATCATTTTGGAAAAAGTGCCATTGTGCTTTGAAACTAGAGGAATATTAATTATTGTCCTTTAATCAAGCAAAGTGGATAAGGAATGAATGTTTCATGTCTAAAGTAGTAGTTTTTTAACTGATTTGTGGCCAGTCTGCTTAACCACTGGGAAAGACATACTGCTTACCCATCCACCCTCTTGCAGAGTTTTTCCCAGTAGCTCAGTTTGCTTCATATGCAAGAAAATGTCCATTAATTTCAGTTCTGACAATTCTAAATATAATATTCACGATAGCTTCGATTATGCTAATTCTGTAGAAATTATTGAAAGATTAACCAGACCTTATCAACAACAAAAGTGACTGTTTTGCCATAGTAGCATTAAATGTAACATATAATACCAACCATAAAGTTTTTAATAACTGTACTACGGTTGTGCTATACCAGGGGTGTCAAACTCAATTTCATTGAGGGCCGCATCAGCATTGCAGTTGCCCTCAGGGGGCCGGGTGGGTATGGCCAGGGTGGGCGTGGCCTACTGGGTGGGCGTGGCTAGAGTGCGTATGGCCTACTGGGTGGGCATGGCCAGCTCTACATCATTCGCATAAAGGGTGCCTATGGGGGCCTGGGCAGGAGTGGGACAGATCTGAGGGTCTCTGGCAGAAGGAGGGTCTCTGGGCCAGGGCCAAGGCAGCGGGGGCTGCTCCCTCACTGTTTCCAGGATGGCTTCGTGGGCCACATGAAACCACTTCGCGGGCCGGATCCGGCCCCCGGGCCTTGTGTTTAACATGTCTGTGCTATACATTCAGCTTAAATTCAAAAGCCTCAGTAGACTAATGAATCCCTTTCCCTTTTTACATTAAGCAAGAAACTTGTTCCTCATTATACATCTTGCCCTTTAAATTTATACCTGCAACACACCACCTGCTCAATTTTCACTGGCAAGTATTTGGAGAGAATATCTGAAGTTCTCCTTATTAGACATCTAGAAAGGAAAGACAAAGATAACCTTAATATTGTTAACACCATGGCCTAAACTCCTGACTAGATTTCACCAATACAATATTTCTTCCTAATGCTAGTAGGAAGACCTTCATCCAGAATATTTATTTATTTATTTATTTATTTATTTATTTATTTATTTATTTATTTATTTATTTATTTATTTATTAATGGGACTTATATCCCGCCCTATCTCCCGAAGGACTCAGAGCGGCTAACAACAATAACATACAATAAATACAGAAATTAAGATAAAATTAAAATTAAAGGCCTCTGTACAATAAATTAAAATTAAAAATTAAAATAAATTAAAATTAGAGTTAAATATTTAGAATATTTAGCAATACATTCAGGGTTCCTTTTCTGGTAAATGCATGGAATTTCCACAGGAGAATAAATGCTTTCCTTGATTGAATCTTGCTAACTAGCCACCATCGAATCAACTTTCTTGCTGATTTGATCCAAATATTCAAAAGAGAAAGTAAAGATAGCAACACACTAAAAGCAGGACAGGTAGTCCTCGAATTACGGCCTGTAAAGTTACAGTGGCCTCGGAAAGAGTGCTTTAGAGCTAGTAAAGCACATCTGGCCATTATAAAACATTGTGCTGAACCCATCATTTTGGGTGGTTAGCAACTGGCTTGCATTTACAACTTGCCAAGCACCCCAGAATCAGCTCTACTGCAGCCCCACAAAGGATTCCCTCCCCCCCCCATACACAAAGGAGGCTGCAGGAATGGAGCTGAAATCTTTGAGATTTCAACTGTTTCCATAGCCCACCAAAATATTTGCCCCCTAGGCATGGATTGGAGCTAAATTCCACTGATGGGCTGTAGAAACATTTGAGAGTGACAGACTGCTATGTGGAGCTGAAATCTTCCCAACAGGCAGCCCTTTTGCTTTGTCCACTTAACAGCCACAACTGGTAGTGCTGGGATTATGGTTGTTAAGCAAAGCAGCCACATGACAACTTGGTTCGTGACTGCTTTGCTTAATGAACGAGATTCCGGTCCCATTTGTGGTCCTAAGTCAAGGATTACCTGTAGTGTCATATGATTACAGAAAAAAAAAGTTAGGGCTATCAATTCTGACTTGCAAAAATGGGACCTCTAGGTGGCAGAATGATACAGAAAGCTGTAATTCTGTGCTATCATCTACTGGTTGTCTGTATTTTTACAGCCCAGAACTGGTACTTATAGTTTTCAGATGAAACATACAGAAAAATTGTATATTGGTGATTTAAAGAGAATGGTTGAATAAGCTGAAGACAATCTAAAGGTAAAACGTAAAGGTTCCCCCGCACATGCGTGCTAGTCGTTTCCGACTCTAGGGGCCGGTGCTCATCTCCGTTTCAAAGCCGAAGAGCCAGCGCTTGTCTGAGGACGTCTCCGTGGTCATGTGGCCGGCATGACTAGACGCCAAAGGCGCACGGAACACTGTTACCTTCCCACTGTAGTGGTCCCTATTTTTCTACTTGCATTTTTACGTGCTTTCGAACTGCTAGGTTGGCAGAAGCTGGGACGAGTAACAGGCGTTCACTCTGTTACGCGGCACTCAGGATTCAACCCGCCAAACTGCCGACCTTCTGATCAACAAGCTCAGCATCCTAACCCACTGAGCCACCGCGTCCCTTGAAGACAATCTAGGGTAGCAATTATCTCACCTTTTTACAGAATGAGGATAAGAACTTAAGAGGGGGGGAAAAGAAGAAAGTATTCTTATAGAGAAAAAAAGATGCTCCTCTTCACCTGTTAACAATACTGATCAGCTCTTTCAGTCTCTCCTCTCCTTTTTGCCTTCCAGCCTCACTTGCATCTGCATCCCTGCCTTTCAAAATGGGGATTTCAAAGTGCTTTTTAAACTCCTGGGCTGTTCCTGTACAAAAACAGAGACATTTCAGAATTAAGTATCTGCTGCCCTAAAAAACATCCTTATTCCCACCCAATTTTCTTATTACATGAAACCCGGGATTCCTCAGTTGAAAAGAAGAGCGGAGAGAACTTTCATTACCTAACGCTTCTGACATCAAAACCATTGTTGATACCACCTTCGTAATTATTGACCTCTAATAAACCTTACAGTATATATTTCAAAGTGTGATGTACTTTACCGAATGTGTTATTCAGGGACAGGGAAGCAATAATGGAGCAATCTCAACCTAGGGCAGCTAATTAACCCACAAGCCCTCAAATAAAACTCCTCCATTGTCAACTTAGATAGAAACACTGTGTAGGTAATGCAGATAGAGCTTTGCTTCGACCTCTCTGTGCTTTCATCATTGAGAAAAGAACTATGATAACCAAAGCAGCCATTTTTATGCAGTATCTGGCAAAACAAAACATGTTACATCCGTACGAGCCCTGATGGTGCAGTGGTTAAAGTTGTGGTATTGCAGGGAAACTCTGTCCACAGCCTGGAGTTCAATCCTGAAGGGCTGAACGTTGACTCAGCCTTCTATCCTTCTGAGGTCAGTAAAATGAGGACGCAGATTGTTGGGGGCAATGTGCAAATAATATTTATATTGTAAACTGCTTAGAGAATGCTGTAAAGCACTATGGAGAGATATATAAGCCTAAATGCTGTTGCTATTCTCCTACACAGAGAAAGGAAGCGTTCCATACAGAACTAACCAGAGAGTGAAATCTCCATGATTTATCCTTATCCATTCAGCTTCTCTGTGTGGGAGGAGGCTGGGGGGAATTGTTTCCTCTTCTTGTACAGAGAAAATATATGATGTAACAGAGGTTTCCGCCCAATGAATGAGACTCCCCAAGCTCTTAGCTGTCTGCCATTCAACCCAAAATGTAAGTAAATTATATATATTTAATCTGTCATTCTTTCTCTATGGCTAGCCAAAGCTATTTAATTTAAACTGAGATTGCCAAGTTAGGGTCTTTAATTTAGATGATTATATTATTAAAAAGTCCCCACCTAGAATGCCTGAGTTGACAAAATGTACTAGACTGAAATATTCAAGGAGATCATTTTGAATGGGAGTGCCAGAGATGAGTACCCGGCGTGGCGTATTCAAGCTGTTGAGAGCCTGGTATGTTTGGTTATCTGAGTTTTTCAGCCGGTGCCCCTGGAAAAAAAAAAGATTGAAGACAAAAAAGATCATCAAGCATGGACAGAAAAAAAAAGTATTTTTTAAAAGGCCAGTTAGTGCCAGGAAATTATTCCAGCTCAATAATGCAAAAAATAGGAAATATATTAGATGCACAAATGTTCATAGTTCAAAGTAACAAGCTGTATCATTCGTAATGTATGTGATTAAATTAAAATTGATTTATTGGTTATTGATTACACTGCTGCTAGGGTTAATTAATTAAATCCATTGTGTTTCTCATTTAAAAGATGCTAAAAAGGCTTCTAGTTCACTGTACAGATAAATACTCTTCTATCACCAATATTAAAATATATTACATCCTCTTCGTGCTACTATTGCTCAGGTCACAGATGTGATAAAAAAATGCACACTTCTTTTCTTCTGATCTCCCGTGAATATGCGAAACATATTTATTTTATTTTATTTATTTTAATTCCATTTATATCCCGCCCTTCTCCGAAGACTCACGGCGGCTTACAAGCTTAGCAGTAGCCTTCATTCTATGTATATGCCTGCTTATTAGGGCTTTCACACACACCCTAAGCGGCATTATTACAAAGTCAGCTTAATTGCCCCCAACAATCTGAGTCCTCATTTTACCTACCTCGGAAGGATGGAAGGCTGAGTCGACCTTGAGCCTGGTGGGATGCGAACCTGCACTAATTGCAGGCAGCTGGTGTTACTTAAGGAGGCATTAGCCCACTGCTCCACCAAGGCTCTGAAACATATACATGTTTGGCAGGCAAAAAGATCACAGGTTCAAATCCGTGGAGTAATAATTGGCACTGATCCTATCCATCTTAGCCACAGAATGGTCAGTTTAAGTCAGATACCATTAGTTTAAATGAATTCATTAGTCCTGAATATATTTAATAGTCATGGTTCGTTTCTTTCAAAATTATAGAATCAGATTTATTCTATATTTAAGCAAGGAAGAAAGTCAGCAATGTGATAACTACCTCATTTCACCTTTCATTTTTAAAACCCAATATAAACAGTTTAAAATTTCCTGGACAGGAACTGAGAAATCATGTTCTGAAGTCTACTTTAGAAGAAAGGGGGGGGGGAAAGCCCCTTATAGTAGTATTGCCAACAGCATCGATCTTTTCTTCAAACAGGATTTAATTCTCAACACAATTCTTTAATTTTTTCTTTCTGTTCCTCCAGCCAAGCCTATTGTACTCACCTGGTTAAGCAAAGCCTACCTGCTTTATCTTTCTGCTATCCTCCTGGTAATGAAAAACGGGCTGAAGCACAAATTAATTGAACAAGTCTGTGTTTTGGGAGACAAATTGCTAAGCGCATTGATTTGTGCTTTAGATTGTAAGCCGCCCTGAGTCTTCGGAGAAGGGCGGGATATAAATGGGATTTTTTTAAAAAAAAGTCAACGAAAGATACAGAAAGGCTATGGAAGACTGTACCAATCAAGGTTGCCAATGAGCCCCAATTTCATTATAGTGGGAGAAAACACTGAAGGAGGCTTAGATGAGCAGATCAGTCTTCCACTGGGATAACTATTCTGTAAAGCTTTGATTTGAAGATTTGATGATCAGTTTGGATTTTGCTTAGAAGTCCGAGCCTCTATGAGTTTTGCCCATATCCATTATATCTATTCCTTTGTGTAATTTTCTCATAAGGAAAGCGGTGGGATTTTCAAGGTGACAGCCTTTTCTGCCCTTGTGTTTTATATTTTTACTACCTGCACATCAGGCTAGGGAGTTATCTGCCACAGTTTGCCAATCCACTAGTCACCTTAGTTATTTTAAGTTACACGCAGAATTAAGAAATGGCTAACTAGTAGAAACAGAAATTGGAATTAAAACTGGAAGAAACACCAACAAGCTCAGAGGTGCCGATGATACCACTTTGACAACCAGAAGTGGGAAAGAATTAACGTAAACCTATGCTAAGTATGGAAACGGTTTTTTTTTAAAAAAAGTTCAGATAAAAAAAACAAACCCACAGCACCACACCCTAAGCTTACATCAACAGGGAGAATCCAATGTAAATAAGTGGAGAAGAAGTAGTAAATAAATGTTACCTTCCTATGCCTAAAAAGTTCCCAAGGATGGTGATTGCAGTCAAAGAATAAAGGAATATCTGCTACTTGGGAGAAAGGCTATGACAGATCCAGACAAAACAGTCAAGGTTTTTTTACCAGTGGTAACATGTAGCCAAGAAAATTGGATTCTCAGAAAAATAAAATTGAAGTATGCCTTAGAATTGGGATTCTGGAGAAAAAAGTCTTAACAGTTAACTTGCAAGTGCAAAACCCATTCTCTCGCTGCTATTTTTTTTTTAAAACACGGCTGTTCCAAGGAACACATTACCTCATCACATATGACCAACCCAACACTCCCTTTCTTGAGAGCTTCTGCGTGGAGACGGAAAGTTTCATAGGAAATTATCAGGATGGGGGATGGGATTCTACGGCCTCGCTGGTTCACGAATCCAACTATTAGGGGAAAAATAAAAATGGCAAAGGAATAAAGATAAATAAGCTATTTAAAGGCAGAAATAATTTAATAAATACAAAGGGAAGTAATTGAAAGGAATCTTGCATGCAGGCATTAGAATTTCTTTAAATGAGGCTTTTACACTTTCCATCCCTGCTCTCCTATAAATCTACTTTCTGGTATTCCCCCACTCTTGCATTGCTTTGGATCTGAAAATCACTGTGTAGCATTCAATTATTCAAAGTAACTCAACAGACTATTGCTGAGTCAGGACAGAAGCTCTTGCCTATCAACCTTTCCTTAATTAATCATGTACTGTTATCTCTCTGCCTCTTCCTTACGTTGGTTTAGGATCAGATTTTGCCATTCTCAGAATAAACCCATGGATAGCAACATACTTAAGTCTCATTTATTTCAATGGGATTTTTAAAATCAATCTGAAGAGCGCATCAGCTGATATACTTTTTTCTACAGTCTCTGCTGTTTCCTAATTCATAACTACAAAAGTTGCTAATTAAACCATTTAACTTAACCACGGCAGCCATCCTCAGCACAGTGTGCTAAAAAAAATCCTATCACTATATGGTTTAGTCTAGAACTTATCGACAGTTCAGTTAAAGCACTCTCCTTGCTTTCCAACAGCTGCATATATATATAAATAATAAAATAATAATAATAATATTGTGTACCATTTATACCTAGCTTGTTGTCTATATCCTGTTTAGAGCCTCCATCAATAGCCAGTGGCTGGATTCTTCCTCCAAGCCATTTACCCACTTCATTGTACCAGTTTTTCACCAGACTGGAAGGCGCAACCACGATTGCCTTGTCAATTTCAGGCTTACAGTCTGGACTTTGGCGCAAAAGTGTCCAAATCAAAGTGATACATTGCAAGGTCTTTCCTAGACCCATCTCATCTGCCATGATGCAGCCATGACTTCCGGGGATCCGACGACTCGTAACACATTCCCACAGGAACTTCACTCCCTGTATGAAAGTGCTTGAGTTCAATTTAAACAGGTATGCAGAATATTAAACATTATACTGAGTTATCTAACTAAATTGTAGAGCCGAATATCTAACAATTTACAGGAGCAATGAACAACTCCACACAGTGGAAATCACGTACTCAGCCAGGAGATTATCATTAGTGGAATTCAAAATTACAATATTCAAAAGATCTCAAACTTTCAAGAAGCATCACCTGTGCAAACAGTGACCAATTATGCCTTTCATGTATGGACTACAACATCAATTATTTTACTTTACAATTATTTTACTTTATTCCAAGCAAAAAATGAATCAAGATGACAAACTAAAGAAAAACAATCAGTGAAATTGCTACCATAGTTACGCTTCATCTTGTAATAGTTTGCAGAAAAGCTGCCATGCCATTATTTTCTGTAGGAACATGACTAGTACAGGCAGTCCTAAAACTTAATGACCACAGTCGAGACTGGAACTTCCATTGCTAAGCAATGCAAATTGTTAAGTGAGTTGTATTCAATTGTATGACCATTTTTGCAATAGTCAATAAGTGATCTGGCTTCTTCCAGAAGCCCTGCAACCATCAGACATACTTTCCGGTTGCCAAGAGCCCAAATTTTTATCCCTTGAGCATAAGGAACCTTGCAAGGGTTGTTAGTGCAAGGACTGACTGAACGTTATTTTTTTCAACACCACTGTAACTTGGAACGGTTGCAAAGCAAATGGTTGTAAGTTGAGGACTGCCTGCATACACTAGATCTAGCCACAAGAAAAGTAGGCTTTTATTATCATTACAGTAATGACAATTTCTACAGTCGAGCTCCTAGCACTTCCTTATAGCTGCCACCAGTCACAGATCAAATTTCATTTACTGCTTTAGTGTATGTTGGGGGTGGGGGGGGGGAGGAGAGAAAGTGTGAGAAATCTCCAAGTTTGATTCTGGTCGACATAGGAACTCAAAATGCTTTAGTCATAATGAAAAATGTTGCCTTCCCCCCTCCCGCAAAGGCGGGAAGACATAGGAAAGTATGGAATAATCCCTATCCCTCTCGGCTCTTTCAGGTTTGATAGATATTATATAGATATCAATAACTGCATACTGCATAAGCTCAGTAATGATCTGTTTATCTATAGATACTGTTTTTCAAAATATGCCTGATTTCAATCAAATCAAAACAAGACGTAATAATATAAGCAGAGTACTGCTGATGTATGTCTTAAAATTGGGGAAATCATGATGTACGTCTCTATTTATATTTGTATATCGGTATCTATATCATAGTTGAATAAAGTTTAAAAAGTAAACAAAATGAAAAGATTTTGAAATATTTTTTTGATAGGTATTGATCATGCTTCTCAGATTAGGGCTTCCCCTAGGACTAGCAAAGCAGCTGGAACCTCTTTTTACAGGAATTACAGTGTCTTTAATGGCTGATTATACTATGTACTGCTATAGTTACCTTCCTACTGTACTCACCTCTCTCTGATGAGGTCGTAAAACACGGCTAAGACAAGGATCTACCACAACATGAACAGGCGTTTTATCCCTTCAGGAAGCAAACAGAGCACAGATCTAAGGAAATATAAACCTTAAAGAGATATTCTGGGAAATATCCTCAGGTGACGTGGGGATCACTACTGCCAAAGTATTAGGCTTGTATAACATAAGTTTTACTAGGCTCTCCAGAATTCACTGGAAGTAATCCAGTTCAAAGCTAATACAAAACTTAAAGAAGCTTAGCGTACATCCAGCAGCTGTTTTAAGCTATTTCATTACCGGAGTACATGTAATTCAGAAATCGAAGACTGAACATATTGTGCATTACAGTTGGTAAATAATGATTACTAACAAAGTATTTGATCAATTTCATCTGCAAGTTTACAGCACATATTCGTGCTTCTCTGAATCCATCATCTAATCTTGAATTTGTCCTATTTATTTGTTAAATTTATTTGGTGCCTATAGCTCACCATGGAGCTAAACAGAGAAATGGAAAAAAGTGTAAACATAATGGTAATAAAGTAACTGAACAATAAACAATGAAAACAATACGAGAATAAAAGATGGGGTGGAGGTGGAGTTTGCTATCAATCTAGTAGCCACCTCCAGTGATACTCCACCATTGGGTCCCCCAGACCAACCAGCCGAGTCAAGTGTCAGGGCTGTTTTGGAAGGATAGGAGGGTGGGGACAGATCTCACCTTGGAAAGTTGGCTATTCCAAAGGGCAGGCATTATGGCAGAGGAGGGTCTTCTCCTGGATTTCTATATTCAGAGTTCTTTGACTGATGGGATCCGCAGTACACCCTCTCTGCTAGCATGCCTTCTCCTAGTGAGATGAGTTGGTTCATCAGGTAGCCTTGACCTATGCCATTAAGGACTTTAAAGGTCATAACCAACACCTTCAACTGCATCCGGAAGCAGATTGGTAACCAGTGCAGTTCGCAGAGCAGAGGTGCAATATGGGCCATTCTGTGGGCCCCCAAAACTGCTCTTGTTGCTGTACTTTGAACCAGCTGAAGCTTCTGAATGGATTGCAAGGGTAGCCCCATGTAGGTCACACTGAAGTAGCCCAGATGAGAAATGACCAGGGCTTGAGTGCAGGGAGTCAAAATCCAGGAAGGGCTGCAGCTGGTGTAGAAACCAAAGCTGTATAAAGGCTCTCTTAGTCATGCCCACAACCTGCTCTTTGAACAGGAGTAGTGAATCCAGGAGAACCTCTAAATTGTGAACTGAATCTGATTGGGGTAGTGCAACCCTATCTTACAAGAAATGACTATTTACACTAAGCTTACATATCAGTTCAGGGTTTAAATTTAAATCAAATCCTAGATGAAAACCAACTTAAAGTGACTGAAAAGTACTATCTCTGGAATAAGCTAAGTGTTGAAAACGTACTTGTCTACTTTCAGTTGATCGTGAGCACTCAAAGGTTGGGGTTCATATAGAACCAGAGCCCCTTCTTCAAAAGGGTCATGGAGAGCATGCCTAACTCCTGCACGTTTGATGCCCAATGCTCTCAATCCCAGGGGGCCTGAAAGATGATTCAAAGAAAATAATTAATGTAACCATTTTATTTTCAATATATGAAATCAAAACTGAGATTTCAGTAACATGTGACTTAACTTTCAAGGAAATTGAGCTCTACATAAAAAATACATTATCATACCTGCTTTCTGGAACAAGGTCCTCTCTGAAATACCTAAAACACCCAGTTGGTTCTCCTGGCCTTAAGTCCTTATTGGATGTGTTTGGCATGTGTTTTACATATATTTTGGTACTGTGGGGTCAGATTGTCTATCTCAGACATGTCAAACTTGCGACGTCACGCGACGTATTGGAACTTTTTCCCCATTGCCGGCAATGGGGTGGGCACGGTTTCTTTATGATGCATCCAGCCCATGGGCCGGCAGTTTGACACCCCTGGTCTATCTAGTCAAGTGAGGTCCATTGCATTTAATCTTCTTTTTATACCCACATGGTTGGTGTGGAGTCAGATGAAGAAGACTAAATAAACAAATGAATTACACTTTATAAATAGGATACTGTATCATTTTCATTAAGCTACTAACATTTTCATGTGGCCATGTAAGTAGAGAGCAGCAGTCATGAAAACCTGGAAGTCCATTCTGCATCTCATGGATGCAGCCACTTCAATTGAAAAAGGGGACTAGCATTAATGTCCTTTAACCTACCAAAGTCTCTTTGACTAGCATGAATAAATGTATATCACCGATCCAAGGGGGTGGGGGAGTGACCTTAGTTACAAGGCCAATGCTTGAATTACTTGTGGATTTTAGGCTGATTTCTCAGATAGTTCTGTTTATATAAATGAAACAATAGGTGACAGATTATGCTAAGAATCCCTTTTGTTTTGCTAGTATTATAGTCTATTATGTGAATTAATGATTTAAAACACAAAAAAGGAATATCCATAATGAAACAGAAAAAGTTCTAAGACACATAAACAGGTTTGCAAAGAAAATTGGGAACCAATTCAAAACCCAGAGCTTAAACACCAATGAAATTCAGTATAATCATATCTTGGAAGTTTCTAGGAGAGAGTTGTAAAAAAAACTAATATCAAAGCATAACAAAATACAGAGCATCAAGATGGGAAAATTCTAAATAGGACTTTGCTTACACTATCTGTCTCAGAAAATAAATATGACATGAAAATGATTAATTTATAATTTGGTTATGTTTAAAGTTAAACAAGTTCAGGTTTTGTTTATTAATTTTTGTCCTTCCTTTATTACTTTATAAGTACCTCAGGGTAATGGTCGTACATAATACTCTTTCCTCCTCCCCCTTTTTCCCACATCAACAACCCTGTGAGGTGAGTGGAGCTCAGAGAGAATGACCTGCCCAAAGTCACTCAGCCAGGTTTCATGTCTAAAGTGGATGGGGTTAGAATTCAGTTTCCTGATTTCTAGCCTGGTGCCTTAAGCCACCAGAGGTAGGCAACTTTGGCTCTTTTATGACTCGTGGACTTCAACTCCCAGAATTCCTGAGCCAGCTGGCTCAGGAATTCTGGGAGTTGAAGTCCACGAGTCATAAAAGAGCCAAGGTTGCCTACCCCTGACCAGACCAAACTGGGTTTGGTTTTGTTTTCTGGCAATTTGACATCATTTTTTTTTGCTTTGATTTATTCCTATGTATGAGGTATATTAGTAATCTACCAGTAACGTTAATGCCTTGTGACAGTACAGGTAGTCCTCAACTTACAACCACAATTGAGCCCAAAATTTATGTTGCTAAATGAGAAATTTGTTAAATGAGTTTTGCCCCATTTTACAACTTTTTTTGCCACCTTTGTTAAGCGAACCACAGTTGTTAAATTAGTAACACTGTTGTTAAGTGAATCTGGTTTCCCCATTGACTTTGCTTGTCAGGAAGTTGCAAAAGGGATCACATGACCCTGGAATGCTGCAACCGTAAATATGAGTCAGTTGTCAAGCATCCAGATGTAAATCATGTGACCAGGGGATGCTACAATGGCCATAACTGAAAAATTGTCATAAGACACTTTCTTCAGAGCCATTGTAACTTTGAATGGTCAACTAAATGAATTGTTGTAAATCGAGGACTACCTGTAGCTTTCAGTTTTTTCTTTTGTACTATAAACACAACAAAATGCACTTTTTGCCTCAGACCAAGATTTATAAATGAATTACTATGTAATTCAAGTAAAACTGCAATTTCTCCACATCATGATTTTTGTGGACTTAAAGAAAATCATATTTAAAATGAAGATTTGATGCTTAAAAAAACATTACCTGTATAATTTGGAATAGGAACCTTGAAAGGTTTTGATAAAATGCTGCGGATAAAGGCTTCCTAGGATTTAAAGTGATATTCATTAAAATATCATTTAGGCTCATCAATAAGTAATCTTAGAGAACATTACACTGATACCATTAAATTTATGTTAAATGCACTTAAAATTGAAGAGACATGTGTTATTAATTATAGTGTGAAGTTTGAACAGATCCTGCTATATGTGATTTATATCTCATTCCAAGATTTAAAAAGTCCAAATCTTTTTTCATAATATATAAAATATTCTAAGGCAAGAAATTTAAGAGCAACTTAGATCTCCCATCATACAAGTAATATGTGAATTCAACCTATGATGCAATCTCTTTTACCAGAGTCATTAATAAAAGAGATATGATCCAATAAAAGTAAAAAAAATGTGCCAAATCTTAAGAATGCATAAATAAGTCACTTACATGTTTACTACCATCAAGGCAGTAAATTCGATTGGTTAACTGAGTCAAAGGTTTTCGGAAAGGAGATAAATAACATTCCTGGATATCAGCCTTAGTGTTATGTTTCTGCCTCTTTGGAGTCTAGAATAGATCAGACAAATTGCATCAAGATTTGGCTGCCTGCAAAGAAGCATAACACTTGAGAATCTACCCATGAACTTTTGTTTTTTAGCAATATGTAAAGCATGGCAACAAACAGCTGCAATATCAAATGATTATTACTACTACTACTTATTGGAACTTCATAAGCACTGTAAAGAGAACTATAAAAATCTAGTTGTAAAACATCTTTGTTCACAGAACAGCCCATATCAGAATTTATATCTGATTGCTTCATAGTCAGATCTGAGTAGATTTGACATATCACTCATCCATAGAGTAGGTCTAATTTCACAGGGAGGATTATAAAAATTTAGAGAGTTCAGTAAAAGAAAAGGATAAGACAACTGATTAAAGAGTCACCTCTAGTCAGCGCCACCCTGAAAACCTCACATTGGCCCCTTTGAATGCCCTGACAAAAGAGAAGCAGCATTTAAATGAAGTAATTAAGAAAGGATACTTACTGCTTCAGGATACCAGTCCTCATCTTCTCCAGAGCCATCACCTCCAGGTTTTCTCTTGGCCAGCTGACTGGGAGCTAAACTTCTCCTCTACAAACAGAAACAATTAAACCTGTTTATTCCGTAGAATACATTGTCCGTAATTCAGAAACATATGAATACATTTATGAAATAGTTGGGCTCAGGGCTTTTTTTCTCATAGAACGCTCAGAACGGAGTTCCAGCACCTTTTTTGGATGGAACCCTGTAGGTTAGGCAAGGCAGGTTGTATGACATGTGTGAGTTCCGGCACCTTTTTCTTTTACAAAAAAAGCACTGGCTGGGCTATACCTCTTAGAACACACTTATCATCTAACAATACCAGTCTAACAATGGGCAGCAGATGGCAGCCATGGCTCATAGGGTCTCTGTGCATTATGCATCAATTGCATCTGTTTCTGAATTGGAAGCCTAGCTCACAATCATTTATGACTTAGACTGGATTTATATGTCTTAGACTGGCTGGATTTTTGCACTACACTGTATATGGGGTTGCCCTTGAACACTACCCAGAAACTGCTGCTGTCCAAAGCCCAACCACACAGATAATAATGGGCACACCACACTATGCCCATCTATCATAACTCTTTTGTGAGCTGTATAGGCTCCCAATAGGCTCCTGGGAGCAATTCAAGGTGCTGCTAAGGTAAAGGTAAAGGTTCCCCCACACATGCGTGCTAGTCATTTCCAACTCTAGGGGCCGGTGTTCATCTCCGTTTCAAAGCCGAAGAGGCATGGCTAGCAATTCCCGTCCCAGACAGTCCCCACTGACGGTGCCTCCTGTGATTGCTCATCCGCCCGTAGAGCCACTCTCGTCCACTTCCGCTTCCGGGATTTTACGACCCTCCTCCTCCTCCTCCTCCTATGTCCGAGGACGTCTCCGTGGTCATGTGGCCGGCATGACTAGATGCCAAAGGTGCATGGAACACTGTTACCTTCCCACCGTAGTGGTCCCTATTTTTCTACTTGCATTTTTACGTGCTTTTGAACTGCTAGGTTGGCAGAAGCTGGGACGAGTAACAGGCGCTCACTGTTATGCAGCACTTGGGATTCGACACGCCAAACTGCCAACCTTCTGATTGACAAGCTAAGCGTCCTAACCCACTGAGCCACCGCGTCCCTAAGGTGCTGCTAGTCACCTGTAAGGCCCTACATGGCGAAGAAACAGGTTACTTGTGGGACTGACTCTCCCAGTCATCTCTGCCACCCGGGAGGTGGCACAGAGTGGGTAAGCTCCAGCTTTTCCTCTTTCAAACAATCCCACCTAATGGGACCCAGGATGCATGCCTCATCAGTAGTTGCATCTGTCCTATGAGCCATGGCTGGCATCTGCTGCCCATTGTTAGACTAGTATTGTTAGATGGGTTCAGATGCCAACACCCTCTTGGCCCTCCTCAGAGCCCTAAAGTTCTGGTTCTCCTAGGCACCAGGTGAAGATAGAGGATCTGTAATGTACCTACAGGATTTTAACTCCAGCCTCAATTGCGTTTTGTTTTTGTTTGTTTTTTTTAGTTTTTTTGGGGGGTGAGGGTTAGTGGTTCATTAATTAATGATTTTTTTCTCTTTGTACACTGCCTAAAATCACAAATTCTGAGAGGGATGACTTTAGAAAGTTTTAATTAATAAATAATAAATAAATAAATAAACCTTGGGAGCGCCTTTCCCTGGGGAACACACACATCACCACCCCCACCACCCCCACCCCGCTTACCATGTTCTCCCTGGAGAGCAATGTCCCATCTGCGCACAGCTTTAGGGACAGCCAAAGAAGACGGGTTGCACCGGCGGCATTTAGAGTCCCAGGAAAGAAAATTCGTTCAGGGAAGGCGAGAAGGGAAACGACCACCCAATAGCCCCGGGGACAGAGCGAAATGCTCCAGAGAAATCACGAAGCTTTGCGAAACAGCTCTGGAAGGAGAAGGAACTGCTGGCAGCAGCTCCTTAAGCTACAACGGAGAGGTCCGACCGCGGCGATTAAATAGCGGAGCGTCGGGCGACAGCTCTCCGGCAAAAAAAAAGGAGGCGGGCGGTAGACCACGAAGAAGATCCCGCAAAGTCTCCCAGCAACCGGGCTCGAGAAGAGAGCCAGCAACCGAAGGCGCTGGTTCCTCTTTTTTTTTTTTTCGTTGGATTTGCCGCGCAAAGGGACCCGGCCTTTGCCCCGCCCCTCAGCTGAACCGAGGCACGGCCGATCGCTCGCCGATCAGACAGCTTGCATCGATCAGCTCTAGGTTCCTTCCAGGCGGAAAAGATCAGCTCTTTTAAAACGGTCCTCAGCGTGGAAAAAGGAAGGAAGGGAGTGAGCAAGCCAGCGAGTTTACCAGCAACGGTAGAACTTTGAAAACTTGGCAACTTTGTTGTTGTTAGTTGCGAAGTCGTGTCCGACCCATCGCGACCCTATGGACAACGTTCCTCCAGGCTTTCCTGTCCTCTACCATCTTCTGGAGTCCATTTAAGCTCACGCCTACTGCTTCAGTAACTCCATCCAGCCACCTCATTCTCTGTCGTCCCCTTCTTCTATTGCCCTCAATCTTTCCCAGCATTAGGCTCGTCTCCAGTGAGTCCTTCCTTCTCATTAGGTGGCCAAAGTATTTGAGTTTCAACTTCAGGATCTGGCCTTCGAAAGAGCAGTCAGGGTTGATCTCCTCTAGGACTGACCGGTTTGATCGCCTTGCAGTCCAAGGGACTCGCAGGAGTCTTCTCCAGCACCAGAGTTCAAAGGCCTCAATTCTTTGGCGCTCAGCCTTTCTTATGGTCCAACTTTCACTGCCATACATTGCAACTGGGAAGACCATAGCCTTGACTATACGCACTTTTGTTGACAGGGTGATGTCTCTGCTTTTTAGTGTGCTGTCTAGATTTGCCATGGCTTTCCTCCCGAGGAGCAAGCGTCTTTTAATTTCTTGGCTACAGTCCCCATCTGCAGTGATCTTGGAGCCCAGGAAAATAAAATCTGTCACTACCTCCATTTCTTCCCCATCTATTTGCCAGGAATTGAGAGGGCCGGATGCCATGATCTTGGTTTTCTTAATGTTTAGTTTCAACCCAACTTTTGCACTCTCCTTCTTCACTCGCAACAAGAGACTCTTCAGTTCCTCTTCACTTTCTGCCATTAGAGTGGTATCATCTGCATATCTTAGGTTGTTGATATTTCTTCCAGCAATCTTAATTCCAACTTTTGATTCATCTAGCCATGCCTTTCTCATGATGTGCTCTGCATATAAGTTAAATAGGCAGGGCGACAGTATACAGCCTTGCCGGACTCCTTTCCCAATTTTGAACCAATCAGTGGTTCCGTGTCCAGTTCTCACTGTTGCTTCTTGACCCGCATATAGGTTTCTCAAGAGGCAAATAAGATGGTCTGGTACACCCATCTCTTTAAGGACTTGCCACAGTTTGTTATGATCCACACAATCAAGGGCTTTAGCATAGTCAATGAAGCAGAAGTAGATGTTTTTCTGGAACTCTCTAGCTTTCTCCATGATCCAGCGTATGTTGGCAATTTGATCTCTAGTTCCTCTGCCTCTTCGAAATCCTGCCTGTACTTCTGGTAGTTCTCGATCCACATACTGCTGAAGTCTAGCTTGTAGGATTTTAAGCATAACTTTACTAGCATGAGAAATGAGTGCAATGGTGCGATAGTTTGAACATTCTTTGGCACTGCCTTTCTTTGGAATTGGAATGTAAACTGATCTTTTCCAATCCTGTGGCCACTGTTGAGTTTTCCAAATTTGCTGGCAAATTGAGTGTAGCACTTTTACTGCATCGTTGGCAACTTTATAAGATTCCAAAACTTCCAGAATTCCAGCTGGGAAATACTGAGAGTTGAAGTCACACATGTTAAAGTTGCCAAGTTCGAAAACATTGGTTTAGATCAGAGGTCTTCAACCTTGGCCCTTTTATGACTTGTGGACTTCAACTCCCAGAATTCCTCAGCCAGCATGCCTGGCTGAGGAATTCTGGGAGTTGAAGTCCACAAGTCATAAAAGGGCCAAGTTTGAAGACCCCTGGTTTAGCTCAGGGGTCTTCAAACTCGGCCCTTTTATGACTCATGGACTTCAACTCCCAGAATTCTTCAGCCAGCATGCCTGGCTGAGGAATCCTGGGAGTTGAAGTCCATGAGTCATAAAAGGGCCGAGTTTGAAGACCCCTAGTTTAGATTGTGCAGGATTGAAAGGCTTGCGAGGCACCTCAGTTAGGAACTCGTGGGCTGATCGTACTGGACATGTCATCTTCTGTAAAGTTATTGTGAGACTAATGCAATAAAAATCGTATTTGAATTGGGATGGGATGGGAATATTTCAATTTGTCTAGTATTGGAGTGTATAGCCGGCTTGGCGCAGTGGTTAAGGCACTGGGCTAGAAACGGATACTGTGAGCTCTCGTCCTACCATAGATTCGAAGGGATATATGGTCGCGGGCCAGCCCATTGCCCTAGGAAGCAGGCAGTGGCAAACCATTTCTGAAATATTGCAGGGAAAACTGCAGGGATTTATCCAGGTAATCACCAGCAGTCAAAAACTGACTTGAAGCACCACTATCTCCATTATTATTTATGCTAACACTGGAAATATTGAATAGAAACATCAGACAAGATATAGAAATTAAAGGACTGGAGCTAAAAAAAGAAAAATATAAACTACAAGCATTTACAGATGACTTGGTTTTTATATTGGAAGATAAGCTTGAAACAAGGACTAAACTTATTTATTTATTTATTTATTTTATTACATTTATATACCGCCCTTTCCCGAAGGACTCAGGGCGGTTTACAGGGTGATTAAAAAACAAAGATACAAAAGTTAAAAACAAATTAAAAAAAATATATTCGTCCCTGCATAAATAAAACCCCAGTTAAAATTAAGATTAATTCTCAGCCTGGGCCAGAGAGCTCGAAGAGCCAGGTCTTCAGGTACCGGCAGAATGAACGGAGGTCGGGGGGCAGTCCTCAGCTCCACTGGCAGCTGGTTCCAAAGGGCAGGCGCACCCACTGAGAAGGCCCTATCCCTGGGTGTCGTCCGCCGGCAATCTCTTATCGGTGGCACCCTGAGAAGACCTTCCCTGTGGGAGCGCACTGGACGAAGGGAACTTGATGCCGGCAGCAGGTGTTCCCTCAGATATCCCGGACCCAAGCCATTTAGGGCTTTATAGGTCATCACCAGCACCTTGAATCTCACCCGGAGGGCAACCGGGAGCCAATGCATGGAGAAAATAGAAAAATTTGGAGAAGTGGCAGGATTGAAATTAAACAGAAAAGACTAAAGTGCTAACAAAAAATAATAACAGAAAAACAAAAAAACCAACTAGCAAAAAAACAACAACCAAAATCTTCAAATAGTTAAAAAAGTTAAATACTTGGGAATTTGCCTAACAGCAAGATGTGTAACAATAAAAAAATAATTACATAACATTGCTAAAACAAAATTGGATCTGGAAAAATGGGAAAACTTATATTTTTTAATGCTGGGGAGAATAGCAACAATGAAAATGAATATCTTACCAAAATACTCTTTCTATTTCAAACGATTCCTGTAAGACTGGGAAAAGCCTTTTTTGATGAATTGAATACAACAATACTAAAAATTTATCTGGCAAGGAAAAAAAAGCTAGAATTATACTGAAAATGCTACAAGAAGCGAAAGAAAGTAGAGGATTTGGACTGCCAGACTGGATCTTATACTACCAAACAACTATTTTAACATGGCTTAAAGAATGGATAATGATTAGAGATAAAAGAGTATTGTACCTAGAGGAGCATGACCTACAAATTGGTTGGCATGCCCTTCTGTGGTATGGGAAGAATAAAATACATAGATACATTCAAAACCACTTTATAAGAAATGCACTTCTTTTAGAATGGGAAAAAATAAAACCGAAAATTTATATCAAGATACCTGGATGGCTTTCAACAATGCAAGCATTTGTTTACCCAAATTTATTTAATTACGACAAAGTTGTGACCTATAAAGATATCTTGGACGATGAAGGAAAATTGAAAGACAGACAAGATTGAGCCTTGGTGGAGCAGTGGGCTAATGCCTCCTTAAGTAACACCAGCTGCCTGCAATTAGTGCAGGTTCGCGTCCCACCAGGCTCAAGGTTGACTCAGCCTTCCATCCTTCCGAGGTAGGTAAAATGAGGACCCAGATTGTTGGGGGCAATAAGCTGACTTTGTAATAATGCCGCTTGGCGGGGGCCAAAAGCCCTAATAAGCAGGCATATACATAGAATGAAGGCTATTGCTAAGCACATTGGTTTGTGCTTAAATTGTAAGCTGCCCTGAGTCTTCGGAGAAGGGCGGGATATAAATGGGATTAAAATAAAAAATAAAAAGATTTATAAAAACAAGGTATTGATCTATCATGGTGGCCATATTTGCAAATCCAAATGAGATATGAAAAAGATGTTAAACAATGGGATTTTATAAAGAACAGACTGACCAGATACTGTTAAAAACAGATGAAAAGTTGATTATAAACATCTGTTAAGCTTAAAGATGGAGGAACAATAAGTAAAAGAATGATAATATGGGCAAAGAACTTTGGATATAACATAGAATTAGAAAACTGGCAAAAGTTATGGGAAAAAAATGTTAAATTAATGAAAGCAGTGGCATATAAAGAAAACTTATATAAAATGTTTTACAGATGGCATATGACACCAGTGAGATTAGCAAAAATGTTTTAAAGTACTTCAAACAAGTGTTGGAAAGACCAGGTACTAATTACCATATCTGGTGGACATCCCCTAAAGCAAAAAGATTTTGGTTAAAAATACATTTATGGTTGGAGAAGATGACTAAAAAACAATAGACTTTAAGCCAGAATTATTTTTGTTAGGAATAATAGGAGCAAATTATGAGAAAGACAGTATATATTTAACTCTACATGTACTAACTGCATCAAGAATTATATTTGCCCAACATTGGAAAAATGAAAAATTACAAACTGAAAAAGAATTAAGATAATTTTAGAATGTGCAGAAATGGACAGATTGACTTTAAAGATAAAAGAGAAAGAAGACTCAGTGTATTTTAGAACATGGGATAATTTTTATCAATGGCTAGACGAGTTAGAGAAAAAAAATGTGATACGTAACTTTGAATATATATTAGCAAGAAGACCATCGAGCGATTAACATATTGTTTATTATAATTAAAAACTAATTGTTTTTTTTAAAATACATAAACCCAGACATTATGCTGTTTGCTAAACATTGAAAATGTTACTTTAAAAAAAAACTAACCCTAACCCTATATATATATATCATATATCACATGTGCAATATCAGCGATCTCCCAAAAGGAACAATTGTACTTTATTAAACAAAATGATAACAGGCTATAAGGTATCAAAAAGCATAGTGTAGTACAATATCGAAAGAATTAGTAGAGAAACAGGGTTCTGTTTACAAGCTTATTGTAGCAGTTTTATTACTAGTTTTTTTGTGGTTGGCTTTCTTTGGATATTGTTACAATTTTCAATAACCAAATGTTAGCCATTAGGTGTTTGAAGGGGGAAATGAGGTAAAATAATAATATAAATACAAATTATTATTATTTATTATTATTATTATTAATTTTATTTGTATACTGCCCTTCTCCCGAAGGACTCAGGGCGGTGAACAGGGCAATACATGTTAAAAGACAAAATACAAAAATTAAAAGAGATTAAACAAATGCCCACAACTCTTACAATAGATTAAAACACATTAAAAATAATAAAAACCCAACCCCATCCCATCAGGCCAGGCCAGCTTGTTCGAAGAGATATGTCTTTAGATCGCGCCGGAAGGAGCGCAGGTCGGGTGCCATCTGGAGCTCAACCGGAAGACGGTTCCATAAATCCGGCGCGCCCACAGAGAACGCCCTCCCCCTGGGGGCCACCAGTTGGCATTCTTTGACCGGTGGCACCCTGAGGAGGCCCTCTCTGTGGGAGCGTACTGGGTGGAGGGAAGTTGATGCCGGCCGCAGGTGCTCCCCAAGGTATTCCGGACCCATGCCATGTAGGGCTTTGTAGGTCAATACCAGCACCTTGAACTGGGGGAAGCAACTTACACCAAATAATAAACATATGACTTAGCTTGGAGAAATCAGTATGGCTTCTACAAAAGAAAATATTTTCAGTAATTGCCTCCCACCAAAATCCCTTTCAAGTCAGTGTTGACTGCTGGCAAATGCTTGCAGTTTTCTTGGCAAGATTTCAGAAGCAGTTTGCCATTGTCACTGACCCCAGGTCACTAGCTGGCTTTGTGCCTAAGCTGGAACTAGAACTCCTGACCTCTCAGTTTCTAGCCTGGTGCCTTAACCACTACTGTACACCAAACTGGCTCCCAACAAAGAACTAAGAAGCTTCTGACCAAAGCCTGTGTTTTTTGTATCGAAGACAGCACATGGAGGATATTGGGAGTGTAAATCAATATTTCAAAAGAATTCATCTAAGCATTGGTTATAGTCTTCCTACAAATCTTTTCTCTCAACCTGAGAAGACTGGTTGCCCTCCAGATACTAAGACACCAAACACTGAAAAAGGATTAATACCTTCCTTTTCATTTAGATATAATGTAATGAATGTGGGAAAATCCACTTCAAGAGGTTGAGACACTGAAGGGTTAAAGGAAAATCATCTGATCTGTCTATGAAGGTAGTAGGTGGAGAAAGAAAGGAAACAAAACACAAGCTAATAAGAAGGGTGGGTTTCCTTTCTTAGGTGGGTATTTATAAGAGGAGGGGACTCCATCTTGTCTTTCTCTTTTGGGGTATATTTTTCTCCTCAGAGGCTGACTGAAAATCAGGTAAGGGCAAAGCTAGTAGCATCTGCCCTAGAATCTAATAAATTGGAACAACGAATTAGAACAGATGAAGCTATACACTATATACTACACAATAGCCTGCATTCAATTTACTGGATTGAGATCAGGGCTACCGTATGTGAATTTGTTCTGGTTTCTGGGAGAGTCTGAGTGGAGGGAGCAAATGACAGAGATTAGACTTTTCAGAAAACCATTGTTTATTTGTTCTCTCCTTCTCTCACACGTGTATTTATTTTACATCATAAATTTTTAGTTTCCTAGTTGCAGGTTTTTTGTATCAATTTCTGAGAATCATTGCCCACAAAATTAATAAATGACTCCTTCAAAGTCCAAAGCATATTTTGTTCTCCTTTCAGCATGTTTGCAAAATCTATTTAATTAAAGTAAATCCACAAACTTAAGATATGACTGAGCATTGCATTTGACACACACCTGAATTCTAATATTGACAGCCACTCAGGAATGCTTCATTAATTCTGTGTAATTATATCTGACAATGTGCATTGGAGTCTCTGTTTACAGAGTTGAAGTCTCACAGCTGCCGTTTCCGAGGAAGAATTATATTTTTTTATTTAATGTTTGGCTGATGGTCTTTTGTGTCTTACTGGCAACTCTTTACATTCCCCAGGCAGAATAATAATGCACACATCTGCAAGTAATAAAGCAGGCTATTTCACAACTGATCTGGAGACAGTGGGCTGGATCCAGACTGACGGCTTCATCAGTGGAAAAAATAATTACATTTGCAGGTACTGTCTACACTCCAAAATAGGATATTCTGAAAGGGAAATATTTTTCACTGATTCCCCCTTGCAGGCCTCCATACTGCCTCTATGGGGAATTCCTAAGTATTCTAGATTTTGGGAAGCTACAGGACTAACCCCCAAATCAGCCCTTTCTACAATCAATCAAGTCGTTATTATGGACATGGACCAGCATAAGGAGGGTAGGGTACAGTCAATTAAAGAACATAAAAGGTGCATCACAGTCTAAAATATTTTTAAAGCTAAAAGACATAAAAACATGTATTATTTTATAACAATAGAATCTAAAAGTAGGGGTAGGAGCATTAGATGGATGCAGGGGAGCATAAAGATCAGTATATCTACCAAATTATAAAGTACTCTACGATGACGAATTAGATGCTCATTTAGCTTAGTTAATGGCACAGGTCATAATTTGATGGATTTTAAGCACTTCTGTGCAGAAGCTAGCAACGCCTCCCTGCTGCTTTTAGATACCTTTCTCTACAACTACAATTGTTAAGCCTGGATCCAGTCTGATCTAACTATTGAAATTTGCTTTGTAAATGTCAAGACCCATTCCCAAGTTTCAAAACAGCTAAGAGAAAATCATACTTTAGTTCATGAGGACAGGGGAAGATGTATTATTGCAAAGAAAGGAGGCTGTATAGCAACTCTTTATAAGGCAGATAGATAGAGAAGCAAATCCAGTGGATGAATAATAAGAGCCAGAAGAGTGTGTGTGTGTGTGTGTGTGTGTGTGTGTGTGTGTGTGTGAGTGTGTGTGTGTGTGTGTGTGTGTGTGTGTGTGTGTGAGAGAGAGAGAGAGAGAGAGAGAGAGAGAGAGAGAGAAAGAGAAATTCTCCACTAATATTCTCCACTAACAGAACTCAAAACAGTTTTTAAGCCCTTTAAGATGAAACATGCTCTGAGTGTTCAGATAAAGAGATAAAAAGATATTGTAGAACAGGAGACAGAATAGTGGCTCCCTAATGGGCAGAAAAAAAGGAACGCAGTGGCTCAGTGGGTTAGGATGCTGAGCTTGTCAATCAGAAGGTTGGCAGTTTGGCGGGTTGAATCCCGAGTGCCGCGTAACAGAGTGAGCGCCTGTTACTTGTCCCAGCTTCTGACAACCTAGCAGTTCAAAAGCACGTAAAAATGCAAGTAGAAAAATAGGGACCACTATGGTGGGAAGGTAACAGCGTTCCGTGCGCCTTTGGCATCTAGTCATGCTGGCTACATGACCACGGAGACGTCCTCAGACAAGCGCTGGCTCTTCGGCTTTGAAACGGAGATGAGCACCGGTCCCTAGAGTTGGAAATGACTAGCACACGTGTGCGGGGGATTCTTTACCTTTTAATGAGCAGGGAAAAAAATCCATCCATGCTCTATGAGAAGTCAAAAAGAAATCATAGTAATAAATGACTCACTACTATGAGGACTTAAACATACACTGACTGTACTTAATTGCTTCTGAAGTGTACATTTTGTCAAGAGCAGGGCTCAAGGACACAACAGAACTTCCGTTAGTTATCAAAATCCACTGACAATTATCCATTCCCTCTGAAATATATGAAAGCACTACAGCTGTCTCACCACATATTTTGAAAATCACAGAATGTCAAGACCTTGGGATTTGGGTGTTATTTTCATTCAACCTTCCCATGCCTGAAAGACAATTGAAAGGAGGAACAACAATATAAAAAGTCAGGGACTCACTACATAAATAACATTGATAGAAGAGATTTGGTTTCTGGGTTCATGATCTATGTATTAAGATGACAAGCTACTGCCACAAGATGCATTACACACCACAACAACTTGGGGACTGGGACAATGGTAGCTGCTTTCAAGCACGATGATACACATGCCGTTTGCAAGGAGATGTTAAAAATCCTTGTCAGGACCCCTGCTAATTGGTCAGCACAATTCCTAACCACTATCCCCAGCACCCCATCTGGGCCTGCGGCTTTGCTGGGATTCACAGCCTTCAATACAGTTCTCACTTGCTCTTCAGATAAGGTGAGTTGCTGAAAATCAGAAGGCCGGCCAGCAAAGGCTACGGGGTCTGGTCTTTTTACCTCGTAGCGAGCGAAGAAGATATTCAGCTCCTCAGCCAACGAGGCATTGGTGTTAACCATGCTCCTCGTATTGCCCTTGTAGTTGGTTAAGTGCTGCAGTCCCTGCCATACTTGCCTCAGATTGTTGTCTGCTAGGTGGTTCTCCACCTTGTGTTTATATCGCTGTTTCACCATCCTAATGCCTCTTCTAAGATTTGCCCTGGCCTCTCTGTATGTGTCCCTGTCCCCTGCCTTAAAGGCAGAATCCCGGGCTCTCAGGAGTGTTCGTATCTCTGCAGTCATCCAGGGTTTACAGTTCCCGTAAACACTAATGCACTTTTCTGTTTTGATCAGGCCTTACCTCGAGTATCACATTCAATTCTGAACACAATCCTTTAAGAAGGATTCAGAGAAGCTATGCTTCATGAAAGGATATTGTAGGTGTGGCTCGTGTTTCACCTTGAGAAAAGATAGCACTGTTCAAATACTTGAAAGGATGTCACATTAGAAAGTCCTCTCTTGTCCCAGAGTTCAGGAATAATGTGGAATAATGGATTTAATTTCCAGGAAAGCAGAATCAGATTGAATGTTAGAAACAGGTTCCTCAGAGTAAAGAGCAGTTTGACAGAAGAATCAATTATCCTGAAAATTGGTGGATTTTCTTTGAATGTGCTGAAATGAAGGGTACTGTGGGATGCTTGGGTTTAGATTTCTGCACTGAATTGGGGGTTGGACCTCATGGCTAAATGGTCCTTTCCAACTCTAAAAGCCAACACATGTTAATGAAATATTTAAAATGCTTAATGGTATCCCGTGATTATACACGTTCCCCTCCTTTATTCCTAGGCCAGATCGTGTAACTCAAGACTAAAATGGTTATTTGCACACTAGTCCTGGCAACTGCCTGGATAAGCCCCTGCATTTTCTAGGCAAGATTTCAGAAAGGGTATGTTATTGTTTCCTTCCTAGCACTGAGAAAGTGTGACTGGTATAAGGTTATTCAGCTGGCTTTGTGTCAAAGGCAGGACTAGAATTTATACTCTCCCAGTTTCTAATCTGATGCTTACATCAGGTACAGAAACTGGCTGTCTTATTTCCTCTTATATATTTTTTTTCAGAGAAGCTCAATGTGAAGCATATGGTTTTTGACCTGGTTTCACATCCACCACAGCTTTGAGATCATTCTGAGAAATGATGAGCAATACCAAAGATTGCCAATGAACCTCATAGCCCATTCAGCATTTGAACCGGTTACTTTGTAGATGTAACAAAAACTTTGTTAACCTTTTATTACTTCCATCTCTGAGAACTTCAATTCCGTCTACTCTGTTCTTGCTGAAAATGAAGGCATTGCGGTGTATATGTGTGGGTGGAATGACATTGTCACTTTCAAAGCACAATATATCTTACCACAGAATATGAGTGAGGGATACTTTTTAAAAAAACTCATCCACATATCTAAATCAAATAGAGATGGTAATGTACCATAGTGTAGTTTTTAGATATTCTTGTTTCATAGAAAAAAGTATTTTGAAGCTAGCCTGAGATATTAAATCCAAAAAACTGGAAAATGTTTGATAACATTGCTCGCCCTTCTTTTTTATGAAAATCAAACTGGATTAATAAAGGCTCTATATATTGTAACAAATATATTTACATGAGCAGAGTTATTTTCCAGCTGGAGGCTACTGTCACTTATTGCTGTTGTCAAACAAAACAAAACACAAAAAAAGCCACCCAGAAGCGTAGTTACAAGATCCCTGCCTGTTTTTTTTAATTTCTTATATCTCCAAGCAGAAAGCAAAATATTGTTCTCTGTCAGCTAAATGGATCTCAGCTCACTGCTAAACAACAGGATTTTGCCATTTCATATCTTTTGCTCTTAGGTAACAGAAAATCCCATTAACTCAGTATGTTATTTCAAATAAGTTCATCATCTCATCTTCCTTCTTCAATGAGGCCGGAATAAAAGCTTCCTGACCAAGCTAGGGGATTGCTTGAGGAAGAATAAGTTGCTTGTTCTGAACTCAAACTCAATATCCTTGACAACAATGCATTTCTCCTGATTCAACAAGCACACAACAGAAGGATGGAATAGAGATCCAGTGCCAAATCCCATTATCCAAGGCTGGAACTCTGTGACCTTGAAGGAGTCAAAGTCTGGAAAATAGGCCTCTTGTCAGTCAACAGGAGTGCTGATTTTCCACCACCTTATCAGGTATTTAGGAGCTGAGGGCACAGGAAACAACAGTCAATAATTTAATAGCCATCAGCACCCTAATTAACTACTAAAAGATATACATAATCAGGCACCATATAAATACAACAAATAGAACAGCCCAGTGCACATATTCTGGAGAGACAGAAGTTCCCTGTTGATGGTTTCCAGCACAAGCCCAAAAGCTTGGGAAAATAAATCTTTGGTCCCAAGTGACCAACTCAGATTGGATCCTGCAACATTATCATGGGACACATATATTTGCCTTCATTCAGGAGACAAATAAACTGTTGTTCCCCAGGACACTTCCTCACAGGCCATATTACTTCAGACTAACATGATAGACCAGACTAAAAAAACAATGCCATATGGGTCAGAACTATTTTCATTCTCTCAAAGGTGCTTTTTTCAAAAGATAACTGGACTTCCTTGGTTTTTGCTTGAAGATGTTTTGCTTCTCATCCAAGAAGCTTCTTCAGTTCTGAATGAATGGTGGAGAATGGAAGGATTTATATTCCTTGCAGTCATCTGGTCATTGGTATTCTTTCTGAGAGTCCCTGAGGCCACTTGGAAGTGTATCTGTGCCCTCAGGGTCACCTGCATAGTGCAAATGGATGTGGAACCTTTTTGGAACTGCTGAAACTATTGTGTTGTACACAGGAGATAAGTGGTGTTGCATCCCTCCCCCACTGTTGAGAAAGGGCTGTTCAGTCTTAATGTAGGTTGCCTTTTTGACCCATCTTTCAAACCAGTGGTCCTCTCAGGGCTTATCTGAGACATTTAAATAATACAGGTTATTTTCTTGGCCAAGGGCCAAGTCCCTCTTATCTAACCATTGCCTTAATAGCAGCTCTTCCTCCTGTCCTTCAAGGCCATTCCCTAAAGCCTCTGCAGTTACAATTAAGCATATGAATCAATGGACACATGAACTGCACTACTTACTGCCTTCATTCTTAGTCTTGTCTGTATAATTTTCTTGACTAGTGACTGGAAGAATATTTTCTTCCTAGAAAGGCAACACATTTTCTTTTCCTTCATTGCTGATAAAGTCTGTCGGCACTCATGTCTTCTCTTTTCACAGCAGGAACCCGTAATGCAAGAAGTTGGAGCCCTGTTCAATTCAGTCTTCCTGCAAGTCTGCATCATGATCTGGAGATTAGCCCTTTAATAAAAGAAAGCTGGGCACCTGCTCCTCCACAGGAGCTACTTAGCTCCCTCTCTAATTTCTCTTAAAATAATTTCTGAAATATAAAGAACTGAACTGAAACATACAGACACACACACACACACACACGGACAGACACACAAACATCTTTTTTCTCTTCAGGTGCTGAAAATGTAGGTAAGTATTTGAAAAGCTTCATATTTCTCTCTGACAGACAAAATTAAGGCAATAAACACAGAATTTGTGGATTTAGTAAACTAAAATGTTCAGTAAAATTAACAGAACCATGGTACTGCAGGACTGTGCATTTCTCTGTAGATCCTGTATATTGAGTTGCATACCTGATTTTCAGGACAGTAGGAAGCACGTAAGGAAGAAACATGTTAGACAAATATTGGGAAAACCAGTCACAAAAGATAGTCAGGTCATAAATTTGTAGCTTCTCCTAAGGAAGGCATGAATATGCCCCACTAACTTTTTTAATGCAATGTATTCATAACACTTCTTTTGTCTCTCCCTCAGTCCAGTAATAAGGCAGATGAAGATCATTTTTTTTACTGATTCAGTATTTAAGTAGAATCTTCCCTCTTCTTATGACACAGTTTTTGCTATGGGTGTAATCTAGCATGCCTCATTGCCAATGTGGTTGCTGACGAGTGGGACTGGAATCTGCCGAGTTGCTATTGGCAACATTAAGATGCCAAGGGCATATTCCCTCCAAATTACTTTTGACTTGAATTGCAGGAGAGATTGGGCATTTGGCTTCTTGAGAGAATGTTAGATCTGTGCTATGAAGAAGGATACCTTAAGCTAGTAAAGAGAGTTGATGGTATTGTCAATTGGGTGCGCTACATGTTTTTTTGCTGTTGTCTCTATCAACAAAGAGTTCCATGTGGCCATAATTCTTTTTTTTTATTTATGGAGGAATAAGTGCCATTCTGTTTACTCCATTCTATATTCTTGTCACCCACAGGTTATTTCTAGGTACTACTACTTATGAGGACACAAGGAGACTCACTGCCAGTTCTGCCATTCCCATGTGGCATTAGTCAAAGATAAATCTTGTTTGTTACCAGTTTCGCCCTCCTCTTTCACGCCATTTTCTTCCTCTGATCCCATGACCAGTCTGACTAAGTTTATCATCCAGGCATTTCCTATATTTAATCACAGCCACCCCACATTATTGTGAGTTGTTGCTATCTACCAACATTTGGTGAGGGTGGAAATCAAGCTGGTGGAGTCCATTCGCTTGTTTGGCTTTAAACACCTAAGGACAGTACCAATCTCTGATTTTGTGTCCATGACAAAATAAGGCTTGGTTCATTCCATTACATAACTTTATAAATTTCTGTCAGTTCAAGAACTAGAGGTAGTCCTCGACTTACAATCACAACTGAGCGCAAAATTTCCATTGCTAAGCAAGACAGTTGTTAAGTGAGTTTTGCCCCATTTTATGACCTTTTTTGCTACCATTGTTAAGTGAATTACTGCAGTTGTTAAGTGAATCTTGCAGCAGATCTGCCTTCCCACATTGACTTTACTTGTTGAAGCGAGCTGAGAAGGTTACAAAGGGTGAATACATAACCCTGGGACAGTGCAACTGTCATAAATACATGCCAGTGGCCAAGTGCCCCAATTTTGATCATGTGACCATGGAGATGCTGCAATGATTTTAAGTGTGAAAACCACTGTGCTCTTTTCAGTGCCGTTGTAACTTCAAACAGCCACTAAATGAATGGTTGTAAGTTGTGGGCTACCTGCAGTGGAAATCACTTTAACCCAGCCTTTTAACACTGGTGGCTCAGTGGGTTAGGATGCTGAGCTTGTCGATCAGAAGGTCGGCAGTTTGGCGGGTCGAATCCCGAGTGACGCGTAACAGAGTGAGCGCCTGTTACTCGTCCCAGCTTCTGCCAACCTAGCAGTTCGAAAGCACGTAAAAATGCAAGTAGAAAAATAGGGACCACTACGGTGGGAAGGTAACAGCGTTCCGTGCGCCTTTGGCGTCTAGTCATGCCGGCCACATGACCACAGAGATGTCCTCGGACAAGCGCTGGCTCTTCGGCTTTGAAACGGAGATGAGCACCGGCCCCTAGAGTCGGAAATGACTAGCACGCATGTGCGGGGGAACCTTTACCTTCACCTTTATAGATCAGTACTCAAACTGGTATGTTATCATATTTGTTAAAAGTAAATGAATTCATACAAAGCATATGAGGAATGTTCCTGCCATACCTTTGAGGTCTGAAGTGGATGTGAAACCTAGAATATTCTCATTTTTGGTGAAAAGGGCTTAAGAGGTTTTTTCATAGGGCAGCAAGTGAAAGGGAAGAAAAAAGAGGTTATGATCTTCATCGTGTTTTGTAGTAAAGACGAATTTCTGGGTTTTAACAGCCACTGAAAAAGTGCTGGGGAGCAGAATGTTCTCTTTTGATCCATTTTTTCAGTCTAACAGAAAACTTTGGACAGATCAGTACATGTCCAGTAATATTGAAAGATTAACCTACTAGAGACTTGACTTAGTCAAGGATATTAATGGATAATGTTCTGATCTCAGTTTGTGAGTCACTGATGTTTCTGCAATCTGAGCTCAGTGTGCTCCAATAAAGCATAACTGTGAAGGGTAAGTTATTTCCAGACCCTCAGATAAGTCATAGTCATATACTCAGTTTATCTATAGATGTGCTCTCTAAAAGGAAACTACTCTGCTTCTTCTGTTTCCTTATAGCATCCCAGTCTCTGTACATATAAATTATAACTTTACTTCGTCATCATTTACTGACAGCTTGATTAAGTATGAATCAAAGTACAAAATATGGTCCTGAGGCTGTCAACAAGAGAGCATGACTGCATCTGACAATTTGCACAAGTCAAAGTTTACTGTACTATGCCAATATCCAAGGTTTAGGTATACTTTATTACTAATCTTGTATAGATATGGTTCTTGAGAACCCCCAAAAAGTTATTAATCTGGATAGTGACAATCAATCAATCAACAGTGCTATGAATTACTGCGCTACCCTTTTAATATATCTAATATAATAGACAGTAAAGGCTACTAAAAGAAAGAGAAGTCTTAAGTACATATACATCAAAGCAAGCTTGTCAGAATAAAAATATCTTGACCCTAGAATATCAATTACGGAGCTTGGTTAAATTCCACTGGGAAACCACAAAACAGGTAACATTCCAATATTTTGCCCTGCCATTAAGCACTTTATTGCTAACAAATGAGGATCTCAAATTGAACCAGAAGAAAACCAATACAAATGAACAGGATCCAAGAACAAACACTGAGAAACATTTTAGCATTTTCATTTTGCAATAACTCCCGTATTTGGACATTGGGCAGTCTTAATAAACAACATATACAGAGATGTAATTTGGAAGTGATCATAGCAGATATAATAATGGCCAAATCTTCCTTCTACAGAAAGACATACGACTAGATTACACTCAAAGCTGCAGAATAGCATTTGTTCACATCTGTGGGGTGACCAAGTAGCAAATAAAATAGAATAGAGCCCTCACAACAGATCAGAACAAAATATGTCATGCTTTTATCTTGGACCAAGGGGAGTAAACTATAGTAATCCCTTTATCATGCAACACAATTTCAATATCAAGGTGATCAAAAAATACATTGTATAGGGGACCCTGAGTGCCTAGGACAGTAGTGTCCCTTTGATTCCAATATTTCCCCCCCCCCAATGAATGGATGTTGTGTACAGAGAAGAAGGAGCCCTCTGCCTAAGGCAGGGGTAGGCAACCTCGGCTCTTTTATGACTCATGGACTTCAACTCCCAGAATTCCTGAGTCAGCTGGAGTTGAAGTCCATGAGTCATAAAAGAGCTGAAGTTGCCTACCCCTGGCCTAAGGAATAAGATTGGGAGGTGGTGGAAAAAGAAGGGGGATTGGGGATCCATAGCCACTACGATAGCCATGGATTTGATCCAGATCATCAAGAGCCTGACATATAATAGTGGTCCACGCTTTGAATCTAGTTTTCTTGCTGAGGCAGTAGAAGAGAAGGAAACTTGTCTAGCTCTGGGTTTCTGTTATATGTATGGCTTGCAAATGAAAAAGAGAATATGTTAAACAGGGATTTAAAAATGTAATGCCTTATTTTATAGGCAGTTAATTTTGATGAATGCTTATGAATTCAATCCATACATGTCTGGCATTGCTCTGCCCTTTTTTAGGACCATGGCTGTAGATTGTAGATTGTCTCCATCCATCTCTAGGTCTATATCTATTCATTTGTCTGAAATGATATAGGGTTTCCTGCCTGAGCAGGGGGTTGGACTAGATGACCTCCAAGGTCCCTTCCAACTTTATTATTATTATTATTATTATTATTATTATTATTATTATTATTATTATTATTATTATTATTATTATTATTATTATCATTATCATTATTATCATTATTATTAATAATAATAATAATTTATTTATTTATTTATTTCATTGCACACCCATACATACAGAAGCACATTTGTGTGCGATTAGTGGGTAATCTTTCAAGTAAATACAACATTGCTTTCACCGATCATGTCTATGATCCATGAAAATATATGCAATTTTAAATTAGTCTTTGAAGTATCACAAGCCTATTTGTTGCTTTTGTTGTGAATGACTAACACATTAACTCTGCTGAAATCTTGTAAAGAGCCATCTGCTACTAGAAGAATAAGTTCTTTGCTCTTCCTATTGTCAAAAGAAGGAGGGAAAATGAGAAAAAAAGCCTTAAGGAACTCTAAGGAAGCCATTCTTTTCAAATTGATCCTCCAAGTTTTACATAGGTTGGGACAGCTTTTGTATTCTATAATGGTTATGATTAACCTATGAAGATCTCAGAGTATGAAGAACTTGATTGAAGATGTTTTTCTTTTTTCACCTCCTAATGTGATCTGCTTATTATAAGCATTCTTCATGACTGGACAAAATAACTTGTGTTTAATGGTTTATGTTGTGTAGTGAGTTCATTGCGCAGGAATGAAGACGAGGCGAGTGAGTTCAGCAATGATCATATTTATTTGCTTGCAGGATCTTCACGATGCATTGTTTTGGTGGGCCGGATCATTCGGACGGCTCCCCCGGCAGCTTCGTCTGCCATGACTTCACTGGGTGAACGACAGGTTTGCTCTAGTGAAAAGTTTTTGCTGCAGCTCTCGATTGCGTAGGCCGCAGGTCTCGAAGTCGCTCTTCAACGTGTGAAAATTGACACAGGCGTGCGGCCTGCCTCAAGGCTGCGATGTACTCCGACGCAGTCTCACCCGGCTACTGTATTCATTGTTCGAAGGTGTAGCACCATGCAATCACCAACATATTCGGTTGGAAGTGTTCTCCGAGCTTCTTCTTTAGCTCAGCATAGGAGAGTGACTCTAGTGGTGTTGGCGTGAACAGGTTTTCAGCCAGATCGAATGTTAATGGGCCACACAACAGAGCAGCATGGCGGCCTTCAGTCCATCCTCTGTAACCTGGTTTGCCCGAAGGTAGTTTTCGACCTGGGACAGGTACGAGGGCCATCCTTCTGGTCGCTTGATGTTGAACACTCCCAGCCTTCCGACCTTGGGCATTCTTCTGGTCTTCGCGGCTGGTTTCTGCGTCTTCTGATCCTGCTCCTCCATTGCCCAGGGACTGATCCACTGAGCGTGTGGTCGCTAGTGTGTCTGGCTAGCTGACCTTAGGGGGGGGAATGCTTTTCCCGCCAGGCATGCGCTGCCTCTCCCCTAGTGACTTCCAGCTCCTTCGGAGAAGAAGGATCCCACCTTCGTCACCAGTGTTGTGTAGTGAGTTCGTTGCACAGGAATGAAGACGAGGCTAGTGAGTTCAGCAATGATCTTATTTATTTGCTTGCAGGATCTGAACTAGAGAACTGGGCTGCAGCTTGCAGCAATTTATAGCCTGGCCCCTAGGCGGCAGCCAATAGGTTTAAAGCAGCCTATTGCCACCTAGGGACAACCTATAGCAGCACTGGAGACAGGGTGTCTGAGATGCTGGGAGCTGTTAGCTAGCTCCAGCTACCATGTGGTGTTACAATTAAGCCCAATACATTACAGTTTAATCTGTGGATAAAACTGCAGATTACTAGGATAATCTGTAAATCATTCATCCAGCATGATAAGAAACAGAAGGCCATGATTTCACTTGGCTGATGTACCGTACCATTTTCTTTGAGAACAGAGTTGAAAACGATTCACTGGAGGGAAACAATAGCATTTTCCTCTTTCTTCATTTGACTACAATTGCTATTCAATATCAGACAATTCATTTCCCTGCTCCCATTTTCCCCTCTGAACTTTCAGTGACAAAGACAGAAAGTACTACAGCATGATGAAGATCTGAACACTTAGCCAATAGCTGTTAAAAATTACCCTGTAAGTGCTATGTTGGTTGATCTCCTGCACATTGATTCAGAAGTAAAAACCATTGTTCAGCTTGTCAGTCTGCAGGATTCTGGCATAGCACAAATTCCAGCATAACAAAGCCCACATTCTGATTCAAGTATGCATCTTTTAGATAATGGAAAAATGGATGCTGGGAATAGATAATGGAAAAATGGATGCTTGGTTACCATTGCTGGGTAACCAAGCTGCATTGGTTACCAGTTGCCTTCCGGGTGAGATTCAAGGTACTAGTAATGGTATTCAAAGCCCTACATGGCAGGGGTCCGGAGTACCTGAGGGAACACCTGCTGCCGGCATCGACTGCCCTCCGCCCTGTGCGTTCCCACAGAGAGGGCCTCCTCAGGGTGCCACCGGTCAGAGAATGTCGATTGGTGGCCCCCAGGGGGAGATCCTTCTCTGTGGGCGCCCCGGAGCTATGGAACCAGCTACCGGTTGAGCTCCGGACGGCGCCCGACCTTTGCTCCTTTCGCCGCGAGCTAAAAACATACTTTTTTGAACAAGCTGGCCTGGCCTGATGAGGGGATTGGGGGGGGGGGTTGCTACTGTTTTTATTAGGTTTTAATGATGTATTTTAGTATGTGGGCATTTATTTAATCTTGTTTTAACTTTTGTAATTTGTATTTTTATTCTTGCCCTGTTCACTGCCCTGAGTTCTTCGGGAGAAGGGCGGTATAGAAATAGTATTAAATAAAATAAATAGATAAATAAATAAATAAATAAATAAATAAATAAATAAATAAATAAATAAATAAACATGAGTCCAATCATTGGAGTTCTTGCAGCCTCTATCCATCTTTCACCTGAAAGGCACAACCAGAAACCCTAAAGTTGTATGCTGTGTGCAGTGCCTTAAAATCTTGAGTGTCATGCCAATACTATCCATTAGGCCAATGTTTCTCAACCCTGGCAATTTAAAGATGTGTGGACTTCATTTCCCAGAATTTCCCAGGTAATGCATTAAATGTATACATCCTAAAATTAAATATATATTTTATTTACTACTGCATTATACAGAGAGAGAGAGAGAGAGAGAGGGAGAGAGAGGGAGAGAGAGGGAGAGAGAGGGAGAGAGGGAGCAGGCCCAGGTAATAAAACCCTAAGCATCCAGATTACTACTGCAATGTAATTTTGTATACAATGTGATTGTATGCAAAAATAAATGTGCCAAGGACCTACAAGGGCCTTTATGGAGCCCTGCTGGATACTAACTTCAGAATTCCTCCAAAAAGTACTGGCAAATTGATGTTTTTAATGTAGTTATAAGAAAGAAATTATTAAACATATAGGAGAGGAATGGATGTGTTCATTGTATTTAATCAATACATAATCAAAGCTAATGTAAATCAATTTGTCTTTCTTTCCTTGAATATTTTCGAGAAGTGACTTCCTCCCCAATCCCAGTATATTATTTTAGACCAAGTTTACTTCATAGTTAAAAGCAGGTAACACACTCTTACTGTATAGCAGGGGAAATATACTGCATTTAATAGGCATTATACTCAGATTTTAGACCAGGAACCCTTGATATAGGATATGATAAGGTGAGAGTATTTGAAATGGCACTGAATATAGGAATGCATTTTGAGTACATCAATGTATTGCATAAACTACCTGCTTGGGATAATGGAGAAACAGATTGGTTCTGGGGAAAATCGAGTAATGTTGCGAAGCAATATGATGCAGCAGGAAATAATTTTGCTAGATAGTATGAATGGCTGGCTAGAAGAAATTAAGAGAGAACAGAAAAAGTGACTGGGCAATTCAGAGATGGAAGAATGAATGAGAACTGTGCCTGTTTGGTGAGTATCTATTTAGAAAAAAAGGTCTGTTCAAATATGTTTATACATTATTCATATGCACATGTGGCAAAGGAATGGATGTAAATCTAAAAGCGCACTTGATTTTCTTTAATGAAAAGTTGAGATAACTGACATAAAGCATGCACGAGATAGAGAGAGGTTTTTAATGTAAGACGAGCCATTATCTGGTAGTATCAAGAGTGGGTCTTGGAAAAAAAAGGACATGAACAAAAGTCTGCTGGGGTGGGGGGAGTGAAAGAAATGAAAGCAGAAAAATTGTAGGAAGAGAGACTATGAGTTAAGTGTGAAAAGTAATAGAAGGAGGACTACTGCCAACAGCATGAGTGGCAAGTAAACATAAAGAAAAGTGCAAACTGCTGGAAATAGTATCTATTAATATTGCAGAATGATAGAGAAGTGTTTGATGGAATGTTGATTGCAAAAGATAAAAGGACAAAATCTGAAGCCACCACTCCCCCCAATCTGAGCTATCATCTATGGAGTGCTCCCGCTCCTGTTTTCCCCAATCCCCATCCATTATTTGGCCAGGGTGTAGCAGTATAGCAGAACAGTTAGTATATTTGTGTGTGTGTGTGTGTGTGTGTGTGTGTGTGTGTGTGTGAGAGAGAGAGAGAGAGAGAGAGAGAGAGAGAGAGAGAGAGAGAAATGCTTAATCAACTATAATTAAGATTTTGTACATTTACAGAGACTCTCTGTGTTCCATGGAGTATTTTATTACTGCATCAGATCCTTGAAATTGTGCAAGTGTATCAACTAATAAGTTCCTTCCCTTCCCACCCTGCAAGCAAGCCTCAACCGTTCTTATCTAACTGGGTTAGGTAGCTTATAAAAGGTGCGACTGCACATATGTCTCAACAAGGTTGAAAGAGAAAAAGAATGTGTGAACTCTAAACAGAGGAATTTGTGAAAATAGTCATTGATCCAAAGTCAACTATTTGGAGTTTCCTTGGCTGAAGATGGACTTCACTCCTAATACTTTTATCTGCTACACCAGGCTGGCTGGTGCTCTACATAAGAAATACTCCGTAGAGTCAAGCTTGAGATTCTGTTTGAGTCTAGTGTGCGTTCGAGGTCTTCCTTGTGCCCTTTCCTCAAACTGGACGCCTTCAGCAGATCATTCACACCCTAGACACTCCACAACGGGGTTGTTGCAACTTATATACTTGATCTTAGACAAAAACAATACCCACTTTACTTAGAGCTGCCTTTGAAGATTGTCCAGAAGTTTTACACCTGGCCCAAAATACAGGGGCAGGGATGGTAATGATCATTTTATTTTCGCTTATGTGTCGCTCTGTGAGTGCATTGGTTACAACTCAGATCTCAGATGCAATTTAAGGTGCTGGTTCTCACCTAAAAAGCAATTTTGAGGTTATAACTCTGGGTATGTCTGAGTATTCATGTTTTGTATTATGTAGTCTTTTAAATTTCTTAAACTCCCTCCCCCCAAATCTTTTTGGAGTCAGACAGCCTCAAAATCTAATAAATAAATAGACCATTATGTTGACATAGCCATATAGACCTACAGTATATCATATGCCAGCAAGGCCACTTCCTCTCTGTTATTTCCTCTCTGGAACTTAAAATTAATATTTCCTAACAATAATACAAGAAAGTGTGTGTGGGGGAAAAAATTGCATCGCATTGTATTTGAGAATCCTGATAATTTGCTTCTTCACAGTTCATATGATTAATCAGAGCTCCCTCCTGGAAGCCTGATTGTTATACTTCAAACTTCTTTGAAAAAAAAAAAGATTCTCAGGAAATAAATGTATAAACAACATTTTCCCCATAGTGTGTATTCAGTCTAATTGTTAAGGATGCTTCACTGGCAATCAGAAAAGACGGACAATAGATTTTCAAAATAACCAGCTCCAGATGATAGAGTAAATACCAAAGGTGGCAAATAGAGGCATTACGTTTATTGAAGGAATTGGATGAAACTTTTGGAAAATGGTATCGCATCAATCTTCTTTTTTCTTCAGTCCCAATTTGCAGTACTTCAAGTTGTATTATTTGTACACAGTTATCAGTTCTGCCCTGGAAAATGCTAATGCTTTACTTAAACCACTAATACATGGAAGCTGATGTTTAAAAAAAATTACATGTGGCTTAATTTGCTTTGTCCAAATATTTAAGAAGATTGTACATGTTGTCTTCCTAGTAGTTAATATGACCTACAAATGGGTCTGTTGTCCAGGATCCCACCCTCCATTCTGAAATCAGTGCTGATATATTAAATCTTGCAACTAACTCTTCAGCTTCCAAATAAATATGTAAATGATTTTAACTCAAATGAAATGAGCTGCCTTCATCATAAGCCATAGTGGATTTATTTTAGATTTCAAGTGTCACACCTTTACCTATATTTAGAACATTACTCTATGGGTTACAACATAGTCATAATCTCACTACATGCTTTAAAATGCAATGTTTTCTCACATACATCTAACGTCTGGTTCTTGAGCCTAGTTGTGAATCCTCTCCTCTACTGTCATCACAAAATGAAGTGAGATCTTCTATCATTCTTATCATTATAATATAGTATATATAATATACTATTTTTTTTAGTAAAATACTAACAATTTTGGCAGGGATGTTCCATTCTCTCTCAGTGCAGAGAAAACAAGGCTGATTGGAATATGTAAATGTGAAGTGAAGATACACAATGAAATGAATCTCTCCCCCCCTCCCCCGCTCAGTCAATTCTTCTCTGTGTAAGCTAGTACATTAGGAAGAAAGTTCTATTAGTAATTCTCACTGCCATTCTGTTGTGCACTTTTTTCCTCATTATAATTGCTTCCTCAAGTGGATTGGCCTGATTTCATGGAGAATCTTCATACCAATAACTCTGAGGGATGCACAATGGAGGCAATCTTCAGGCAAATTGTCTGGGATAATTTCATTATACCATTTAGTCACTGGGTGGCACAGGGCAGTCATGTCTCACTGGAGTCTGAAGTTTCCAGTTACTATTCTACATTTTGGAGAAAATAAAATTCTTGCCTAGCTGATGTCTTCTTTACAGTATAGTTTTTGTCACTGCGATCCATGTGGTATGCAGCTTATAAATGCTTTTGTTTTGACTTGGATTTGTCCCAATGAAAGCTTCTCAGAGGCTGGGAGGGTCTCTGACTTGAACTTAGCCAACGGTACCCAATATTTGACACAGCATAGCCAGATAAGCATCTGAATTGCATTCTAGAATGAAACCACCTAAAGTAATATATTGTTTATAACCATTGTCAACGGGAAAACACAGTCCCTTTTTTGACTACACTTTTAATCTACCCATACACCTCTGTTTCCTGTCTTTCACACAACTTAATTGACACATTGCCTTACATTTGTCAGGCTTGGTGCTCGGTGACTGTTGGCTGTTGAGATACCAATTCCTGCCCTTGGAAACTCCCATGAGGTATGTGTATGAGACACGGAGCACAAGAGCACAGCATTAAGTAAAACCTACATTATAGTAGGTCAAGGAAGAGCCATTTATTTATTTATTTATTTCTATTTATATACCGCCCTTTTCCTGAGGGACTCAGGGCGGTTTACAGGGCAAATTAAAACAGTACAATATATACAGGTTAAAATAAAATTAAATTAAATAGCCCCAAAATAATTAAAATTAAAACCTTAACCCAAAACCCTAAGTCCATGCCAGCAAGCTCAAATAGCCAAGTTTTTAGGTCCCGGCGAAACAAGCGAAGGTTGGGGGCCATCCGGAGTTCCACAGGCAGCTGATTCCAAAGGGCAGGCGTGCCCACTGAGAACGCTCTCCCCCTGGGGGCCGCCAGCTGGCACTCCTTGACTGGCGGCACCCTGAGGAGGCCCTCCCTGTGGGAGCGCACAGGACGATGGGAAGTTGATGCTGGCAGCAGGTGCTCCCGAAGATAGTCTGGACCCATGCCATTTAGGGCTCTATAGGTCATCACCAGCACCTTGAATCTCACCTGGAGGGTAACTGGAAGCCAATGCAGCTCGTGGAGAAGAGGTGTTACATGGGAGTATCGGGAAACCCCCATCACAACTCGCGTGGCCGCATTCTGCACCAGCTGAAGCCTCCGAGTGGTCCTCACGGGCAGCCCCATGTAGAGAGCATTGCAGTAGTCTATCTGGGAGGTCACAAGCGCATGAGTGACTGTACATAGGGCGTCTCAGTCCAGATAGGGCCACAACTGGCGCACCAGGCGAACCTGGGCAAAAGTCCCCCTGGCCATGGCTCCTATATAATCTTCTAAACTGAGCCGTGAGTCCAGGAGGACACCCATGTTGCGGGCCCTATCTACGGGGGGTAACACCTCACCCCCCATAATTAACAATGGAATAGACTGGTTAATCCGAGATGCTGGTATGCACAGCCACTCAGTCTTGGCGGGATTAAGTCGAAGCCTGTTTCTCCCCATCCAGACCCGAACCGCCTCCAGGCAACGGGACATCACGTCGAGGGCATCACTGGGTTGGTTCATAGTGGAGAGAAAAAGCTGGGTATCATCAGCGTACTGATGATACCCCACCCCAAAACCATGAATGATCTCACCCAGCAGCTTTATATAGATGTTGAACAAGAGGGGAGAGAGGACCAACCCCTGAGGAACTCCACAAACGAGAGGCCTCGGGACCGACCTCTGCCCTCCTGCTAACACCGATGGCAAGTGGCCCAGGAGGTAGGAGGAGAACCACTGTAGAACAGTGCCCCCCACTCCCAACCCCCTGAGACGCTGCAGCAAGATACCATGGTTGATGGTATCGAAAGCCGCTGAGAGGTCTAATAGGACTAGGACAGAGGAACAACCCCTGTCACGAGCCAAGCAGAGATCATTCACCAGCATGACCAATGTCGTCTCTGTGCTGTACCCGGGCCTGAAGCCCGATTGGTATGGGTCCAGATAGTCAGTTTCCTCCAGGAACAGAGGGAGCTGAGGTGCCAGCACGCTCTCAACAACCTTCACTACAAAGCGAAGGTTGGAGACAGGACGATAATTGTTCAAAACAGCTGGATCCAGGACAGGCTTCTTGAGGAGGGGCCTCACCACCATCTCCTTCAAGGTGGCAGGGAAGCTACCCTCCCTCAAGGAAGCAGTTATTACTGCATGGATCCAGCCTCGTGTCTCCTCCTGAGCCGCATAAACCAGCCAGGAGGGGCACGGGTCCAACAAACACGTGGTGGAACTCAGCCTTCCCATGATCCTGTCCACCTCTTCTGGAGTCACAGGATTGAATTCATCCCAGATAATATTTCCAAGACCGCTCATCTCCCCCCGTCTGACTCTGCCCAGTTGGAGTCCAGACCGGCCCGAATCTGAGCGATTTTATCCGTCAGATGCTGACTAAACCCCTCGGCCTGCCCCTGCAAGGGCTCCTCCCTCACCTCCTGATTAAGCAGGGAGTGAGTGACCCTAAACAGGGCGGCCGGGCAATTATCTGCGGAAGCGATGAGGGCAGCGAAGTAGTTAGACTTCGCCGCCTCCATCGCGATGAGATAAGACCTCGTTGAGCTTCTTAACCGCAATCGATCAGATTCGGACTGGCTGGATCTCCAACAGCTCTCCAGACCCCGTCTCCGGCGCTTCATCTCCCATAGCTAAAACCATGGAGCCCAACGGGATCTGTGCCAGGTCAGGGGTCACAAGGGTACAACATGGTTGAGCGCCTCGGTGGTCGCCCTTTCCCAGGCATCCACCAAGGCGTTGGCCGGGCTGTGAGTGAGGGAGATAGGTATAGACCCAAGCGCCATCTGGAACCATTCCGGATCCATTAAGCACCTGGGGCGGAACCACCTGGTCAGCTCCGCAGCCCAGCAGCGAGGGGTGGCAAAGCAGAAGACCAACCGCAGGAGATAATGATCAGTCCATGACAGGGGGACAATAGTTGCCGAACCCCCTCCCAGATCATCAAACCACTGTCCAGTTAAGAAGACATGGTCGAGTGTGTGACCCCCTCCATGAGTCGGACCCTGAATTACTTGGGTCAGGTCCATGGCCGTCATGGAGGCCATGAACTCCCGAGCAAACTCTGACAACCCCCCCCAGGGAAGGCAGGTTAAAGTCCCCCAGAACTATAAGTCTGGGAAACTCAACCGCCAACCCTGAGAGGGCATCGAGAAGCTCGGGCAGGGCCGTTGCCACACAGCTGGGAGCCTGGTACATTAGCAACAGGCCCAACTGAGCCCCAGGGCCTCACCTCAGGAGGAGTGACTCACACCCGACTATCTGTACGACAGTGGCCTCCCGCGGACATAAGGTCTCCCGTATGGCTATGGCTCCTGCCCTTTGGATATTGTGCACCCCAAAGTGACTTTTGGCTTTCTGAAAGGGCTTGAAAAATTGGCTTTGCCAACTGGTCAGGAGCCCAAATGGGGGTGCATCATTTTAGAGGTGGTTAACAGACTAGATAAGACCCCCCTCCATGTGCATCTTGCTCCATTCCTCCTCATCTTTGTCAGCTTTAAACTAATGTAAAGTTATTCTTTATTCTTTTAATGTTTTTAATGTTTTTAATGATTATAAGCCACCTAAAGTCACCTCCAGTGTTGAATAAGTTGAATAAATAAATAAAATTATATTTATACCATGTTCCTACCAGAGCACAGCCCAAACGTATCAATTAAAGATTAGCCACGGTTAAAATCCCATCAAAAGAAAAAAAATATAAAACCAATATATACTCTAATATATTCAGAGTCACAAAAATGATAATGCACAATTATAAAGTGAGCCATTTGACTTTCCTAAAAAGTTTTACCACAAAACAATCCTATCATCTAACTTTAATAACTGCCATTTTCAACATCCTCTACAATATAAAATATGCATGATGCCGTAGCTGTAATTTTATTGTATGAAAACAGTGTAAATTAAAACTTGAAATATTAGTAGCAAAACCTCATTTTTCTTCATGAGCAAACTGCAAGCATAAATTATTTTTGTTATGTTCAAACAAGCAGAAGATTACTTTCAGAGGCTTAAAAGGAATTGTGTTCCTTAACTTTGCGTTTCTCTTTAATGTTTAAAATTCTTGCCTCTTTTATAGCCATCCTAATCATCAATGGACTATTAAGATGGATGGCAGTTATGTTTCAAAGTACTTGTGTCGTACATTACTACCTGGGGAAAGATTGGCTTTTGAGACTTTCATTATGCCATTAGGAACCTATTTCCATCAGTGTAAAAAACCTTACAAGGAATCTAGGTTCCATCATCCCTGGAAGCCACTGAAAAAGCTGTTTGCTTGATGAAATATCCAGGCACAGGATGCTTTCCCAGTCAATTATGAGCTATTTGAAGTTTCCTTATTACAGTATATCTTTTTATCAACAAAAGTGCATATAGTCAAGGCTATGGTCTTCCCAGTTGCAATGTATGGCTATGCAAGTTGGACCATAAGAAAGGCTGAGCGCCAAAGAATTGAGGCCTTTGAACTATGGTGCTGGAGAAGACTCCTGCGAGTCCCTTGGACTGCAAGGTGATCAAACCGGTCAGTCCTAGAGGAGATCAACCCTGACTGCTCTTTAGAAGGCCAGATCCTGAAGTTGAAACTCAAATACTTTGGCCACCTAATGAGAAGGAAGGACTCACTGGAGAAGAGTCTAATGCTGGGAAAGGTTGAGGGCAAGAGAAGAGGATGACAGAGAATGAGGTGGCTGGATGGAGTCACTGAAGCAGTAGGCGTGAGCCTAAATAGACTCCAGAAGATGGTAGAGGACAGGAAGGCCTGGAGGAACGTTGTCCATGGGGTTGTTATAGGTCAGACACGACTTCACAAGTAACAACAACAACAATGATCCATATCACTGCCTTTCATGTAATGACTTAAATTTGAACAGGACACCAATAGAAGTTAGGCCCAAGATCTATGCCAGAAGATTGATATGAATGGTCTGCCTCACCTAGATTCATGTATTTAAACTGTAGATGGTGTGCTTAATACCTGTTGAAGTCATCTGATGTAAATCAGGCACGCCCTTGTTGTGACAAATGAAAGTGGCCCACAGATAAAAGTTATGGCACAGATTTCCAATGGTATGTGCAATGCTTCCATATATCTCTGGAACGTTTTAGTGTTGCCTTGTTTTCTGATTGAACTACTTTATGCCTGACCTATTTCTTAAAACAAAAACAAAAACAATCAGGTTTTTCAGAGGAATGTTTGAGACCTATTTCAGAGGTCACTAAGTGATCCTTTGGAACACAACCAGGCCACATTAAGATAATCAGAGCTCATTGCACCAAGTAAGCAAGTCTTGTGTTCACTCAAGCAGTATCTTTGCTCTTTTCAGTCTAAAATCTTTAAATTCTCCATGTCATGTGAAGGAGAAAATTATGGTTATCAGCCAACAACAAATGTGAATATTGTAATCCAGGTTTGGAAGCCAGCTTAATATTGGAGTTTGTCCAGTGCTGTCAGTTCTGCCCTATGCTCTCCCCTATCAAGTTCCAGATTTAATCACAGTTTGAAAAGAAATGAAGGGACTAAATTCACAAGTAAAAGGTTTTATTAAATCAGCTGAACTCAGGATTAAAGCAGCTTAGTTACATGCAGATTTATTTCTTTCATTAAATGTCTCTCCCTGTATCTGGGGAAAAGAGGAGCAATATAATACACAATGGAATAGTGTGATACAACAGTTATATTTTTCTACTTGTTAGCCTACATTTGAAATTCCATTGCAGAATATGGAAGACAATGTGGAATGGAAAGGAATTATGCCTGCCACTTTTTTCCCCCTCTAACTGATGGATGGATTGATTGAATCATTCATCTTTCATTCTGCTTTTATATTAGTGAATCCATAAATATTCAAAGAGATTTACAATATTTGTGATTGTCTTCCACAAAGTCACCTTTCCTACTTGTGAAGGGCCATTGCAGTATAATCACATCATTTGCATCTAGCCACTACCTTGCAACAAAAAGCAGAAAGACATCTATTGGAAGTAAAAGGGAATTCACCTTTGGAGAACAGGTGGCTGTTTTGTCTTTTTAATCTCTCATTTTAAAGAACACTTTAACAGAAGCAAAGGCAAATATCTTGCAGTTTTGCAGGAGAGGAAAAAGCACGGAAGGTTTCCAATGGTAACAGAAAGATACATTATACAGTATTGTAAAGGGGGAAAATGCAAAATGGGAAGAAAGATTTATGGGCACGTGTGGGTGGGTTTTCAAGATAAGGAAACGACCTTTTCAAACTGGGAGTCAGCTATACTTCTGATTGAAGCCTCTACCACACCAGCATCTCTTTATCTGTTCTCAATGCAGCCTCCCCCCTCTAACTATCTGTACTAACTAATTGGAGAGATATGCTTTTAATTCCAGCATAACAAAAACAGTATTTTTTTTAAAAAAAAGCTTTAGAACAATTCCATGAGCCTCGAAATCCCCTCAGCTCCAGACTCAAATGTCAGCAAAAAAGAAAAGAAGGTGAATCATATTGTTGGAAGAAAAGTCTTCATTATGGTTCATCCAAGCTGGAAATAAACATGGCAACTGCTTTGGGAAGAAGGTTGCAGTTTATTGAAGAGGAGAACCAGACAGGAAGATGGCTGGCAAAAAAGAAGGGCTGACCACATGTAAAGAGTAGGTTTTTAATACCCTCTGGATCCTTCTGTTTAGAGTTGCTTCCTGTTCCTATCTGAGACTATTTCCTGTGTCATGAACTTTTGACCTGAGTCTGAGTTGCCCTTCTGGCATTCTGATGGTGATGGGTTAATCCTATTATGTCCAAAGATCATGTCCTGCTTCCCTGGGGCTGGGGTATGTAGATTTTAGGTGTCTTTGTCTTCTTAATGGTCTAGCTCCAACCTTCCTGATGGTTTACATTTCCATATCTATAGAACTGGTTTTTCTGCTTGCAGGGAAGAAACCTGAGACTATTAAGACATCTGGGCATGCTTTCCTGGTTCTTCAATATCTTTTTAGGAAATATATTTTCTGCCCTTTTAATATTTCCTTCTCTGGGGAGCTGACTTCCCACAATCTTATTTATTAGCAACCCAGTGAGACAGAGATTTCTAGATTAGCAGCACAACAAGCAGTTATGTCTAGTTTGCTGGTTGTCCACATTCATTTTAAACTTAGGTTGCTAAATTGTCTAAGACAGGAGTCTTCAAATTTGGCCCTTTTATGACTTGTGGACTTCAACTCCCAGAATTCCTCAGCCAGACGTGATCTAAGAGGAAGGGAATGATCTGGATTGCAAAAAGGGAAAGTCATCTGTTATCCTTCTCAGCATTATATGATTGTCAATAGTAACTGTAACAATCCATGGTTACAGACAATTAACCAGCATACTGCTTGGGAAATGTCTAATATGTCTTTGAAACCATTATTTATGCTGCAGTGATATTTCCCCTTTTAAGTGGCTTTTAATGCCGACTGCACTTATAAGTCTCCTATTCTGTACCTTAATCATTCATGGGGCACAGAAGCCAGGAGAGAGCTAATGGCACCTTTGGCTTAAAGTGTCATCCATTAACAATGCAATCAATTAATGAATTTTATTATTCTAGAATCAGGTCATGAAGAATAGGTATTAATCAAACACTGCAGTAGAGAGATATAATGTCTTTGCATCATAATCAGAGTGGATAAAGAGATATAAAGAGAGCCATCTTTAATTCAAGTCAAATCCACGCCAGGGGAACGCAAGAGTTTTGCCCCCACATTGACCCTTGGCCCAGCTTCCTGATCCATCTACAGAATTTTTATTTTTCTTTCTAGAGTAATGTAATTCAGTAAGAGGGGGAAAAAAGACAGATGTTCCCAGTTTCTAACTTAATTTCTGTTCAAATAATCCAGAATGAATATTTCACATTGCCCCTTTCCCTTTTACTAACAGGACAAAGCCAGTCGCTAAACATTAAATAGAGGGGAGCAGAATTCCATTTAAAAATCCCACCTCCTCCCCATTCTTACTGTTTGCAAGAGAGCTTTTCTCTTCCACTTTCTCCTTCTAGTAGTTACTCAATCATAAACATTGGTCAAATGATCATGCAACATTGTTTGACCTATAATTGGTCAACATTACTCTCGTAACCATGCCTCCTCTCAGAGCAGGCAACAAATACTTGACCATAACCCTTTCTTGCTATCAAGTTAGCTGAACCCCAAGATGCAGCACAATTTGCTAAAGAAAAATGGTCATCTCTCCTGGCCATGTGGTATTATAATCTGAGAGGTTCACCTGCAAATGCCTACAAATGACATTGACCGTCTCAGTCCAAGGATTATTATGAGGGTAAAAAAGAGGGAAACTCAGGTATCATATAATCTACCTTGAGCTCTTTGCAGAAAAGGTGGGATAGAAATGTGATAATGATGATGACAGCGAAGAATGTTCTGCACAAAATATTAGCTATTTCACAGGAAAAAGAGCTGTTTGTACCCTGCGGGGAGACAAAGCTAGAGACTTTTGGCAACTGAGAATCTGAATCTCCTTTTGCCAACTTCCTGCAGGCACCGGCAAAACCGGTTCAAACAATTCTATTACCTGTACAGAGGGTTTTTTGATGACAGAGAAACTCTTCACCTGTAGCCTATCTTCTATGCACCTAAAAAGCATATAAAAAATGCAGCACAGTAACCTTCATTTTGTTGCTTGTTTAAAAAGAAGTCCTACTCCTATATACCTGCTAATGCGCTGCTTTCAAGGCCCTGAAAAGGTATGACACGGCATTTAAATCCTGACTGAAACTTCTTTCACCTTCAAGACTGTTCCTTCTTGAAAAGATGTCTAGCAGCAGCGCTTTGAAGGAGGTTTTCTGTGCTTTCCTTGATAGAGCCTAAATCCAGGAGATAAATGTTTCATTCGGGAGATTGACAGATTTCTTATCAGCCTTTGGCCATGTACTCTCCATTTCCTCCAGTTATGTTCAGTCAAAATGCATTCTGTCTAAGATTAAGGAGTTTCAGTGAAATAGCTGTCCTCCCCTTTTTATACTGAAGAATAAATGTAACAAAATCTGACGGGAATATAAAGGTAAAGTTGGCTTGGGCATTGAAAGGCCAGTTATTTTTTTATTATTATTTCAGAAAAAAATGTATTTCTGAAGTGATTAGAACCCAATACCAATATATTTATTTTTACCTGTAGCACTTCAAAAACAATGGATGAAGACTTTTTTTCCATACTTGATCCATGCTTTTCAAGATTCTGTGGTAGCTGGGGAAAATGCAGTCAACATCTATTGTTCTTGTACTTTCTGGAGCTATTAATTGTCTTTTCATCATATTATAGCTTAGCCTAATTGTGTACACTCAAAAAGAGCTTACAATTATAGGACAAGCTTGAGATCCTTGCTGTGATTAACAGTTTTTCCATTGCCACCCTTCCTCGGTCTCAAATAGCTAATTCTTCAATTCAGAGTTAAGGAATTTCTCTGCTTTTCATGGATATTTGAAATGCTCGACAAGCAGAAAGACTATGCCTTGTACCTTGTTTACCATCTGTGTGAAACTAAACTTTGATACAAATTTTAAAAAATCTGTCAACTATATATGGAAAATTAGGGCTTTTAGTTCTAAAACAGAAGTGGATTACTAGATGGTGTTTAACACAATCACTATATCAATTTATTCTATTTTCACCTCCTCCCCCATGGGCACCTCTATTATTTCATATAATGTTTTCTGAGGTTTTCGCGGGTGTTTGTATGTAGATCTTTGGTCATTCGGGTTTTTCCCCACGTAGAATTGGAGGTATCAGGGCAACGTTTCGAGGAAATCTCATCCGTCATCCTCAGGCTTCAGCTTCGTTCTTCTGGGAGAAGTGTGTGGTAGTGACTGTTTTTTCTATATATATGAAATAGTGGGTGTCAGTTTGCTTATTGTGTGGTTTGGAGGGGTTTAAAGTGGCTAATGTTGCAGCTGTAGTTAGGTTTCTGTTTTGTGGTTGTGTGTCGTTATCGTTGTGGGTTTGGATTTGCTTTTTGAATGGTTGAACATTTTAACAACAGAATAATCAGAGAAGCCATCGAGATAGAAAAACGCCCCCACAGCATGAACAAACGAGATGATACCTCTCACCTACCAGCCATTTGGAAACCCACCTTGATTGACAGACAAGTCCCAACCACCAAGAATGATACCAGACCCAAACTCATGATAACATCACATGACATCACCACCACACAACCATTCAAAAAGCAAATCCGAACCCACAATGATAACGACACACAACCACAAAACAGAAACCTAACTACAGCTGCAACATTAGCCACTTTAAACCCCTCCAAACCACACAATAAGCAAACTGACACCCACTATAAAAACATGGCACCACCACAAACACAGAGCCGAACAAAAGCAGCACAACTCACGAGTTCAGGTCTAAGGCTGGCAGCTGAGACCAGCCCATCCACTCAAAACACATCCCCACCCAAACAGAACACAGCCCCCATTCAAAACACACCACCACCCAATCAGAACACAGCTAAGCCCCCACCCAATCAGAGCACTCCTCCACCCCATCAGAACACAGCCAAGCCTCCACCCCACAGAACACACCCCCTCTGGCAGTTTAAAAAAGAAGAAAAAACAGCCACTATCACACACTTCTCCCAGAAGAATGAAGCTGAAGTCACCAGCCTGAGGATGATGGATGAGATTTCATCGAAACGTTGCCCTGATACCCCGAATGACCAAAGATGAAAATCTCAGAAAACACACACACACACACACATATCTATATCTATATCTATATCTATATCTATATCTATATCTATATCTATATCTAGATCTAGATCTAGATCTAGATCTAGATCTATATCTATATCTAGATCTAGATCTAGATCTAGATCTAGATCTAGATATAGATATAGATATAGATATATATAGATATAGATATATATAAAATGCTTGTTAACTATTTAGATTACCTTGCTAGGCCCCAAACATGGGACAAATCTTTATTTCCTGTTTCGGCCTAACTGAAGGCCATCCACAGGCAGTAGTCACAACAGTGACAGCTCATATTTGTGTAAATTTTAGATTGCTAACAAATATATATATGAACATATATATATGAACTGATGTTTTATGCTTCAAATTTGTTTAGGTAAGAGTTGGTTTCTGTTTTACTGCAAGAACTTACAACATAAAAGCAAGGTCAGAAGGTGGGCAATTTGGACCTTATAACATGGAGCAGAGAGGGTTTAATCCTTTGCTTCATATTATTTTCCCCAATGAAATCTCTTTTGGAAAATAGGCATTAACTATGAAAGGAAGCCTATACTGAAATATTTTATCCCAAGGTGCATATTTAAGGGAAATAATTTTCAAGCAGAGGGCGCCTGCATCATGGAAATTAGGAAGTACTGTATATCCATGTATGACATTATATTGTTCCTTCATGGACAGCATAACAACATTCATGTCATGCAACCACTGTAGCATATTTCCATTATTTAACATGCTACTCATAGGAGAGGCTGTCTACATTCCCTCTTTCGGTTTCCACTGAAGGCTTTATTATCACGGAATTTCTCAGTCCCTCTCCAATTAATCATCTTCTTACCTTGAAAGGTGATTTCAAGCTGTTATTTGCCCTCTCTCAGTTCTCAACATTTTTTGTAGTCCCTTCTTCATCCTTGATCACCTTTTAATTTGAAAATGATACATAAAAAGTACCCTCCTATTTGGTGGAAGTCTGAAAAGAGGAGGAGGATGGGCGGGGGGGAAGAAGGGAGGAGGAAATGCTACTTTAACAAATCCAGTCCTAGAATTATTCTACCCAAAAATAAGACTGGGTCTTGCTCCAAAAGACTCGTTAGGGCTTATTTTCCGGTGAGGTCTTATTTTCAGGAAAATACGATGATAAATGCATCTGTCTGGCTGATGATCTTAACTGGAGCTTATTTTTGGGTAGGGCTTATTTTACAAGCATCCTGAAAAATCATAGTAGGACTTATTTTCCGCTTAGGTCTTATTTTCTGGGAAACAGAGTAGCACTTATTGTAGCAACAATTTTCCTCCAGGCCTGTGAAGAGGCACTGCGCTTTGATGTATGAAAAGTTTGTTTTTTTATTGTTGCCTCAAGGATGGGTTTCTCATATGCAAACATACAAACCAAAGGGTGAAGAGTGATGCTGAGTGACTTAGCATGTTCCACACTTCCAAGGGCATGGGAGGGGGGGGAAGAAATAAAAATTGTTAATACAATCATCACAACCGCATGATCAAAGGCCCATGCGACACAACAGCTGTAAAGAAAAAGAGTTGGCACTTTGGTGATGCAGTCATAGCCACCATTTTGACCTTCCTCCTTCAGATACCCCTGAATACCTGCCTACAAATCATGAAGTTAGTAAAAAGAAAATAAAGGTTTAAGCTCGGTTGTCCCTGGGGACAAGAATAAAAGCTTGAAGGTTATTAAAACAGCGACTTTTGAGACTTGGAGGCTGCCGGCTTGAGTTTTGATTTTATACTTTAATACATTACATGAGACTGGAGAAGTTCTTTCCAGCTGAAGAACTCCGGCAGAAAGAGCAGCAGTGGGTCACTTACTTGGGTATTTCCTCTGGCACACTGCCATTCCACATCATGTCTCTGGGACTATTTATAGAGCCTTCCACATTTATGTCAGAGGAGCTTTTCACAGAAGCAGCTATTGCCAAGTTAAGTGCATTCCAAATTCTAGTCAATAGGCAACTATCTGGCAAAAAGCTGAAGGCAAGAATATTGTGGTGGGAGATCAGGAAGGGGACTTACCTCTGCCCAAAGCACATAACACCACTAGCACATTCCAGCTTTGTTGTCTAGAAAACTCGCACCATGAGAGCGAGAGAATATTTTAAAATGCTCTCAGGCTTCCAAATAAATAAATAAATAGAAAGATTGATCAGTACTGGGGTTGATTTATCACATTTCTGTTCTATCAGTCATCTGCCACCAGCTGGTTTGCAAAATCACACATTTAAAATCAGTTGGAGCAATTGAGAGACATCCATGTTATTATTGCTTTTAATTCAATAAAGGGGGTAATGTTAAAACTTTAGAGGTAGTTACAACAGCTGGTTAAACTGCAATTCCACACACTCCCGCTCAATCTTCCTCTTCTAAATAAACATTTCACATTTCAAATACTATAATATGCATTTTCCTGCATGTTCCTTCAGGGCAATAAAAATATAGTAACTCATGGGGTGGCAAACTCTGGTTCACACAGTGAACAAATTGAGATCTCCTACTGGTGTGCTGATTTTCTTAATATGTAATAAAAAATTTAACAGTTAAAATTCCTATATAATAAATTCTGATTACACAAGCACAGTAATTTCAGATATAAAGTGGAACACGGCAGTCTTTATGCTAACAGAACTAAAAAAATAATTTAAGTGGGGTACAAGGGAAGAGACTCAGTAAACATCGTCTAGTACAGGGGTGTCAAACTTGCAACCTCATGTGATGTGTTGTGATGTATCGCAGTTATTTTTTCCATACCAGCAATGAAGTGGGGGTAGTTTCACCATGACGCATCTGGCCTATGGGCCGGCAGTTTGACACTCCTGGTCTAATAGTTAGAGGAAATGTCACTTTTAAATCAGCAGAAGATAAATGTTGCATTTATTTGGTCACAGTGGAAAACCTCCATTATGCTCAATGAATCCAGAAGACAAATTCATCCTATGATTCTACTTCATAATCTGCCTAAATAATAATAAACCTCTTCACTCTAAACCTCTAAACAATCTTGCTTTTGGTGGCCTGTGATTTTGAGTTCCCAAAATATATACAAACAGAAGAGTTATCATAACAGTAAAATTGCTTCATTTCTAATTACAGGTATTTGAATGGCATGATCATTGGCTATTCCTTTATAAAATTGGCCTCACATACTTGGTGTTGTTTAACTGATCTACACCAAGAAGGGAGAAGAATTAGCTTCAGTTCCTATATGGATTATGATCATAGTGTTTGTAGATTGTTTTAATTAAACATACTGAAGAAATAAGATATACCTTCCTAAAGCCTATTAATCAGAACTGTGGTGGCACAGTAGTTAGAATCAGTGGTGGGATTCAAATAGAATCAGTGGTGGGATTCAAATTCAACTGGTTATCTGTGTGGATGCCGCTTCTGGAAGTCCATTCTGGGCCTGGGCAACAAAAAATTAGCTACTGGTTCTGCCTAAGTGATGTGAACTGGATGAATCCCACCACTGGTTAGAATGCAGTATTGCAGGCTAACTCTGTTCACTGCCAGGAGTTCAATCCTGATCAGCTCAAGCCTGACTCAGCCTTCCTTCCTTCCGAGGTTGGTAAAATGAAGACCCAGATTGCTGAGGGCAATATGTTCTGTAAACCACTTAGAGAGGGATGTAAAGCACTATGAAGCAGTGTGTAAATTCTATTGTTATTTCAGAAATGTTGATAAAGTAAAGCTAATTTGTCCTTATAAGCAAACATCATCTGCTAGGCTGCCAACAGCTGAGATATCTGCATTCTAAAGTACCTAGTGATAAGACAACTGTGAAGTTAGGCAGCAATAAAGATCTCACTGAAACAATAAACTGACCTCAGATGGACTCCAGATTCCCCCAGTGATTCTCCAAGAATGAGACTGTTGTTTGCACAGGCAATGCCTATAGGAAAAGGCTGCCAGTTCTTTCTGATTGGGCTTTTATCCTTTTCACACAAATAGGTAGCTCCATTGAGAGGGGGGAAAAGTGCATAGCTTTCATGTGCATCTGGATGATCAGTTGCAAAAGAAATTAGTTTTTATTCCCCCTTCTGTGCTTATGCATCATGAGTTGCTGCTTTGAAATGGATTAGGTGACCAAGAGTTTGATCCAGATTATCCCCATATTCTTAAAATGAAAGAAATGACTGATATTGCTATCTGTGGTCTTCTAATTTTTTTAAGGAACTTTAAATTAACAAAGATAATTTATTCTCTCAATCCGGCAGAACTTTGCTGTTTTTGATTCAAATATATTGCTGTAACCATAATTCTTATAATTGGGGGAAGCCACTATTGACATTTTATAAAAGAAAAAAAATCTATATTCAAAAACAAGACTTTACCTTAAAATGTAATATTTCGTAGTATTACTGTAGAGATAGGAAGAGCAATAGCACTTAGACTTATATACTGCTTCATAGTGCTTTACAGCCCTCTCTAAGCATTTTACAAAGTCAGTATATTTTCCCAACAATCTGGGTCCTCACGTTAGGATGAGTCAGTGAGTCAGTGAGAACTGAACTCCTGGCAGTTGGCAGAATTAGCCTGCAACAATGCGCCACCACAGCTCCTTGTGAGATCATTGTTAGGAAGCCAAAATGATGGCACTTTTTTAAAAAAAATATGGAGTTTTTCTGAAGTATAGTTCATTATATGCCTGAGATTTTGATTCTTAAATCTGATTCCCATGTTTCTTTGAGAGACATTTATCCCACTCCCATAACTTCTAAATACATATAATATATTTTGGATATTAGACTTTTAGAGGATTTTAAGGAGGGTTTGAACATACAGTTTTCAAAGGCTATCAATGGTCACAATGCTATCTTCTACAATTTATTTTTTTACAAAAGACTCATTTCATTCATTAGTAGCCAATTAAAGTACATGCATGCCAATTTCTGCTTTAATAGACCTCCTGAAATTACCTGACTATTTTTAAAAAATCCTTTAGTCTAAACTGGTTTTACTGTCTCCACACATTACTAGGTTTCAGAAGATACAGGCATAACTCATAATTGGCATTAATGGGGAGGGAGATGGAATTAAGCCAACATAAAAAATAATAGCACTTTTTATGGAAGACAATCTGGATTTGTACAAAACATTTCAGTAAGTTTGCTACACTCTTTAGGATTCAAAATATAGAGATAAACTAAGAATAATTTATTCTTACATTGCCACTATAGAACAGACCAGAATTGTATTTAACATGTTCATAAAAAAGGGGGCAGCCTAAAAGAATATGATTTTGATTCACATAGTTGCGATTTCAGCTTCTCACAATCATTAGCCAGACCTCCTGACTCCATTATGGTTCATTTATAACATACATGTCAAACACAAGGCCCGGGGGCCAGATCCGGCCCGCGAAGTGGTTTTATGCGGCCCACAAAGCCATCCTGGAAACAGTGAGGGAACGGCCCCCACTGCCTTGGCCCTGGCTCAGAGACCCTCCTCCTGCCAGAGACCCTCAGATCTGTCCCACTCCTGCCCAGGCCCCCATAGGCACCCTTGATGCGAACGATGTAGAGCTGGCCACGCCCACCCAGTAGGCCATATGCACTCTAGCCACGCCCACCCAGCAGGCCACGCCCACCCAGGCCACACACCCCTGCCCCCCTGAGGGCAACCGCAATGCTGATGCGGCCCTCAATGAAATTGAGTTTGACACCCCTGATTTATAATATTGTACATTATTCAAATCTCCTGGTATATCCCCTGCACAGTAAGAGCATTTTGACCATTTTTTTTTCCTCAACAAAGAAGGGAGAATCTAAAAGTATAAAATAGGAGTCAAAATGATGCCAATATAATGGATTTATAGGCCTGCTCAGGAGACATCACAAGGATAACTCTAAAGAGAAGAGATGCTAGGGATGCATTGATTTACATAACACTAAAGCTTTTGTTACAATAGAATGTCACGGTCTTCCTGTCCAGATTTATGCTCTGGTTCATGGACGGCATACTATTAAATATCAGAAGGATAAATTTGTGAGGAAATAAGGACCGCAAAGGACCCATTTTGGTCAACATTGAATTTTTAGTAATCTTAATCCACAATATTCAATTATGAATAAATAGAATTGGAGCTATTATTTTGGATATATGCCAATTAGCAGAATCAATCCCTTCATTTTATAGAATAAGACTGATGGGTGGTAAATATCTGGATACTAAAGAGAAAAGCTAATAAATGTTTTGATGTTGAACAAAATTGAAGTTTTGTTTGTTATTTCATCTTAAATTACATTTCTTCTTCCTGTTATTTACTTACCTTGGTAAAATAAACATTGTGTTTTCCAACATATACTCAGAGTCTTCTGAGGATCTTGTGGTATGTGGCATCAAAGGTAATGTTTAAGAATAACCAAACAAATAAACATGAAGAACAAGAGAGTTCAGAAAAGACATTGGTAATATAAACTTATTCTTTGAAATAAGTTTATTTCAGCAAGGCCATGTGCTGGATCACTGCAAGTAAGAAATCCAATTTGCTTTAGGCCACTGAGCTGCAGGATTTATTTTATTTTCCATCTCAGTGAAGTTGAACTGTGGCATCAAAATGGAATGTCTCACAGTCAAGTTTTAGCCCCTTTCAGTGTGTTATTATTAAGGGATTTTTTTTAAAAAAAAGCTCCAATAGCTGCAAATAGAGAAATTGTGATGTATGTATCTTTTTTACAATGGATAGCTCATGAATTAATTAACAATTTTTCATATATTTAATATATATGATTGATTAGCCCAACATTTCCAGACAATCTGTCCCCCTTAGCTAGTCTGATGAGAGCTGCAATACAAAAACATCTGGAAGATACAAGGCAGAGAAAGATAGGTATAGGAGTTGCTAAAACCTAAGATTGTGCAAAATTGCCAGCTTAAAGCACATGAATTGTAGCCCAATTAACTTCATGAAATAAGAGAACAAATGGCCATTCTATCATCACACCCCATTAGGACTGTATATGTACATCATGCTCATGGATTGCCATTGCACTACAGCAGTGATGGCGAAACTTTTAGAGACTGAGTGCCCAAACCGCAACCCAAAACCCACTTATTTATCGCAAAGTGCCAGGGCCACATCAGCATTGTGATGCCCTTTGGGAGGGGGGCAAGGAGGTGCTGCTGAGTGCTGCCTCTGGCATGCAAAAACTAGGGGGCGCAAAAATGGACCACTGTGCTGCAAGGTGCAAAAACGGCCACCGCCGTGCCACAGGGTGCAGATACAAGGTGCTGCACCATGCAAGAATGGAGCGGGGCTAGTGAGTATTATGTAAGCACTAGCCCCACCCCATTTGCAGCATGTGCATGCTCGCGGCCCGGTGCATTGCATGCAGGCATGTAAAATGCTTCCCTCTCCTTTTTCTTCCAGTCCACCAATCGACAATGCTGGGTGACCTCTGCTTTACCACCTCTACTTGAGCTTGCTAATCAGCCACTTTGCCTGCTTTGTGCTGGGCAAGGCTCCTGCTCTGGGCGGTGGTGGCGGCCTGATGGACCTGCTGCTGGCAGCGGTGGCATACATGCCAACAGAGAGGGCTCTGAGTGAGTGCCATAGGTTCGCCACCACTGCACTACAGGATGAAGCGGGGAAGGGGGCCTAACTCCTCCCTCCATGGCATGAACATAATTATAGACATGATATGAATCAGGCAATATGTACAATGCCAAGATGGAGGTAAATGTCACCATGTCCCATGCATTTTAAAAATAAAGAATTGTATGCCAATGTGCACTGTAAGTCAGCCATGAACCTGATGAAAACTGCAACTATGAGTGCTGTGTGGCCCTAACTTTTTTTTTCTGGGTAGAGAGTTTTTAAAAGTTGCCTTCTTTATCCCCTAAATTCTCAGAATCAATCTGTCCAGAAACCACTAAAGCAACATTGTAAGTGAGGAAACAGAAGGAGCTTTCCAATTGCAATCAATGTGCTTTTCCCCCTCAAACTGAATGACAACCTCTGTTGTTATGCCAAAGGTGATTTTTCCAAAAGGAAACTGGATTTTCTTGGGGTTTTTTTCCCTTGAAAACATTTTGCTTCTCATCCAAAAAGCTTCTTCAATTCTGACTGAATGGTGGGAAATAGAAGCATTTATATTCCTTGCATTTATCTGGTTGTAGGCACTCTGAAGGTCGGTCATTGGCTGTCTGAGAGTTGCTGAGGCTACTTGAGGATTTATCTGTATCCTCAGAGTCACCTGAATCAGCATGCAAATAGCCAATAGCAATAGCATTTAGACTTATATACCACTTCACGGTGCTTTACAGCCCTCTCTAAGCAGCTTACAGAGTCCTTCGTGCTCTCTGAGCTTGTTCGTTGTCTTTTTTTATCACAAGCACTGATGATGTTACCTAGCTTGGGTAATGAAAAATCTGCAAGAAAACACACAAGCTCAGTATGCAAGCAACATTCAACTAAAGCATGCAAAGAGAAAGCACAACCTTGATTTCATTGCCTGCAGCTTCCCTTTTCCTTATGGACACCTGCATCGGACAGAGATATTCCTTGTCACATTGTTCTCATTACCTTCATAGCAATGTTTATGCCAACATTTCTTCTGTGATCTTGAATCATCCTGGAACTTGCATCTTTTCAACAGCCCCAGACTGTCTAATTCCATCTTTGTGTTCTGTACCAGCCTGCTACCGGCCCTGCAGAAAAGGCAGGGACAACCCCTTTTACAAGAAGGCAAGAGGCTGGAACTAAGCCTGCCAAATTTATGGATACAAAAGCAAACAGAACAAGACACGAACCATGAAACAGGAGCTATTCAAGCTGTTGCCTTCAGCAAACCAGCCCTCCCATGCATTCCCCTTTTATACAGTTCAGTGCGTGGCTTCTCTCTGCCTCCTTCCGAGGTGCCCCATTGCCTTCCTCTGTTTACTCCCGATTGACTGCCTCCTGGGTCGGGCATCCTTGAACAGGGCCAGCTGTGGGTCATCTTCATCCACGCTGTCAGGCTCACACAGCTGGGTCTGCGTCGTGACCAGGTGGGAGGGGCCTGGCTGAGGGCTCTCATCAGCAAGCTCTCCAACCCCCTCAGCAACCTCTCCAACACCCCCCTCCTCCTCCTCCTCTGAATCGTCCGACCCAACTGCCGAACCCACAGGCTGACCCTGAATCACAACACTTTGATTACTAATTACATCTTTGATTTTCCTTTTCTCCCACTCTCTCCTGGATGTGTTTCTTGTCTGGACTACCTCACAAGGCTGACACCAGTCTTGCAAGTCTAAAGGGGTCCTTCTAAGACTTTTGCCACATACCTGCTAAGTGCTAAGCTACCTCTTATCCAACCTTTGATCTGGTGTGACTCTCCTCCCTGTCTCCCAAGGTCAGTTCCACATACCATTAACTCATACTCTTGAGTTCAATTCCAATAGTTTTAACTATTTGTCATTTCCTTAGTTCATTTCTATTAACCTTCTCTTATGAGAGACTATGAGTGTGTGAAATGCCTTATTTGTTTTCCCCCCTAGTTCTTTCCCAGCTCTAGGTTATCACTCATATATGTAATGCTGGGAAAGATTGAGGGCAATAGAAGAAGGGGACGACAGAGAATGAGGTGGCTGGATGGAGTCACTGAAGCAGTAGGCGTGAGCTTAAATGGACTCCAGAAGATGGTAGAGGACAGGAAAGCCTGGAGGAACATTGTCCATAGGGTCGCGATGGGTCGGACACGACTTCGCAACTAACAACAACAACAACAAGGTTATCACAACAAGTATCATTCATATGTCCGGGAGATCACATGACTGGGCGGCACTGTTTACCTTCTCTATTCTACCACAATCTCCATTTTTGCAAAGGAATGCTGTGAGATAATTAGTTATTTAGTCATGCACATATTTGGGCTGCAATTCATATGCCTGGGAACATAGAAAAAAAAAAGATTAAAGGAGATTATTCATGACTTGTCCACAAAGTCTGTTTCTCCCCCTCGGACAGCAATTAGCAGAAAATTTGGCTTCCTACCAGCTATTTCACAAATTAATTTACTGTGACTGTCTTCCTGACTTTTAATCCCTTTTCTTCCCATCAGCATAATATTGTTTCTCCTGGCTCCTGGATTTCACTTACTCTTAATTTTAAGAGTGCTTTGGTTTTCCTAAGTAATTTTAAATTTTAATGTCTAGGCTTAGTGTTAATAGAGAACAATGTGGCATTTTTATTTTACTTATGGATGTTATACCTTGTGATGAATTTTGTTGCATCTTCTTTCAATTTGAGCAAGCATAGCTGACCCAAGCGATCAAGGTGGCCTGCAGTCAATTGTGCCTTTCTTCTTTCTCTTAATTTTGAGTGAACATCTTCAGTGTTCTGTTTGGTGATGGAGAGGATTTCATAGCAGGGCTTTCAAGCCTTGTTATATCACCAGCATTTCTCCAGTTTCTGTTTTCTACTGCTGTCATTTTCCCAGCCTTATCACATCAGTATCACCCTGAAAAAGTAGCTGATGGTCTACAAGAAAATTAATTTGCCCTGCACATCATATAGCCCATGAGTAAAACCCAGCCAGATGTGACAATACTGGGATAAAATAATTGTTCTTCTCCCCCTCCCTCCCAACTTGCTAATGGCTATGTCTGAATTGTCACAAAATCACATCCTGTCTGCCATTATTTCCCACTTCTTTTATCTGATAAATTCCAGTCCTCTTGGACCTAACCAACTTTAAACTGCAGCTTCCCACTTTATTTCTTGTATCTTAAATTCACTCAGACTAAGAGACTTATAGAGAAAAGCTCTTACATGCTGAATACCAGAATGATAGAAGTCTCATTCCAAAATCTATTTAAGAATGGCTTATCTACTCTAGGTCGGAGCCAATTAATTATATCAATTCATTGATCAGCCCATTTTAACAAAGTTTTTTTCTTCAGAGCTAGATATAAGAGCTTACCTTTACCATTTTTATATGGAAAATGTATTAAAGTTCTCAGCTAGTCGAAGCTTCCTTGTTATGGTTGAGTTGATTCAATCCTCCATATGCTATTAAACTTCTCTTTCTATAATGATATCTGAAGATGACTCATTTTTCCTTTGTTGCTATATGTTCCAGGTCGAAAGAAGAAATCTTACATTAATTTCCTCCTGTTATTTATAATGTAGCAAAGTTTTGCACAGCAGCTATGAATGTGTGCAAACAACTGAATTCTGGTCTGTATGAATAATCAATGTGAATGAATGGTCTACATCAGAGGTCCCCAACCTTTTGGGCACCAGGGACCGGTTACATGGAGAGAGGTTTTTCCGCGGACGGGAGGGGGCATAGTTTTGTGTGCTGCCTGCATCCTGCAGATGGGGCTTTGCTTGTTTGTGCGGCCCGGTTGCTGGCATGCCGCAGCCTGGTAGTGGTCCATGGACTGGGGGTTGGGGACCCCTGGTCTACATGAATGATAACATAACAATACTAATGTTTGCTCCATCACTCCTTGGTTATCTACATACAAACATTGAAAGGTTACCTATTAATATTATGGATTATTCAATTTTACAATGCAATTTATTTCCTAATTGTTAATTTACTGCACTATAGGCTCTGTCTGGTTTTAGATTTCACTTACTCTTAATTTTAAGAGTGCTTTGGTTTTCCTAAGTAATTTTAAATTTTAATGTCTAGGCTTAGTGTTAATAGAGAACAATGTGGCATTTTTATTTTACTTATGGATGTTATACCTTGTGATGAATTTTGTTGCATCTTCTTTCAATTTGAGCAAGCATAGCTGACCCAAGCGATCAAGGTGGCCTGCAGTCAATTGTGCCTTTCTTCTTTCTCTTAATTTTGAGTGAACATCTTCAGTGTTCTGTTTGGTGATGGAGAGGATTTCATAGCAGGGCTTTCAAGCCTTGTTATATCACCAGCATTTCTCCAGTTTCTGTTTTCTACTGCTGTCATTTTCCCAGCCTTATCGCATCAGTATCACCCTGAAAAAGTAGCTGATGGTCTACAAGAAAATTAATTTGCCCTGCACATCATATAGCCCATGAGTAAAACCCAGCCGTCTGCTTTCCTCTCTCTTTAAGAGACAAAATTAAGGTGCCTTTGTTCTTCAAATATTAAGGATTAGTGTGGCTAAGAGGTTAATACATGAACCAAATTAATATATGGAAATTACGGAGGTGTGTGTGTGTGTGTGAGAGAGAGAGAGTATGCACTGAAGAAAGTGCTGAAGACAACTCTCTTATGCAAAATACAGTGATGAACTACTATACTAGAATTCACATTATATCAATGTGTTATACAATTTACTAATATATGTTGTCAACCTATGGATTTCAATGACAAACATCTAAGGACAAACATGTTATTCCAGCAAACCGTGAACTGCCAGCAGAAATAAATGACCACTGAGTTTCCTTCTTCTAGAATTTTGTTGTATGATGCAATTAGTTTATTGTATGAGCAGACATTGAAGCAGAGAACTGATGGACATCTTTCTCTTTCTCTTATTGAATTCATGACCATCTTTTTCTTATTTAGCATTTCTTCTGCTCCACTTCCTCCACTTGGCAATTTTTCCTGATGTTCAGTTTACATTTGGGCATAAATCCCACCTTGGGGATGGGGGATGGATCAGGTGCAAAATGTCATGAGAGAAGTTACTTGTAAAGAAAGTTATGGGGCTAGAGAAAGGTTATGTGTGGCTTCCTGCCAGTGATGTATTAAAGAAGAAGGGAAGAATGTCTCAAAAGACCAAGATGGTGGCTTTGATCACACAATATTTCTTGATTTTTCTGACTCTGTGGGAATGCTTCTACTTCAATCTATCTTCTCTATTGCATGACCCCTATTCTGCATTAATTCTGGGAAGCTATCAAGGATATGAGTGAATAGACACTTAGTAGGTGATTAATAGTTCTGCCATTAGACCTATATACTGCCAGCATATCCAGTAAAAATTGGTTTTATCCCTCCAGAACATTTTTCTTGTAATTGGAAAAATTTAAACATGTCTATGTGCCTGAAAACAATTGGAAACATGTCTATGTGCCTGAAAACAATTGATTTCCCCAGCAAAAGGTTTTGTGGCTTAGATCCCACAAGGCAGACAAAGAAGTTGGAGCAAAATATGTACAGTAGTGATAGATATAAAAATCACTGGAAAGGAAAATCATTCTGTCTGACTGTGATAGGGCCAATTAAATTGGTAAGGCTGTTTTGGACTGCAAAAGTGAATGGCTTCAGGACTTCTACAGCTGCACACATGCAACATTTCCCTTAGTTATCTTCACTAACCTTTTCCAGACTGAATTGTTTATTCAAATAAGAACAATCAGTGGCTTAATTGTTTTATGAAGAAGCATTGCAGTGCCTGCTCTTTTGCTCTTAATCCTCCATTTCTTTCTCTATGACTTATGAAATGCTTAATTAGTCATTATGATTTAGTTTTAAAAAACAATTGCTCATGACAATAAATGGCATGCAGAGGCATAAACAGACTCTTGAAAAGGCTTTCTAAAATTGCAGATAAGGCACAGATCAACAAATATTATTAAGTAAGGAGCATAACAGGCTCCTTAAATATACATAAATATTTATATTTAAGATGCATTTCTATATAGCTTTAATGCAGAGGTCCCTGAACCTTTGGGCACAGGGACCAGTTCCATGGAGAGGGGTTTTTCCATGGACTGAAGAGTGCATGATTTTGCGTGTTGCCTGCATCCCACGGATGGGACTTTGTTTGTTTGTGTGGACTGGTTGCTAGCATGCCACAGCCTGGTACTGGTCCGTGGACCGGGGATTGGGGACCCCTGCTCTAATGCATAGGTTTCAGCTGAAAAGTGGTCATTATCAGACCAAATGATAGATTATACATAATCATGACTACATCTGTCCTTGTTCACTTTCATACCTGTCAGGTGAGAAAGATCAGATCCACACGGTTCAAATAAATTGATTTATTGCTAAAAGCCTATGGACAGGAATCTTTTCAATTAATGGTCAGCACCTGGTTAGACTTAGATTAGAGTCAATGGCACTGAAGGGAGGTTGGACTTAATTTGTTTGTGGCTATGTAGCGATTCTAGGATGGTTCCTTTTTTTTAGTCCTCCCCCAGATTCTGTCATTCCTTCTCCCAATCCTATGAAAGCATTTTGCTGATAATCTTATGTTAGAAAGAAATATTACCACGTTCATTTCAAAACTGGGAGTAAAAAATACAGACAGCTGCTTGAACCATAGGTAAAGTTTATTTCTGAGAGCACAGTATTATCGCCTTTAAAGCCCTTCCTGATTTGGGGCCAAGTTATCATCTTTTCCCAGTCATTTCTACTCATCTAATTAGATAACCAGCAGGCTGGGCATGTTACGGTCCTGTCAGCTAAGGAATGTCAGTTACTGAGGACCAAGAAATGTGTCTTCTCTGCTGTAGTTCTCTGAAACATTCTCCTTTCAGAGATCAGGATGATCCCAAATCTGCTGGCTTTCTTTAAGTCCGTGAAGACTTCGTTGGGTTAAGGGCCCCATTTCTATTACATTTGTAATTACAGTTCCATTTGGTGCTATATATAATTATTTTGCATTGTTTTACTTGTTTTGTTTATTTTTAATTTCTTTTATGTTCTCTGATGCATGCTGCTTAGAATCATTTATTGAGAGAGGTGGCTATAGAAATCAAATACATAAATAACCAAGTTACAATATGAACCCATCCATGGCTTGTCTTTCTGTATCCAATTATTTGTAAAGTCTATTCCCTTTTAAACTGGATCCCTAGTTTGCTCATGGGAAAGATTTGATTGAGTTTGACAAAGTCAGTTCTAGTTTATTTACATCAGCCTAATTTGCCAATCTGCCGATTTTCCATAAGTAGCAAAATTTGGAACAAATATGAGTAAAGCATCTACAAATCAAGATCAGTCAGATTACCAAGGCCTTTTCAGAGCTGGCAAAGGGAAAGAAAAATCAACATTCACATTATCAAAAAAAGGAGTAGTGCTTATATTGGTATATAACATGTGAAATGAACTATCAGATATTTTCTTTGCCTTTTGCATTAACTACATGAGAGACAAAAAAGAAGGTCACTTCCTTTCCCTTTTCTTGTTTAATAATATTTTTGGAGTGCACTTGAAGTGTAACATTTCTGTTTACCCTTCCCTTTTCTTTTCAGTTCTTCTCTGATATGGTTGCTGCTCAGAATGCCATCATGATAGAAAGGAGCCATGAACATTGTCTCTGCTATGTATCCAAAGAGCTGAACTCGTACTCCGGCTGGCGTCTCTTCCTTGCGTCGGACCCACTGTTGTGATTCAGGGTCAGCCTGTGGGTTCGGCAGTTGGGTCGGACGACTCAGAGGAGGAGGGGGGTGTTGAAGACCTTGCTGAGGGGGTTGAAGATCTTGCTGATGAGAGCCCTCAGGCAGGCCCCTCCCACTTGGTCACCATGGAGACCCAGCTGTGTGAGCCTGACAGTGTGGATGAAGATGACCCACAGCTGGCCCTGTTCAAGGACGCCCGACGCAGGAGGCAGTCAAGTAGGAGTAAACAGAGGAAGGCTGTGGGGCTTCTCGGAAGGAGGCAGAGAGAGGCCACGCCCTGAACTCTTTATAAAGGGAATGTGTGGGGAGGGCTGGTTTGCTGAAAGCAACCGCTCAGATAGTGTTTCAAAGCTCCTGTATCTTGGTTCGTGTCTTGTTTGTTTTTTGTAGTAATAAATTTGGCAGACGTAATTCCAGCCTCTTGCCGTTTGTAAAGGGGTTGCCTTTTCTGCAGGGCCGGTAGCAGGCTGGTACAGAACACCCACTACATTACAGTCTCCTGTGCATTTCTACACTGTGGCACTTAATAAGTATAATCTAATATTTCCAAAGGTCAATAACAATCATATTACTCAAGCATCACCTTACTCTACGATGAAAAACCAATTAGAAACAGAACTAACAGGCATTTATTCAACATCCATGCAAAGCATGGTTGGCTGCTCAATTTTTTTTTTAAAGTTGCAAAGACAGGTTGCTGTTTATGTACTTAGCTATGATCTTATGCAAACCTTCCTGGGATTAAGGTTCATTAAAAAGAGTAGGATTTGCTTCTTAACAGATGTGCATTTCCTGAAGAGCAAGATGAGCCCCAGTTTAGCACACAAACTAATAACACTTCATTTGGGGCATAGATCTGGAAAAGTGAATCTTCAGCCACATCAATGTAATGAGTATATAAGTGAATCTGTACTACGCCTTCCAGGCTGATTAACAATAAGGGCAGGGTAGAAGGCACCTTCTAAAATATGCAACTCTTCTCCATTGTTAAAGGTGGAGATGCTCTTCAGTGTTTTGTGATTTGTCCAAATTCTTCAGTGTTTGGAGGGCAAATGGGTACAAAAACAAACCACAGAGGTGTCTTAATCTTCTTAAAATTTCTTAATTTTTATACCCAGTGAAATGGTTGCAATATTCCATTTCAAATGCTTCCACATATTCTTTTGTTTTTCTCCAGACTTCTGAGAACTCACCAGTTCTTCAGAAGTTTTGAAAAATTACAGTCCGTGGTTCCCTTCAATATCCTAGGATATAATTCACCTGGCTCAAAAGGTATCAGTTAACATAACAAACTGTTCTCTTACTAGACCTTTACTCATCCTGTATTGTGTTCCCCTCTTTTCCTCAATCATGTTAGAAAAAGCATTCTCTCTTTTTCTCTTCTGATACCACTATTTCCTCACTGCAGCAGTCTTGATTAGAATCATGGGAGCAGAAAGTAAATTAAAATGATCCCCCCCTCCTAGAAATAGCGAATTGAAGTGGGAATGTTATGATTTGCTAGCAAAAAATTGTCAAGGGAGAAGATTTGTGTCCCCTCTTCCCCCTGCTCTCATTTCTCGATGATGTCTGAAGACAAAAGAATTTGAGGAAGATTGCTGCTTGAAGGAGAACAACTTCACCATCAAAGCAGAAAGAATAGATGTCCATAGATGAGTGAGCACTGGAACCATCTTCAGGAAGAAATCCATCTGCTAATACTAAAAATGCTGTGCATGCTCATCCCTGTTTTACATCATTGCGTCCAGTACAGATTTAAATAAATTTCACCATCATATTTCTTTGGCCTTGAGGTTCTTATATCTTCATTCTACTCTGCTTTAGACACTTCTGCTCTCGGACAGGCTCCTTCAGAAAGAGTCATCTTCAATTAAATTAATAAACTAGAGCAGCATTGCAAATTGTAATGTGAACCAAACTGTTAAAAAGTAACCTTCTTTTTCCTTTACTGCAGACATGTCAAACACAAGGCCTAGGGGGCCAGATCCAGCCCGCGAAGTGGTTTCATGTGGCCCGCAAAGCCATCCTGGAAACAGTGAGGGAACGGTCCCCGCTGCCTTGGTCCTGGCCCAGAGACCCTCCTTCTGCCAGAAACCCTCAGATCTGTCCCACTCCTGCCCAGGCCCCCATAGGCACCCTTGATGCAAATGATGTAGAGCTGGCCACGCCCACCCAGTAGGCCATACACACTCTAGCCACACCCACCCAGTAGGCCACGCCCACCCTGGCCAAACCCACCCAGTCCCCTGAGGTCAACCACAATGCTGATGTGGCCCTCAATGATATTGAGTTTGACACCCCTGCTTTACTGATATACCATGATAGGGAAAGATCACCAGACTGATGCAATTTTTATTTTCTATATGACTATCAATGATCCTAAATGTATTTAAGAGAAAATCATTGACATCAACTGAGTTAGTACTGTAGTAAATTCTTGTAAGATTTCTACTTTCAAGGTTCAGGAACAGGTTTTAATAATGTGATTTGTAGTCATCCTATATCCATTTATCTATTTGTTTCCTGCTAGCTAGTTCCCTAATTTACAATTCTGTTTGGAAGACCGAGATAATCAGGCTGTATTTAATTGTGCTGTGTGCTTTATAGCAATTTTAAGAGCATTTGGGTGTCAATTTTGCTTCTTTTCCTAGAGGACATAACAACATAAACTCCAGATGCTTTCTGTCCATTAATTTCCCAAGAGGAATGAATGGTAGCTATAAAGGAAACAAGAAATGTTAAAATTATGAAAGCTTATCAGAAAAATAACAAGACTGGGAATGTGAAGCTCATAAGAACCTAGAAAGCCATGAATGATAATGAAAATGGCTTCCATCAGTTACTGATGACAATACCCAGAAAAAAACTACAATCTCTCTTGCAGCAAAGAAATCCAAGAAGACAACTTTTCATGAACATAAACATATGGAACTCTGTAATGTGTTACTTTGCTATTATGTCTTAGTCCTTCATTAGCACTGAAGTTAGAGGAAGACCTACCAGCTGTCTTTCCAATCATTATTAAATAATAGTACCAATTTACCATCTAACTTCCCTTTGCTCACACATGTGTGTAACATGTATGCAGGGGAAAGATTTTTGAGAGGGTGAAAATATACACTCAAACACAGATGTCAAATTAAGGGAAATTATTGAGCTTAGGGATGGAGTTACAAGAAGCTAAAGGAAAGGCAGATCTCAAGAAAAGTAAGATGAATCTCCAGTCTAATTATAGAAGTAAGGTTCATTTAGGTTGTTCAGCACATGATGATTTCTTTAAAGGGAATTATAAGGAATGGGACAATGGAGCTCATGAGGGGATCATTGTGGTAATATGGCTATAGTACAATTTCAGGAACAGGGTTTTCACACGTAATATATATAGCACATCCAACAGTTCAAAAGTAGCACAAAGAGAAGGTGGATTATTGCCATCTCTCAATTCCAAGAAAGGTAAAATAAAAAATGCAAAAGATTTCCAATATATTCCTAGTAGATATTTCTCTGTGATAGGAATTGGTACATTGCGAGGACATTTTTTAATTGGATTTGTTAAAAGATAGCTTTTTTGTTCTCAGGCCATTCATTTGAATGCTTACATATTTATGCTGCATTCATCATAAGAGTCCATTATTTTCTCGAGAGATGCCCTAGGAATATTTCATAGGGGGAAAAGAAAACAACAATACAATTTTGTAGATCTGCTAGACTGCAAATTGGTAGGGAAATCGTTAGCATAGGTGCTGTTTCAGTTGTGAGAATAAGTAAAATGCACAATGAGATAAAGCAGGTCGCTCAACTTTCCCAACCCTCTGGTAAGGAACAAGGACTACAGTAATTAAGATTCCAAGTACAGGAGTACTGGTTCTATGACATAGAATATTTCCTGCTGTAGAGTTTCTTTTGAGTATATTCCCACACTTTGAATAGCCACCTGATTCTCTTCCTGCCCCCATCTCCCAGGACACATTACCTATCCTTTTTGATATGCACAATTTGTATGTGTTTTTTTTTTTAAAAAGTCAAATATATTTAAAAGAAAAGAACAAATAGGCATTCATGAATTAAAACATGTAAGGAAAGCCAAACTTTTTCCAAATGAGATTTAATTCTGATACACTAACTATTAGATGGCGAAGATAAGATTTAGAAAAATGTAACTGTAACAGTAGAACAATATTAACTCTGGTGAAACCACCAATTTAATTTATTGTCTAGCTAAGAATAAATAACGTATATTGAAGTATTTTTGTATTGGCAGCTGAGCAGATCTAATAATCTGCAATTTTCACATCATTTTTCTCTTGACAGAACTGAGACTACTTATTAGGACACAATGGTTCATCTCAATGCAGACACATCTTTCAGTTGTACACGAGATTTTTAGGAAATTAAAATAAAGTATAAAGTATAATAAACAGTATCAGTTCAAATGGAGCATTCACACATTATTATGGCCCAATACCTATGGGAACAGCCAGGACTTCAAGGCTCTCTTAAAGGACAGAAATCTCAATGTCTTTGTTTAAAGCCACTGCAAAACATATTTTACCTATGGTATATAATCATCATTCTCCACCTCATAAATAGATAGGCAGGAACCTGCCTGTTTGTTTGCTTGCTTTCATCCCAAAAACCACCAGTTGGACCCATGTTGGGTTGGGGAAAGGACTATCTAGAATTAAAGGGTACTTTTCAGAACATCATCAGCCCAGTAATTCATTTTCAGCATTAAGCTTAGGCCATTATTTGCTCATAGCCTGTCTCACAAAGCTAAAAATAGCTTTGTTTGTTCTAAAAAAATGTCTCTTTCATTTATATCTTTTTTTATATCATGAGCAACCTTATTGATATTTTTCATTTCTGTATTGAATTAGTGCACAGATTAACTGATTTCTTTGGGACAATTTAATTAATTTAGAACTTCTTCATCTTGACAAGTCTCTATCTTCTTTGCAACTTCAAGGGCATGGAAATCTAGATAATACCAAGGTCATGGCTCAGGACAGGTCACTTCTAGTCTGATTTTGAAATAACTTATTTAGATTTGGAAAAAAATAACTTTTAATTTCTTCTACACCAATTATTCACCTTGCAACCCATTCAGCAGTGCTGACAAAACAAGACTTAGAGCAAGGCAACTCTAATCAGCAGAATAAACATAAAGTTCCTTAAAGGCAGCAGGATTTAATATAATTTGAAAGATGTGGTAATTGAACAGCTCATGTGGTAATTGAAAAGCTCTCATATACCTATAAGTATTGAAACTATAGCTCACATCCTGCTCTATTGCATCTTCTATAACAGCGTCCCCAACCTGTGGGCTGTGGCCCACTACCAGTCCGTAGCTGGTAGAGTGCGTGTGCATACTTGAGACCCCACTCGTGAACATCGTGGGCACTCAGGGCCCCACTCACATGAGCAATGGGTACACATGCACGCGCATGGACCTACCCCCCCCAAAAACCATTCCCTTTTCCCTCCTCCCCCCAGGCTGCCAACCCGGAAAGGTTGAGGAACTCTGTTCTGTAAAGACTCACGGATTCAATTTATAACACCTTACCTAATAAAATAGTTGGCAAATACTAGGAATAGAATAGACCTTGGAGGTCTTCTAGTCCAGCCCCCTGCTCAAGCAGGAGAACCTATACCATCTCAGACAAGTGACTGTCTAGCCTCTTCTTAAAAATCTCCAGTGATGGAGCGCCCACGATTTCTGGAGACAGGCTGTTCCACTGGTTAATTGTCTTCACTGTCAGGAAGTTTCTCCGTAATTCCAGGTTGCTCCTCTCTTTGATCTACTGATCTTTTTTATTGCTATCAGATCAGTATAAAGTAGTTTCTTTGAATGTGGCCATATTTTACTGTGTTGTATGTAAAATTAGGCAAACTTTAACTGCCTACTGATAACCCAGAACTAACTGCAATATTTTATTCTGTCTGCCTTTTATTTTTTGTTTTTTTACTACTATTATTGTTTCTAATGCTTTTGTTTGTGGTAGTGGCCCATGACCATAATACAGATTGTTGTTCTTGTACCTATATGTGAAATATAGGATAAGACCCACATAAGATCATTACATTCAGAATCAAGTTATGTAACTGCTCCTCTGTCTATTCCAAATTCAAGGATTTTTAGGATTTAGTTAAGTAGTTGAATTTCTGCACATATGTCCTAATAAAAACTGTGATTAGATATTAATCCCTCTGTGGGTATTTTCCTGTGGTACAAATGTAAAGGTTTTCTGGCAATCAACCATCTTCATTCTATTATCCTGGACAAGACAATAAGAAAATGGAACTTAACCAACTTAACCAAAATAAACCAAAAGTCCACTAGAAAGAGAAGGAACAGAACAAGTGGAGAAGATAAAATTGAAAAGGATAGGAAATATGCTTTAAAATAATCCCAGGATTGGAAGATTCCAATAATAAGGTAGAGCTTGAAAATATGATCTGCGGGTGACCAATTTATCCCTCTAGAGGTTAAAGGAGGTCTGTGATTGGAAAGGAAATGTATAGGAGTTTTATCCACAACTCTAATAAACTATTGACTGAACTGAATAGAATTCTACCTAGGCAATGCTTAGCAAGTGTATCCATGACCTATTGAGTTATAGAACCTAAAAAAATATGGGTATAATTTTGATTTTTATATTCAATACATGATTCTTGCTATCCTTTGTTCAAGTACATTAAATGGAACTGACAGGCCTTGATGTTGTACCTATATTCATTATAATGAATCCCTAAAAAACAAAACAGTAAAAAATATTCAGCACACTTCAAATCAGATTAATAAGTAAATGTTGGAAGAGATGGAGGTGGAGGACAAACAGAGACAGGATCTGCATTTCAAATGGAACCACTAAACATTATCTCTGTTGTTTAATTGCCTCGGAGATCCAGATGGTTCTAACCCTGATGGCCTTTTGCAAGGCAGGAAAAATCTGGATGTTCACACAGCCATTTGGGCCAGGAGCTTAAGTGAACTCCATTGTCTGATTGATTTGTTTAGCGATTGAGGACAAATGGTTTTTCAACGCCTGGCATATGTTATAGAATAGTATTTATGTTGATTTTTTGAACTATGTTATTTGTTGTTCTGGTATAGCACACATGTCCTTTGTGACATGTGTGCTATACTGATAGTCTAATAAATAAACTGAAAATTATATGTTTGGATTATAATGCTAGAAATCAAACATGGGAAGTACAACTGTAGCCATGTATATTGCAATCAATAGTTTGAGTTCTGTTTTCTGAAGAGCAAACAAAACTACACTTCACATAATTGCTTTCTTTTTCTCCATATCCCTTCTTTGTACTGATAGAAAAAAAAGACTAGAAATGATTTCAACTGATCTGAAATATTTTGATAACTAAGACAAAGGACAAGATGGTGATTCCCACCCCACATCTTTCATTCTATGTAGGGGTTTAAATAGCCTGGAGAGCTAACCTGGTTTCCATTCTGGCTATGACTTCATTTCCAAGAACAGCAGAGTGGCATGGAAAGCAATGGCTAGAGCATATAGCAAACATAGCCTAGCCCACCAACACCTTGCTGCCGCTCCCAGTCCACCAACAGTGATGGCAGCTTCAGTCAGCCAAATATTAGGGCTTGACTTGCTAATCTTTTAGATAGATCAGGGCTCTTCAAACTTGGCCCTTTTATGACTTGTGGACGTCAACTCCCAGAATTCCTCAGTCAGGCAAGCTGGCTGAGTAATTCTGGGAGTCGAAGTCCACAAGTTATAAAAGGGCCAAGTCTGAAGACCCCTGAGATAGATATTATGTCTGGGATGTGCCTGAATAGAAGATGGAAGATTTTAGGATCAGTTCTCTCCTTCAGTCTCGCTCCCCGTTCCTCTCCATTCATTAGCCTTGGAAGCTCTACAGAGGAGTCAAACTGGATGAGCAAATTATTGTGTAGTGGGTCCGACGCAAGGAAGAGACGCCAGCCGGTGTGTGAGTTCAGCTCTTTATTGGAGGGGGGTAGCGAACTGGGGAATGAGGGTTACCTGGCCTCCTTAAATACTTAGCCAGGTAAGCTGACAGCCAATGGGGTTGGCCCTAGGTTTCCCGCCGAACCTGGGTTTCCTGCCAAAACCGTTCAGGCCAATGCCCCCTGGTGGCTGTTGCTATGCAGGTGCCTGCATACATAACACAAATAATGCAAAATTTACACATCTATGCCTCAGTTGTTGTTTATATTCTTGTTCATTATGAGTAAAAGTAAATGAATGTTTTCTGCCTTGTTTGACTTTTGACTAAATCCCTAACCTGTTATTATTATTATGGGTGGTTTCTTGTCTCACTAAACAGCTTTTGGGGAAAAATATACTACCTTGTGGTAACTAATTAAGTATTCCTACTTCCCTGAAAAAGGTGACTTTGATTCAGCATTGGTCTCTCCTGTACACAGTCAACAGCAAACTGGTTCAACAAATTCTGACTTGCTTTTCATGAAAGTTACCTATTTTTTTCACTCTGGGCTGATCTTTGATGTGCAAATATGCATAATAATATAAACTCTCACATTAGTGGAGTCACCTCAAGCTATGAGCAAGTGAGGGGGATCACAGAACAATTTATTTTAAAATATTTTTAACCTTACTCTATACCTACAGCCAAGAAACAGATGACAAAAGACCTAACGTTGTCCTGGTTGTCAGTAGGCTTTGGGACCAATTGAATTTTTTTGTTTTGTGTTTTTACTTTTAAAACCTTTTGCAGAACAGCAAAGGGTAGATCAGAAAATGTTTTTAGCCTTCTCTGAGTTTTGACCATTTTTTTCATAACTGAAGGATAATTAATGTTCAATAGTTAGTCATTATGGTATTATTATCACCATCCATTTTCTTAATGGAAGCCTTCAAGAATTCTGTTATACCTTAAAAAAATACATCCTGGAGATATATATTTAACATAATCAAGGACAGTTTCAGCATATCCCAAAGTAGAAAATAATATGATTTTTAGGTGTAAGATTTCCTTATTTAAAGAGAATCAGCATCCAATCAGTACTGGGTATAGTGAAATTCACTTTATCTGAATATACCCTGATGCAATGTTCTATAAACAATACAGCAAATTTGTTAAGACCCTTGTATTTTTAAATATTCAAATAGCAGTTGCAGATATTAATCCTAAACAAATGTAATAGTTCCCATGAAACATCACTATTTTTAGGTAATCATGCTCTGGTAAATATCAGCCTTAAGGCTGGTTAAGATACATTTTACATACTATGTTTATTTCTATGCTGTAGAATAATTGTGCCAGCATATCTGTATATATTTACATATTTCCTGGCACTTTGGGGAGGGGGTACAGTTTTGTTTGTAGCATTTTGCATCATGCCTCTGAAATTGTCCCCATTTTATTATGTGATATTGTGCTATTATTTTATTGTTTTGAATTTCAGGTATATTGCTCCAAGACCTTGGATTGTTAAGCTAAAAGATGGCTGGAATGGCTGAGCTGTGAAATAACCCATGCAATTATCTAGTGCAATGCTCATATCTTGGTACATAGGAGTGGACCTATGTAAATTAAACTGAAACATGAGAATTAGTCAGAACTCAATGGCTCATTAAGCTTTAGCTTACCCCCATCTTTGCTATGGTGAACATTAAATGAGTTTGAAAATAAAGCTAAAATTAACAAGCCTCCCAGGATACAGATCAGATTTAAAATGTAAATTCAAATAATTCAGTGTAACCATGTATTTTTCAGGTTAAACTCAAATGGCGCAAGATATAATGAATTCATACAGATTAATAAGACCAGGAGTGTGAGCCTGAAATAGGTCTGCTATCTTAGAATTTTGCAACAATTCCCCAGCACTAGACATGGCAAACAAGCCAACATACATTTCTCCAGAAATCAGTGTGTCCCAATCCCTATTAGGATGTTTAGTTTTTTACAGAAGTAACAGGTGTGGGATATAGTATTTTATGCTTTGATAGTTCTAAATTTTAACCCAATTACTGTATATGGGACATAAGCAGTTCTGAATCATTTGTGATTGGATTAGCCTATAAGCCCCACTTAGCAACCAAATTGGAACCTGAAATTTCTGTTACTAAGGACCACAGATGCTAAGCAGAAAATCACATGATTTACAATGGGCATACAAACTCACTTCCCTTTCAGTTTTTTAAATAAAGTTTTATTATAATTTTTTAACAGAGTTCAATAATAATTATTCAACAAAAATTTAATTTAATTTAATTTATTATCATTTCTATACCGCCCTTCTCCCGAAGGACTCAGGGCGGTGTACAGGGCAAGAATAAAACACAGAAATTTACAAAAATTAAAAGATAATTAAATGCATGCCCGATTAAAATACAATTGATACATAGTAAAAACCCCAATAAGAATGATAAAAAACCCCACCAATCCCCCCTCAGGCCAGGCCGGCTTGCTCGAACAAGTATGTTTTCAGATCGCGGCGAAAGGAGCGCAGATCGGGCGCCGTCCGGAGCTCAACCGGTAACTGGTTCCATAGCTCCGGGGCGCCCACAGAGAAGGATCTCCCCCTGGGGGCCACCAGACGGCATTCTCTGACCGGTGGCACCCTGAGGAGGCCCTCTCTGTGGGAACGCACAGGGCGCAGGGAGCTTGATGCTGGCAGCAGATGTTCCCTGAGGTACTCCGGCCCCATGCCATGGAGGGCTTTGAACACCATTACTAGCACCTTGAATCTCACCCGGAAGACAACTGGCAACCAATGCAGCTCACGGAGCAGAGGTGTCACGTGGGAGTATCGGGAAACTCCCAACACAACTCTCGCGGCTGCATTCTGTACCAGTTGGAGCCTCCGGGTGGTCCTCAAGGGAAGCCCCATGTAGAGAGCGTTGCAGTAGTCTAGACGAGAGGTCACGAGCGCGTGAGTGACCGTGCATAAATCATCCCGGCTTAGATAGGGCCGCAACTGGCGCACCAGGCGAACCTGGGCGAAAGCCCCCCTAGTCACGGCCACCATGTGATCTTCCAAGGTAAGCCGCGAATCTAGGAGGACTCCCAAGTTGCGAGCCCTATCTACGGGGGGTAATAATTCACCCCCCATAGAAAGAGATGGAATATCCGAATAGACCCGGGATGAAGGTATGCAAAGCCACTCGGTCTTGTCGGGGTTGAGCTGAAGTCTGTTCCTCCCCATCCAGACCCGAACCGCCTCCAGGCAACGGGACATCACGTTGAGGGCATCAATGTGTTGTCTGAGTATTTTATTCACCAATACAAATTAAATTCCTAATCCCTAAATCTTTTCTCTGACCATTGATAAAATAGGTCCCAAGTTTGAAAATATTCTGTTTCTTCTTTTTCTTTCAACCTTAAAGGAAGTCTGTCCATTTCTGCCCAGTCTAATATTTTTTTGATTATTTCTTCTTCTGGTGGTATTTCTTCGTTCTTCCAGTATTGTGCAAATATAATTCTTGCCGCTGTTATCACTTGTAGAATCATTAACTTGGGAAAAAATAAAATGTAAAATGTATTTGAAAATTCCAGGATGGGTTTCAACAATGGAAGCATTCATACATCCAAATCTAGTCAGTCTCGATAAAATATGGAGATACAAAGATATTCTAAATTCTGAAGGGAACTTAAAATCCACGCAAGAGATGGAAAATCAGGGCATCGATTTAACATGGTGGTCACATTTACAAATGCAAGTCAGATATGATAAAGATATTAAACAGTATGGATTTTACAAAGAACAGACTATGTTTGATCAGACATTATTAACTTCTGATGAAAAGTTAATTAAAAATGTACAATTTCTTACTAAATTTCAAAAATTTCTTGCCTAATATTTAAAACTTCCAAAGTTAAGATAAATAGCAATGGGGAAAATGGACATCCTTGTCTTGTGCCTTTTCGTATATCAAAATTCTCTGGGTAATCCACATTTACAATTAGTTTTGCTGATTGTTTTGTTCAGTTGCTAGGCCAATCACATGACCTTGACTTAAGATTTTGCTTCCATTTCGACTACAAACTATGCTTGTTGCAAGCCAGTTGCAAAGTATACAAATAACTGCAAGATGCTGCAAAGGTCATAAATGTAAGGACTGGTCACAAAGCTTTTTTATATCTCATCGTATCTTTGAAGGACTACCTGTAAAATAAAAAAATAAGAACAAAAGCAGAAGGCCTGAAAGCATTCACAAAAGATGATTGTTAAAGTGTTCTTTGCCACTTAACTATCTGCCACCTGAGTCTATTATCATAGAAATTCTGGAAAACCATTCTGTGTACTTTAACATAATTATGATATCTTATACTTAATAAGGTAAATGTGCTGTTGTACTTTTACATGTGATTATGCTCATCTGTCAGATGGCCTTTGGTAAAGCCCCATTGTTTCTTTCAGTGCTTGGCTCCCAAATTCACAATTCTGCAGTAATCAAAAATGTGCTCTTACTGCACTAAGAGTTCTCTCTGATTAGCCTTGATTAGCTCTTAGGTGTCTCACGACTTCAGCAAAGCCTGATTGAGAAACATTATTTCCTTTTTTCTGTTCTTCAGCCTTTTCTTCCTATTATCTGTGCTGAAAACTGAAGCTCATGTCCATTTCACTGATGAAGAATTGAATCACAGCTTAGGTTAAAAAAATACCAAAGGGCCAATGACTATGACAGACTGTGCTACACTGGAATTTTATTAGCTTCTTCTCCAGAACTGCCATCAGTCTGCTTCTGTTGGTCTCTGTGATGGACTCTGTTTACCCATCTGAACATTATAACAGATATAACAGAATAAAGAGTTGAAGGGACCTTGGAGGTCTTTTAGTCAGGCAGGAAACCCTATATCTTTTTAGACAAATGATTGTCCAGTCTCTTCTTAAATATTTCCAGTGTTGGAGCACCCACAATTTCTGGAGGCAGGTTGTTCCACTGATTAGTTGTTCTAACTGTCAAGAGATTTCTCCTTAGTTCTAAGTTGCTTCTCTCTTTGATTATTTTCCATCCGTTGCTTCTTGTCCTGCTTACAGGTGGTTTGGAGATTAGCTTGACTCCCTCTTCTTTGTGGCAGCTCCTTAGATATTGGAAAACTGCTATTATATCACCTCTAGTCCCTCTTTTAATTAAACTAGACACATCCAGTTCCTGTAACCATTCTTCATATGTTTTAGACTTCAGTCCACTAATCATCTTTATTGCTCTTCTTTGTACTCTTTCTAGAGTCTCAACACATCTTTTTTTATATCATGGTGACCAAAACTTTATCATTGTCATTAGTTGATTTGTGGGATCTAGCTTCCTGGATAGATCCAGAGCTATTTATAATAATAATAATAATAATAATAATAATAATAATAATAATAATAATAATAATAATAATAATAATAATAATAATAATAATAATAATAATAATAATAATAATAATAATAATAATAATAATAATAAGGGACGCGGTGGCTCAGTGGGTTAGGACGACGAGCTTGTCGATCGGAAGGTCGGCAGTTTGGCGGGTCGAATCCCGAGTGCCGCGTAACAGAGTGAGCGCCTGTTACTCGTCCCAGCTTCTGCCCACCTAGCAGTTCAAAAGCACGTAAAAATGCAAGTAGAAAAATAGGGACCACTCCGGTGGGAAGGTAACAGCGTTCCGTGCGCCTTTGGCGTCTATTCATGCCGGCCACATGACCACGGAGACGTCCTCGGACAAGCGCTGGCTCTTCGGCTTTGAAACGGAGATGAGCACCGGCCCCTAGAGTCGGAAACGACTAGCACGCATGTGCGGGGGAACCTTTACCTTTACCTTAATAATAATAATAATAATAATAATAATAATAATAATAATAATAATAATAATAATAATAATAATAATAATAATAATAATAATAATAATATGTTTTAGCCTCCAGTTCCCTAATCATTTTTGTTGTTCTTCTCTGTACTCCTTGTAGAGATTCAACATATTTTTTACATTTTGGTGACCAAAACTGGATGCAGTATTCCAAGTGTGGCCTTATCAAGCCGTTATAAAGTGGTATCAACATTTCATGTGATCTTGTTTCTATCCCTCTGTTAATGCAGTCTAGCATTGTGTTGGCTTTTTTGGCAGCTGCAGCACACTGCTGGCTCATATTTAAGTGATTGTACACTAGAACTCCAGGATCTCTCTCACATTTACTATTATTGAGCAAGGTACCACCTATACTGTACCTGTGCATTTGGTTTTTCCTGCCCAAATGTAGAACCTTTTTTTTCCACCATTGAATTTCATTTTGTTAGATAGCACCCAATGTTCAAGTCTGTCAAGATCTTTCTGTATCTTAAACCTATCTTCTGGAGCGTTGGTGTCATCTGCAAATTTGATGAGTTCCCCATCTATCCCCTTATCCAAATCACTGATGAAGATGCTGAAGAGCACTGGCCCAGAGCAGAGCCCTGGGGCACCCCACTACACACTTCCCTTCATGTAGATGCAGTTCCATTGAGGACCACACGCTGAGTATGGCTGTTCAGCCAGCTACGAATCCATCTCATGATGATGCTGTTTACTCCACATTTTTCTATCTTATCAAGTAGTAGCTTATGGTCTACTTTATCAAATGCCTTACTGAAGTCCAAGTAAATTATATCCACAGCATTCCTCTGGTCCACTAATTTTGTCACCTGGTCAAAGAATGCAATAAGATTTATCTGGCATGATCTATTTTTGACAAACCCATGTTGGCTTTTGGTAATGACTTTGTTTGCCTCTATGTGTTCGCTGATTCATTGCTTGATTATATTTTCCAGAATCTCCCTCAGTATTGAGGTCAGGCTGATAGGTCTGCAGTTTCCTGAATCCATTTTTTCCCTTTTTTGAAGATGGGAACTACATTGGCTCTTTTCCAGTCCTCTGATAGTTCCCCAGTACTCCAGGATCTTTGAAAAATATAGTTCAGTGGTTCTGAGATCAGTTCCTTCACTTAGCATTTTTTTGCATATCTTGTCTTTCTAATCTGTTTTTATGGTACTGTTTTTAATAGGTTGGACTGTTTTTTTCTTTTGTGTAAAGACGGAGGCAAAAAATGAGTTAAATAATAATAATAATAATAATAATAATAATAATAATAATAATAATAATAATAATAATAATAATAATAATAATAATATAATAATAATAATAATAATAATAATAATAATAATAATAATAATAATAATAATAATAATAATAATAATAATAATAATAATAATGATGTTGGAAGGGACCTTGGAGGTCATCTAGTCCAACCCCCTGCTCAGGCAGGAAACCTTATACCATTTCAGGCAAATGGCTGTCCAGTCTCTTCTACTTTCTCCCTGTTGCTTGTCACCTTCTTACCACTTTCTCCCACTAATGGACCAAGCATTTTTTCTTGTTTTTTACGTGTTGAAAGAAGTTTTTTTTTGTTATTTTTGACTTTTGTCACAAGCCTTACTTCATTTTGAGCCTTAGCTTGCCTCAGTTCATCTTTGCTGGCTCAGGCTATTTGCTGATATTCTACCTTAGTTATATGCCCTTCTTTCCACTTTTTATACTTGTCCTATTTGTCTTTCAATTTATCAGAGTTCTTTATGCAGCCATGCTGGTTTCTTTTGAGAGCTGTTATTTTTCTTCTTCATTAGTATTTTATAATCTCACTTTTCAAAATTTCCCAAGCTTTTTGAGTTGTTTTCCCCTTGAGGATTCTCATCCTTGGAATCCTTCCCAAGATCTCTCTATGTTTATTGAAATTAGCTCTCTTAAACTCCAAGACTATAGTTTGACTATGTTCTATTGCTTGTGCTTCCATAATGTTGAATTCCAATATTGCATGATGACTGTCCCTCCCCCCCGAAAGGTTTCTGTGGCATCAACACTTTCTATCATTTCATCTCTGTTAGCGAGAATTAAGTCCAATATGGCTAATCCTCTAGTTCCCTTGTCTACCTTTTGGGAGACAAAGTTGTCTGCTAGGTTTGTCAGGAATCTGTTTGATCTTCCACTTGGTGCAGTGTCTCCCAGTTGATGTCAAGGAAATCAAAGTCCCCTGTTACTATTGTGTTGTGTTTCCTACATAGCTTAGTTAACTGACTGGCAAAAAGTTCATCTATTTCCTCTGTTTGGTTGGGTAGTCTATAGGATACATCTATGGCAATGTCATCTTTTTTCTTTCCACCCCGAACCAACCCAGCGATGCCCTCGCCGTGATGTCCCGTTGCCTGGAGGCAGTCCAGGTCTGGATGGGGAGAAACAGGCTTCATCTCAATCCTGCCAAGACTGAGTGGCTGTGCATATTGGCATCTCAGGTTAACCAGACCATTCCACCTTTAACGATGGGGGGTGAGGTGTTACCCCCCATTGATAGGGCTCGCAACTTGGGCATCCTCCTTGACTCCCGGCTCAACTTTGAAGATCATATAGGAGCCGTGACCAGGGGGGCTTTTGCCCAGGTTCGCCTGGTGCGCCAGTTGCGACCCTATCTGGACCAAGATGCCCTACGCACAGTCACTCATGCGCTCGTGACCTCCCGTTTAGACTACTGCAACGCTCTCTACATGGGGCTGCCCTTGAGGACCACTCGGAGGCTTCAGCTGGTGCAGAATGTGGCCGCGCGAGTTGTGATGGGGGTTTCCCGATATTCCCATGTAACACCTCTACTCCGCGAGCTGCATTGGCTCCCGGTTGCCCTCCAGGTGAGATTCAAGGTGCTGGTGATAACCTATAAAGCCCTAAATGGTGAGGGTCCGGGATATCTGAGGGAACACCTGCTGCCGGCATCAAGCTCCCTTCGTCCAGTGCGCTCCCACAGGGAGGGTCTTCTCAGGGTGCCGGCGGTAAAAGATTGCCGGCGGATAACACCCAGGGGGAGGGCCTTCTCAGTGGGTGCACCTGCCCTTTGGAACCAGCTACCCGTGGAGCTTAGGACTGCCCCCGACCTCCGTTCATTCCGCCGGGACCTGAAGACCTGGCTCTTCGAGCTCTCTGGCCCAGGCTGAGAATTTTAATTTTAATTTTAACTGGGGTTTTTATTTGTTCAGGGACTGATATAATTTTTTTTAATTGTTTTTAACTTTTGTATTTTTCGTTTTAATCACCCTGTAAACCACCCTGAGTCCTTTTGGAAAGGGCGGTATATAAATATAATAAATAAATAAATAAATAAATAAATAAATAAATAAATAAATAAATAAATAAATCTTTCCCATTTTATATTGACCTAAATGCATTCAAGACAGTTTTCATCATTGTTGTGCTCTATTTTGGTAGTGATGTAGTTGTTTCTTACATAGAGAGCAACTCTACCTCCTCTTTTATTTGGTCTGTTTCTTTTAAATAATTTAAATCCCTCTAGCTGTGTGTTCCATTTGTGGGTTTCATCCCACCAAGTTTCCATTATTGGCAACAATATCTGCAATTCTTCTTGGACAAAGCATTGATACACCCAATATATATCACAACCCACCAGCATTTGCAGGCTTCGCCATATTTTTCAGTTGCTTGTTTCTTTTAATAATGGTGCAGATGGAAGTGTAAAACTCAATGTTTCTAAATTTTCCTCAAAAATCAGGATGATTTGTAAAGGCTACAAACTGAATAGTGAACAATCTGACAGAAAGAAAAGGAAGCCAAAGGTCATCAAGCAATCTCTCATTTCAGATTCATTTTTTTTTCCAAATGAAAATAATAAACATCTTCAGGGTTTATGGAAATGAACTCATCATGATGCAGACTGTTTCTAATTAACTGGGACACCAAGAAAGCCCAGAGGGGTGCAGTTAATCTTTGCAGTAATGATGTTCTGTTGTATGAATGGTCAAATGCAAAAAATCAGAATTTCTGTATTTTTAAATGTGGGGGGAAAAAGAGAATTTCTACAGGTTCAGTGTCTTTTGGATCAATTCTGCATAAACTGCATAATTCTGAAACTGCATTGACTAAATGCAGTTTCTGGCTGTATTTGAGCCCTGGAATAATTATTCTGATTCAGCTAAACTATCTATTTGTGACCAGATATCAGTTCTTCAAAGTACACCAAACAAGGAAATCAAAGTTATGAATGCTAATACTACCTTTATTATAAGGTTACATCAACTGAATCTTGCATGTCTGAATACACTTTCCCACTTCCTCCCTTTATCTTTGTCTGAGATGCCTTTTCAAATTTCTGTCCAGACTGAGATTCTGTTTTATCTGACTATTGTCATGGTTGAAGATCTTCCTCCTGTTCCTCAGGTTTATTCCTTCTTCCCATTAAATCAGTAAAGTCCTAACATTGGTTATTTCCAATCCCATTTTACCAAGGCTGTTTATATGGTTATAATCATACTGCTCATTAATAGACAGACTAGGTTGATTAATAATATAACTAATCTTTTATTATTGTAGTTCAGCTGATTATTTGTTCAACTTTTTATCATGATCTCCAATTCTATTTGTACATCTCTGCTTTTTTCAACAGAGAATGATGGATATTTCCCCAATTCTGAAGCAGCAATATGTTTTGTTCAAAGTTCTGAGCATGAAGTTACTTTGAAATTCTTACAAAGAAAAAAAGGAAGAAATCATATCCACTTGAAATGACATAACTGTTTTTTTTAAAAAAACCAACATTTAAGTAGGCTTTCATCAACTTCAGCTGATGGAATCAATTGGATTATTGCAATGTACATGAGGCTGTCTTTGAAAATAGTCCATAAGTTACAATTGGTTCAGAATAGAATAGCTATTGCTCATAGGAATCTGCCAGAACAAACAAATTATGTCAGTACTTCACCATCTTCCTGGCTTCCAGTCCACTGCTGAGTCCAGTTTAAAGAGCTGATTTTAAAACATTCAATGTCTTGAAGCTAAGTTATGTGGAAAGGCACTTTCTGCTATACATACAGGTACCTGGCCACATCTCAAGGTCTTCTATTCAGGCCCTCCTTCAAATTCCCTGGTCCAGGGGTCTTCAAACTTGGCCCTTTTATGACTTGTGGACTTCAACTCCCAGAATTGCTCAGCCAGCATCTCTGCCTGAGGAATTCTGGGAGTTGAAGTGCACAAGTCATAAAAGGGTCAGATTTGAAGACCCCTGCCCTAGTCCAAGAACGTGAGGGCCTTTTCTTTGGTGACGCTTTATTTACAGAATGTCTTTTCCGAAGAAGCTCACCTGGTGCCCACAGTAGCATAATTTTGGCACCAGGTGAAGACTTTACTAAGTCTTCTAAATAAGAAGACTTATTTAGATGTTCAATATTTTAATCATATTTGTATTTGGTATCTTTTTACCATCTTGCTGTTGCCTAATTTCTGTGGTGTTTTTATTTTCTATTTTATTTATTTAATTATATTATTAATATGTTCCAAACCTAGAGACTCTTGACAATTTGGGCAGTTTCATTTTTTTTTTAATTGAAAAGTTTTACAATACATTTTATCTTTAACAATCCCTCCCCCCTCCCTCCACCCAACCCTTCCTAACCCTCCCTAACCCTCCCCCCACCCCTTCCCCCCTCCCCCTCCCCGACTTCCCAGAGCTAAATACAAGGTATAAAGTTAAAAACAATCATAAACAACCATATGTTAACAACAATAAACTATTAAGTCTATCGCACTCTAGCTCGTATAAAATGACTACAAGCAATACTAATATCACATAAAAAACTTATACAAATGCTAAATGAAACTTTTTAGTCCCATATTTGTTCTGGATATAATCAATCCACTTTTTCCACTCCATAATATAACGTTGTTACGAATGGTCTTTCAAATAAGCCGAAATCTTTGCCATTTCCACCAGGTCAGAAACTTTTAAAGTCCATTCTTCTATAGTCGGCAGTTCCTCCTTCTTCCAATATTGACCTACTAAAAGTCTTGCTGCCGTAATTAAGTTCAACATCAACTTAGTGTCCACAACAGTAGTATCCGTAGTTATGCCCAATAAAAACAATTGCGGACAAAACTTTATCCTTTGCTTAAATATCTTCTGCATATTCCACCAGATTTTAATCCAAAAAGCTTTAACCTTTTTACAGGTCCACCATATATGAAAATACATTGCGTCTTCGCCACCACATCTCCAACATTTAGGTTGATAGTTCGGATACATACTTGCAAGCTTTTTAGGATCTAAATGCCACCTATAAAACATTTTGTAAAAGTTCTTTCTTAAGTTTTGAGCTTGCGTAAATTTTACGTTCCTCACCCAAATCTTTTCCCAAGTGTCCATTGTGATAACTTCTTGAATATTCTGAGCCCACTTTATCATACAATCTTTAACAAGTTCTGTTTCTGAGTCAATTTCTATCAATGCAAGATATATCCGTTTGATATGTGCTAGACCCTGATTTCTAATTTGCTTTACCAGATTTTCATCAGTCATTGAGAAACCAATTTTCTGGTCTTCTTTCCACCTGGCCTGTAATTGACCATATTGAAACCAGGTTTGAACAATCTTCTCTTCTCATAAAAAATTGTACGGCTTCAAACACCATACGTTCCTCTCCAAACTTAAGATTTCCTTATATGTAGTCACATCATGTTTGAAGCCAACATTTATGTTTTCTATTGCATGTTTCGGTATTGCCCATAAAGGTATCTTGTAGTTTAACTTATGTCTATACTTTTTCCAAACTCTCAGCAATGCCTGTCTTAAAATATGCACTTTAAACACATTATCTACCTTCTTATCATACAATAAATATGCATGCCAGCCAAATAACAAGTCGTGACCTTCAAGATTTAATAATCTCCCTTGTGTTAAATTAATCCAGTCACTTATCGCTGACAACGCAGCAGCTTCATAATATAATTTAAAGTTGGGCGTTTTAAGACCACCTCTTTCACGCGTGTCCTGCATAATCTTAAATTTAACTCGTGGCCTTTTCCCTGTTGGGCAGTTTCATTTTTAAAAAAGCTAAATAAAAATAAATAAATAAGGGTAGAGCAAATCTATGTTTAAAATACTATATGCAATCCTCATTCTTCCATCTAAGAAAGGCTTGTCTTAATATAAAATCTTATTCAAATCTAAAAAGGGTGGGAGTAGTTTAACAGATTTATTTTTTAAAAAAAATCAAAATCAAGGTTAAAGTGCTAATAATAAAAAAGCTTATTTTTCTTGGCATTCTAAATGTACAATTTAATGTTGCTTCATTACTATTTTTTCACATAATTTATAAAGCAAAGATTAAGCTATGACTGTTTCAAATATCCCTCACAATGTTTCCTCAAACATAAACCAAGATGACAGCTTTGTTACAAAATCTAGATTAGTATTCCTGGGGGAAGACTACTGAATCGTACTAGAATGTTCCATACTTCTTTCAAATGTATTATGTCAATTATACAGTTAACATAGTCGTCTTTCTGCTACTGCATTGTAGTTAAGCTATATATCCTTTGATCCTCTGCTGCCTTCACAGAGAGATATGGATAATTGTGTTCAATCCTCTGAAGATAAAAAAAACAAAACCTCATTCTGTGTCACTTCCAGCGAGGAAATTGTTTTGGAACCTATGGTACGGTTTCAACTCAGCAGATAAAAAAATTTTGAATTATATATCTATTTCACACAGAACTCATTCCTTTCAACAACCCTCCTATCTTTTCATAAGGGCCTAAATACGTGACTGTGTCAGTTGGCTTGGTGCTCCAGTGGGGGGATCAGCACAATGGAGGTGATTGATTGAGTAATAACAAACCCCCCCCTGCACCCCTCTGCTCCCACCCTCCCCTTGTGTCTTTGATTGTAAGGTTTGATTTTAACATTTTATGTTTTAATTAAGATGTAAGTGTAAGCCATCCAGAGTCACCCTATGGTAAGACAGGTGATAGATAGATAGATAGATAGATAGATAGATAGATAGATAGATAGATAGATAGATAGAGTACAGTGTAAAAAGCATTACTTTTCTGCACAGCTTTCTGCATCTTACTATTTTGTGCAGCCCTGGATTAGTGTTTCTCAGCCCTGGAGACTTTAAGATGTGTAGATTTGAACTCCCAGACTGTAGTTTGGGGAATTCTGAGAGTTCACACATCTTAAAGCTGCCAAGGTAAAGAAACATGGCCCTAGCTTGAATTCCCCTTTTAAAAGCAGAGCACTTCCATGGCTGAAATAATGAAATCTCAAGGAGGTAGGAGGGAGCACTTATCCTAGACAACAGGAAATTCAAGACAATGTGGGAGTGCAGCAACAGTAAATAAGCAGCAGATGAAGAGATTTATAGCTGGCATCATTCTCCTATGTCTTATACTTTATTTATTTTCCTATAAAGATTTATTCTCCTATAAAGTGCTCAGATACAGATACAGTGTCTTGCAGCAGTGCAATTTTTGATCATCAACTTAGGCTCTTTACTCTCAGAGTAAAGAGGGATGGTAGAAGATTTTTAAGCTGGCATGAGTAACTAGTCATCAGATCCAACACAACTGCAAATTCCTTGAGCAAGGCATCTTAAAGGATGATTATTAGATTATTATCCTATCCTATCTGTGACCCCCAAATGGTTTAGGACCATAAGCATCTTTTCAAAGGAGATGTTTCACCCAGATCTAGTTCTAATGATCCTAATAGGGAAATTATGATGCCTTTTTTTCTAGCCACTGGAAGTAGAAGAATTCAAGCAGATATGAAGTGAAAGAAGGAAGGTGAGATTACAGAAGAAAATCAGACATAATGGGGAACAACTAAAAATATGAAAGAAGAGAATGATGATGAGTGATGAGTATCAAAGATGATTCACAACTATCTGTGGTTAGTGCAGAATTGGATTTTTGAAGATGCATTGTAAACATTTTTACAAAATGGCTGCCACTGGGAACAGCAGTTTCCTATTTGTAAAAGGCTTCATATTACAGATGTGGCAAATCACCTAGCAGCTGTAGTTTGGTTATTATCATTCTGCAAACATTAGGTAGAAGTGAGAAAAAAGAGATCTTTCCTGTATAGATCTTTGTAGGGGCTTTCCTAGTTCATCTGAATGCTTACTACGGCCACCGTCTCCTCTTGTGTGTGTTTTATTTTGCTGATAAGGGAATCCAAATACTTTGATGCTAGTAATCATAGACTAATTCTGCAATTGCTAAAGAAAAACTGGAAGGAGGCTGGGTTAGTCACAGTTTTTGGTTTGGGTTTTTCGTAGTCTTGATAGATTCTTAACTTTTCCCCACCAGAATGCAGGAGTAGCTGTGTGATTTCATTTATAACAAAAGTAAACAAATGAAGTGTTGGGCATGAATTTACGTTACAGTACAATGCATTTGCTACTGATGCATTTAAAATCCACATACCTAATTATTTCCTTTTTCTTATCTTCTTTTATTAATTCTAGTGAGAAGCTGAAATACTGGTGTGTACTCCAGAAGCTACTGTATTTGATGTTTCAAATAAATCCCACTCCACTCATTAACACAGGTGGAGTCTCTGATGAATACAGAGTTGATTAGTATATAATTTATGGCATTCATCAGCATATGATTTTTATTTTTTAACATAAAAGTGAGTCAATTTAGATTGCATATAAGCTATTTCACGTGGAAAGCTGTCTGTGTTATGTTTCTATGTTTCACATTCATAATTGCTCCATAATTTCTATTCTTCTGTCCATAGAGGGAAAGAATACTTCAAGTTAGGTTTTTTTTAAAAAAAATATGCATCAACTAGGATTATAATACTAAATGTTCTGCTAAATGTTTCAGAAATTACTATTAACAGGTGTGAGATAAACACAAATATATGCACTATTACATTGTATAGTTTTTTCCCCACTGAGAGCCTTAAAATACTGATTGAATCAGGCAATGGTACTATTATGAAATCATCCCAATTTTAAATCTAAACTGGTGTCTCTATATTTTTTTAAAAGAAATGTTTACTTTAGCTAGAAGAAATAAATTACTGGAGAGAGAGAGAGAGAGAGAGAGAGAGAGGGAGGGAGGGAGGGAGGGAGGGAGGGAGAGAGAGAGAGAGAGAGAGAGAGAGAGAGAGAGAGAGAGAGAGAGAGAGAGAGAGAGAGAGAGAGAGAGAGAGAGAGAGAGAGAGCTCTGTTAAGTTCTAGGACATCAGACAAAATTTTCTGTACTAAGATTTCCTACCAAGAAGCCCAATGCTTCTTTAAATAACAGGCAGGTTGATTTAAAAAAAAAGATAAACGTTTTAACCAATTCCATAACAGAGCTAATTTATAGGATATTGGGGAGCATCTTACTTGGTGAAAGTCCTCAAGAAGATGTTGTTAAGTCAATTCTATATGGGGACCATGAATTTCATGAACTGAGATGAATTAGTCAATGTCCCTTCAAGCCTTATAAGAAAAGTAATTTGTATCATTGGGCATGGATTTAAATTTTAAAAAGTAAGAATATATAATACCGTAACTCTGAAGCCTATCAATGTGAAGTTGTGCAGTCATCTGTAATTTCTTGATTTTCATCCCAACATTAAAATTATGTCGCTAAGCTAATGGATGTCAGTAGAAAAGAATGTCAAAACTGTCAGAGTGTAGCCTTTTTGGATGTAATGAATGAGCACCGCATAATCTGTGTGATCCTATAGGCAAACGTTTTCTACCTGGCTACTCCTTTCTCCCTTACAGCCCCTTTCCATTCTCTATGGCAGCATCTACAGCATCGTTTGGTGGGGAAGATGCTTGTATAAATGGAGGTCACACCTAAATCTGTCTTGCTTCAGTTGCTCATGCAACTTGCATTCATTCATAGCATTCAGTATTTTTTTAAAGCACCTATTTTTCAGTGCATTATATGTTCCATCTCTAATTCACAGCCAGATATTACAAAAGAACTTGGCCAAATTATTTTGTCTGAACTGGGACATCCTAGAAATGTAATTTTGCTCCCCATCCTTTGGGCCAAAGTGACAACTTCCCACTGTTTCTTGAAATAGGTTTTAGAGTTTATTCCCATCTGATAAGCATTTCCTCATTCCCTTCTTTGAAGGTAATGAAAAATAAATAATAACAAAAAGGAACCCTGTCATTTATTTGCTCTTGTGTATAGAAATAAGAACATTGCAGACCACTACTAATGGGAAAAAGAGATGGGAGAGAATGCATAATTTTTAATGTGGTGCATTTTTCAGGCATTTATTCTAATAAGAAGGATTTCATGCTTCTGTCCTTAAAAACCCCAGCTAATACTGCAGCGTGTGTGACACACCTGCAGTCCTATTTAAAACACCCTGGATAAAGCTTCAGTGCACTCAGTGGAACTTGCAGGAATTATAGTGAAAAGCAGTCACCCCTGGGGGGGAGGGGTTGTAATTCAGTCCTTAACAATGTATTTTTACTGTCAATTCTAAAAAAAGTGCCACTGAAAGAGAAAGGGTCTATAATGAACTATCATCTGACATTTAACATTCTTTCATGCAAAATGTTAAATGTATACAAGTTCATTCTGAAGTGAAGAAAGAGGCTGCTACATATTTTGGGCTCTTATATAAACAACCCCCTTCATGGATTACTGCTTTGTCGTGGCGAAGGGGCTTGCGTAATTCAATGAAGCTATGGAGCTATGCCGTGCAGGGCCACCCAAGACGGACAGGTCATAGCAGAGAGTTCTGACAAAACGTGATCCACTGGAGAAGGAAATGGCAACCCACTCCAGTATCTTTGCCATGAAAACCCTATGGACAGTACCAAAAGGCAAAACCATATGACGCTGGAAGATGAGCCCCTCAGGTCGGAAGGCGTCCAATATGCTACTGGGGAAGAGCAGAGGGCTAGTACTAGTAGCGCCAGAAAGAATGAAGCGACTGGGCCAAAGCCGAAAGAATGCTCAGCTGTGGATGTGTCTGGTGGTGAAAGGAAAGTCCGATGCTGTAAAGATTTTTTCTCCATAGGAACCTGGAATGTAAGATCCATGAATCAAGGAAAGCTGGACGTGGTCAAACAAGAGATGACAAGACTGAACATCGACATCTTAGGTATCAGCGAACTAAAATGGACAGGAATGGGTGAATTTAATTCAGATGACCATGAGGTATACTACTGCGGGCAAGAATCCCTCAGAAGAAATGGAGTAGCCTTCATAGTCAATAAAAGAGTAGGAAAATCAATACTGGGATACAATCCTCAAAATGACAGAATGATCTCAGTTCGAATCCAAGGCAAACCATTCAATATCACAGTAGTCCAAGTCTATGCCCCAACCACCAGTGCTGAAGAGGATGAAATTGACCGGTTCTATGAAGCCCTACAGCACCTTATAGAAGTAACACCAAAAAATGATGTCCTTATCATCATGGGGGATTGGAATGCTAAAGTAGGAAGCCAAAAGATAACTGGAATAACAGGCAAGTTTGGCCTTGGAGTACAAAATGAAGCAGGGCACAGGCTGATAGAATTTTGTCAAGAGAATACGATGGTCATAGCAAACACTCTTTTCCAACAACCCAAGAGACGGCTCTACACATGGACATCACCAGACGGTCAACACAGAAATCAGATTGACTATATGCTCTGCAGCCAAAGATGGAGAAGCTCTATACAGTCGGTAAAAACAAGACCAGGAGCTGACTGTGGCTCAGACCATGAGCTTCTCCTTGCAAAGTTTAGGCTTAAACTGAAGAAAGTAGGGAAAAGCACTAGGCCACTCAGGTATGAATTAAATCATATCCCTGTTGAATATACAGTAGAGGTGACAAATAGATTTAAGGAATTAGATCTGATAGACAGAGTGCCTGAAGAACTATGGACAGAGGTTCGCGACATTGTACAACAGGTAGCAACCAAAACCATCCCAAAGAAAAAGAAATGCAAAAAAGCAAAATGGCTGTCTGAGGAAGCTTTGCAAATAGCTGAGGAAAGGAGGGAAGCGAAAGGCAAGGGAGAAAAACATAGATATGCCCAATTGAATGCAGAATTCCAGAGAATAGCTAGAAGAGATAAGAATGCCTTCTTAAATGAACAGTGCAAAGAAATAGAAGAAAACAATAGAATAGGGAGGACCAGAGATCTTTTCAAGAAAATTGGAGAGATGAAGGGAACGTTTCATGCAAAAATGGGCATGATAAAGGACCAAAATGGCAGGGACCTAACAGAGGCAGAAGAGATTAAGAAGAGGTGGCAAAATTACACAGAAGAACTATACAAGAATGAGCTTAACGTCCCAGATAATCACAATGAGGTGGTCACTGACCTCGAGCCAGACATCCTAGAATGTGAGGTGAAGTGGGCCTTAGAAAAGCTGAGCAACAACAAAGCTAGTGGAGGTGACAGTATTCCAGTTGAGCTATTCAAAATCTTAAAAGACAGTGCAGTAAAAGTGCTACACTCAATTTGCCAGCAAATTTGGAAAACTCAACAGTGGCCACAGGATTGGAAAAGATCAGTTTACATTCCAATTCCAAAGAAAGGCAGTGCCAAAAAATGTTCAAACTATCGCACCATTGCACTCATTTCTCATGCTAGTAAAGTCATGCTTAAAATCCTACAAGCTAGACTTCAGCAGTATGTGGATCGAGAACTACCAGAAGTACAGGCAGGATTTCGAAGAGGCAGAGGAACTAGAGATCAAATTGCCAACATACGCTGGATCATGGAGAAAGCTAGGGAGTTCCAGAAAAACATCTACTTCTGCTTCATTGACTATGCTAAAGCCTTTGATTGTGTGGATCATAACAAACTGTGGCAAGTTCTTAAAGAGATGGGAGTACCAGACCATCTTATTTGTCTCTTGAGAAACCTATATGCGGGTCAAGAAGCAACAGTGAGAACTGGACACGGAACCACTGATTGGTTCAAAATTGGGAAAGGAGTCCGGCAAGGCTGTATACTGTCGCCCTGCCTATTTAACTTATATGCAGAGCACATCATGAGAAAGGCAGGGCTAGATGAATCAAAAGTTGGAATTAAGATTGCCGGAAGAAATATCAACAACCTAAGATACGCAGATGATACCACTCTAATGGCAGAAAGTGAAGAAGAACTAAAGAGCCTCTTGTTGCGGGTGAAGAAGGAGAGTGCAAAACTTGGGTTGAAACTTAACATTAAGAAAACCAAGATCATGGCATCTGGCCCTCTCAATTCCTGGCAAATAGATGGGGAAGAAATGGAGGTAGTGACAGATTTTGTTTTCCTGGGCTCCAAGATCACTGCAGATGGGGACTGTAGCCAAGAAATTAAAAGACGCTTGCTCCTGGGGAGGAAAGCCATGGCAAATCTAGACAGCACACTAAAAAGCAGAGACATCACCCTGTCAACAAAAGTGCGTATAGTCAAGGCTATGGTCTTCCCAGTTGCAATGTATGGCAGTGAAAGTTGGACCATAAGAAAGGCTGAGCGCCAAAGAATTGAGGCCTTTGAACTATGGTGCTGGAGAAGACTCCTGCGAGTCCCTTGGACCGCAAGGCGATCAAACCGGTCAGTCCTAGAGGAGATCAATCCTGAGTGCTCTTTAGAAGGCCAGATCCTGAAGCTAAAACTCAAATACTTTGGCCACCTAATGAGAAGGAAGGACTCACTGGAGAAGAGCCTAATGCTGGGAAAGATCGAGGGCAATAGAAGAAGGGGACGACAGAGAATGAGGTGGCTGGATGGAGTCACTGAAGCAGTAGGCGTGAGCTTAAATGGACTCCAGAAGATGGTAGAAGACAGGAAGGCCTGGAGGAATGTTGTCCATAGGGTCGCGATGGGTCGGACACGACTTCGCAGCTAACAACAACAATATAAACAACTTTTCAAGACTTGTCACTCGGAAGGCTCCCTGATTCATTTCAATGTCTCAGATGAAACAAAGAAAAGTCACAGAACATGAAATCAGCATGAAATCACTGTATATTATTAACTTTTACAAGTGACCTCTTTAGTAGTGAAAGAACTACTCTGTCACTGGATAAATAGTCAAGTGAAGGATGACTATTATTATTTCTACCATGGATCAAGAAGTACTGGTATATTTATAAATGTGTTTAGGTTAGCATTATCGTCATCACCTTTTTCAATTGCTGAAATCAAGAAGCCACAGAGAAACAAGATCGGGATTTCTGTATGGAAAAACTGGGAAACAATTTCCCAGTCTTGTAATGTCTATTTTGTTCTTTGCTAGAACTATGAAATCCATCATCTGTAGTCTAATTCAAAAGCTCTTTACTAAAATTTATTTATTCTGAGACCAGAAATTTGTTCTGGGTAACAACTGCGACAAACTGGTTTTCCCCCTTTCATTAATACATCTCACTATTATGTTGTTGCAACTATTGTTAAACAGTTATTAGTCAGAAAAACATGCCAGGGCATCTTTTAAATATCTGTCACTGGACCAAGTTTTCATCTTCGGCTAATCTTGGCTAAAGATCCTTGATTATGAAAAGAGATTCAAAATCTAAATATCAGTAAGACTTAACCCTCTTTTTACGACATGATTATTATCTACGGATCACTATAATCATTAAAGGGGGTATGTGCTACCTTCTGCTCTTCAAATGTTTTAAACTACAACTTTTATTCACTCCAAACCAGTTCAAAAAGCAGCCAACCTTGCTTATTTAACGTCCTCTAGATCTATTGAGTTTGTAGTCCAGAATTCCATGCTAACACAGTCTTACATGTTCAACTGTACACCTTTTACAAAATGGCAAAGAAGAAAACCACCATAAAAATATAGCAGCCTCCATAACTCTCTCTTCCTTAGCAAACACCTTCCAGTCAACCGTTTGCAATGAAGTCAGCAGCTTTTATGTGTATAGACTTTGCATTGTTCCCAATTTTCTGTCTGAAGCTGCTGCCTTCCACAATTAAAATCAAAGAAACAAGAATAAGATCTCAGGTACCAACTTTGCTTTGGCTTGGTCTAAAGCTTATCACACCCATGCAATGATACGATATAATGGGCAAAGGAGCCCTTTTCTAATATAGGTTGGTTGTCCAGAGAAGATAGCAATGAAATTAAGCAAGCACCAACAGACTGAGATAATGAAAGAATCACATCTGTTGAAGGAACAACTTTTCTCCTGGGTGGGGAAAAAATCACTTCTCAATAAAATTGCAAGACTGAGGAAGGAAAGCAAATGGTGATTGAACCTCAGATTTCTCTTGGCAGTTTTTATTGCAGTGGATGGAAAGACCTGGAAATTAAATATCATGCACCGGATAGCAGAGAGAATTAGCGTGTTGTGCAATAACAGAGCCACATTTCTGATTATGTTAAAATAATCCTTCACAAATCCTTTCACTGATCAGATACTGAGTTGTAAATACATCCTCTTGGTCCTATCTGAATTAATCATTTTCTTCCTCTATTTATCTGTTTTTCCCCCCTCAGGTTTGCACACAAAGCTAACATTGGCTGCACTAACAATGCATATCTCTGAGAAAGACAAATGGATTCCTTCTGCAGGCCCTGATCCAGGAGTTTCTGGTGGGATAAGATAGTATCCCCATAATTCTACTAACATTCAATTACCAGTTTTTAACTTCAAACAACAGAAGAGACTTATGAAAAATAATGGAGGTTGTCCTGCTGCTATCCTACTGCTATTCATACTAGCTCCTCACCTCTCCCCCCCCCCCCCGCTATAAATTGTAGGAATTTTCCTTAGATAAAACAAATGAGGCTTTTTCAGCATCCAAACCATAAAGGTTTCTCAGGGTGATTTGACTACCTTAATGTTAGAAAGGTGGAGCCTGTTCTGTATTGGAGATAAGCTTATTAGTTTTGCTCTGAATCATGTGTTTATGTGTGTGATGGGGGGAGATTGCTAAGCACATTGATTTGTGTTTTAGATTGTAAGCTGCCCTGAGTCTTCGGAGAAGGGCGGGATATAAATGGGATTAAAAAAAAAAGATTGTTTGTTTAACCCTAGGAACCCAACAAAAGTTATCCTTTATGAACTTTTTAATAAAATGGATAAAAATGAATTGATGATTTCTGGATTTATCGTTAAGGGAGCTGTATATGGGGAAAAGGGAACTACATTAAATGCTTTTGAAGGTGGGGGAATGATATCAAGTAACTGCTGTAAATAATATTGGAAGTCACTTCTTTAAGTATTTTTTTTTCTTTTTCTATTGTTTTCAATACCTTTCTGTATAATGGTGGTTCCATCAGCCTGGCTATGTTTCTATTAGCTTTAGAAGCCCCATCCAGGTTATAGAAAGTGAAAACAAATGGAAAATAGAACTCATGGGCTCTTTATACTGTACATTGCATTCACCTTTATTTTCCTGATTACATATGTGTTATTTACCATGTTATGGGATATATTATATTTAATTTTATTTTATTAGATTTATATACCGCCCTTTCCCGAAGGACTCAGGGCGGTTTACAGGGTATTTTAAAATCAAACCAATACAAAATACAAAAGTTAAAGAACAATTAAAGGCTTCCGGATGGCAAGGCGACGCTGGAGGCAGCCATTTCTTGGCTGTCAGCCTCGCGGCTCCGTAGAGCTGCCGAAAACAGCGCCAATCAGCTGTTTGGCGGCTCGGAAGCCCCCACCTTGGGAGAAGAGGAGGGGGTGAGCGTCCAGGTAGGGGTAGAGCTCTCCGGGGCCGCCAGAACTTAGAGTTTTGGCGGCGGAAGGATTGAGCCCCCCCCCGAAGCCTGGGCATGCTCCGGACTGCGAGGCGCCTCTGCTCCGGGTTTTTTGGAGCAGAACAGGGCGTTCGCAACCATCCCTGCTAGCAAGGAAGAGCTTTTGAGAACGAGGACGCAGGCAGAGCGATGCAGGAGATTTTGGTGAAGATGATGTTTTGATCTTTAACTCAATGGACTTTGCTGAATCTGCATGTGAAAGTGCGTAGTTAACAATAGAGGGTGAAAATGGCGGCTATATCTTCTAAAGTTCCTGCCCTGAGGCAGCAGTCTTCGGTGAAAACTTCATTGTCCTCTGCATCTGAATCTGTATCAGCTTTTACAGCAAAAGATTTGCAGAATTTGTTGCAAGAGACTATGGAAAAGCAAATGCAGCAATTTGTTGAGATAATGGAGAAAAAGTTGGAGGAGAAGTTTACAGAGAAATTAAAAGAAATGAGAGCAGACATCACATCTGCAATAGAAAGTGTGGTTAAAAGTATTGAGATTTTGGATGAAAGAGTGGAAGATCTTGCTCAAAATGATATTAGATTGGAAGCCAAAATGACAGAAACTGAAAATGTAATAGAGAAAATGGACTATGACTTGATTTCGACACAGTATTCTCAGATGGAGTTTGCTTTAAGAATCAGAGGCCTAATAGAAAATCCTAAGGAAAATTTGGAGAAAATGGTTTCTGAGGCTTTGGAAGGGGTGTTGAAGCGACCAGCAGATGAAATAATGCAAGATATAGATAAAATCTTCCGTGTTAATTCGTGGATCGCAAGACAAAGGAAACTACCCAGAGATGTGGTGGTTTATTTTACAAAGAGAATGATTAGAAATGAAGTTATCCAGGCCTCCTACAATATTGATTTTGTAATTGCTGAGCAAAAAGTTCTGATTTTAAAAGAGATCCCTGCAAAGATTTTAAGAAAAAGGAAGGAATTTGCTTTTTTGACACAAGAATTGAGACGACGTGATATTAAGTTTAGATGGCAAATACCAGTGGGGATGGTGGTGACCTATGAAGGTACGAGGTACTGTTTTACCACGGAGATTCAGGCACGTGATTTCTACAGTAATGTTTTAAAAGCAGTCCCCATACCATCTTTGGAATCTACCAAGAAAAAAGGTGAGAGAGAGTCTCAACGTTCCAGAGAGAACCCGCAAGTTGCTGAAGGGTTAACGCAGGCAGATGTGAAAGATACAGGAGTGGGTCAAATTTCATTATCACTGGAGAAGGCTAGAAATTGGAAGAGGCGTGCTACTTCTGGACGAATGAATCAAGCCTGAAGATTTAGTCACATAACTGTAAGAGACAATAATGCAATAAGGATTACGGGAATTGGAATTGCTAGAAGGACTTATTTGGGGATATATTTTTTACCCTTATAAAATAATTATGTATTATTTTGTGTTGCTTTAGTTCTAAGATGATTATGAAAAGTTAATTGGGAAGATTTGTAGTAGTGTTTATTGATATTTTGTAGGTTATGATTTGTTATTTGGATGAAAAATTTTAAGCTTTTAGTTGGACAGAAGAATAGTTTTATAAAATTGATATAAATTGTTTTCTTTGTGATTGAAGTTAATTTGTAATATTTTTATGGGTAATATTGCAATAGGTAATAGAATATAAGAATATAAGAATGATGTGATTATATAAAAATTTCTTAAGTTTGGAAAGTAATCTATGGTATTTTAAGTTGTATAACACATTAGGATAATGTGAATTTAAAGCTTAGTTGGAATGAGGAATAGTTTTAGACAATTGATATAAATTGGCTTATTTGAGATTGTTTTTATTGGGTATCAGATTGGAAGGTATTATTTTGTATTTGAATAATCATTGATATGATATATATATGTATGTTTGGAATTTACCTATATGAGTTAAAGTTTGATAGTTTGAATAGTTTAGGATTGTTTGCGTAAGTTAGATCATGATTGCTTGTATTTTTATACCCTGTGTTTTGCTCTGGGAAGCGGGGGGGGGAGGGGAAAGGGAGGGAGGGGTTGGGGAGGGTTGGGGAGGGGGAAGAGGGTGGGGGGGAGGGGGCTGGGAGGTTTTTTTTTTCTTTTTTTGGTTTGTTAAAGATAAAATGTATTGTAAAACTTTTTAATAAAAAAAAGAACAATTAAAAAAGATTAAATTATCCCTAAAAATAAAAACCCCAGTTAAAAATTCTCAGCCTGGGCCGGAGAGCTCAAAGAGCCAGGTCTTCAGGTCCTGGCGGAATGAACGAAGGTCAGGGGCAGTCCTGAGCTCCATGGGCAGCTGGTTCCAGAGGGCAGGCGCACCCACAGAGAAGGCCCTCTCCCTGGGTGTTATCCGCCGGCAATCTTTTACCGGCGGCACCCTGAGAAGACCCTCCCTGTGTGAGCACACTGGACAAAGGGAGCTTGATGCTGGCAGCAGGTGTTCCCTCAAATAACCCGTACCCAAGCCATTCAGGGCTTTATAGGTCATTACCAGCACCTTGAATCTCACCCGGAGGGCAACCGGAAGCCAGTGCAACTCACGGAGTAGAGGTGTTACATGGGAGTATCGGGAAACCCCCAGCATTCTGCACCAGTTGAAGCCTCCGAGTGGTCCTCAAGGGCAGCCCCATGTAGAGAGCGTTGCAGTAATCTAAACGGGAGGTCACGAGCGCATGAGTGACTGTGCGTAGGGCATCTCGGTCCAGGTAGGGTCGCAACTGGCGCACCAGGCGAACCTGGGCAAAAGCCCCCCTGGTCACGGCTCCTATGTGGTCTTCAAAATTGAGCCGTGAATCCAGGAGGACGCCCAAGTTGCCCATAACCTTATTATGATGGCTCCAAGTGCCTTTCTTTTATACCCTCAATGAAATACAAAATCTGCTACATAAGTGGAGGGCTGCTCAGAGTTACATAGCCTGATTTTCTAGTGCTACTTATTTACTCAGACGTACATAAGGCAAATCATTGATTCAGTTTTGAGCAAATATAGATTTGATTGGCTATTTAGCTCAGAAAAGTCAGATGTGAAATAAAGACTTCATAGATTTCCATTGATATTGCCATTTCTAATGAGAACTGATGGATTGGAAGTGTTGAGTAAGAAGTGTGAATTATTAACCAAAAAGTCATTAGTTCAAGCATCATTGCATCATGGATTTATCTAATAGATTTAACTATACTTAAGCAAACTTAATTGGAAGACTAAGACACATCTGTAAAGATGTGTAAAGAATAATTTAAACTATTATAAATATTCTTAAGTTAAATTGCTAATAAGAGTGGTTGTGGTCATCTGAACTTTTATCTGGGGCCAAAAGTGAAGATGTGAGTAGATTTTCTCCCCTAACAAAGTATGTGTAGTTGAAGCCCTATTCCTATTTCCTAGGACTTAGTCTTTCCAGAGAATTGTTTTTTCCCTCCCAAAAAGAAGGTGGTCTTTGTCCTGCCAGGAAGAGGGAAATCATTTGTATCTTTTCATCTAGGCAATAGGCATTTGCCACCCAAAGACTTCTTTGCTCTCTGCTATCCTATGATCGCTAAGGTAAGGAGTAGGCTCCAACTTCTATCCTGTCTTTAGATGTATCATACTGACACAGAAAGAGTTTATGCAGGGATCAGACAAAAGAGGATGGAATAGCGAAAGGCGAGAAGAGAATGAGGAGACAACTGATCATATGTCGTAGTGTGATCCCCCCCCCGATTTAAGTACAATGGCGAGTTTAAATCTGTCGACATCATCAAAGCTCCCTGAGCGGCTAGGTTAACGCGGGTGGGTGGGTGGGTGTAGAATGGATTCAGCACTCTGGCCAGCTCCGCCACTGTTGAATGCCTGCCGGCGCGAGAAGACACAGAGGGGAAAACCGCAAGTAGAGAAACGCTCCTTAAGTCGACAACGCCACTAAACGAATCGATGTTGAGGCGGTCTGGCAGGGCAACTAAATCAAGGCACCAGGAACGTGCTTTCTCCGTTCCAAGGAGACCTCGGGAAAAAGAAGCTCTGTGGGAAGAGGATTTTTTTTCCCCCTTTTCAATCATACCGTAGGTTCCGTTCATTTCTTGTACTGCTGCTCGATCAAAAAAGAAAGAAAGAAAGAAAGAAAGAAAGAAAGAAAGAAAGAAAGAAAGAAAGAAAGAAAGAAAGAAAGAAAGAAAGAAAGAAAGAAAGAAAGAAAGGGAGGAGAGTGGGCAGAGGGGATTCCCTGCTTTCAAGTACTTACGGAAAGGCTTCCCGACTGAAAGCGAGATGGAAAGCACATATTGGTGCTGATTTTGGGAATGGTGCTTTGTCACTTTAGACTTTTTTTTCTCTTTTAAAAAAATATTTTCCGTTTGTAGAGTTGGCTCCTTCTAATTTTTTAAACCTCAAGGGGGCCAAATTAAAAGCCATTGAAAAGGGTACCCGGTTTAACAGCTCACTTTATTTATGTTTGTCTTTTCTTCTGAAGGTGTGTCCCCAGAAAGTGAAGAAAAAGGGGATTACATTCTGTGGCCAGACGATCCGAAGGTGGGAAGGACATACCTAATTCCTTTCCAGGAATAATTCCTTACTGTAGAATTTGGCTGTATTCCCTTTGCATCTGGGAACTAAAATGTGACTCTCTGGGATCAACATGCATCATTATGTAAAAGCAGAATGGCAAATTGCCCTCAGACAGAGTCTTTTCAGTTTCAATTAATGCTATTCATGCAGATGATTTGCACAGAACAAAAGTACATAAATATTTTATATGTTTAAAATCTCTCGGACCGGTGGAGGATCCTTTCCCCTCTTTGCACTATGCTCATTTGCAACATCAGTGCAATTAAAGATTGGAGCACTTTTCTCTCCCAGATTTTGCCCAGTGTCAACAAGACTCTCAACCTGGTGCAGCAAGTTGAAGCCACCACCAACTCTGTGGTGAGTGTCCTGCAGGATCCTGAGCAAGACGGTTACTTGTCCAATAGCCCATCCATGAATTCCAGTAACTTTACCACTGGCCTGGACCAGCTTTTCCAATATTCAGATTCAGACAATGATCAGCTTTATAAGGAATACAAACCGCCACCTCGGGATGCTATCCCTTTACCCAAGGCAGTGCTTTACCTTCTGATGGCAGCACTTGTGGTGGTGGCTGTGGCTTATGCCATTGTTGGGCATCTCATCAAGGATCTTGTCCATGATTTGATAGGTGAGTGTTAAAAGCACACTATTCTTTTGCACCATGTGCAGAGTTCATAGCATCTGTTAGTTTTGTATGGGATATTTTAATATTTCTGCTCTTTTCAGATTTGTAATTTCAACACTGATGAAAAAGGCAATCTTACATTTTTAATTTACCTGGTAGCAAGCCTCACTGGGTTCAATGGGAGTGAGATCTAGGACTGTAAATATGCATGAGATTCCATTACAAGAACCTGTTGAATTTAGTTGCTCTTGTGGATTATACAACAAACATGAGAGAACCTCAAATGCACATCCCCAACGTTATGTGAGAAGACACCAAAAAGCAATTTGTTTCAGAGCAAGACCATTCTGCTTCAAGTTTCTTAATTGGTTCTGTTTTCATTCAGACCTTATATGTGCTCTGTTATAAGAAAGTACTTCATTTATCTTAATGGTTTGCTTGCTGCTGTTGTTGCTTTTTAAAATATATCTCACAATCTAACTCAAATTTATTAATTATGTCAACATTGTATCTATCCTGAGGAGTTTTTATGTACATCTTAAATAATAAGGGAGGCTAATTTAATAGAAAAATATTTGGAAAAGCAAAATGCATTCTTATTTGTAGTGACCAGTTCTAATCAATGCAAAATTGAATAAAATGAATTCTAAAATCTTCTTATGCAGCTGATTAAGTAAGATTATTATACTACAATTTATTATTTTGAGGTCAGTGTAATCTCAGACAACAGGGACTTTGGAATAAGTTTATTTTTAAAGTAATTCCAAATATAGGATTATGATCTTCATTTGGGTCACTTAGTCAACTCATTTATTAAAAGATACATGTAACTACATCCAACATTAAATGGGTGAAATCTATTTGCAGATGGGATTTTCCATCCCTCCTTCTTTTCCAACCCTTTTCCTAGGGTGTCTGCAGGGCAGGAATTAAACGATACCCATTTGTACAATGAAGCACAGCAGTGTATTTCCTGATAGTTAATATGTCAAATGGGACTATTAACATAAAAAATACTGCCCAATATTCTACAGTTAAAAAAATACTGAAAACTACAGCAATCCTAAACACATGTCCAAAGGAAAAAAAATGCTTAATTAGAGTTTACTCCGTGAAGTATAGGATTAAAACTTAAATGGCATATTTTGAATAACCTTGAGGTAAGATTTTCTGATTGAATCTCATTTAATTACTTTCACTCTTGTCTAACAAAGAACTTGGTAATGTTGATAAGAAATCCAAATAAAAACTGGATGTTATATTTTTTTAAAATATATATGTATAAATTGGGAATTGGCCACCCTGTCCTTGTCCCATCAATCTGGGGTATAAACAGAGCACTATATAATGCCTAGAGCAGCTATACCATTCTTCCTCTTCCACTACACCTTAAGATTCAGTTTATCCAGACTACCTAGAGAACACATCAACTTTTTCTTTCTTTCCTCCCCTTTGTACCTTTTTAAATAGTGTCAGTTTTGTCCACAATTTTATGCACTTTTATCTTGTTCTAAAGTTTAAACTTTACCTTAATTGCTAAGCTAAACAATCAACAAAGTGTGTGTGTGTGTGTGTGTATTATCTAATATTCTTAGATGTTAGGTAGAACCATAAAAATAAAGAAATGAGCAGTGTGGTTGAATATTCTTTACTCAGAAGCATGTTTTATTGGGGTTAATAGACTTTCCCTCAAGTAAGTGTGTGAAGATTGCAACTCAAGGGCAGTGGTATGTTATACCCAAATCCATGCCATGTTCTATTATGTTTAATAATTTCTCTGTGTATTTAAACCAGCTCAGCATAGAAGCCTAATAAGAAGTCAAACTAACCCTTTAGGAGATCTCTTTGCTTTACAGTCTGACCTTGGACAAGCATCTTGGTTTAAATCCATTTCCCCTTGAATTAAATAGAAATATTCTAAGTGGTTTTGGCACAAAGATGTAATAGTGATGTTATTAACATATCGCATAAATATAATTTTAATGAAACATATTATATGTAATCTAAATCAAATGTCCCCATTAATTTTAATCATTAATGACCATTTTGTTTTAATCATTAATGACCATGGTCTTCTGCCAGAGACAATTATTTCTATGCTTGCTCTATTTTTCTCTCAATTCCTGGAGATGACAGACTACCCTTCAAACCTGATTCATTTCACGGCTCTTACAGATAATATCCTTCATCTTGTCCAAAAGAATAATTCTGATAAAGAGCAAATGTGGGAACTGATGATCGTTTATTTATGTTCAGAACAAAAACAATGTGTTTTCTCGTCATGCAAATGGAAAATTTCAGGGTATCTCAAGATTGCTGGAGTGAAATGGGATCTCCAGTTGACATCTTCTTAGCCTTTCACACATGTATTCCTCTTTCATACATTCCAAATTATTGAATTCTCCTAGGAGGGAAGATGAGACTAAGTTTCTTAATGCTTTCAGGTGAGTCATCTTTTCCCCCTTCTTCCAAGAGAAGCTTGATAACTTATTTATAAGCAATAAAGTCATTCAACTCCATAATGACTCTAGTTTACATAAAAATAGATTAAAAAAGGAAATAAGAAGCAAAGCTACACTTCTATATAGAGCCTTTTTCTGCCGTCTTCTCAATGCTTTAATTGTAAGGAGGAAAAGGGGAACTCACTGTGAAATCTAAAAACATCAATACCACTTAAGCCAAGCCCTACCTAAGTGGGAAGGAAGCTGCAAAGAAGAGAATATCCCTCACTCAGGGTTGAACTGTGGTGTTCCTGATGCTCTTTGAGCCTGGATGATGTTACCTAGTTGTATAATGAAATATCTGCAAGTAAACAATCAAGCTCATGGAGCACCAAGAACTCCACAAGAAGCTGCCCTTTCTGGGCCAGGCCATTGGTAATTCTAATCTAACCCCAGGCTGCAAAGGGTCACCTGTTGCCCAAAAAAGCCATGTTCTTGAAAGCATTCTCTCCAACATTTCATTATGAGTTGCGATTTTCAATCTGACAGAATGGGGAAATTATTCAACATATAGGGAATAGGGTTGTCTAGCATCTCAGATTCAAAGACACAAAGGGGCTTCAGGACATGAGAGGGAGGTAGATAGGACCTGGGTACAACTAATTAGGCCAAACTTGTTTCTACCCAGAATTGCAGAGCAACTGTGGAGAATGACCATATAACCCCAGGACAAGAGGTATCTAAGTTAAGGAGCTGCAGGCAGATGCTACACCAGGGGTAGGCAACCTTGGCTCATTTATGATTCATGGACTTCAACTCCCAGAATTGCCTACCCCTGTGCTACACCAACATCCCACACACTGCAGCTTGAAATACCTTTCGATCTTTGAAATTGAAGTGTTGCTCAGACCTCTTAAATATAGCATTTTTAGAAAAAAGCGTAGTTTGGGAAAGGACAATGGTTAAGCTTTGCACAGTAGGGGAGAACTGTGGAGGAGAACAAGGATTACATTTTATAAAGGAATGCAAGATAGAAACAATGTCCAATTAGAAATAATAAAGCCTGCTGTAAAAATAAAGTATAACCAGTGGTGGAATTCAAATATACGAACAACCGGTTCTCTGTGTGGATGCCACTTCCGGAAATCCATTCTGGGCCTAGGCAACAAAAAATTAGCTACCGGTTCTGCCAAAGTGGTGTGAACTGGCTGAATCCCACCACTGAGTATAACCAATTTTTGTTCAATTCAACTCCAACACAAATCAGAAGAAATGCACATGAACAGAATCACCTACGCATTCTTAACCCCAGGATTTTTTTAAACATAAATTCCCTCTATGATTTATTGCTAAGATTTCTATGCTGTTCAGAGGTAGTCAGGAACTGGGTATCATTAAAATTTTAGTAACAAATAAACCAACAATGATTCCCCTAGGCCAGGGGTAGGCAACCTCGGCTCTTTTATGACTCATGGACTTCAACTGGCTGGCTCAGGAATTCTGGAAGCTGAAGTCCACAAGTCATAAAAGAGCCAAGGTTGCCTACCCCTCTCCTAGGCCTTCTACTTTGGAAGGACTATGGACTGAGCCCTGCAATGCACTTGGATCTAGTATGAGGCTATTTTTTTATTATTATCAAGATAGTCCTGCAAATATTTGCTTTTATATGAATCACAGTGTTCAGCAGATCTCACTGTCTACTAAAATACAACCTTTTACTGCTCTGGTTACATAATGGAATGATATGGCCTCTTGATCAGAGGAGGATTCCTGTCTTGGTGCCCTATCCTTGTCAGGGCTCTCAGGAATAATAAAAGGATAATATTTGTAGCTCAGGATTGAAACGAGGGGTCCTCTTTGAGCTTGGTTGTTTTCTTGCAGATGTTTCATTACCCAAATTAGGTAACATCATCAGTGATAAAGATGTTACCTAAGTTGGATAATGAAATGTCTACAAGGAAACAACCAAGCTCAGAGATCACCAAGCACCCCTCATCTCAGGAATACACTTGCTGTTGCACTTTAAAAATGACTGCATCTTGTGAGCAAACTGTCGCTTTCAAGATTGCATCGCTCTGTTCTAGCTATGAATGACAGGAATGATGGGAGCTAGACTTAAAACACCAAAATAAATAATTTTTTTGAAGCAAGCCCAAAGGTGCAAAGCAAAGCTGTCAGCTGCAGAGATCATCCTAGTAGTCTTTCCAAGCCTATTGCCAAGATGTGTTTGACTACTTCTCTGATAACTCTCCAGTTCCTTTGATTGATGTAGTCAACACCTCTGAAAGACACCAGTTTTAGGGATAGCTTCCAGAGCAATATCCTTGGGCTAAACTCCATAATTCCAAATTATAATTTTCTTCAGTACTTTCAAATGCGTGTCAGATTTAATAGCTTAGGCTTCCATAGTTTCAAGCTCTCCACAAACTCAGATACGCCATTTCCCAAATTTCTATATCTGCCATCTGTCTTGTGAGATCTTGACTGACGTTTCACCATTAATTCAAAGCTTGTTACATCTTCTCACTGACATAATCGTATGGGATGAATATTGCTCTGTCTAAACCAGCAATCAGATGAGGCAGTCATAGGCCCTTCCTCTCTGTCTAGGTCTAGAAATTCATCTAAGTTTACCTCCCTTTCCCTTATCTGGAGTGAAGTTCTTCATCCATAATGACCGAAGGAGAGTTATCTTCTTCATTTTGTAAGGTATATTATTGAAAAAAAATATAAAGTTGTTAAAACAAACTATGGGAGTTTGGCATAATTCATTCTTTTATTGTTGTTCAGTCGCTATCCTGTCTGACTCTTTGCAACCCCAGGAACCATAGCATGTCAGGGCCTCCTATCCTCCACTGTGTACTGGAGTTTGCCCAAATTCATGTTCATTGCATCGATGACACTATCTAACCATCTCATTCTCTGCCATCCACTTCTCTTTTGCCTTCAATCTTTCCCACCAGCAGGATATAAATAACTCATCATTCAACAATTTTGTCCAGTATCGGAGTAAGATGAAGGAAGGGAATTAGCTGTTCAGTTGCTAAGTCATGTCCAACTCCTCTGTTAAAACCAGAAGTCAGTTTCTTAATTTGTATACATATTAAAGGAACACAACGTATAGCCTGTCAGTGTTTTGTAGTGTTTTGTTTCCTTCCTTCCTTCCTTCCTTCCTTCCTTCCTTCCTTCCTTCCTTCCTTCCTTCCTTCCTTCCTTCCTTCCTTCCTTCCTTCCTTCCTTCCTATGGCTTTGGTCAATGATAGTGATCGTTTTCAAAATAAAACTCAGATTGTAGGCATTATATAGCAGTAAGCATACTTATCCTTCCCAATTTTATTTCCCCTCCCCCAAAATGATATTGTTTGGAGAACAATAGGACATTTTAGAAATATATATATATAAGTATTCCTTTCATAACACCAATGAGATCATTTATTTTATTCAGGGAGGGCTGTACAAATTCATTTAATTGTTTAGAGGGTTGTAATATCACAAAATTTAAGAATCTGTGATATCATATGTTGTGCACAATGAACTACAGCACACGCCACATCTAATTCCATCACTTAAAAAGCAAGCTTGTAACAACTTAAAACAGATTATTGTGGCATTATATTAAATGGGTTAGATGTTACCGTTTTCTTTCTTATTTCACTCATGTGCAAATTCTCCAAATCTGATTCCAGCAACCCTTCCTTATAAAAATGTTCCTTCTTCTTAGCCTTGTGGCCTGCTTGCTATATTGCTCTTCTTCTGCCTTATCTCCAAATTCCACATGTCAGTCTATTCTTTCCATTAAAATAATCCCTTTAAGTAAGAAAAATCTGAGAATGAATATAAGACTTCTGAAAGTTTCCGATACCTCGACACTTAAGTGTGAGTCAATGACCTATTGCTGAAAACTTTAGAGTCCTTATAGTAAATCATGCCTGGGTTTCCTTGATCCATGAGTATCAGTGGCACTGGATTATACAGAGGGATTCAATCCTCTTTTAGAAAACACATTGGACACTTACGGTACCTTATTTAATTAAAATAAAAACTGCTTGACCAAACTGAAACCTCTCTCCAAAATATTCCTGTGATAGGAACTTTCTCAATTGGGATCGAATGTATCTATTTTACAATTGAACTTTTCTTTTGAAGTCCATCGGCTCTGCAAATCTACATTTTTTTTAAATTTGAACGCAACGCTCACTATCTAAAGGAAGAAAAATTCCTTTTTATCAAATTCGCCTTCAGATGTGACGATTTTTTGTTCTGATCCCAGTTTCATTCAGTTTCCACCTTTAAACTTGGCTATCCATCCGAAGTTACACTGTGGAGCCAGTGTTACACAGGTTAGCTTTGTGGTCCGAGTTCACACTTTCTCTTATTAGGTCACTGCCTCCATCACTGAAGAGCAAAGAAAATGAGTAAAGTGAAATTATTGAGTCTGTCCCTTGGTTCCACTTGATATTGTCCTTTTGGATTTTTTGGGGTGGGTGGGGGGAGACACAGTCATTTATACATCCTTTAATATGGCCATTTATCCTAAGCAAGCCAGAGAGGTCTGACATGTTTATTTGCAGCTGAGACTACTAAAACATTTTCTATCAGAACCTCCAAGACCGGGATGTATTTTAAATCTATTTCTCCTGCAGTAATTGTTCTACAGAGAAATTTCAAATTCATACATCATTCCCAGTTTGTTGCAAATATGAACGCATCATGAATCATTCTGAAAGTGACCACTGCACACAAACATAAAAACCCAGCAGCATCTATCACTGGCCTATATTTTGGAGTTTGTTTTTATTAATTTCTATTACAGGTGGGGATGAGACAGCATATAGGGCGGAGGTACAAAAACTATCCATATGGTGTAGTAACAACAACTTGCACCTAAACATTGGCAAGACGAAAGAGATGGTGTTAGACTTCCGGAGAAAAAAAGGAGGAACGTGCCCCACTTTACATCGGGGAGGACTGTGTGGAGAGAGTTTCCTCCTTTAAATTTCTGGGAGTCTACCTCTGTGAAGATCTGACCTGGAAAGTTAACACAACCCAGGTAGCTAGAAAGGCCCAACAGAGGCTTCACTTTCTTAGGGTCTTGCGGAAGAACAGGGTAGAACAATGGCTAATGACCCTCTTTTACCAGTCTACTATAGAGAGCGTCCTCTCGTGTGGTATTGTGGTTTGGTATGCTGGTCTGACAGCCGCAGACAGGAAAGTATTACAGAGGGTAGTGAGCACAGCACAAGACATTGTGGGCTGTCCCCTGACACCACTGGATGACATCGCCAGGGCTTGTTGCCTTGGAAGAGTGAGGAAGTTTCTCAGGGATGACTCACACCCTGGACAGTATCTCTTTACTCTCCTACCATCCGGTAGGAGATATAGGAGTATAGACAGCCGTACCAACAGGCTGAAAAACAGCTTTTATCCATGGGCTGTCAGGCTTTTGAATGGGATATAATCTCTGTGACCTTATGCAGAATTGACTTGGGAGGCCAGTGTGTGGTGTAGTTGGTTCACATGGTGTGGTAGGATGGAGGGTTTGCTGTCACTGTGTGTTGGGGGGAGAGAGCACAGGGGGAGGCTCAGCTAATCTCAATGTACACATGTTGTACTTTGACAATAAAGGTTTATTTATTTATTTATTTATTATTTATTTATTTAGTAAGCAAGCACATTTGCAGTCTGATCTGCTATCATTTTATCCTCATAAGAACTAATCTATAAATTGAGCTGACAGATGGTAACTGGCCTAAAGTCACCTAGTGAGCTCTAGGATGAAGTGAGACTCAAATCCCAGCCCAGTGTTTTAATCGTATCATATTAGTTCATGAAAAGTCTAAAAATGTTGCTACGTTATTTCAATGCCTATTTATGAGTCCAACATGGGATGTAATCGGTAGTGTATTTTGCAGATGAATGCCAATTACTTTAAAAAAAATGAAAATGGATATTCAAAATTAGACACTGAGAGAAAGAGAAAAATGAGTGGCTAGGAAAAAGACTCAGTTTTGGAGCCCTTTGGGGAAGTTTGAGAGATCTCCTTAGATCTTCTACTTTCCAAGTGGGGTCTATGGCAATTCACCATGGCCAACTTGCTGCGGCCTATTTACTGCAGGACAACTTGCCACAGTCAACTTGCTGTGGGACAACTTGCTGCAGGACAAGAGTTTCACTAATATCAAAGAAATAGTGGAATAGAATCATTACAGAAAGGATGCAAAAATTAAAATATTTTTAAATTTATGTTAAATAATTAAATAGAATTGTTATATTGTCCCACAGCAAGTTGTCCCAAGGTGAGTTGGCCATGGCAAGTTGTCCTGCAGTGAGTTGGCCGTGATGAGTTGGCCATGGCAAGTTGACTGCGGTGAGTTGGCCATGGCGAGTTGGCCATAGCGACTTGGCTGTCCCAAGTTGTCCCATTCCATTCCAAGTGTATAGTGATTCTGAGATACTTTTGCATTGCTACTCTTACTTCCAGCATCAGCTGTAGATATGAAGAGGCCCTTCTAAAAAATAGAAACATTCAACTTGGACCTTGATCCAAATTTCGCTCAATGCCAGCAGTGTGGCTACATTAAGGATACTGTGGCAAATGTCAGTGGCAGACCTGAATTTAGTGAATTTAGTGAGGCAGTGACACACAAAATCTGACAGGGATGTTCAGGTTCAATTCCTGTTCTTCCTGATTCAGAGCAGAGCAGTATGGAAAATTTAAAGTATTCCACTAGGTCTGAGAAGATCCACCTTCAAGATAATTCTTAGCTACAGAAAGTTATTTTGAAAGCTAATCACACACTCACAGACCAACTTACTTCACATAATTGTTGTGCGTTAAAACTAAAGGAGACAGAACTGTAGGCTATCTTGTTTCCTGGAATAAAAAAAACAAAGAAAAATAAAGAAAAGATATAAATCTAAATGAACATATTTTTTTTAATAAAATCCCTATTTCTATGCAGACACCTTTAAAAATGCAGACACCTTTCTCTCTTTTCCATATTGGACACCACCAATGAATCAGCATTGATTTTCATTTAATCTTTCATGCTGATGTTAAACAGAAGAGAAATTCTTCACTATAAATACTTTAAGCTAATGCCTTTCCTCATCTCCTCCAAGCTTCCAGCAAGGCCATTTTCTTAATTTGGCTTTGACAGCCTTTGGATTATCTTCTTGCCTGTCACTTTGGTTACGGTCATTTGTTAAACAGTTATAAGTCTCCTTGCATTATTTCTCTGCAGGACATTTCCCATAAGAACTGTCACAGTTAATTTAAAAGGTTTCCTGACCCAGAGAATAAAGGGTGGCTGCCGTTAGCTTCAAGTCAATAAAAGAAAGATAAATATTGCAACCTGTTACTCTGTTTCAGAATGTAAAGAATAATTAGAATCAGATTTGACTGTCATCCAGGCATCAACATGACTTGAACCCCAGAGGTTTGCAATATAAAGGAACCTATAAGAATGAATTCCCAGATAAGTGTGAAGATATTTTCCTTGCTTAAAACCCCATGCATTTAAGCATGTGCCGATTGCCACTCCTTATGCCACTAAACTCTATAAAGGTAAAGGTAAAGGTAAAGGTTCCCCCGCACATGCATGCTAGTCGTTTCCGACTCTAGGGGCCAGTGCTCATCTACATTTCAAAGCTGAAGAGCCAGTGCTTGTCCGAGGACGTCTCCATGGTCATGTGGCCAGCATGACTAGATGCCAAAGGCGCACGGAATGCTGTTACCTTCCCACCGTTGTGGTCCCTATTTTTCTACTTGCATTTTTACGTGCTTTCGAACTGCTAGGTTGGCAGAAGCTGGGACGAGTAACAGGTGCTCACTCTGTTACGCGGCACTTGGGATTCAACCCGCCAAACTGCCGACCTTCTGATCGACAAGCTCAGCGTCCTAACCCATTGAGCCATCGCGTCTATAAGCACCTGTTTATTAGGCTTCAGACACTAGATTCTAGTGATGAACTGGATTATTCCACATTGAGAAATAGTGGTGCACTTCAAAGTGGATTTGGTGGGGGCAGAAAAGTCTTATAATGAACATTTTATCACTTGCACATAACTATTATAAAGGCTTGCCCTGGTGACATTTTTTTCTCCTGAACTCCAATGACTTTGCCTTCATCTCTCCCCAATCCATAAATGAAATAAGGTTCAGTCATCCTCAGTTGTATTCAGTGCTTTTTTTGTAAAAGAAGGTGCCGGAACTCACACATGCCATACAACCCGCCTTGCCTACCCTACAAGGTTCCATCCAAAAAAGGTGCCGGAACTCCATTCTGAGCGTTCTATGAGAAAAAAAGCCCTGGTTGTATTAACATTAGGGTTTTCCTCCTTAAGCCAGCAAGATCCAACGCTAGCCAGAAGACATCCAAAATATGTTAGAGTTTGCTGCCCATCAAGTCAAGGTGAACGGCCAAGGTGAGTGCCCAAGATGAGCACCCATCAGAACATTGTTTCTGAGCAATTTTAGCCTCATAAGTTCACATTGCTCAGCCTTCTGGATCACCTTCTGCTCTCTATCAAAATAGTTCATGGAACATTGTATATTAGCTGGGGCAGGGGATCTTCCTGGGTTAGGGCAGGGCAGAAATAGCCAAACAGACTAAGAGTGAAATAGCGTTATGGTATAGGCTGAAATGATATAAAATAGGACCACCCTCCACCATCACCTCTATAAAAGAACATGATAGCAAGCTGCCTGTAAGGAAAAAGAAGAGGACTCCTAACTAAAAACTAAAGACTCAACTTCCTTAAATGTTTTGTTTTTTATTTTGTTATGTTTTTCTGGTTGTTTACTTTATCTAACTTGGGTTATGACAGAATAGAATGGATAAGGATTACGGACAGGGAGATTTATAGAATTTAGAAATGGTGGACGGTGTCTTTCAATCAGACCCACCCCATTCTTGTTGCAGTGCTCTAATTGGTGGATGATTTTCCCACCAGCTATTGAACAAGGACAGCTGCAAAGCCAGAGGATCGAACCAATTATTTTGCTCATCACAGACTGTATGCGAAAAATCAGGACATCGCAATATGGCAGTGATTTGGAACAGATGCAACAGAGGCAGGATAGGGACTGGCAATGGGACAACAAATTTCATATCAATATAGAGTGGTGAATAATACTTTAATTCAGCAACAGGCAGAAGACCTGTTTGCTGATGGTATTAAATCACTAAGACTACCTTTAATGGAACTAAGTGGAGTAACCAACATGAGTTAATTTTTCTTCGAATGCACTATTTGAAGTAAATTCCTGCCCCAGCTTTTACTCCACTCATTTTCATGTAATGAAATATGTGATTTTTGCTTCTTCTTCCTTTTTGTGAGCTTTTCATAAACATCTGATAGAAAACAAGGATATTGGATTTTGTTTGTTCTGATAGGGAGCTATAGGTTCTTGTAAGCAAACTTACTTACACAATGAATTAATAGCCAGCTGTAAACTGTAATCTTTTGGCTTTTGGCCAAAAGATAACCGGAATAACAGGCAAGTTTGGCCTTGGAGTACAAAATGAAGCAGGGCACAGGCTGATAGAATTTTGTCAAGAGAATACGATGGTCATAGCAAACACTCTTTTCCAACAACCCAAGAGACGGCTCTACACATGGACATCACCAGACGGTCATCACAGAAATCAGATTGACTATATGCTCTGCAGCCAAAGATGGAGAAGCTCTATACAGTCAGTAAAAACAAGACCAGGAGCTGACTGTGGCTCAGACCATGAGCTTCTCCTTGCAAAGTTTAAGCTTAAACTGAAGAAAGTAGGGAAAAGCACTAGGCCACTCAGGTATGAATTAAATCATATCCCTGTTGAATATACAGTAGAGGTGACAAATAGATTTAAGGAATTAGATCTGATAGACAGAGTGCCTGAAGAACTATGGACAGAGGTTCGCGACATTGTACAACAGGTAGCAACCAAAACCATCCCAAAGAAAAAGAAATGCAAGAAAGCAAAATGGCTGTCTGAGGAAGCTTTGCAAATAGCTGAGGAAAGGAGGGAAGCGAAAGGCAAGGGAGAAAAAGAAAGATACACCCAATTGAATGCAGAATTCCAGAGAATAGCTAGAAGAGATAAGAATGCCTTCTTAAACAAACAGTGCAAAGAAATAGAAGAAAACAATAGAATAGGGAGGACCAGAGATCTTTTCAAGAAAATTCGAGAGATGAAGGGAACGTTTAATGCAAAAATGGGCATGATAAAGGACCAAAATGGCAGGGACCTAACAGAGGCAGAAGAGATTAAGAAGTGGTGGCAAAATTACACAGAAGAACTATACAAGAATGAGCTTAATGTCCCTGATAATCACAATGAGGTGGTCACTGACCTCGAGCCAGACATCCTAGAATGTGAAGTGAAGTGGGCCTTAGAAAAGCTGAGCAACAACAAAGCTAGTGGAGGTGACAGTATTCCAGCTGAGCTATTCAAAATCTTAAAAGACAGTGCAGTAAAAGTGCTACACTCAATTTGCCAGCAAATTTGGAAAACTCAACAGTGGCCACAGGATTGGAAAAGATCAGTTTACATTCCAATTCCAAAGAAAGGCAGTGCCAAAGAATGTTCAAACTATCGCACCATTGCACTCATTTCTCATGCTAGTAAAGTCATGCTTAAAATCCTACAAGCTAGACTTCAGCAGTATGTGGATCGAGAACTACCAGAAGTACAGGCAGGATTTCGAAGAGGCAGAGGAACTAGAGATCAAATTGCCAACATACACTGGATCATGGAGAAAGCTAGGGAGTTCCAGAAAAACATCTACTTCTGCTTCATTGACTATGCTAAAGCCTTTGATTGTGTGGATCATAACAAACTGTGGCAAGTTCTTAAAGAGATGGGAGTACCAGACCATCTTATTTGTCTCTTGAGAAACCTATATGCGGGTCAAGAAGCAACAGTGAGAACTGGACATGGAACCACTGATTGGTTCAAAATTGGGAAAGGAGTCCGGCAAGGCTGTATACTGTCGCCCTGCCTATTTAACTTATATGCAGAGCACATCATGAGAAAGGCAGGGTTAGATGAATCAAAAGTTGGAATTAAGATTGCCGGAAGAAATATCAACAACCTAAGATACGCAGATGATACCACTCTAATGGCAGAAAGTGAAGAAGAACTAAAGAGCCTCTTGTTGCGGGTGAAGAAGGAGAGTGCAAAACTTGGGTTGAAACTTAACATTAAGAAAACCAAGATCATGGCATCTGGCCCTCTCAATTCCTGGCAAATAGATGGGGAAGAAATGGAGGTAGTGACAGATTTTATTTTCCTGGGCTCCAAGATCATTGCAGATGGGGACTGTAGCCAAGAAATTAAAAGACGCTTGCTCCTGGGGAGGAAAGCCATGACAAATCTAGACAGCACACTAAAAAGCAGAGACATCACCCTGTCAACAAAAGTGCGTATAGTCAAGGCTATGGTCTTCCCAGTTGCAATGTATGGCAGTGAAAGTTGGACCATAAGAAAGGCTGAGCACCAAAGAATTGAGGCCTTTGAACTATGGTGCTGGAGAAGACTCCTGCGAGTCCCTTGGACTGCAAGGCGATCAAACCGGTCAGTCCTAGAGGAGATCAATCCTGACTGCTCTTTAGAAGGCCAGATCCTGAAGCTAAAACTCAAATACTTTGGCCACCTAATGAGAAGGAAGGACTCACTGGAGAAAAGCCTAATGCTGGGAAAGATCGAGGGCAATAGAAGAAGGGGACGACAGAGAATGAGGTGGCTGGATGGAGTCACTGAAGCAGTAGGCGTGAGCTTAAATGGACTCCAGAAGATGGTAGAGGACAGAAAGGCCTGGAGGAATGTTGTCCATAGGGTCGCGATGGGTCGGACACAACTTCGCAGCTAACAACAACAACAAACTGTAATCAGTTCTCACTGTTTGATGCTTTTAGAAACAATGAAGATTGCATCAAATTAGCACTGGTGGATTTCAGTATGTTTAACTTTATTTCAAAGCTCTGCCCAGCTCTACTTTATTCAATTTCCAATCTGCCCTATCAGATCTTACCAAGCTCTTACCTTATTTTGATTGTGTCGTTCTGAAATTACAGGTAGTGATAACAATAATTTTTTTCCTTTAGGCTTGATTTATTTAAATCATTAAAAAAAAACAGATTCTCCAGTGATACAAAGTAGTATCAGTTCAGGACACTTCCCTGCATTCGTATGTTGTTCTTTATTTATTTGGAAATACATTCAGATATTGCAATGCTATTGGGGTCATTCGGTGTTGATCAGGAATGAGATGTCCATCTTCGGTACCTTATACGTGGAGTGCCACAGGGTTCTGTGTTCTCTCTCCATTCCTGTTTAACATCAACAGTATCTAAAACCACTGGGAAAGATGCATTGCCATGGGGTGAGGTTTCTTTTATCTCTTCACGCCTGGTGAATTATATAATGCTGTTGTCCCAAAGCCTAGAAGCTCTGGGGGTCTGGAGGGGGAACAACAGGCTTCAACTGAACCATGGCTTAGAGCAGGGGTCTTCAAACTCGGCCCTTTTATGACTCATTGACTTCAACTCCCAGAATTCCTCAGCCAGCATGCCTGGCTGAGAAATTCTGGGAGTTGAAGTCCATGAGTCATAAAAGGGCCGAGTTTGAAGACCCATGGCTTAGAGTCTTAGGGCCTTCCAAATCTGGGATTTTTACCATCTTTGGTACTGGATGAGTTGGCACTGGACCAAAGAAACCCAGTGCACAATCTGCAGGTCCTTCTGCACTCACAATTCCTGCTCAAGTAGCAGGTGGCAGTCAGGACCAGGAGGGGCTTTGTGCAACCTGATGTTGTGGACCAGTTCCACCTGTTCCTGGATTGTGATGATCTGCTTACAGGTATTCATGCCCTGGTCACTTCCTAAATGGATCACTGTAACATATTCTTCATGAGGCTACCCCTGAAGAGCATCTGGAAGCTTCAGCTAGTGTAGAATGCAGCAACGTATGCCCTTACAAGGGCATACATTATAATTCCGTTCTATGAACAGCATTGGTTACCAGCTTGCTATCAGATTCAATTGAAAGTGCTGTTTTTGACCTTTAAAGCCCTACATGGCATGTGGGCAGGGTGTCTGAGGGACCACTAATTACATTCAATCCAAGTACAAAGCTTGAAATTCCACTTATCAAAACTTCAAAAAGTTGCAAAAAGGAAACAATAGTACATGTAACAGCTATCAATTTCTTCAGCTTCCTATAGTTAAGATTTCATATAGTGTAGCTTTTAAAATGGAAAAAAACCATTCAATTCAATGAATTTTTGGTGTAATTGTAACAATCCATACATTTTGCACTGCGTTATTCTGAACTCCATCCACCCCCTTGAAACTTAAAAATACATAACTGTGTGTGTGTGTGTGTGTGTGTAGTGTGTACATGAATACATATACATATCACCTTATTCATGATTTAAGAGTCATAAATACTTTAAAATGCACTGTGTAATATTCAAATAAATAATATCAGAATCTACTTCAATCACATTTTTCATTATTAAATAAGTTGACAAAGCAGGAAGCTAATAGAAATAAGGCTTTTAACAGCTTAGCAGCCTTTCCCCTTTTATTCTCCATTGTGAGAAAAAAAAATGTGTCACAAAAACAATATTTAGTTTCATATGCTGACATTCAAGAGTTGTTTGGTTTGCTGGGGATTTGACTGCACGTACTGCAGAAATGCATCCGCTTCTCTTGCCCCAGATCCATCCTTAATCTTTTGAATTTCTCCAGATTTTTGTAGCCACATTCCTTAATCAGTTTAACTGCATTGATCACAGCCCAATTCCAAACTCGATTTAGAATTTAATTGGCTTGCTTGACAGCCATCACGTTGCTCAGGTCTAACAATCAATAGTGTTTCTTGGTCACAGTCAATTCCCCTTCAAGCTTCCTGTCATCCTAGGTATACAGTTATGATGGACAGAACACCTGTGACACTCAAAGTCTTCCTAGCTTTCCATGCCATGGTTCATGCTCTCCGCTTCCTTTGCATAGTGCACAGGTCTGCAACCCGCGGCTCCGGAGCTGCATGCGGCTCTTTCAGCCGTCTCCTGCGGCTCCCAGTCCTCTGCCATGTGCAGTCCAAAAAAAAAAAAAAGTGGGACTAAAAAAGTTCAACCAATCAATTCAAATATGCAGGGTAGGTGCATATCTCGCCTTGGCTCCACTCTTCAGTCAAACCCTGTTCTGCGCATGCGCGCATGTACGCGCATGTGCACACATTTTTTGCAGCTCCCAGTTTTTCCTTTTGTGGGGGAACCAGTTCCAAGTGGCTCTTTCACTGTTTCAGGTTGCTGACCCCTGGCATAGTGGAACAATTCAATTTGGGGTCATACTTCAGAGATAGCATTGCATGTCACCAAATACTGCACTAGCTGGAAAAATAAGGAGAGGATTAAAGAAACCTGTCTAAAATTTGGTAGAACTGTCATTGTTATCTCTTTCTCGAAATATACCAATCAATGTTTGTAACTCTCTTATCTCAACATCTTCAACTGCAAATTACAAATTACATAATTCACAGCTTTAAGCGATTTAGATGATCCGGTCCCCAACCTGATGTTCTCCAGATATGTGGAAATTTTAATTCCCAAATTAATGCAATTTCACTCCATTGGCTACTCTGTTGACTCACTTTATTGAGAAAGAAGTAAGTGGGATTTCCGAGGCCTCCAATACGTTCTTCAGCTTACTTCTCAACCCATCTCCTATCACCCAGCTCCCCTCCACCCTTTTGTCACACAGGCTGATGTTTCCAATTTCAGATTCAGAATTCTGCTTTTAGAAATGGCTACAGAACGTAAGAGCAACTTCCTTCCCAGTGCATTTCATTCTAGGCAATTTCTCCCAACCAAAAGAAATTACATTTTAAACTAGGAGCTTTGGGTCAAAAGTGTTTTTCAGCACTGACCCCAACTGAAGACACTACGGTATAGAAGTTCAAACCTGAATTTGGAACAATGCCAGATCAGATGGGCACCTTTTTTTCTTATTTTCAGACCCATATCTTAGTTCATAGAACAAACAAGCTTAATCAAGTAAATTAGACTATTTCCTACTGTACCTCCCTCCTCCAGCTGAGAGTTTTCACCTGGTGAAAAATGAGATAAGAGCATATCTGACCGCTTCAAAAACAAAGAGCAGGTGGAAACAAGCTAGCCTTCTCCAAAAGGGAGCCTATTTTGTAGGGCAGGAAGAAAAAAGAAGAGATTTTGAAAATTATTCTTGATATAAAGCTTCTTCTTGCATTACATCACTTGTTGGATGACTTGTTAAGCTTCATCCAAGAAGCAAGACTGGAATCACTGAGACAATCTCATAAGCAGTTCAGGATGACCTGATAATTTTTATTGAAGCAAGCTAGGAAACCATTATCAAAGAATTCCAGGAAATGGTTGTAAGAAGAGGTGGAGGAAAGAGAGCGAGCGAGCGAGTGAGTGAGTGAGTGAGTGAGTGAGTGAGTGAGTGAGACAGACAGACAGACAGACAGACAGACAGACAGACAGAAACAGAGAGACTATATCATCTCAAGATGAAGAAGGTGTTCCTAAAGAATAAATAGAAGAAATGGAAATACTCTCCTTGCAGATTTTCCTTAGTCATAAGGAGAGAAGAGGAGGAAGCTTGAAAACAGGGAGATCTTGCCAGCATTAATCAAAATGCAAGGAGGGACACAATATCCTCTTGCTGCCCACAAATAGAAAGAGAGAGGGAAGAAATACTGAAATGTTCTGTTTTTAGCAGGGAAAGGTAAGGATAAAATAGAGAAGGACAGTATAAGATCTAATCGTAATCATAATAGTAAACTTGGAAGGGACCTTGGAGGTCATCTAGTCCAACCCCCTGCTCAGGCAGGAAACCCTATACCATTTCAGACAAATGGCTGTCCCGTCTCTTCTTAAAAACTTCCAGTGTTGGAGCATTCACAGCTTCTGGAGGCAGGTTGTTCCACTGGTTAATTGTTCTAACTGTCAGGAAGTTTCTCCTTAGTTCTAGGTTGCTTCTCTCCTTGATTAGTTTCCATCCGTTGCTTCTTGTCCTGCCTTCGGGTGCTTTGGAGAATAGCTTGCTGAAACTAATGAAGAACCAGTGAGTCCCAGGCTAGAGAGAACTGTTATGTCAACAAACATCAGAAGTTATTTCCCAAGGCCATCAAGAGATTAACCAATTATTTGTTAAACTGGAAAAATGGGAGGTAAAGACTTACAACATATCTATGCATGAAACCTGACTTCCATGTAATGAAATGAGCAAAGAAGTGTTGTGTAAAATGTTTAATTGGGGTCTTTGAATCTTCTACTAAGTCTAGCCAAAAGCTGAATTAAGGGTTCAGTATCTGGAGATCTATAATTTACTGATGAGCCCTAATATGAAGATTTTTTAAAAAAAATTCCATTTATATCCCACCCTTCTCCGAAGACTCAGGGCGGCTTACAAGCTTAGCAGTAGTAGATTGATAATAATATAGGTGGAATGTATCATTGGAGGTTAGCCTACTCACCCCAAAGCTTTATTTCATAAATTATGAAACAGTATGTGCAATTGACTACCAAAGAAGCATGAACACACAAAAAATCCCATCTGCAGGGACCCCGTAGTTGATTACTTTGCTCCCCTCTTCTATAGAATAGTTTGCCCACTGAAATCCAGACCTCTTTGTTCTTTGTGATGTTTCTGAAGAACTGTGAGGGCATGGTTCATCAGTAAAGCATTCTGGAACAACAAGGATGAATCTACTCTGTTGAAGAGCAACCATCCTAGTCAGGAGGAGGGGTCAAGCATGGAATTAGTCTAGAATCATAATGTAAACACAAGAGGGCTAGGTCTGAATGTCTTTGAGCCTTATCTAGTCTTTCCCAAGTGAAAGCTACCAGTCTGGAGCAATTCCTGTGAAACAGGCATAAAACAAAAAAGTAGGCAGTTTGAACTTTACATATGTGGGTCTGCTCATTCATGCCTGACAACCCTCACTCCATGATGTGCCAACTGAGCAATGTACAAGGCATAGTAAGTAAATAAAGAAATAAATACTTTATAGATTTAGTTTTATTTCCCAGTGGCTCCACTATCTCTTTTCACATTTTCCTAACAAAAAGTTATTTTCCAATATATTTAAAACTCAGCAAATGTAAAAGGTGAGCATTGACATTTTAAAAGTGGATGTTTAAGTGAATATCAACAACTGTTCGCTAGATCTTGATTATGGAATTCCAGAATTTGGAATTTGGTCAGTTTTAATGGGATACTTTATGCTCTTAATTTCATTATTTCCTTTCAGTGATCCTTTTGTAACAAAACTGCAACATGGACCAACTGTATGATTCAGAGTTTCTGTTTTTTGGTTCAGATGGCTGCAATTTGCAATTATTCCACTGAAGCATTAATGGTTTTGTAACAAAGGAAAAGCAAGACCAAAACTACAAATAGCAGTAGTTACCAAAGATGAATATAATGGAATAGAACATTCGTCACTTTCATTATCACTAGTTTTTTCTCAAAATCCCATAATAAATACTGTGACCAGGATCTTGGAGCATGGAAAAATCTTAACAGTATATTTTCCATCTTCCTTGGCTAAATACAGTGCTTTTTTTGTAAAAGAAAAAGGTGCCGGAACCCTACAAGGTTCCATCCAAAAAAGGTGCCGGAACTGCGTTCTGAGCATTCTATGACAAAAAAAGCCCTGGCTACAATAAATAGTCTAAATTATATCTCTATAAGTATTAAGTAGCAACATGCTAATTACAACTTCCTGCAGATAACTAGCTTAATAAATCCAGAAGGTCTCAAAATAATCTTCATGGAAACCAGCTTGTGGATTAGCCTAGAAAGATATAAGCCATTCTGTTATTTACTCTGGAATTACTTGAAGCTTCAGTTATAGAACTTCTCTCTGTGCCATTATGACGCAGCATTTCCTCAAATCAGACCCCATTTCAGCCAAAGCTACAAAATTTGCCCAGCTACAAAAGCTTTAAATAATGTCTCTGTTCATAATTAAAGGGGAACAGTGAATGTGTGAAGCTCCTGATAGTAACCCAGAACTAATCAGCATACATATCTATAGAAATTAGACAAAAAGTACTGCTGAAGAGTATCACAATAAAAACAATTTATATACAGTTTTTACAATCAGTTGCCAATCATCATTCTGAGCAGATTACATCTGACAGATTTAAAGCTGCTGATCTCACCAGCTCATATAGTTTCTAGCACCTACTAGTAGTGTAAAACATATTATTTCAGATGAATCCAGTCTGAATCTCAGAAATTTGATCATTTTCAATTATGTGAGGTTTTCTTTGTTTGTTTGTTTGGATTGGTTGAGATCAGTAGGTGTTTGTTTGTGATCATTCTGGGTCTGGTGGCTTTGGCTGTAGATAATTTGGCTAAATTATATCCTTAATTTCAAATGCTGTCACTTTTTAGCCCTTTTGCTAAACGCTTTAATGCAGAGGCCTCCAACCTTTTGAGAACCAGGGGCCGGTTCTGTGGAGAGAAGTTTTTCTGCAGGCCGGAGGGGGCGTGGTTTCGCATGCTACCTGCATCCCGTGGGTGGGGCTTTGCTTGTTTGGGTGGCCCGGTTTATGGCAACTGGTGCCAGTCCACGGACTGGATGTTGGGACCCCTGCTTTAATGTCAGACCATTTGAAATCACACTTTCTCTACTTATATTAGCTTAAAGTAATTATTCAGTGAGCATTTGTGACTTCAGATTGCTTTACAAGAGATTAAATTTCAATGGGATTGAACCATTCAAGGCTGATCCAAAAATGTTCAGGTTTCCAGCAATGCTCCACATTTACATCTTGGGGGGAAAAAATCAATTCCCTCATGACTAGTCCAGCTGTTGACCCATAATTTGCTGCTACTGACAATTATTATCTTAAAACACAAAGCTAGAGAACTCAACACAGGTACTCCTCGACATATGACCATAACTAAACTCAGTATTTAAGTTGCTAAGCAAGAAACCTAAGTGAGGTTTCCCCTATTTTATATAGACCTTCCTTTGTCACAGTTCTTAAGTGAATTATTGAAGTCGTTAAATTAGTAACACGGTTGTTAATTGAATCTGGCTTCCCCATTGATTTTGCTTGTCAGAAGGTCACAAAAGATGACCCCATGACCCTGGGACACGGCAACTGTTATAAATACATGCCTGTTGTTAAACATCCAAATTCCCATCACATGACCATGGGGATGTTGCAATGGTCATGTGTGAAAAGGTGTGAGAAATCACTTTTTTCAGTGCCGTTGTAACTTCGAACGATCACTAAATGAATGGCTGTAAGTTGAGGACTACCTGTATTGTGCTGATTTCCATCAGCCCCGTCCATGGTCAGGATCAATGAGAGTCACTGTTGTAGTTCTCTGGCAGTCGAGTATTTTTGAATTGATTGCAACTTCTCTTTAGTTAACAGACTAACTCTGCTTCCAAGGTTTTGGGTACCAAAAACCGTGTTATCTCCCTCTTGAAATTCCTGAATTTTGTTTGCACGGCAACCTAAGCGGATGTGCTTGTTTTGTTTTTAATACGTATTTTTGTTCATGTGATGGAAGAGGGGGCAAATGGAAGTGATTAGAAATCTAAGAAGAGAAAGCTTTACTTTTATTTTTAAAAGATCTTTTTCCAAGGCCATCAAGATAGACTAGGCTGCAAGACAGAGATTTACTTATATTCCACAAATATTTTGATCTGATTTTGGAGTATCTTTGTGTCAGGTGTTAGTATTCCCATATTAAGAACTTTCCATTTATACCTATAAAGAGCAAGATTCTTTTGAGACGTCTTTCAGTTTCTTGTCCTACCTTCTTGGGTCATGAATTGTTTGCTGTCACTGTACGTACTACCTTTTTCCAATGATGTTTAAGCACTGACGTCAATGACTATTAATAGTATTTGCGATGATTGTCATCTTCCCACGTTGCTTCTGGTTCCTATTGGGACAAGGAAGCCAAAGGTTAAAATTAAGGCAATATTCTTCAAACTCTAATAAAGAAAGAGAGATACATATAAACCAATAAGGTGTTTAATCAGAGTCAGCTACATGTATCTCACTACTTATGATACAGGTTGATAAGAAAAAAAATACAATGAAAAAGACTGAGAATTCAGTAAACAGACCACAAAGGTATGTTCTGTAGACAAGCTATCTTAGTCTGTTTATCAGTTTGTATAATCAAACTGTTTATCAGCTTTATAATCAGTTTGTATAATCAGATACTGTGATTTCACTGGATTAAGAATAGTGGTTTTGCACATTAATCCTGAGCTGCTATGTTTAAGCAACCAGCCTTTGGGGCAATCAACCATACTTGCAAAGTACAGTCACAGCTTATTTATTCAGGAGTAATGTCCATTCTTTTACTGACTAATAGAGAATATATATCTGACAAGGTTTATATTCATAGATAACCATCAGAGATCAATATATTTCAAATTTTCCAGCACATAATCCATAATTAACTTTAAGGGCAATCCAAATCAAGAGGGTCCAATCCCAGCATGGCTAGCTGAGAAATTCTGGGAGTTGAAGTCCACAAGTCTTAAAGTTGCCAAGGATGGACACCCCCGCTGTAAAGGTCTTCTCAGTTACATATGAATAAAAACCAAATGGAGAGCCAAAGAATAAGTACAGGTCATATGTTATTTCTTCTTCAAATTCATTACATCTTCAACATAAAGAAATAAACAGAAAAGCTTTCTTAAACATCAGATGAAATATTCAAGGACAGGAAAAATATTATTTTGATTAGTCTTACCAACCAGCTGGCCAAGTGTGAACTATGTGCAATGGATATACAATTAGTTTGAAAATAATACTCAAAGATCATTCATCAATTTTTTTCTTCACCAAACTGGAATAAAGTGCCATAGTGTTCAGTCGTAGGCTCTGTACTCTTCAATACTTTTATTAATTACTTGGATGAAAAGAGAATATTTATCAAATGCATAACTGACACAAAATTTTAGGCATAGCTAATATTCAAAAAGACAGAAATACATTCAAAGCAAACTTGATAGGTTAGAAAAATGAGGTGAAAGAATAAAATGTAGCAGAATCAAATTCATAATTCTTCACTTAGGAAATAAATCAAGTGAAACTGGATCTACAAAAGTATAATCTTGAAAAAAACAAAACAAAATAATTCTACTTAACTCTGAATTGATCAGATCCCAGTTCAGGTAGTATCTTTAATAGGGATTCAAACTTTAACAGGTACAAAGGAGGACCTGGAGAACAATCAGGAGATTAAAATCTAAATGCTATGAAAATAGATGGAAAACATTGGGAATGTATAATTCTCAGAAGAGAAGGTTGGGGCACATTTTTTAAAATACAGAAAAAAGAAACCACATAGAATAAGGCCTCTTATTTATCAGCCACAAAGGCAGTACATGGAATATAGAAAGGCAGATTCTATTTGGACGCTAAGGCAAAGAAAGTCCCTAAAAATAATAGCCATCTAGAGAGGTAGTGAATTCTGCAAAACCTTATCGGTGATATTTTAGTTTTGACTTAGCAGAGGCTTTTGACTCTCAAACAGCCATTGCTAAAATTGTTTTTTAGAGAAGTAGAGAAACCATGCCCAAAACAGAAATTTGGAGAGAGAGATAGTATAGCCCTAGGTTCTGACAAGCATTTCTGAAGTTGTTATATATTTGAATACCGAAAAGAAAAGAAAAAAACAAAGATAAAAGGTAATAAGTATGTGCTTCTCTTAAACATGTTGGATATGGGGTTGGGTGGGGGACTGTCATAATGTTTATGGAATGCACTGAATCCCAAATATGTATTTTTATATTTTTGGAAATTGAATGTTAAACTATAGTTACTGAACACATTGTTGGAGATTCCACTGTTAAAATTTAAACAAGAGAGCAAGGGCCCTGCCTTATGGAGGCCAATTGTTTCTCTTCCAGGACATAAAAAGTCTTGATTTTTATTGAATTGTTGCTTACCAGAGAGTCAAATTGAGGGCAAGGTTGAGGGCAAGAGAAGAATGGGACGACAAAGAATGAGGTGGCTGGATGGAGTCACTGAAGCAGTAGGCATGAGCCTAAATGGATTCCAAAAGATGATAGAGGACAGGAAGGCCTGGAGGAATGTTGTCCATGGGGTTGTGATGGGTTGGACATGATTTCACAACTAACAACAACAGAGAGTCAAATTGCATTAGGAGAAGCAAGTCTATTTTTTTTAGGGGGACATCATGTGATTTCTCTACACCTATACCTATATTTTCTGCTGCTTTGCTTTAGCAAAACACATTTTGATGCATCAGGATTTCCCTGGAGGGTGCTGCTATTACGTAATCTTAGCTTGAAATGACATTCAGTCAGAGCAGAGATGTTATGGCACTCCAGCTGTTGCAATGTTACAGCTTTGGAGATGTCATCAGAATCACTATGGGAAAGAAATAGGAGGTTAACGCTAGCCACCTCCTATAAAGAGAATCTGTACAAGACGACTTATAGATGCAGACTCTTCTATATAACTCTTCAGCCTGGATGCTGGGAACTGTAGTTCAGCAACAGCTGAAGGGCCCTAGATTCACAGAAATATAGAGTTGGAAGCGACAATTTAGATTATTGAGTCCAACACTCCTCTTCGCTGAAATTCAAAATAAAGCATTCCCAACAGACTTCCTTGAATGTATATAGTGTGTACCTAGCTAGACAAGTGGTTCCACTGTCAAACCATTTTTATTCTAAGGAAGCGTTCGTGTGTGATTTAGTTTGAATCTACTTTCCAATAATTTAAACCCATTCTTTTGCATCCTGCACCCTGGATTGAGAGAAAACAGAGGCTGACTTTCTGTTTAACCTCCTTTAGATAATCTGAAAGCTGCTATCACTGTGCCCCCCTCAGTCACAATAATACAGTTGTATTGTACCTCACTGATGAATATTTCTGAAAAGAATTAGAATCTCCCACACTGCAGAATGCCCAATCATTGATTTAATGTTCTTTTAATTCTGATGATCGGTAACTCATTATCTGTGCAGGACACGGGGACAATGCATATGTAAATAGCTCAGAACAGACCTGAACATGTTTGCTCAGATGTTAGTTCTATTGAATTCAATAGATTTTGCTCCCAAGTCTAAGATTACAGCTTAAGAGATTTTTAGCTGGTGTTTTAACTATCTGGAAAAGTTTAATTGATGATGGGAACAACAATAGTATGCTTTGATCATTTTTAATGCTTCCTCTTTCATTGTTACTTGGAGAAAACAGTTCTGACACAAATAATAATAATAATAATAATAATAATAATAATAATAATAATAATAATAATAATAATAATAATAATAATAATAATAATAATAAAGTTGGAAGGGACCTTGGAGGTCATCTAGTCCAACCCCCTGCTCAGGAAGGAAACCTTATATCATTTCAGGCTTTCATTTGTCTGTGTTCTGTTGAATTTGATCTCAGGCACTAGAATGATGATTGGGGGACTGGAGGCTAAAACATATAGGGAACGGTTGCTGGAATTGGGTATGTGTAGTTTAATGAAGAGAAGGGTGAGGGGTGACATGATAGCAGTGTTCCAATATCTCAGGAGCTACCACAAAGAAGAGGGAGCCAAGCTATTCTCCAAAGCACCTGAAAGCAGGACAAGAAGGAATGGATGGAAACTAGTCAAGGAGAGAAGCAACCTAGAACTAAGGAGAAATTTCCTGACAGTTAGAACAATTAATCAGTGGAACAACCTGCCTCCAGAAGTGGTGAATGCTCCAACACTGGAAGTTTTTAAGAAGAGACTGGACAGCCATTTGTCTGAAATGCTATAGGGTTTCCTGCCTTAGCAGGGGGTTGGACTAGATGACCTCCAAGGTCCCTTCCAACTTCTTCTTCTTCTTCTTCTTCTTCTTCTTCTTCTTCTTCTTCTTCTTCTTCTTCTTCTTCTTCTTCTTCTTATTATTATTATTATTATTATTATTATTATTATTATTATTATTATTATTATTATTAATAATAATAATAATAATAATAATAATAATAATAATAATAATAATAATAATAATAATAATAATAATAATAATAATAATAATAATAATAATGTAAATATTCTTGGAAATGCTATTTATCATGGCTGCTTCTTCTTTCCAGATATTAAAAACTAGTGAGAAAAAGACTTGATCTTCCAGTTGCATTTTTTTTTGCACATTGATAATAAAGAAAAGCTTCTGTTCTGGACTTCCAGCATCTTTACAGATTTAGAGGTTCTTGCCTTTCACCTGCCCCATCTTCAGTCTAATTTCCCTCCCTTGTTTTGCTAAGTTCGTGCTCAATCTTAGTTTCCTGTAAGTAAAAGCAGATAACTTTGGTTGACCTAACTGATCATACTTCTTTCTAGGTGTCTCGGAAAGGCTCCAGTACTTGTTGAACACACCTTCCACACAATGAAGATCCTCATTGATCAGAGCCATTTCTTCTTCTTTTGTTTGGAAATTTATCTTCCAGATGACCTTGCATTATGAATTTATAAAAATCTGGAGAGCTTTTGTCTCCACCATATTTTATTCTCTTAAAATGGAGAGATGAATACATATACCCACCCTTAAATAATCATAGACATTCTACTAGATCATATCGTCTGATTTTGTAGGTTATCTGGCTATGTCTTTCAGTATTGTTTACTGTTCACTATGAATGACAGTCCTGAACAATTAATTTCTCTCTGATTTGTGTTAAGCCAAACAACGCCAGTACAGTATGATCCCATTTTAAAGTCAGCTTTAAGCAAAAAAAAAACCTGAACACGTACAATTAATAATGTGAGATGATGCATGTGCTACTCTCTTCGTTCTACTCCTACAACACTTTCAGTAGATGAGATTTTAAATCACTTCTGCTGCTCGGAAAACATCCTAGGAGTTTGAACTGGCCAATTGAAAGTTGTTCTACAAAAACATTGAAAGACCTAAAGTTAGGTTCAACAAATACCTGCTATGATTTGAGTGTAGGCGTTGAGTGTCTGGAATAGGTAGCCTGCAGTGATAATGAGTTATACCACAATTGGATCTAGAATTTTTCCATGTGGATAAAGTGCTCTACTACTAAGCTGCTTTCTTTCTCAAGAAAGGAATGAGTCCATTGATTCAAGAAATGTGTACCGATTCATGACTACCTGATTTTGTATTTATTTAAAGGTCATGTGGTAAACCAGATCAGGCCATTTGTTCAACTGACAATTATATCTAATCTGACAACCAGAAGCACTCAGGGGCCTCAGGAATAGGTCTTCCAATCACCTGTTGTATTGCCTTCTTAGATTCCAACAACTGAAGCTGAGAACTTCTACAATACATGCAAATATACGTTCGTCCAATTAATTGCAATCCTTATGACTTGAGACATCCTTGTTATTCAGACACAATAGTAGAAATAAAAACCTCACTATACAAGCAGGCTAAGGGTAGATAATATCTAAGCAGGCTGTTGGTGGATATATCTTGGTTTTAGGGCTCTGGTTGTAAATGCCTGTTCATTTATTTCAAGCTGAGTCCATTTAGCACCACCACCACCCCTGTGTGGCCTCTCTTCAACAGCTCTCTCCTCTGCCAAGAGGTAAACAGACAGTGCAGAATAATTGATAGATTTATACCGTGGGTATCTCTAGGTAAAGGGAGCCACTAAGTTTCCAGGCCCTCAAAGTCTGTCATCAGCAAATGAAAAGATTCAGAAGCTATATGAGCACAATGAACAATTTCATGAAACAGGCTTTATGAAATAATTAAAGGCCTGGAAGAACTTATCCCCCTGCCCCATCTGTATATTACTTTGTGTCTGGGTATATACTAGTTAGTTTCAAACTGGGCATCTGTCTGCCTGCCTGCCTATCTATCTATCTATCTATCTATCTATCTATCTATCTATCTATCTATCTATCTATCTATCTATCTATCTATCTATCTATCTATCTCTGTCTTCAAAAGAAGCGCCAAAACTGGAGTTTAGAAGAAGGTCTCATACCAATGCCCAGATTCCTTCACAAACTCTCTTAGTTGGAGCCACAGAATGGCTTTTGGATCAGAAAATAAACTTGAGAAGGAATTGATGTTTGATGCCCACCAGATAGATATTCTTGGGAGTTTCCTGTGATGATACTCCAGCAATACCAGCAGGACAGGAACTGCTCTTAAAGGCTCCAAAGAGATTAATCTTTATAAAAGGTAAAGGTAAAGCTTCCCCTACACATGCATGCTAGTCGTTTCCAACTCTAGGGGCCGGTGCTCATCTCCGTTTCAAAGCCGAAGAGCCAGTGCTTGTCCAAGGACGTCTCCATGGTCATGTGGCCGGCATGACTAGATGCCAAAGGCGCACAGAATGCTGTTACCTTCCCACCGTAGTGGTCCCTATTTTTCTACTTGCATTTTTATGTGCTTTCGAACTGCTAGGTTGGCAGAAGCTGGGACGAGTAACAGGTGCTCTGCTGTTACTCTGCTACGCGGCACTCAGGATTTGACCTGCCAAACTGCCGATCTTCTGATCGACAAGCTCAGCGCCATGTCCTTCCATGCTCCTCAGTAATCCCTCTGCAATTCTCGTTACTTTTGACCTAATTGGAGTTTTTCACAAGGCAGTAGCCCGCATGGATTTAATGCTCTTTGCTATCTCTCAGCAGCTGTGCTGTTTAGGTAAATGTCACGGGCTTACATTCTGAAAATCTCTCAAATGAAAGAGACACATTTAAAAAAACAAAAACAAAATCCTTCTATGTAGCAGAAGTCCTGTCTGTCTATGCCCTTCCCTAGATAACCTCTGTAGAAATGGGGAGTGCTTGACGCAACAGTAGCACAACTCTACAGCATTTCTCATCTTGTTTAGCAGTTAAAGAGGGAGGAAAAAAAGGTGCCAGGGCTACAGGAAAGAATGAAGACAGAAAGTACACCAGGTGAGAAGAGTGACAAATACAGTCCCTGGAGGGCGAAAGTGGAGGAGGAAGAGAAACAGAGGGAAATTGTGCACCCTTCATTGTGAGCTCCCAGCATGCATTTTGCTTACAGCTCACTGTGGCCATTGTTTCCCAAGAAAATTTCTCCTCATCTCTATGAACATATTCACAAACAGCCTAGTAGCAGATAAAATGCTAACTAATGTGATAAAATGTTTATTTTACCATCAATTCCTGCTGTTGTGTCAAAGTCAGAGGCAGAAGCTGAAGGGAATCTATCCCATCTCAGCACCTGCCCTCTGGAATGTTATCCTGCCAGAGATTCAGGTTCTTTCTGAGGTCCAGGAAACTGCTAAACACCTAATTGTTGTCCCGGGCCTTGGGTTAGGGTAGTTCTGGAGTCCTCCTTTGATTATATTTAATTTATGGTTAAGGGAATTGTTCTCCCGGTCAGACTCTTTTTCAAAGCCAAGTCACCTTAAATTTGGATAAATAAATAAAACCTGGCCAACTTTAGCGGATTTTGAAAACATACATAAACATTATCTTATCTGAGTAATATATGGATGGAAAACCATCCAGGCTAGTAGCTAACCTGGAACATCAGAAGAACATTCAAGAAAAATGGTCTCCCACGCCTTGGGTTAGGATCTTTTGGAAGTGACCAAAAGACATATCTGAGCCCTGTAATCTAGGAGAAGTTTGATCTGGTTGATCCTGGGAAAGTGGACAGGAACCTTGTAGCTGTGAGCAAAGCCACATGTTACAGGATCCAATCTGAGTCGGTCACCGGGACCAGAGGTTTAGTCTTCCAAGCGTCATGCTGGAGCCCATCCTCAGGGAACTTCTCTCTCCAGAATGTGTGTGTGAGAGAGGTTCCCTGAGTAAGGGCTTCATATGGGTCTGAAAGCTTGGAAGACTAAGCGTCTGGTCCTGGTGACTGACCCAGGTTGGATCCTGCAACATTATCCTGGGACACATATATTTGCCTTCATTGGTGAAAGCCATAGTTTGGTACCTGTGTCCCTCCTGTTTGGTTAAGACTTCCTGGGAGCTGGAATTTGATGGGTCTGAATAATGTGGAAAAGAGTGATACCACCAGCCTTGAAGGAAATGATGGTGTACCCCCTTGTCAAGAGGTCACCTTAGGACCAACAGTTTAGACAACTTTCATCTTTTTTTAGGGAAAGGTGTTAAGAAGATGGTTGGCAGTCATCTACAAAGGGCTTTAGATGAAGGGGATTACCTGGACCCTTTTCAATCTGGATTCAGGCCAGGGAATTCTGAAATAGCATTGATCATTTAAGATTACTAGAGAGAGCTTGGGATTTAAGGGTAGCAATCAGACTATATCAGAAGCTCTGCAAACGGTTGCCTTCAGCAACCAGCACCTCCCATACATTCCCCTTTTAAACAACAGTCTCAGGGCATGGCTTCTCTTTGCCTCCTCCCAAGGTGCCTCATTGCTTTTCTTTGTTCACTTCTGCTTGTCTGCCTCCTGCTTCGAGCATCCTTGAACAAAGCCAGCTGTGGATCATCTTCATCTAATCTTTCAGGCTCACACAGCTGGGTCTGAGGAGGAACAAGACAGGAGGGGCCTGGCTGAGAGCTCTGCGATGCATCTGCAACCAAAGGCTCTCCAAACCCCTCCTCCTCCTCCTCCTCCTCCTCCTCCTCCTCCTCCTCCTCCTCAGAATTGTCCGATTCAGCTGCCGAAACCACAGGCTGACGCTGAATCACAACAAATCTCTTTAGTAGACTGTTTATTACAGTAATAGACCAGCATAGGAGAGATGAGAAGAATCTCACTTGTGTCCATTAGGAACAGAGAAAATGTCATTTGATGAATGAATCAGTCACCTGTAGCTGACTCCCTAGTGCTCCTTCAAACATGCAACAGTTACTAGGTAAATATGCACCCTGCAACAAACATACAGTTGTAAAGCTTATTTAGTTTAAGTCTGGTTTAAAGATAAGCAACCATAAAAATTGATTAAAGAAATGCTTTTGAACTTGCCTTTCAAGAATTCGGCTCTGAATAAAAGGCTCGGCAAAGCATATAAAAAACTGGAGCAAAGCCCACAATATGGGGAAATTTATTTATTTATTCATCACATTTATATGGCTGCCCATCTCAAGCGCAAAACCACTCTGGGCAGAGTACATTAGATATATTATATTTCTACTGTATATCTATAAGATAAGTGTATTTAGCACAAGGGAAAATATATCTTTAGCTTCTGTCTGTACCTGGGACAACCCAACAGACTGCACTATGCCAGTTAAACAAAATTAAAGTTGATGTCTGTCACTGGACACATTTTCAGTCTGCAATTGGTTTCAAATAGAGCAAGATGTTGCATTCCAGCACTGTCAATATTGTTATGCCACCTTCCAGCAAAGAACAGCTAGAATGGCAAGTACCTAGTCATAGGCTTAATTTGGTTTATATTTCCCTCAGGAATTAACAGTCTAATTTAAATTGCATTCCACATGCTTCCCTCCTAAACCTGATGAGCATGTTTTCGTTTCCTCCTAAAACTGAGGGGTATCTCAAGGCTAACAGGCTGAATTAATATTGTGTGATGGAAAGTGCTTAAGAATCTAGGGAGTCAAAATACCTAGGGATGTTTAATTAGGGGAAAGAGTCTAGTTAGTACCTTGTTGCATGGCAAGTTTAAGGAAGCTGTGGACCTGCCTGTAAGGAGAATGAAACAAATGGGTACCCAGACAAACAATTATATCAGGATAGATTTATCTGGGTGTGTGTGTGTGTGTGTGTGTGTAAAATCTTCTGCAGTGCCCTTTGGAAGTAACTGTATAATAGTGCTTTCAAAATGACAGCACTCAGTCAGTTTCCTTGGGATTGGAACTAATCAGAAAGTAGTACAACAAAACCAGTATGGATTTACAAATCTTGAAAAGATAAATTCTGCTTTGCTGAGTTCATCTTAATTTGGAGTTATTCAACAAAATATGGCTAAGGAAATTGGCTTCGGTCATATTCCTAGAAGACATTAGCCAGAGTGGTGATACATACTCTTGTCATAATTTCTTCTGCCAAATCTATAATTTTGTGAATTTTTGTGAATATTTTTTCCTGTTCAAGCCCCTGGAGTTTTCTCAGCAAGATTTTTCAGAAGTGGTTTGCCATTGCCTCCCTCCTAAGGCAGAGAGAAAGTGACTGGCTCAAGGCAATCCGGCTGGTTTTGTGCCTAAGGAAGGACTAGAAATCAGTCTTGATTCTAGCTCAATGCCTTAACCACTAGCCCAAAGTGGCTCTCTTTGTGACTCATAACCAGGCAATATATTGTCATTTATTTTAAAAATAGACCTTCTAGAATTTAAGTCTGTATGGAACAACAGACTTCTAGTATCTTTCAAATGAAAATACAAAGCTAATAAAGAGCCTTGGCCTATGTACTTTATATTCATAAAGTTTTTATATTTTATATTCATGTTATTCAGGAAAATTGAAATCTGATGGCTATATCTTTATCTAATTTTTAAAGAAAATTTCATTACCAATATTAAAGCCATCCATAGAAACCAACTCACCATAGCTGCGATCTGAATGGTAAAAGCAAAATCAACTTTACAGCACTAACATGTAATAATCTGACTTTTTGGATAATTGGAAACAATGGATTATGAGAAATATCTTGAGTCTGGAAGATAGTTTGCCTCCCTGAGTACAAAAAATACCACAATCTACTGATGAAAATTTATTTCTCTACCAAACAAATGAATGTCCTTGCAATCCTACCCTTGAGATGAATTCCCAGCTTGAGACAAAATCTTGAATACATGGGATGAAGATGTGATCAGATTATCCTCCAGTTCTTGTTCTCCTATCTTTGTAATACTAATTTCTCTTGTATTTTTTATGTTTTGTTTTGTTGTCATTCTGCTTGCAGACTGGATGTTTGGTCCCAATTCCGATGACAACAGCAACAAGAGTGACATGAACTGCATCAGCAATAACATGAATGAGATGGGTGAGCTTCAAGGATCACAGGCCAACCAGGAGTACCAGCCTCAGGATGTGGTCATTTCCATCAGTGAAACATCTTGCCATCTTCCTCAACAGACATGAACCAGCTATTATCATGGGAGACTTACACCTTCTCCCAAACTCTGGTGCTGTGTTAGATTTCAGCTCCCATTATCCTCATCTAGGCCTGCCAATGGCTGGGAAGAATGGATGTTGTAATACAACATATCCAGGTTGGGTAAGGCTGACATAGGCTTTGCTGGGAGGGTTTCAGAGAAGGAAAAGTTCCATTGACTATTTTTCTTCTTCTTTCAAGTGGCTTCACTACTTTTCTCAAGAACTGTTTTCCAGATTATTGACAGCCTTGGACTTACAGTTCATTTGAATGTGAACAAATGGCACATTCATGTATACCAAACCCCTTCAAAATATATTGAAGCCAGATGTGTAATAGTCTGCTGATCTTGAAATTCAGAGAACAGGCAGGGATCCCCTTGAACCAATCCATATCCCATCAGCTGGCTGAGAGGAGAGGGCAGAAGCTGATAGCGAGAAAATGTTCCTTCTACATGCAATGGTGTCTCCTAGTGTAACAAAAATGTCCTTGTCCCCATCCCATTCTGAACAGAAAGTAAAATATTCCTTCCCCAGTGTTTTCAGTATAGAGTTTATACTTTTTTTTCTTTTGCCCCAAATCTGAGCTATGAGAAAAAGCCTACCATTTTTCAGATACCATTCTTCCTGCCTAAAGGAAGCTGTGAGGATAGCTTGGCACAGGCTTTTCCAAGTAGCAACCATAATTGTGGGCTGCAGTACAGAATTTCCATCTGCCTAGAATGGGGAGAAGTAAATCTTGCTTCACTTGGGCGTAGGAGATAGGTGGAAGGTGATGTTTATTAATACCTTAACTAAATAGGAAAAAATCAGTCAGCAAATAATTTTAGAGAGATTGGAAAACTGATTTAGAAACTGACTAGATGGATTTTAAAAAAACAAAACCTGAAGGCCCTGGAACCAGATTCAACCCAATGGAAAATGGTCCGTCAAAGCCTCAGATACCCCAAATGAATCGACTTCAGAGAAAAACCTGCCGTTTGACTTGCAGTGCAGCTGAGTTGAAAGGAAACTAGCTCAGCAGTGTAAGAACAACTTCATGGGAATCCCTAGCGCCATTGCTGGATTAGCCCAAATGCTAAATGCAAAGAGGGCTTGGAGTTTTCTGTGGGAGCTTCCACCCAGAACTGCATCTAACTCATCACATCATTCCTAACAAAGACTCACCCTATTTCCTATCCCTGAGTAGAACATGCAGCTTACATAAAACGAAGGCGCTCTTGCAGGATGGCAGCACAAAAAAATCTTCTTGGGGTTCAGGGAAAGCAGAAAGAAATCAGCAGGACTTTCTGATGAATTTTGCAATTCCATAGCGTTTCGTAAGGTCTTTTTTTTTTCCCCTGGATGGCCTGGTCTTCTATATGGAGACAAGTGGTTTTTCTTGTGCCATTGGGGGGGGGGCGGGAGCTTCTGCTTCATCAGTTAAATTTTAGAGAAGATTCAAGGGACAGAAAGTTACTTTGGATATGGAATTGGTCATCTTACAGATGGAGTTTGGAAGGGGAAAAAAGACAGACTCCAACTTACTGACTCTGTTGCCTGGCAGAAATGGCACTTTGGGCTGTATATGTTGAAAGCACTGCCAATTTCAAATGAGGCATCACAAAGCGCAAAAGGATAATGAATGCATAACACTTCTAATTTCTGCTGCTAACTCTCTGCTCCTGATTGGTTTAATGCCTGCCCTTTTCAGTAAAATTATGCCTGTGCGCACACACATACACATTCACACCATTTTCTCTGTGAAACAGCTTGTTTCCATTTTGCCTATCGATTTCCATTCTGCGTTCTTTTTTTCTTTTCTTTTCTTTTTTGAGAGAATGCGAGAATAAAAACACCATTTTAAAAAAGAGCCTGGTCTCCAGAATAATTGAGTCTCCGTCTTTTGTTTGTATATTATACGTTTCTCTCTCTCCCCCCCCCCCCCCGATTTGCCCTTTCTCAGCTCAGTTTGCCAATATTGCTTCTTCTTGCTTTACAGTCCTTTTTGGAAGAATGTGTGGAGGGACACACTGAACCAATGGGCAAAGCTGGGATAGATATGAAGCTGTGAAATTGCAGGTGAAGAAAAAGCATTTTTGCTTTGCTGCATTCATTTGGCATAGTTAAATGAACCATGTTTTCTACCATTAAGCCCATTCTCTGGGTTCACAGAACTTGGTTTACACCGCACTGGCCTAAGTGGAGTCAGTTAATGTGTGGTTTAGTGAATCTCCTGAATCCAGTGTGCTCCCCCCAGCAAGGAAGTCAGGATAATTAGCATTGCAAATGAAGCTTCAATTAGTTTTGCCAATTCCTTACCTCCGAGGACACTTCTCCCTTTTCACTTCAAACAAGCCCAAATGAAAAGATAGGGGGAAATCCATATCATCCTCACAACAGAGTTACTACACAAGGTACTGCAAACATTCAGGTTTCTGCCCATATATCCTGTTTTATTAACTTTCTGCTCTACCATTCAGATCCCCTACAGTGCTACAAGCTGATTTTGTGCAAATCAAAAAGCCAATATTATCCACTTTCAAATATCTCTCTGCTAGGATAATAGTACCAGGTAGACCCCTCTTTATCTAAAGGAAAATAAACAATCTAAGCTTTTTGGGGAGTAATTTTTAAACTGCAACCCTGTCATTTTTGTTCTTTGACAGGTGTATGACACAAATTTTTGGCAGGTAAACAAATGCAATGAGAAGGCACTGGACAGACTGAAAAAGCTACTCCTGCTTCATTATGGTATTGGTGAGAAGGTATTTTGGGGAAACAGAAGGCCAGCAACAAATTGACCTCATCTTCCTGGTATATGTAAAAAATTAACAAGCTTATCTATCTCCTACTTTACCACTTGTTATTACGTCTATGCTGTCTTATACCATATAGCTATACTAACTTCTATATCTGTTCATCCTGAACAATTTATTCTTTATTACGTGAACTTAAACCAAAGTCTTTATCCACTTTCAGATTGGTTTCTATTGCTGTCAACACCTGTTTTAGTCTGCTGTGGAATAACTTATGTGTCAGTTTTTTGGTCTGTGCTGGGGTAAGGACAGGAAGATGCTTTGCCAGCTGCTGGAGGGGTAAAGCTGCTGGTCTCTTCTCTTTATAACTTGCTGACTTCTGGACTGGTAAAATCCAAACCTGCTCCTGCTTTTCCATCAGTTGCCTCTTGAGCTTAGAGCTTCACATTCTTCCTTTCTTCCCTCCCACACGTTACAAATCACCCTCTATACACACCCACTGTTATGTATGCAGGCACCTGCATAGCAACAGCCACCAGGGGGCGTTGGCCTAAACGGTTTTGGTGGGAAACCCAGTTTTGGTGGGAAACCTAGGGCCAACCCCATTGGCTGTCCGCTTACCTGGCCAGGTATTTAAGGAGGCCAGGTAACCCTCATTCTCCAGTACGCTACCCCCTCCAATAAAGAGCTGAACACGTACTCCGGCTGGCGTCTCTTCCTTGTGTCGGACCCACTACACAATACCCACACTCTGGTGCTCTCAGCATTTTCCCTTTCCAATTGGAATTCAGGTGTGGTGCAATGCTCTTTGGACTGCCTTGAAGATCCAGGGAGGAAAAAAAGGAAAAAAAAGGAAGAGAAGTAAGAGTTCATGGCCATTCCAAGGTTTTCCTTTCACAATATGACCAACAGCTGCCAAAGCAAAACAAAAAGGAAGAATGAACACTTGACAATGGTAAATTGCCAGTGAACTCATTCAGTAAAAGCAGACTTCCTTAGCCTGTTGACCTCCAGACAATTCCATCATCCTCTGCCAGGCTGAAGTGGATAGTAGTAATTGATTTTTAAAAAACAAAACCCACCTTAGTCTTGGTAAGGATAAAAATTGTTCACAGTCCATTATTTCAAGCAATAATACTTCTTGGCAGTAGGATTTTCAAGACCTGATAATCTTTTCCTTTTGTGTAACTGAAATGTTCTAGAAACCCCAAAGTCCCTTTCATTTATTTTTGTCACTCTTTAAAAACAGTAGCACTTTTTTTTCTTGGCACTGAGTGTCATTTTTCTCTGGCTCAGAAATAAAGTCTTGTTAGCATTAAAATGGGATCCAGCTTTTTGTCAGTTGAACATCTATAATTGTAAAAATGATCACCCTCTTTCTCTCTTTCTTTAAAGCAGTTAGACAGGATGATTTTAATATGTTCCATCAATGAATGGTTTAGGAAATATGTACTCCACTGGAAGATAATAGCCCTGCATTTATACCAGAAAATTAGATGGTTAGGCTAGGATAAAATCAAGCAAAATGGTTCTTCTAAATTATAAACTTTTAACTGTTTGGAATCTGACTAACTCCAGGGGGAAAAAAGTTGTTTAGATGAAGTTTTTACAGGAGAAAATTAAGTATTCCAGATGTAGACCTTAATCATTCCTAATCATTAATTTTAAAGGTTGATAGCCACTATAGGGCATATCATTTCTATCTTAAATTGTCATTACTCTTTAAACATAGAAAAAAGCATGTGATATACTTATTTCAAATGGAAGATCAAAAAGTCTTTAAGCAGGTGTTTTGCTTACCATTTACACATTGGTATATATGGCCCCAGAAAAACATATATTTGCATAGCAATAGACACAACATAGTGGAAATTATTCCATACTGTGTAAAACAAAGTATACAAGTTAGAGATTTTTACTCTAGTTGTTACTTGTAGAGTCAAACTTCGATTTATACGAACAGCAACTTTATCAAGAGTGGGGAAAAAATACAGTAGGGAAAATGATATAAAGAGAAGAGAAAGAAATGAGTTCAAGCTAGGATCTTGAAATAGAAGGTGAATCTAGGACACAAAGAAGGGGAACAAATGGAATAGGAATTAGTAAAATATGAAAAAAAAGAAGAGAAGAAAACAAGATGTATGAGATGGGAATTCCCCAGGTTCCGTTGTTGGGGTGAGGAGAGAAGAAGTTTTAGGGCATAATTTCCTAAACGGACTACTAATCACCCAAATAATCAATCTTCCTCAAGAATCTATAAAATGCTGTTTCTACAATCATAAAGTTAGGTTGCATTAAACTCATGCTTTCAATGAGGGAACGCTATGTCTGAGTGTAGAAATTAGGTTCAATCTTCATTATGGTGCATTTCCCCCTTTGTGTTGCTTCTAGAACTGCAAAAGAGAAGCTGTGCAATTGGTTTCTCTTAAGTGACCTCATGGAAAGCAACCTACTACATCTGATCCACACTTATAGAAGGTCTGTGGCAGAAAGTACCCCAGTTGCTATAAATTTGTTCCAGTTATCTCAGATAATTGTTTCCTTTAATTTAATTTAATTTTAATTTTAATTCCATTTATATATCCCGCCCTTCTCCGAAGACTCAGGGGGGGATATATATATTCCTTTAGTGCAGGGGTGTCAAATTGCCGGCCCGTGGGCTGGTTTCATCATATTGAAGCCACGCCACCCCATTACCGGCAATACAAAAAGAGTTGTGATACATCGTAACATGTCATGTGACATGGCAAGTTTGACACCCATGCTTTAGGGGCCTCTGTTGGGGTAAAGGTAACCCACAGGTTTTAGCCTGCTAGTCATGACTGACTTTAGGGGTGATGCTCATCTCTGTTTCTTAAGCCAAAGAATAACCATTTATCCACCATTATCCCCATAGTCACAAACCTTTTCCTTCGTTAGATGTGCACCATCCTTCATTTTATTTATTTATTTATTTATTTTAATTCCATTTATATCCCGCCCTTCTCCGAAGACTCAGGGCGGCTTACAAGCTTAGCAGTAGCCTTCATTCTATGTATATGCCTGCTTATTAGGGCTTTCACACACACCCCCAAGCGGCATTATTACAAAGTCAGCTTAATTGCCCCCAACAATCTGGGTCCTCATTTTACCTACCTCGGAAGGATGGAAGGCTGAGTCAACCTTGAGCCTGGTGGGATGCGAACCTGCACTAATTGCAGGCAGCTGGTGTTACTTAAGGAGGCATTAGCCCACTGCTCCACCAAGGCTCCACCAAGGTTTGATTTTCCAAACAATCTGGAAAAAAATGAGGGTGTAGTCGTAACATATCTGGAAGCACCAGACTGGTGATTATCCATGATTAAAAGCTATTAAATTTGGTTTCCTTAAAATCCTTTTTGAGTTTTAAGGCAGCCTATCTGTGTATATTCCAGATAATTTTTCTCCCAAAGGTTTAGAAAAATCCAACACTGGGTCCAAACTTTTATTTCCAATCTCTGAAAACCTGATCCCAATTTTTGCCAGACTTTCACCTGCAAACACTATGGAAGTAGAGCAACACACCAACTCTTAAGTTTATGCAAATCAACGGTGTGAAAGAACAAGATAAATGGCAAAAGAAAATTAGCTGGTGAAATAATGTTGAAGTGGAAGAGATGAGGTTAGGAAATGGGGGTGATTTCTTAGTTGTAAAAAAGGTAAAGGTAAAGGTTCCCCCGCACATGCGTGCTAGTCGTTTCCGACTCTAGGGGCCGGTGCTCATCTCCGTTTCAAAGCCGAAGAGCCAGCGCTTGTCCGAGGACGTCTCCGTGGTCATGTGGCCGGCATGACTAGACGCCAAAGGCGCACGGAACACTGTTACCTTCCCACCGTAGTGGTCCCTATTTTTCTACTTGCATTTTTACGTGCTTTCGAACTGCTAGGTTGGCAGAAGCTGGGACGAGTAACAGGCGCTCACTCTGTTACGCGGCACTCGGGATTCGACCCGCCAAACTGCCGACCTTCTGATCGACAAGCTCAGCGTCCTAACACACTGAGCCACCGCGTCCCTTTTTTTCCTTAGTTGTAGCTGCTGGCAAATTATATTCATAAAATTTTAGTAGTAATTTCCAGCCCATTAAAAATTGCAACTCCCTCACAGTTCAGACAACATTGGATTTACATGTGCCAGGGAGGCAAACAGCCAGCACAAGCTCCATAGGGCTGGTGTTGACAAGAAGTTGGATTTGTAGATCAGTAGCCTTTTGGGTGCCGCAGACCAGTTCTGCAGACTTGGTGGGGGCATGGTTTCGCGATTCCACATACTCACGGATGGGGTTTTGCTTACTTGCACAGACCAGGACCTGGCAAGCTGTGGACCAGTGCAGTTGGGGACCCCTGTGGCTAGATCCATCCTGCTTTGAAAAACAAGAAAGATTCCAAAGCAACGGCATCAAAAGGAAAGGCAAGATGCAAACAGCCAAGAGCTTTTTTTACACTAGCCAACTGACTCTCATCCAGTCCCCTTTTCATTATAAATTCCCTTTCCAGCTTCTTAATAACCTCAGCTGGCCATCTCGCTTCTCTCTTAAGGCCACTAATAGAATCCAAAGTCAGCCAGGCTGTTATAGCTCAGACAGCAGCTTCTGTAGATAAAAGGTCTTTCAAGGGTACTAACCGGAAGTGTTATTGCTGTTGTTTAAAAGTAGCAGCTGCATTCAAGATGGGATCACAGTATTTGGAGAGAGGAGCAGACAAGCCTTTCCTTTTATGTGACTACTGTGGATTGCTATCACACATGCACATCCCTTGGGTGACTTCATGCTAATAGCAGCTTCAAGAAGGTAATTTCAAGTGGGGAAAAATGATTTGGAAGAAAACATAAAAAAGCCTCTCCCTTGACAGCATGATTCTGACCCAGATTGATTCTCTAACAGCTTTTTAATGAAAGTGAAGTGTGAGGGATCTTTTAATATATTATTTTACTTATTTCTGTTCTGTTTTTCCACTCAGAGGGCACTTGAAGAGGCTAATAGGATAATTAAAAACTGAAAATCGAAATTGTATTCAGAACTCTGTTTTAAAAATGCAGAGTATACAATGAAGCCATCGCTGATTCAGCAGGATGAGAACCGGTTTTTAGAAGTTCTGCTTGAAGATCTTTCAAGTTACATTTAAGTTTTCCCTAATTAATTCCAGAGAAAGTGAAAAGCCTGCTGTCCTCGTTTTACTAGCTGAGGGAAACAAAAAGATATGATGGAAGGTCTACAATGGCAGAATGCAAAGATATATCTCATGTGATATATTTTCATCTACAACAGGCTGAAACTATTGCGATTTGGAGAAGACATACTACCACAGTTTGCAAACTGCCACCTTATTATTCAGTTGTAGAATTGATGGAGATAATAATGCTATATGGGAAAGTTTCTGGATTTAAGATCAACATACAAAAAACTAAGATATTGTCTAAAAATATGACAGTATCACAAAAGGCTGTTTTAGAAGAGCTAACGGGATTTGAAATAGTTAAAAAGATTAAATATTTGGGGATATATCTGTCAGCCTCAAATGTGAAGTTATATAAAAATAATTATGAAATGTTATGGGGAAAAATACAAAAAGAATTAGATAGTTGGAAAAAATTACAATTATCCTTATTGGGAAGAATTGCAGCAGTGAAAATGAATGTTTTGCCAAAATTTTTATTTTTATTTCAAATGATACCTATACTTAAAAAGGATTTAAATTTGGAGGAATGGCAAAAAGGAATTAATAAATTTGTTTGGGCAGGGAAAAAGCCATGAGTTAAATTTAAGATAATGCAAGATACGCGTGAAAGAGGTGGTCTTAAAATGCCTAATTTTAAGTTATATTATGAGGCTGCTGTCTTGTCAGCGATAAGTGACTGGTTTAATTTAACACAAGGGAGATTATTAAATCTTGAGGGTCATGATTTGTTATTTGGTTGGCATGCATATTTATTGTATGATAAGAAGGTGGATAATGTGTTTAAGATACATATTTTAAGGTATGCTCTGTTGCGAGTTTGGAAAAAGTATAGACATAAATTAAATTATAAGATACCCATTTGGGCAATACCTAAACATGCAATAGAAAATATAAATGTGGGATTTAAACATGATGAGACTACATATAAGGAAATCTTAAGTTTAGAGAGGAATGTATGGCAATTAAACCCATATAATATTTTAAAAGAAGAAAAGATTGTACAAACTTGGTTTCAGTATGGGCAATTACAGGCAAGATGGAAAGAGGACCAGAAAGTTGGTTTTTCGATGACTGATGAAAATTTGGTAAAACAAATTAGAGATCAAGGTCAAGCACATATAAAAAGGATATATAATGCATTGATAGAAATTGATTCAGAAACGGAACTTGTTAAAGACTGTATGATAAAGTGGGCTCAGAATTTTCAAGAAGTTATAACAATGGACACTTGGGAAAAGATCTGGGTTAGAAATGTAAAATTTGCACAGGCCCAAAATTTAAGAGAGAATTTTTATAAAATGTTTTATAGGTGGCACATAGATCCTAAAAAATTAGCAAGTATGTATCCGAACTGCCAGCCCAAATGTTGGAGGTGTGGTTGTGAGGATGCAACGTATTTTCATATATGGTGGACTTGTAAAAAGGTCAAAGCTTTTTGGATTAAAATTTGGTGGAATATGCAAAAGATATTTAAGAAAAGGATAAAGTTTTCTCCGCAATTGTTTTTATTGGGTATTATTACAGATACTACTGTTATAGATACTAAGTTGATGTTGAATTTAATTATGGCAGCGAGACTTTTAGTAGCGCAATATTGGAAGAAGGAAGAACTGCCGACTATAGAAGAGTGGACTTTAAAAGTTTGTAACTTGGCGGAAATGGCAAAGATTTCAGCGTATTTGAAAGACCAATCGCAACAGAGATACATTGTGGAATGGAGGAGATGGATTGAATATATTCAGAATAAATATGGGACTAAAAAGTTTCATTTAGCATTTGAATAAGTACTGGATCTATATGATGTATAACTATTTAGTAGTTATTTTATTAATATTTTGACGATGGAGAGTTAAAGTGCGACAGAATTTAATGTTTTATTGTTGTTAGCATATTTTAGATTATGCTTGTTTGTATTTTTATACCCTGTATTCAGCTCTGGGAAGTCGGGGAGGGGGGAGGGGAGGGAAGGGAGGGGTTGGGGAGAGGGGAGGGGGAGGAGGGGGGGGTTTTGTATTTAAAAATGTATTGTAAAACTTTTCAATAAAAAAAAAGAACTCTGTTTTAAAAATGCAGAGTATACAATGAAGCCATCGCTGAGTCAGCAGGATGAGAACCGGTTTTTAGAAGTTCTGCTTGAAGATCTTTCAAGTTACATTTAAGTTTTCCCTAATTAATTCCAGAGAAAGTAAAAAGCCTGCTGTCCTCGTTTTACTAGCTGAGGGAAACAAAAAGATATGATGGAAGGTCTACAATGGCAGAATGCAAAGATATATCTCGTGTGATATATTTTCAGCTACAACAGGCTGAAACTATTGCGATTTGGAGAAGACATACTACCACAGTTTGCAAACTGCCACCTTGCATGGAATAAAAAGTGGACAAAACCAACTTTTCATCAAAAGGAAGACTGTATTCCTTACCCTACTGCCATGGTGGCGAACCTATGGCACATGTGCCACAGGTGGCACACAGAGCCCTCTCTGTGGGCATGCGCGCTGTTGCCCCAGTCTTAGGCCTTCAGCTGGGTTTTATAAAATCTTTTCGCTTTAGGCCTCCAATGCTGAGTGCAAAAAAAAAAGGTTCAATCAATCAATTTCAACTTCTCGCAGAAAAAAAAATATCTTGCAAAGTTGGAATTGATTGATTGAACTTTTTAGTCCCACCCAGTCTGCCGTTACCATCGCAGCCACCCCCACCCAATGGGCCCCACCCACCCAATGGGCCACCCCCACCCAATGGGCCACCCCCAGCCAATGGGCCATGCCCACCTGGCACCCAACGATACATAAGTGGGTTTTGGGTTGCAGTTTGGATACTTGGTCTCCAAAAGGTTCGCCACCACTGCCCTACTATATCTAGGATATCTAGGAGACAGTGGAGTGGGGAAAATACGTTGTGTTCTTGCAGAGTGTAGAGATGCAGCACATAAATACCAACCTGGCATGTCCAAGCACGGGTGCTGCAACCATCTAGCAGCAGAATAAGATCTCTGTTCTCCAAGCTCTATTCAGGAGGACTAAGCCAGAATTAGTAATGGACCAGGGTAGATAGATACTGGCAACTGTTAAGCTCTCTCTGGTTCTATCTGCCTTAGCATTAATGAGATTTCCGGAATGATGGCTCTAGGTGTAATCTTTTTCTGAGAAGTTGGACAGTTCCCCAGTTTTGGTGATAAAAGGAAAATCTTTAAAACTTAAGAACTGTTTAAAGAAATTTAAATAATACTGAGGCCAGGAATTGTTTTAAGTACAGAAACTCACAGATAATCCATATAAAAATGTATTGAGGCTGATGCCAAACTTTTCTTATTTTAATTGTAGAATGCAGAATGAAGACAGGTCATTGATGCAACTGGTAAACACTACGGCATCATAAATCATCACCAATCTAATGCAAATCAATAGAATCTCCCTTCTGTGCATCCCTGAAAGACATTCACAATAGAGATGTGACTTTTCTGATCAATGTTTTAATCACGTGAAGGAATGAAGATTATCTGAGATTTCATTTATCCATCTATAATTGTTATTAGAGATTTGAAGGCCTTTAATTTGATAATAAAGAACAATTTATATACAGCATACACATGCTCTGTAATAACTAATTTTGCTCCATTATCCACAGCCAACATTCTCTTTCAGATTTAGTGGCTTATTACACCGATTAAAGCTTCTTTGTCTTCCGTTAAAAGCATTCTTTGTTTGCATTCATTATTTTCAATACACATTTCCAGATAGATTGTTTTTGCTATGTTTTGCCAAATTCTCAAAGAACTGTGTTTGTATGAAGAGGGAACCTTACTTATAAATATAATTATTCTTTTTAGGCACGATAGGCAATATAAGGCATTTTTAATTTAAAATCTGTTTTTTAACATTGATTTCTACTCTGAATTTTCCTTGGCATTTTGCTTGACATGGTATCATTAGTTAAAAATTACATAATTACTGGTTCATAGATGAAAATGTACAGAAGACTGCATATATAGTTGGGTCAATACACTTCTATTTTGAAAAGGAGGATTTCTTCTGCATCTACCTCAAAGTCTCAAAGTGTGTCCCAGCCCTTAAGAGACTTGGGATGCATTCAAGAACTTCAGGTTATTTTTATTCTGTGGTTGGATTCAACCCTGTAAAATATATTTTTTTTTAAAAAAAATCACCTCTATGTATTTCAAAAATCATTCAGCAAATGGAACATTTTACAATTTACCTTTGCTCCATATTTACCACCTGCATGAATCATGAATGCAATGCATTTTTCTCTAAAAACCTTAAACATTTTTATAGGGTGGAAACAACAACAACAAAAAAATGCCGCCCCTAACTGGAACTTCAAAGCTGAGGAGACAAGAAAGAAGAATTCAAAGTGACTTTCCAAATGTTGAAATGTTGTATTATGTAGTAAAGTGCTTCAGCGCTATGATGACAAATAGAGAAAGGAATGTGCCTTGTAAGTTAACTACCGATAATCCCAAAAATGTTCCTCTGTCACAGGAATATCATTCATCCAACTTCAGACAGACTCATCACAACAGCAGGTGAAGAATCATCACCAGAGTCTGACCTATTAGATTGGTATAGTAGTTCCTCTTTACACTTAAATTTTGAAAGTTTGCAGGGATCCGGGAGAAAAATCTTTTAACATTTGCTGCCCAGAGTCTATAACAGAGGTCTTCAAAATTGGCCCTTTTATGACTTGTGGACTTCAACTCCCAGAAATCCTCAGACAGCATGCCTGGCTGAGGAATTCTGGGAGTCGAAGTCCACAAGTCATAAAAGGGCCACATTTGAAGCCCCCTGGTCTATAAGAAGCCTTTCCCCCACTCATATAGAGTTTCAGTAAGTAGGAGAACCTGTTTAACGTACTACATGAGTAAATCTCAAAGACATTCATGAGCTACTTGATCAGAGTTGCTACAAGCTGAAGCAGAGAGAGTCCTTGAAATGATCCTTCATAATTATTGCAAGATGAGATGCAAAACCCTGCAGAAACCAGGTAATATTATGCAAATCGCTTTAACCCGCTGCAACAAAAACAAGGTTCAGTCTTGGAATTACTTTGAATCACAGCTGTGAAATTCTCCCATTAACGCTTACCATGAACACATTAATTAGAACTCTGCATAGTACTGGATTCTGCTAGATAAACATTAGGTTAATATACGAAGACCTTTGACTGTTCAGAACAAAGAAACATCGTGGCTGGTGGGGAGGGTTGGAGCTGACACAGACTTTTTTCATGTCTTAGCAAAATTCCTATTTCATAGCAGTAAAACCATATCCCAAGACTGTAATTTATCTCACACTTAACTAATTCCATATTTGCCCTAAAAAACTGACTAAGAAAAAAAGTGCTATTTTGAGATTTTCAACCATGTCATCCATTCCAGTACTAGATTCTGAACCTCCTTAGATTGCTCCACTTTTTTTTGATCCTATGGAATCCCGTTTAGGACTTCCACCAAGTCCTTACTTTTTAGATATAATATAAAGCAAAGTATCGCCTTCCAAATGATCAGAAATGCAGCCCACAATGCTCTTCACCATGAGATATGCACAAGATTGCCAGGATTGGAACACAGGGTGTTTATACCAGATTTAAAACATATGCAAGAAGATCCTTTTCTAACAGAATTTATGAATTGTTCATCCAAGAAATGGATGAACAAAAGAAAATATTCATATCTCTTATGTGCAATATTAGTTCCCTTTTTTCTGAAATCAAATGATATTTTTATAAGAGTCTTTTGTCTAAAGTAACTGAGTTAACCTATTCTTTTAAAGTAGAGTTTAATTTTTTTTAAAAAAAAATTACAGAATTGAATATCATAATATGAATCAGTAATTAGAACTAATCTTGTTCAGCCAGGTACCTTCCAGGGCCTGGAAATTTAGGCAACATTAATTGGAAAATATATTATAAGCTTTGTTTCAAACATATTGTGTTCCATTTCTTGTGGGCAGGTAATGTTACAACAATTATTCTTTAGAACATCTGACTCATCAAAACATATAAAGACTATGGCTTGCCAAATTCTGCAGGTTCATAAACTGCATGGAATGTCTGTCCTTACAGATTTTCTGCCTTAATTAATGTAATTTTATCCTACATTATATAGTTGATTTATAGATAGTCCTCGACTCAGAATCACAACTGAGCCTAAAATTTCCATTGCTAAGCAAGAGCAATGGCGTCGACTCCCCTCCGCCCCGTGCGTTCCCACAGAGAGGGCCTCCTCAGGGTGCCTCCAGTCAGAGAATGTCGGCTGGTGGCCCCCAGGGGGAGGGCCTTCTCTGTGGGCGCTCCGGCTTTGTGGAACCAGCTGCCGGTTGAGCTCCGGATGGCACCGGATCTCCGCTCCTTCCGGCGCGGGTTAAAGACCCATTTATTTGAACAAGCTGGCCTGGCCTGATGGGGAATCACTTAGGGTTTTAATATTTATATATATTTTTATTGTTTTTATTGTGGGCAATAATTTAATTCTTTTTTAACTTTTGTACTTTTGTAGTTTTAAGATATGCCCTGTTCACCGCCCTGAGTCCTTCGGGAGAAGGGCGGTATAAAAATTTAATAAATAAATAAAATAAATAAATAAGATGGTTGTTAAGTTTTACCCCATTTTATGACCTTTCTTTGCTAAGTGAATCACTGCAGTTGTTAAGTTAGTAACATGGTTGTTAATTGAATCTGGCTTCCCCACTGACTTTGCTTTTCAGAAGATTGCAGAAGGTGATCACATGATCCCGAGACACTGGAGTCATTATAAATATGAGCCAGCTAAGCATCTGAATTTTGATCACAAGATCATGGGGATGCTGAAATGGTCGTAAGTGTGAAAAATGGTCATAAGTCACTTTTTTCAGTGCTGTTATAACTTCAAATGGCCACTAAAGGAACGGTCGAAAGTCAAGGGCTACCTGTATATTTCATATATCCAGTAAATGTATTAGGATTTTGTGAAGCTATTGACCTAAAGTATGTGTATATTGGATGTACAGATTATTTGTGGATGGAGAAAGTTTTGTTATTTTACTCTTAAGAGAAGGAGAAAAAATTCTTATCTAATATCAATGTGTTGATCACACAGCACAAGGCAGAGAGTCTGATTTTTTTTTGTTGTTGTTAGCTGCGACGTCGTGCCCGACCCATCGCGACCCTATGGACAACGTTCCTCCAGGCCTTCCTGTCCTCTACCATCTTCTGGAGTCCATCTAAGCTCACGCCTACTGCTTCAATGACTCCATCCAGCCACCTCATTCTCTGTCATCCCCTTCTTCTATTGCCCTCAATCTTTCCCAGCATTAGGCTCTTCTCCAGTGAGTCTGATACTGGCTCCCAAATCCCACAGAATCAAATATCTAACCTTTAACTATGTGAGAATAGCTTAAACCTTTGGGGGCAATAGTTAATGGGATCTTAGAAGACAGAGAATAGGAAAATAAGAGACGGTGGGGGGGGAAGGGTTGCGCCCTTGAGAGCTGCCTCTATCTGCCCATAGCAAAGAGATGCAACATAAATATAAAAGAATAAATTACAGTATTTGCAGAAAAGCCACCAGTTGCAGAAGTGGGATTGAATTTTGAACACAATGGGAATGCCTGAAGTACAGAAAACACATTGCTCTGTAAGCTGTGTGCTTCTGCTTCCTGTGTGGGAAAGAAGTGCACTTTCATAGGAAGAAAAAAAAACACTTTCCAGCCCTCAGAAAAAAAAATCCTTTAAGGTCTGGAATTCCATCTTGCGGAAAGGCCTGCTTTCCTGCACACTTGGAACGTGTTGGGGGATCTGCATTTTAACAAGATCCAGTGGGATGGAAAACCGGAACTGGGAATGCATTAAGTATAATGGCCAAATTGTTTTCAAGGGTCAAGCCTGACCAATACTTTGCCTGTAAAAATGTCCATGTGGTAAGATATGGGAAAAGATTTTCCGGCTGAATTGCTTAACATTTTCCAGGAGAGGGCAGAGCTGTTTTAGAAAGGACTGTTTTCTAAGAAACCTTCTGTATTTAATTAAATGCAATTGTAATTTCTTGCAATTAAATGGAGCTGAGAAGCTGCAGAGCACACATACCAATACACATATCCTATAGTATAGACTATCGTCCTTCCAGTTACAAACAGATCATAAACCATAATTTACTGCACGCAGGCAAGTTTCAATCCCCTTTCTGGATTCAACTAAGCCTTTTAAAAACATGAATGCAGAGTTCCAGAAACATTTTTTCTTGATACATATCTTAAGGTGAATTTTCTCCTTAAGACACATCCAAATGTGGATTTAGGAGGTGCAGATGGGATGAGTCTGCATAGCAATTTACAAACACCAGATCCCTTCAAATTTAATATAGTAAGTAGTTAAACAATGCCATTATATAATGGCCTTTTCTGCAGTAGAAATTTGTGGTGGCTGGCAGGCACAAGCAACTGTTGGAGGATAATTCTCCTGATTAGTACCAATCATTAGGCTTAATAGTACATTTAGGAACAGAGGCAGCAGAATATACTTGGAAAGACACCATAACAATAACAAAGCATTTGTCCTTACCTCTTTCATGTAATCTTTCTATGGACATTAGTTGATCATGTGAAAAAGAGAATGCTGGCTAGACTGTGGGCTTGAACCATATGGAGTCTTCTTATTGCTTCATATGCTTTATTTCCACATCTAAGGTCTACAGCATGGGTGCCCAACTTTTTGTCTCACCTGGGCCATGTTGAGTGAAGAGGAATTGTCTGAGGCCATATATAACATATATAATATAGTTAATGTATATAAATGACAAATGTCCTTTATTTTTTTATGTTTTATGTGTATATATATTGTGGGGCTGCATTACTAGCCTTCCTTGGCTGCATGTGGCCCACGGGCTTTCAGTTGGATACACCTGATCCACAGTATCTGCATGGAATGACAACATTTCTGGGATGGCTTGCTTATTTTGGAGACAAATGTAATACTGGCTCATTCCTTATCTGGCATCCTTCTAAACAAAGGTGACTGAGGGCAATTCTAGATGACTTTGCTTTAAAAAAGACTCAGGAAGTAGATCCATATGAATAGCACTAAGGTTGGTTCAGTGGGTTAGGACGCTGAGCTTGTCGATCAGAAGATCGGCAGTTTGGCGGGTCGAATCCCGAGTGCCGCATAGCAGAGTGAGGGCTTGTTACTTGTCCCAGCTTCTGCCAACCTAGCAGTTCGAAAGCACGTAAAAATGCAAGTAGAAAAATAGGGACCACTACGGTGGGAAGGTAACAGCGTTCCGTGCGCCTTTGGCGTCTAGTCATGCCAGCCACATGACTACGGAGATGTCCTTGGACAAGCGCTGGCTCTTCGGCTTTGAAACGGAGATGAGCACCGGCCCCTAGAGTTGGAAACGACTAGCACACGTGTGCGGGGGAGCCTTTACCTTTGCCCACTGTACCCTGATATTCACTGTCATGAATACCACTGCAGGTATATTTAACTGCAAAAGTAACTGCAAGTGATTATTTATATATTATTATTTATTTTCATGCAGGCAAATGATTAACTGAAAGTTTTCCGATCTTTAGATCAACTGTCATTTCAGAGTAATGACAAAAGGATTCAATTAGACTCTATATCACAAGCTCCCAGGACAAAGCCTTTCATTAGCCCCTAGTTTTAGGTGGGTTTCAGTTGTTCATCTAAGCTTGTACTGAGTGCCACCAAGAATGTGTGTTCTGTGTCCAAATATGACCAAAGTGATATCGTCTCAGAAGAAGTTCACACATAAGCATCACTAGCCTTCCTCAATTCGGTATCTTCCATTTGTTGGAATATAGTTTCCATCATCCATAGACCTTTGTGTATAATGGATAATGTTATGTGAAGTATATATCTATTCTAGCAGGTACCCAGTGAACATATGAAAGTTCAACAACTATTAGCATAGAGTTCCATTTCCCCCTCCTCCATAAGATAATAATGTATTTCTGTGAATTAATTTAAATGCTGGGCATGTGGGAAAAATGAAGTCCTCTTATGTGTATGTGGAGTCACTTAGAGGAGCCCAAATCTTTATTAAGCCTTGAATATTAAAATGGCTATGACAAACCAAGAAAACAGGCAAAACCGTTTTTAAATGGAAATGATTTTCAAAAACATTTCTGCCTGAACCATTTAGCACAATGATTTTCAACCTTGGCAACTTGAAGTTGGGTGGACTTCAACTCCCAGAATTTCCCAGCCAGCATGATCCGTATCCTGCTGGCTGGGGAATTCTGGGAGTTGAAGTCCACCCATCTTCAAGTTGCCAAGGTTGAGAAGCACTGCTCTAGCATGGTCTCATGTGAAATTAACCTATAAGCCTCCTCACATTCCCTGTCTCATGCCCCTGTAACATCTTGTCCACCATCTAACTGAGGCCAGGAACATCAAGAAGCAAGAGTCACAACAATTCATGAGAACCGAGGTCAGGAGGGAATATTGCTGGCCTAGTTCCCAGCTACAAATCATCTGTTGGTGATTCCTCCTCTTTCTGCTCCAGGCAGTGGCTGTTAAACAGAAGAACTGGTTTCTACGTCTGACTCTACAATCCCAGGCATCTTAAAGGAATGTGGGGAGAGTGTTGCAAGGTTATTTTTTACAGGGTAATCCGGATTCACTGCTGGCTTTCAAATTCCATTGGGGCTGAGTTCCTGTGATAGAAAAAACAGGGAGATTTTCACTGAGGTGGGAGAGGGAGCAAAAGTTCTTTCCGTTCTCAAGTTCATGTTTGGGAACTTTGGATTTATTTCAGCAGTTTCTTGTTTCCCACTAGAAAGCCTCAGATAAATGCACAAAAGCACGACTGTGTCAATTTTGTTTGCATAGATGTGTCCGTTATTTGGTTTTGTTCTTCTGTCTTCTCTTTTTCCAAACTATACCTTGTCTTCATGCAGAACTCATTAATTGGGGTGGGGGAATGGGGATATTGCCAATAGATGTGGGTTGTTAAATTATACTATTATTATATAGTATATTATATATATACTATTATTATCCAGCAAATAACAGGTCTTTTACTTCCCAATCTGATATCTAGGCTGACTGGAAAGAGTATACAGATGACTATTTCTCTGCCAAATTAACCATTTAAGATTATATCCAGCATGTTCAGGCACATTAATATTTCAAAATCTCTTAAAATGCTGATGTATTCCTTGTTCAGATGGATGACAAGTTATAGATTTTTCTTTAAAAAAACAACCCATGAAAATTCTTTAAAGAGCTTTGAAGATCATGCTGTACATAATTTCTGCTTCTGGTATTGGCTGCCAACTAAAGTGTAATACAGGGTAGTCCCTGACTTATAACTGGTCATTTAATGACTATTGGCAGTTGCAATTGCTTCAGACCGGGTGGTTTACAGGCCATAAAGGACTTAATAATAATAATGGAGGTGGAAGGGACCTTGGAGGTCTTCTAGTCCAGCCCCCCCCCGCCAGCTTAAGCAGGAGGACTTATACCCATGGTGGCAAACCTATGGCACACGTGCCACAGGTGGCACACAGAGCCCTGTCTGTGGGCATGTGCGCCCTCGCCCCAGTCCTATGCCTTCCGCTGGTTTTATAAAACCTTTTCGCTTTAGGCCTCCGCCTCCATGTGCAAAAAAAAAAGGCTCAATCAATCAATTTCAGCTTCTCATGGAAAAAAAAGATCTTGCAAAGTTGGAATTGATTGACTGAACTTTTTTGTCCCACCCAATCTGCCATTACCACCGCAGCCACACCCACCCAATGGGCCACACCCACCCAATGGGCATACCCAATGGTCTCTAAAAGGTTCACCATCACTGACCTATACCATCTCAGACAAGTGATTGTCTAGCCTCTCCTTAAAAACCTCCAGTGATGGAGCGCCCACAATTTCTGAAGGCAAGCTGTTCCACTGGTTAATTGTCCTCCCTGTAAGGAAATTTCTCCTTAATTCCAGTTTGCTTCTCTCTTTGATCCATTTCCAACCATTGTTTCTTGGCCATTGTAAAACACTGCAGCACCCCTCCCAGTCACATGACCATATTTTGGGTGCTTTACCAACCTGTTTGCACACAACCAGTAGCCACATGCCCAGCGATCATGTAAGTCCAATTTGCAATTTTCTGTGGTGGCTTCCCCAATGTCAGACTAAGCTCAAGGATGGTGATGGTGTGATGGTCATAACTTTCAGGATGGCTTGTAAGTCACTTTTCCAAGACTGTTGTAACTTCGAACCATCATTAAACATCATAACTCATAAGTCAAGGACTACCTATATCCTTATTCTCCTGGGCCTTGGAGGGGAGTGGATGAACTCTCCTTGTTATTTTTTATTTTTTTTATTTTAATTCCATTTATATCCCGCCCTTCTCCGAAGACTCAGGGCAGCTTACAAGCTTAGCAGTAGCCTTCATTCTATGTATATGCCTGCTTATTAGGGCTTTCACACACACCCCAAGCGGCATTATTACAAAGTCAGCTTAATTGCCCCCAATCTCTCTGGAGCTGGGTGGTGCCTAACTAACTAAATAAGTAGCTGGACTACTTATTCTTGGCCATCTTACCCATTAGAGAATCCAGGAGTTATACTTCAACAAAATCTGGGAAGGGTACAATTTTTTTCTTTCCATTCTAAAGACAAAGAAGAAGAAAAAAGCCAACCCGAAGAAAAATTGTTTCACTGGGATAAAGAGCCTGCACTTTTAATAGTCCTCCATAGGTTTAAACAGGTGTAAGTTACATGATAAATTACACCTGCTATATTTGCTTATTTATGTAGCTATACTATAATTCAGAACATATGCTGACATAGCTACAGCAAAACATGATATACATCTATTTTGTTTCATCAATTATCAAGCCTTTATCCAATCATAATGTCTAATTTTTTTAAAAAAACACACAAAGATCAGCAAATTTTAGAATGCCAGATGTTTCAGTTCCCAACATCGCTCAGCACTGGCTGTTCGTGCTGGCCTAATAGGAGCCAGAGTGCAGATGTGAGCATGTGTTGTCCACCTCTGTTTAAAAATAAGGGTGCCAGTTCTGGGTGAGGACACTTCTTGTAAACAAGCAATTTTTTTTCCTAGAGAGAGCAACACAAAGATTTTGAGAACCTTTGCATTTCAAAGCTAGGACATCTGGCAAAAATGGAAATGGCTTCCATATGAGCAAAATATCTCGTATAATATCAGTCTGGAAAGATGCCATAAGATTCAGCTTCCCTGCTGGAGGCAATTTATTAATATAAACATTTCCTGCTTCTAGCTGTAACCAGCCACATTTTATTCATAGACGCACAGAGAAGAGGCAATTGTGTGAAACATTCATTGAAACACTCCACATTTTCAAACTGGTGTTCCAAAAATCTGGAAGCAGTTGTTCTTTTCATATAATCCTTCTCCCACAACTGGCTACGTGCACACATGCAGGCAAGTAGTCTCATGTGAGAACATACATCATCCCTCCCTCCAGATTCTGCCATCCAGTCCTACTGCACTATCTTCACAATCATCTTCTGTAAGTCTCCTAACCCCAAATGCACCAAGCATTAGCTCATATGAACTTAGAGAAATGGCTTTGGCACGGCTTTAATATGTAAAGAGGATAGATTTGCAGGGCCCTTGTATAGGTTAAGAAAACCCACCAATAGTTACAAGAACAAGAAGGCAGCAAAACCCAGAGTCTATCCACCATTCCTATCCTGTGGTCAAATGGACCAATTTTCTTTCCTGCCTGAAAAATGCCCAAATACTTTACAAATTGCAATTGGCTGGCAGGATCTGCACATGCTCAGAAAGTTTCAGAAAGGTTTGAAACCTCTGAACACTTGAAAACAATTGATTGTTGATCATCATATTCAACGGAACTTCCAAATTGCAACGTATCACAGAAGCCTGGTTCACCACCACCACCACCTAACCAGATTCCTCTCTGTACAATCTGAGCCAAGCAGAATGCACTGAAACGAAGTGAAGCGGCCCCACCATACTCCTTCTGATTGGCGTGGGGCAGATGGGAGATGAGGAGATTTCCATTGCCTGGGAAAGCTAGTTCCTTCTTTCCCAGACGCAAACAAACAAACAATCCTGAATTTGCACTTTCATTTCCTGCCTATGCCATATGACCAGATTTTTACTCTGATCCTTTCTCCTAGATAGGAAGTGCGTAAGTTATATACCTATCAACTTTGTTTCCCCGGTTTCTGATTATTTAGATCTTAAGTTTGTCTTGTTTCTGCATCAGTTTGCATGTATTAGGGACGCGGTGGCTCAGTGGGTTAGGACGCTGAGCTTGTCGATCAGAAGGTCGGCAGTTTGGCGGGTCGAATCCCGAGTGCCGTGTAGCAGAGTGAGCGCCTGTTACTCGTCCCAGCTTCTGCCAACCTAGCAGTTCGAAAGCACGTAAAAATGCAAGTAGAAAAATAGGGACCACTACGGTGGGAAGGTAACAGTGTTCCGTGCGCCTTTGGCGTCTAGTCATGCCGGCCACATGACCACGGAGACGTCCTCGGACAAGCGCTGGCTCTTCGGCTTTGAAACGGAGATGAGCACTGGCCCCTAGAGTCGGAAACGACTAGCATGCATGTGCGGGGGAACCTTTACCTTTACCTTACCTTGCATTTATTAAAAAAAAACTAAAGGAAAACAGCAAGTGCTTTTATGTGCCTTTCTCTCATTATACTTACTGTATTGATGCAAACTTTGCCAGGCAATGGATATCTCCTCATTTCCCATCTGCTTTGTGGTATCCAAAGCAGAACAACTGGGTTCTGTGATAGCTTTGTACCATATGGAGTACCAACCTTGTTAACTCTTAAGATTCTTTTTTCCGCTATGCATTCAAAATGGTCTGTGATTTATGTGTATGTACAGAGGTACACACACACACACACACACACACACACACACACATGAATGAGCAGGCATCAGAATTTAATGTTATGTGAACCTTGTGTGCACAGAAAAATGACAATAAAGATTATCTTATCAGCAGCAAACACACATATTTCCTAGGCAATTTGTCCTAATGAATGCACGTTTTTGGTTATATCTATATTTTTGTGATATTAACTATACTGCAATGTCCACAAAAATGTGGGCTTGCATATATTAGGATAACCCAATGCATATATACATTCACGCAACATATATACATTCAAGATATGTACATGTTGTAATGCAAGATGAATGAATAAGTGTGTATTTTATTAGGGTAAAATATTAATGAAACCTGCTTCCATGTTCTTTGCGTCTGGATCAGAAATGTAATAATACAATATCTGTATGCCAATTGTTTGCCACGGTTTAGTCCAGGTAATTTACGCTTTCCAAATTGTGATTTGGAAAGTTTTATATTATATTTCTTAAGAAGAGAGAATATTATTTGTTTGTTTGACTTTGTTTTGTAATGTGGGCATACACATTTTTTAATACCCAGGAGCAATTGTTAAACAAAAGTAAGATTTGTTGAGGAAAACTAAACCCAGGATCAAAAAAATGAAGGGATTAATTAACAGGATTTTTAAAATCTGCCTTTTAAATACAAGAATTGTCAACGTTGGTTACATTCACAAAAACATCAAAATGGAACCATTAAAACACAAAGAAATGTACAGCCATTGATTTACAATCATTTATTTTAGTGAGCAAAGTTACAGTTACATGGAAAAAGGGGGACTTAACTCATCACGCTTCATGGTCATGTGATCAAAATTCAGGCACTTGGCAACTAGCATGTACTAACAATGGTTGCAGCGTCTTGGGGGTCACATGATCACCATTTGTGACCTTTCCAACCAGCTTCTGACAAACAAAGTCAATGGGGGAAGCCAGATTTCCTTGTCGAACATCAATTGCTTAATGAAATTAATTTACACCAGATTTGGCATATAAAGCTTAGCAAACCACAATTTGTTAGCGATGGATTTTCTAGATTTAGCACTTGGTAGGAAGAAAACGGCCGACTGAAATTAGCTACATTTCCTAAAATATTTACAGAGTTATTTAATAAGGTGAACAAAATTATATTCAAAGGAAAAACTTAAAATGTGTATACAAAACATGAGTGAATCCCGTAAAGCATGCTAGCGATAATTTCCTCCAAATGGGATACCATGTTACTTAATTCTTCACTACTAGTAAGCTTTCATTAGTATAAAATGTTTAATATTTATATGATGTCTATATAATAACTATAGGATTTGATTCGATGTATGATCATCCTTCCTTGAACTATTTTTTTGGAAACCTTTTTTTCCTAAAGGTTGTTTTTTTATTTTATTTTGTACATGCATCTCTCTCTCTTTTTTGCAAGGGAATGATGTCATTAGGTAAAGGTAAAGGTTCCCCTGCACATGTGTGCTAGTCGTTTCTGACTCTAGGGGCCAGTGCTCATCTCCGTTTCAAAGCCGAAGAGCCAGCGCTTGTCCGAGGACGTCTCCGTGGTCATGTGGCCGGCATGACTAGACGCCAAAGGCGCACGGAAGGCTGTTACCTTCCCACCGGAGTGGTCCCTATTTTTCTACTTGCATTTTTACGTGCTTTCGAACTGCTAGGTTGGCAGAAGCTGGGACGAGTAACAGGTGCTCACTCTGTTATGTGGCACTCGGGATTTGACCCACCAAACTGCCGACCTTCAGATCAACAAGCTCAGCATCCTAACCCACTGAGCCACCGCGTCCCTTATGATGTCATTATGGCTACATAAACACTAGGAAAACTGAAATCACATTGTGTACCTATGTGTGGGCAGAGTCTGGGACAATGTCTACCTGTTCAATCTTTGCCCTTCCTTGTTAATTCTTTTAATAAAAAAAATAAAGAAACACTCCATGTCTTGATTTGGAAGATCTCTGCAATTATTGGACAGTGTCAAATATTCCATTATTGGGCAAGGCAATTGAGAAAATGGAAGCCTTGCAGTTTCTGAATTCTGATGTGTCTGGATAGAACCAGAGGATGGAAAGAAATACCCCTGGATGCAATTTACTGATTCTATTTAAACTGGGATTTCAACTGGGATGTGGCACTGAAATTGATTTGGTCACTTTGGTAAAGGATCTACTTCAGAAACTTCATCTGCTGGATTTCTCAACGCTTGTTCATTATCTTCTGCTAGATTGCTTGACTGGGGGCTTTAGAGGCATTGTTTTGTAATGGTTCAAATCTTTCCTGTCCAATCTTGCCCATAGAATAATGCTCGGGAACACTGCTTGATGCCCAAGTCTCTGATCTATGAGCTCTAGTTTGTCTCCTAGGCCAGGGGTAGGCAACCTTGGCTCTTTTATGACTAGTGGACTTCAACTCCAAGAATTCCTGAGCCAGCCATGCTGACTTAGGAATTCTGGGAGTTGAAGTCCACGAGTCATAAAAGAGCCCAGGTTGCCTAGCCCTGGCCTAGGCTATTCGCTAACTGCATGAAAACCACTGGCATGGTGATTTGGATTTGGAGTTTTATGCTGATAAAACCCAGCTCCACTCCTCTGTAGCTTTTAATTCCAAGGAAGTGAAATTTGTCCCCAGTCTTTCGGTGTCTTTAAAAATCAAGATAGCTTATTGTGCTAAAACATACAAAACATCATCTAAAATAATACTTGAAACCAAAAATTAAAGTGATGAAATAAAAATGCTCCCCTCTGGGTGTTGTCATGTAATTTTTGCCCTGAACCCTAAAATATTCAACTGCATTTCAAATTTGGGCTCAAGTGCTGTCTCAACTGATTCTTAAGGATTTCAAGAAAGAAAAAAATTAAAAAATTTAAAATGCATCATTTCCCAGGTGAACTGATATCACTTGGTATGTAAATTTATAAAATCTGCTTGAGTTTTAAATACTTTTCTTTTTTTGTAGCGTGTTGGTTCCAAAGTTGCCCGGTTCATTTCTCAGAAACTCAGCTATGGCTGACTCTGTATCAGAATGTAAGTATAAGAGGAAGAGATGGGCACTGAAAGAAGGGACAACATAAGCTCAGATATATAACAACAAAGCAACAGTCTTAGTGAAACCCAGAGGTGCTTTTTTTTCAAAGGGCAACTGGACTTTGTTTTTTGCTTGAAGACGTTTCGGTTCTCATCCAAGAAGCTTCTTCTGTTCTGTACCAGCCTGCTACCGGCCCTGCAGAAAAGGCAGGGACAACCCCTTTTACAATAAGGCAAGAGGCTGGAATTATGCCTGCCAAATTTATTACTACAAAAACAAACAAGACACGAACCAAGAAACCGGAGCTTTAAGAAACACGAACTATCCAAGCGGTTGCCTTCAGCAAACCAGCCCTCCCCACACATTCCCCTTATATAGAGTTCAGGGCGTGGCTTCTCTCTGCCTCCTTCCGAGAAGCCCCATTGCCTTCCTCTGTCTACTCCTAATTGACTGCCTCCTGCGTCGGGCGTCCTTGAACAGGGCCAGCTGTGGGTCATCTTCATCCACGCTGTCAGGCTCACACAGCTGGGTCTCCGTGGTGACCAAGTGGGAGGAGCCTGGCTGAGGGCTATCATCAGCAAGATCTTCAACCCCCTCAGCAAGGTCTTCAACACCCCCCTCCTCCTCCTCTGAGTCGTCCGACCCAACTGCCGAACCCACAGGCTGACCCTGAATCACAACATCTTCAGAGCAAAAAGCAAAGTTCCAGTTGTCCTTTGAAGAAAAAAAAAAGCATCTTTGGAACAGCCATGACCTGGATGACTGAGAATCTCCATAGACATTCAACTCCAGTGAAAAGTGACCCATATGGAAAATCTTGAGTTTTGCCCTTATTTGGGAGTCTTTTCAGTAACATCCTTCCTTTTTGGTTGTTTTTTTTTTAAATCAAACTTCCTTTTCTATAACAAATCCCCCATGCAAACCTCTATGCAAATTCTGGCAAAAAAGGTCAGGAAATGTTATAAACAAAAGGAAACTCATAATTAGGCGATTTTGAACCAACCCTGCTGTCACACTCATTAGCTGCCTGTTGCTTTGCCAAAGGTTTGGGTGACTGTGCCAGATTGGGCATGTGGCCACTTTGCCAATAATGGAATTAAAAAAAAAGAGAGAAAGAAATGAAAGAGAAAACTCATCTGATTAACCCAGAGATCACATCCATTTCTATTTCCCACACTGATGTGTTTGTTTTTTCCTACCGAGTCTGGCATAGCTCAAAATGAAGTTCAGGATCTACTGATAAATAAATACAAAGGAATAATATCTGATGTAATAGCAAATCCTTGCTCTTGATTATTCTAGAACATCAGCTCTGCAAAAAAAAAACACTTTCCAAAAACTAATTGAGATAATTTGTTGCAGAGATAATATCAGAATCTTGAACAACTTATTAACAGAATGAAGTGGAGACTTCAGTATAAAATGCCAGTCCAGGAACACTTATTCCAAAACAGATGCACTGTAAATGCTAAAATGGTACAAAACTCCTTTTTACCAATGTCTGAAAGGTGTGTGTGTGTCTCTGTGTGTGTCTGTGTGTGTGTGTGTGTGTGTGTGTGTGTGTGTGTGTGTGTGTGTGTGTACCAGACCAGAGAACCAATGATAAACCAAACTATACAGTTTCACTGTTTGTGAAAAAAGCCAGGTAATAGGAAGGTCAGCCACATTACAGACAGAGGAAAATTTATCAGTTTTTACTTATTTATTTTCCTTATCATGTTGCTTCATCTATGTTGTTGTTAGTTGCGAAGTCGTGTCCGACCCATCGCGACCCTATGGACAACATTCCTCCAGGCCTTCCTGTCCTCTACCATCTTCTGGAGTCCATTTAAGCTCACGCCTACTGCTTCAGTGACTCCATCCAGCCACCTCATTCTCTGTCGTCTATAGAATCTGGATAACCAACCCTTTCTCTTCCCACTATTTTTTTTAGAAATCACTTTTGACTATATTTGACTACAGCACTAAGGACTGAAATAACTATTCAGGGGTGTTTGATTATTAATGCTAAGAGGCCATCAACTGTAGCCAAGGCTTCCACATAACTTCAAAACAGGTAAATGAAAGAAAACAAGTTCTGGGGTTTCCCCCCCCCCTCTTTCTCAACTGTTGTGTGTGTATTCCGAGATTCTATTTTTTTCTTCTTTTCCTTTCTTTTGCAAAAATTGGGTATCCATTCAGATTGCTGATACTACCACCAGTGTACTACTTACTGTTCATGTTGCTTTGGTTACATAATAAGCATATAAATTAAGAGCTCTTGCAATTACAAGATAAACATTTTTCAAGGAAATGTTCCCACTGGGAAAATAGAGATAAATGCAAAATGCCAAACAATAAACTCTTTTATTTTTTACGACCTTAATTAATGAGTTATCTCGGATGAACCAATTATGCAAAAATGTATTAAAGGTAAAGGTTCCCCCGCACAATCATGCTAGTCGTTTCCGACTCTAGGGGCCGGTGCTCATCTCCGTTTCAAAGCCGAAGAGCCAGCGCTTCTCCGAGGACATCTCCGTGGTCATGTGGCCGGCATGACTAGATGCCAAAGGCGCACGGAACGCTGTTACCTTCCCACCGGAGTGGTCCCTATTTTTCTACTTGCATTTTTACGTGCTTTCGAACTGCTAGGTGGGCAGAAGCTGGGACGAGTAACAGGCGCTCACTCTGTTATGCGGCACTCGGGATTCGACCCGCCAAACTGCCAACCTTCTGATCGACAAGCTCAGCGTCCTAACCCACTGAGCCACCGCGTCCCTTAAAAATGTATTAGGACCAGCTTAACCTGTAAAGATATATTGCTACTTTCAAATAGTGTAGGTAAGCCAGGGAAGACAAGAGGGAAGAATTTTCTTCCTCTTGAAAGGGGAAAAAAACGTGGGCAAGTTTCAAAACACCAAAGGAAGAAAGTAAGAACAGCAAGATGGTGCAGAAGAGGAGGCTGGAAGGAGGAGGGCTGCCCCAGCTCCCCAGAACCTCAATAGATACCCTTGGACATTCCAAAAAAAATTAAAAATAAGGCAAGCAGGAATCAGGAAGACGCTTCTAATTCAAGAAACCATTGTAGGTTCATCTAGAAATTTATGTGGTACTATATAATTACTTAAGGGACGCGGTGGCTCAGTGGGTTAGGACGCTGAGCTTGTCGATCAGATGGTCGGCAGTTTGGCGGGTCGAATCCCGAGTGCCGCCTAGCAGAGTGAGGGCCTGTTACTCGTCCCAGCTTCTGCCAACCTAGCAGTTCAAAAGCACGTAAAAACGCAAGTAGAAAAATAGGGACCACTACGGTGGGAAGGTAACAGCGTTCCGTGCGCCTTTGGCGTCTAGTCATGCCGGCCACATGACCACGGAGACGTCCTCGGACAAGCGCTGGCTCTTCGGCTTTGAAACGGAGATGAGCACCAGCCCCTAGACTAGCACGCATGTGCGCGGGAACCTTTACCTTTACCTATATAATTACTTAAGGTTTCTTTGAAGGTGTGATGCAAATTAAGTGCTTACATGTCTCAGAGAGTCTAGTATTCATGCTTGTTGTCTGTAGTTTTATGTTCACCCTGCACATGAAGTGATTTGTATAGCTGGTTTTATGTCCTTTGGAAGTCTATTAGCTCAATGCTTTCCGACAAGATGCCCTTGTAACACATAGGCTTTACAAACTGCACTGATTGTCAGCTTGCTTCAGAGTATAATTTGACGTGCTAGCCAGTACCGATAAAAGTCCTGTATGACACAGGGCCTGGTTACTTGAAAAACTGCTTGTTTCCCATTGTATCTGCCCAGCTGATCCAGTCTGGCAAGGTTTATGTATTTTGGGTTCCTTCGATTAAACACTGCCATCTCTCTGGACTCTGGAAGCATGATTTCTCCGTAGCAGCAACTGCCCTCTGAAATGAGGTTCTCACTGAGATTTGAATGGCACCCATCTACTGATGCTTTGAAGTGCCCTGAAGATCTGGCTCTTCACCCAGGCCTTTGGTGAGGGAGAATGAAACCTCCTTTGGAGTGTGTGTATTGTTTCTCTGTCTGCCGTGGGCTATGATTCAGACTTTGACTCGGACAACGTTGCTCCAGGTGAATCTCTACTGTCAGCCTCTGGAATTTGCAAGCCATGTTTCACCTGAGGAGGCTGTTCAGCTGCCATCATCTCCTGATCAGCTAGAGCACTTGAATGAGAAGGCATGAGCTCCAAGCCCCAGGTCTTTATGCATGCAGCAGTGAGCAGAGCAACACCATGCAATGAGGCAAAAAGTGAGGCCTAAGTAACTGTAGCCCACTGCCTGCAGATAGGTTGACATAACTGCTTTGCCTTCAGCCTTTGTTGGAAGCAACCATTTGGAATGACTTCTTTCTGTGCTCCCCTGCTCTTGAACCCTTGACTATTGGACTGTTGATCACTTGTTCTTTTGACTCCAGGGCCATTGCATAGCAGTTTTAATTCCAAACAAATTTATTCAAGCAAGCTCTTTTTACACAGAGCTTGATTTATGATCTTGTCTATTGTTATCTGCTTAATTGTAGTAAATAACTCAGCCCCTTAGCAACTGTGTTTGCATGTGTATGTGTGCAACCTGAGATAGAACACTTTCATCCTGGTTAGTTTTTGTTGTCCTTGCCATCTCTTATCCTTTTATTTTTATCTATTTTTCTAATTTTTTCCTCTTGTTTTAAATGTTTTCTCTTGTGAACTTCCCAAAGTTGTTGGGAATCAAGCAGCATACAAATTTTAATAATAACTTCTGCTTTAATAAAATCACTACCAGTCAATTGCACAAAAACTTGTATTCTGTGGTGATACTTTTATTATTAAATAGCTTCTGCTTACATCAGATCCTTGTGAAAGACTCAATGGATGGACAGAAAAGTCATATCCATTCTACATATTTGGCTGATTGTGCAACCAACCATAATAATGGCTCATGCAGGAAAAAAATCTGTTTTTTCCTGGAACTGGCTGTATAAATTCACCAGTTCAGCTTCTTTCAAGATAAGATTTCCACCTAGATAAGGCTCTTACGTATTGCTCAGAAACATTTTAGTGGCAGCAGAAAGTATAGTTTATGCAATTGGTTTATTTACTTTGAATCATAAGCATAAACAATTAATCAGGGAAGAGAATGCTCCAGAGATATAATGGTTAGGATTTCCTATACAGGCCTGGGTATCACAGGGCATTTATTTTTCAAGCCAAAACTTTGCTTGTCCATTTACAAAGCCTGCCAAGGATTGATAAGCAATATCATGCCAAAAGTGCAAGAGAAGCAGAACAGAGGCATCCCAATCTTAATATCAGAGAAATTGTGCTGGAAAAAGTGTACTTTTGTTAGGCTGGTGCAATTGAAATCCAAATTTTGGAAGAAAATAAGCATTCCTCAACAGGGTGTTTATTTTACTGCTTTTAGATGAAACAGCTAAAATGGATTCCTACACTAATAATGCGAAATTCACCCATTAAAAGTTAAAGACCTTAACTTAACAATCTTAATTCATCTTGCAGGCAACATTATTGGTGAAGATGGATCAATTCAACATGACTTTTAGACCAATAAATAGCAGCAAGATGAATTTTATGTTAGACCAGCACCACTCTAAACTTATGTGTTAGGTATCAGTTGCTTTACTCTCTCAATTTGCTTCTATGGTATTCACCTGGAAATCTCTAATGTTGTTTAGTATCTATTTATTTTGCAACATGTTTTATGTTGCAAAATGCTTTGCAATCATATCTAATCAAGCTGCATGCCAACCTTGCATAATAATTATAATCCCCAAGTGATCTCACAATTAGACAAATGAAGGGGAGAGTCAATGCACCTCCCATAGTTTCATACTTATTGGACTTGCACATTACATTAACCAATGTTCTAACCATGGCTTACTTAATAAACTATAAAGTCATGTCATGTACGTTTGTTGTTGTTGTTGTTAGCTGCGAAGTTGTGTCCGACACATCGCGACCCCATGGACAATGTTCCTGTCTTCTACCATCATCTGGAGTCCATTTAGGCTCACGCCTACTGCTTCAGTGACTCCATCCAGCCACCTCATTCTCTGTCATCCCCTTCTTCTCTTGCCCTCAACCTTTCCCAGCATTAGACTCTTCTCCAGTGAGTCCTTCCTTCTCATTAGGTGGCCAAAGTATTTGAGTTTCAACTTCAGGATCTGGCCTTCTAAAGAGCAGTCAGGGTTGATCTCCTCTAGGACTGACCGGTTTGATCGCCTTGCAGTCCAAGGGACTCGCAGGAGTCTTCTCCAGCACAATAGTTCAAAGGACTCAATTCTTTGACGCTCAGCCTTTCACAGCCATACATTGCAACAGGGAGGACCATAGCCTTGACTATACGCACTTTTGTTGGCAGGGTGATGTCTCTGCTTTTTAGTGTGCTGTCTAGATTTGCCATGGCTTTCCTCCCCAGGAGCAAGTGTCTTTTAATTTCTTGGCTGCAGTCCCCATTTGCCACCGCCCAGGAAAATAAAATCTGTCACTACCTCCATTTCTTCCCCATCTATTTGCCAGGAATTGAGAGGGCTGCATGCCATGATCTTGGTTTTCTTAATGTTAAGTTTTCATGTACTTTATGAAACCATAAAGCATAGTTTATATAATTATGGGTATATTTTTAGCATGCTGGCCAAAATGATCGGTACGGTCCTTAAGTGTTCACAGGAAATGCTACATGGGAGATGGATGTGTCTAAGGCTGCATCTCTGGTCTATATCTTCACTATCTTACTAAAAAAAAAGATGATATGAATCTTTCAATTAATCAAAGCCATGATTGGTGGAGGAGATTAATATCAACGGGCCTATCAGATGATTACAATGACAGTAGTGAATGTTAGGACTTGAAATTAAAAAATAAATAAATAGCAAAAAGCACAAATTAATAAATTAAATGAAAAATGAGAAGAACCATGTATATGTCATGTTTCTGTGATACTAAGAAAAAGAGGAAAGATGGAAGAACCAGGGATAATTGGGGAGGGGGGAATTTTGCGACATTGTGAATTAATCTGACCCAAATTATTCCTTGAGGTGACATAAATAGAAACAAGATGAGAGAGTGTGCAGTGGCTTTGGCCATTTGGAGACGCAAGAATGAATGTGAAGATAACTGGCGAACATTTGCTTAGATAAAAGATCTGTTTTGTTTCAAATATGTGGTTTAAACATAAATCTGCTCAAGGAAAAGTAGTGATTAAAAATATGATTGATTTCATTCTTTATAATTCCTTTTAATTCTAACAATCTTGAGAGAATTAGTGAAGAAAACAAAGCTTGTATTAAATTCTGAATACGGGATGGAATATTTTTTCATTATGCTAAGAGTAAATCTTGAGGAAAAACCAGCCATGGAAGAAAAGGGGGGAAAAGTGAAAGAAACTTGAGAGAAAACAGAATTACTACAGAAAGAGAAAATATAGAAGACAGATTAGTCTCTCAAAAGAATGAATGGAAATAAAGTGTAAGGAGAGAGAATATCAAAGAATAATTGTAAGAAGCATCAAAATCTATAAGACGACAGACATAGTAGTGGGGGCAAGTAATGCTACTTCAGGAACTTATTGTAGTTAAAAATGTTTAATGATAAGTAATAATAATGCTTTATCAAGTTCTTCCTTAAAAGTGTTGAACTTTGCTTGTATTGAGAATACTGTAAAGTTTAGCTTGTTTTTTCTTGCCTTTCAACAAAAACTCAGTTTCACTGCTCATCGGTGAGAAATGTTCACTTGATCCATGTTTAATGGGGGCTGGACACATTTGATCTTTGCTGACTCCTTTCCCGTCACTTCTACCATAGCTTGCCTTTTCAGTCAGGAGGGAGACTGTTACAGTTCCATAGCATCCAGAAAGCCAGACTTTTCTCAGTGATAAAGCAGAACATAGATATGAGAAATATCCATGTAAGGGATGAATTCTCTGGAAAGAGAATTCCAGAAGTCATGTGAATTGCCAAAATATATAATATTTCTTAGTTTTGTGTGAACAATTTCTATGGATTTTTTAATTTTTTCATTATCATCTCTAGCCTGATTTATTCCATGAAGAATCCACCAGTCTGTTTGTTTTGGGAAGTCACTGCATTCTTCAGTTTTGTACTAAAGCCTTGTGTCAACCTGACAAAACTAGAAGGAATTCTGTCTATCTGAGTCAGAGATTAAATGGAGCAGACAGTTGTAAACCCACTGATAGCAAATTCAGCTCTTAAGTTTTAAAAGTATCCCCTTTCCTTTCTGCTGACAAAATTCAAATACAGATTCATAGCAGAGGTGAATGATATGGTAAACACATGTTATGCCTGGTTAATTATTTAAAAATGCTAAAAGAATTCTCTACCTGATAATACTTAGCATTTCCACAGTTAATCCTTCTAACTTTAGTAGTATATGTGCTGATCCTGGATAGTAATTTACTGATAAACCTGTGGCTGAGATGAGTTTGGAATGTATATATGGGTGTGTCCTGATTCATATCTTAAACCTGTATCTATGGAGGTTCTCAGTCATCCAGGTCATGGCTGTCCCAAAAGGTGCTTTTTTTAAAAAAAAGGCAACTAGACTTTCTTCATTTTTCTTGAATATGTTTCACTTCTCATCCAAACCTAAATCCATGTTTGCCAGCCATGATAATGTCTAGATATGTAAACTTCAAATCCCAGAATTCTCTAGCAACATGGGGTTTTAACACCATAGACTGAGACTTCCTATTCAGATATCATCTACTAAGATATTGGAGTTCATATAGGATAATGCTACTAATGTCTACTAATGATAATATTCATGAAGTCTACTATCACAGGCAGTATGTCTTAAATACTGATAGCTGGAAATTGAAGATTTTTGATATAGTATTTTTTAGATTCTGGAGAACTGAGAGTTCTGAACAGTTATTCATTTACTAAGAGTATAATACACCTATTTTATTTTACTTCACAATTGCAAATTAGGTTTAATGAGGAAAGATTTGATTGCTGCCAAAAAGAGAGACCACATTAGTCTATTAACATTCCCATCCCTTTGTAGAGCAATTTTTAAAATATCAAGACTTGGAATTTGCAATTCAAGCTCTTCCCTCCCAAAACAAAGACAGATTAGATGGTTGCAGAGGTCATGAACGGGGTTCAGAATTATATTATTTGGGGTGATTAGAAGTGACCATTTTCAACCCAGCTAGGGTGATGATCTTCAAGGCACTGAATTCTTATACTCCTATTTTTTCCCTTTGATGTAGCAAAAGCATTTGAAGGGCATCATATGGCTATTATAGAATGCTTGCAAATTAATTCCAATGGTCTTTAAAGCTCAGGTGAATAATTGATGAATAATTGGCGAATAATTGATTCACCTGAGCATTGGTGAAAAACATTGGAACACTTCATAGCATATTATTTCCATTGCTGGTGAAAAACAGTGGGGAGAGAAGTGAGGAGAACAAGTGGCACAATTCTGAGTATGTCGAGAGCATGTAAAATGCGTACCATGGTATGCTCCCTTTGAATACTGGCTGTTGCAATCCTAATCAAAAAATACAGAGCACAAGAAATGTAAATTGTTTGAGTGGGGAGGAATGAAATTTAACAAATATTGGGGGAGGAGGACAGTATGGATGTGTTTAATATGCCAGCTTCTGCTTTTCTTTTGCTCAAAGAAGTTCTTTCAATTCCTTTTCATCCAATTAGCCAGAGACAAGGGGCTTCTGTACAGCAGCTAGCTAGAATAATGCTCGGCCCACTCAATCTTGTTTCCAAATTTGCCCCATTAGTAATCCAGACACTTGTTCTTTTCAAATGCACCCTTGGGCCCCGTCATACAAATGGGACTTGTCTCATAGAATAGAGGGAGAGATTGGGTGTTTAGTGTGGAATTGCCTGATCTGGCTAGGTCTTGTATCTTCTGAGCTGAGTGTTCTTACTTTTCCTTTGAAGAACCTATGGCTGGAGATGGTTGAACTTGCAAATAATAATAATAATAATAATAATAATAATAATAATAATAATAATAATAATAATAATAATAATAATAATAATAATAATAATAATAATAATAATAATAATAATAATAATAAAAAGTTGGAAGGGACCTTGGAGGTCATCTAGTCCAACCCCCTGCTCAGGCAGGAAACCTTATACCATTTCAGGCAAATGGCTGTCCAGTCTCTTCTTAAAAACCTCCAGTGTTGGAGAATTCACCACCTCTGGAGGCAGATTGTTCCACTGGTTAATTGTTCTAACTGTCAGGAAGTTTCTCCTTAGTTCTAGGTTGCTTCTCTCCTTGACTAGTTTCCATCCGTTGCTTCTTGTCCTGCTTTCAGGTGCTTTGGAGAATAGCTTGACTCCCTCTTCTTTGTGGTAGCCCCTGAGATATTGGAACACTGCTATCATGTCACCCCTCACCCTTCTCTATGTGTGACAGTGATCATTGCAAGGAAGATTTCCACATATCAGAAAGATTCTGAGGTTTATTTGCCTTTCTACAGCTCTTGTTTGCTTAGGATCAATTCATATTTTGTTTCATTTGTCCTTTGCTTTTACATTTTTGTAAAAGAATGAAAAATGCAGATTTTTCCATTGTGTTCCTGAAAGTTAGGGTTTTGGAATGTTATATTCTGTCATATTCAATTTTATCTTTGCCTGATTTAGGAAAATATATACACATATAATGCTAAGTCGCAGCTTGTTTAAGCATTGTTGCCTGAATAAATCACATTTATTCACTGTGTAACTATGAAGATGTTCAGAGGAATAAGTCAATTCAAGCCCAAGTCACTTAGAGTATTGTATTGTATTGTATTGTATTGTATTGTATTGTATTGTATTGTATTGTATTGTATTGTATTGATTAGATTTGTATGCCACACATCAAATCTCATTGAGGTAGATGCTTTTACTTACCAGATAGGAACATCTGTACTTTTCTTTCAATTTTCTGCCCCTTAGGCAATTCTTTTGGTCTATGTGGCAAATTATTTTAAATGTATATAACAAACAAAGACATGCTTTAGATCAATTAAAGTATACATGTGTGTGTATTTTAAAATATTGTGGGGTCTTGAGGATCTTCAAGCTAAATATAAATTGCCAAAAATTACAGAGGCAACATTTCCAGTTAGAGCACCTTCTAACATCTAGATGTGGGCCATAACCTTATGGAATGTACAAAAAAATTGGAAAATAATATTTGCCTTCTGACCCTGTTATCTTCTTCCACGACTTCGGCTTTCTCTTTTTAAGCACGAGGACAAATCTGATCAATAGAAAGAATAGAAAGATAAAACATTTTATAGAAAGACATAATATTGATGATAATCCTGATATTGGTGAATATATTTTGCAAGACAATTGTAAGCTCAATTTGAGTTTCAACTGAATTAAATTCAATTTTTCCTTAAAAGCATGATTTGGATCTGATCAATTAAAGACGTTTAATACATTTGAAGGGCATCATGTTGCTATTATAGAATGCTTGCACATTAATACGAATGGTTTTAAAAACTCTGGAAGAGAAACCCACTTATTTCAACTTGATCTCATTGGAACACTTCATAGCATATTCTTTTACATTTGTTTCAGCAAATCATCAAGAATTGACCGCCAACCAAATCTATAGATGGCACTGTACTCCACTAAATTACACTGTACTGTATAAATCAAAAGTTTTCTAGATGGTGTTGGTTATAGACAAATTGATAAATATTGCCATCTTTGGTCCAATAAGCAGGTGTTTTGGACAAAATACTTCCAAGGAATTTATATATGTATTCATTTATTTTATCTTTCTCTATGCTGCTTATATTATTAGGACTTTAGGTGATGCACAATAAGCAGAAATAGAGAATAAAATCACAAGAACATAATATAATCTTCAATAAAATAAATAATGATCACCCAACATTCATAAATGGGCTGGAGTCTGGTTGAATGAAATAAAAATTGGGGCAGGGCCTACTTCTGGCAGTAGAATATTCCAGGGTATGGGGACATTACAACAATTGGGCAAGTTACCCAGCCATCTTTCACAGGGATTCCTGCCATTTGTTTATCATGTTTAAAATGTCTTCTGTTTATTAAAATTCAAAAATATTTTTTCTGTAGTCTGCAAGACAGCAGGCAAATCCTTGGTAATAGCTAGTATTCAAGGCTGTCTTTTTCCAAAATATATTTTCTTTATCTTTTAAATTAATTGTAAAAAAGACTCAAAGGAACTAACAAGTATGGATCCTTCCTTTCCTTTCAAATGTAAAGTAAGCCTTGAGCTGAATTTGCTTAATATTTCTTAATACTCGGCAGCAGGAACTGTGAGAGGAATCTAGGAGTCCTTAAGTCCTTAGGACTAGCACTAATAAACCATATTTGGAGTATTGCATCTGTTTTGGTCACCAGGATACAAAAAAGATGTTGAGTTGCTAGAAAGCAGTGTTGGGATTCAAATATGTGACCAACCAGTTCTCTGTGTGGTTGCTGCTTCTGGAAGTCCGTTCTGGGCCTGGGCAACAAAAAATTAGCTACCTGCCGAAGTGGTGCGAACTGGCTGAATCCCACCACTGCTAGAATGGGCACAAGAACAGCAACAAATTAGGAGACTGGAAGCTAAAATGTATGATGAACAGTTGTTGGAACTGAATATATTTAGTCTAACGAAGAGTAGAACTACAGGTGATATGATAGCAATCTTCCAATATTTGAAGACTGTTACAGACAGGAAAGGGCCAACCTATTCTCCAAAGCATGTGAGGGCAGGACAAGGTGGAAATTTATCAAAGAGAGATCCAACCTAGAATTAAGGAGAAACTTCCTGTTAGTGAGAACAATTAATCAGCTTGCCTCCAGGAGCTGTGGGTGTTCCATCACTGGACGCTTTTACAAAGAGATTGAACAGCTATTTGTCCAGAGTCATATAAGGTCTCCTGCTTGAGCAGGGGTTGGACTAGAAGACCTCCAAAGTCCCTCCCAACTCTGTTATTCTGTAATTCTGAATATATGAACTCATCCACATCATTGTCTGGGCAACAATATGGAAGTTCTGCCACTCTTCCAAGTCCTAACCCACTCAGTTTTTTTTAGATCAATCAAGGCTAAGTGCTAGGCAGTGGTGGGATTCAAATAATTTAACAAGTGGTTCTCTGCAGAGGGGGAGGCAGGGGGGAGGTGCAGCCGCTGCTGCAAGGCAGGTGGGGGAAGGGGGAGCTGCCCCATGCACCCTGCAACCGCTTACCATCCCGAAGGGCCCACGCAGCCAGGCCTACCACATCCCAACACCTGTTATGCCTCATCTGTTCAACAGTGACTTCTCCCACCTTCTCCTTCTTCCTCCTCCTTTGAATAGCCTTTTGCTCCCATTGCTGCTTTTTCAATCCCGGAGTTTTGTCTGGAACCTGTGCAGAGGGTCTTTGGAAACAAAGCCCTGTAGTGATCGGGTGGGGTAGGAACCATTCCCTTCGCTTTTGGACCGGCTCTGAAATGGGCTGGAAGGAATGACCCAAGTGTGGAGCAAGGGGATTGGAGGCATGTGAATGCATGCTAATCTGGCATCTCAAAAAACGGGGTTTTTTCCTTGCTCCTGGATTTTTGCTGCCAGACTGTTTAACTTTCTTTAGTTTCTTGATGCAGAATACAGATCCTTCCCATTCTACATCAAGTGAACTTTTTAAAAAAGTTAAACAGTCTGGCAGCAAAAATCCTCCCCATACGTGAGACCGGGTTTTTTTTCCTCCCCTCCTGGAGTGAAAAATATCAGAGAGAGCTCATTCCCAGAATGAATTTGCAATTAATTTTCCTCAAATTTTCACACTTACTTCACCTTTAAATGTAGGGTTAGGTAATTATTTAGCCATGCATAACTCATTGGGAACTAAAGCTATATTTTAGCACTCAACCACATGGGTGGAGACTGACCACATGGGTGTATCTGATCCCTATCCATGTGAAATGACTTAAATGTTCTTTAAGTCTTGTAACAGCCATTCCAGAAATAGCAGTTCCTATATTGGTCCCATAAATGGTCAAAACTTCACAGAATAATACAAGTGGCCAAACAAACCTATAAAAGTGATAGCATTGTAAGTCATGGAACATAATATATAACCCAAATAGATGCAAATCTGAAGAAGTATCTCCCTGAAAGCTATTCAATGCAGAGGGCAAGGTCTAGGTTTGAGCATTTGAATTCTAGCTGCTAAATCTGATCTTTTACACAAGATAACTGACTACAGCTGGATTGGGGCAAAAAGGTCATAGAGCTAGCAGGCAATATAATTGCCTATATCAAGTAACAAATGAAGGGAACTAACCCATTGCCCAGACAACTGCTTCTTGCAATCACAAAAGCAGATTGGGAAACAATAATTGTAAACTGAGATTTCAAAGTGCACCAGATTTAAAGATCAGACTTTATTAATAAATATTTTGTATCCCACAAGGCAAGAACATTTGCAATGAAAATTGAAGCTCATGTAAATTCAACACAGCATCAGTTTACCTGTTATGGCATTTTGCACCAAAAGGGGCTACCACTGATCATGTATGTATTAAAACAGCAGACATCAGGATTGGAAGAGTTTGTCTGATACTATTTTCATTATCCCCCAAGAACAATCTTTCTCTCTCTCTCATTAATATGTGATTTTAAAAGAATAAATCTCAAAAGATTATTTCTCTAGCAACGAAGGGAAAGTAGTTTTTTACATCCCCAAGAAAGAGCTACATCAATTACAAACATTATTGTCCCTTGCATAATGCTAATGGAGAATTTCTCCTGGGCTAAAATAGTGAAATATCCAGCATTTAATGCTCTCATGTGGAGAACATTTTTCCCCTAAAATAGCCAAAAAGATCAGCATTGTTATGCTGATCTTCATATAACATGGTTATACTGTATTTCTTTGGTACTTTCTTTTGAATATATTACCTTGCAAATGTAGATTCTTTTATTTGTCTTTCCCTCTATCATGTTTAGGGACGCAGTGGCTCAGTGGGTTAGGACACTGAGCTTGTCGATCAGAAGGTCGGCAGTTTGGCGGGTTGAATCCCGAGTGCCGCGTAACAGAGTGAGCGCGTTACTCATCCCAGCTTCTGCCAACCTAGCAGTTCGAAAGCACGTCAAAATGCAAGTAGAAAAATAGGGACCGCTACGGTGAGAAGGTAACAGCGTTCCGTGCGCCTTTGGCATCTAGTCATGCCGGCCACATGACCACGGAGACGTCCTCGGACAAGCGCTGGCTCTTCGGCTTTGAAACGGAGATGAGCACCGGCCCCTAGAGTCGGAAACGACTAGCACGCATGTGCAGGGGAACCTTTACCTTTACCTTTACTATCATGTTTATGATTCTCGTGCTTAAATCACTGATGATCCCCCCCTCTAGAGACATTTAAGCTCCATTTAGCATTGTGGCATCCCAAGGCAGCCATTTTTGCAGTACTCAGGACACAAATTTCCAACAAGGTTACTTAGCTGACATCAAGTCATTGCCATGTAGAACAGCTCAGAAAAGGAATGTATAGAAAGGGCAAATAACAGAATCAGATTAGATAGGATGTAAACTGCACATTCACAAAGGGTGTTTCTAGCTTGAAAAAGGTTGAATAGTTTTTAAACAACCTAAATCCTGTAATAGCTTGGGGTTGGGTGGAATGGTAAGTGTTTAAAACCACAGCATGTGACTCCACATTTCAGTTCTAGTGAGCACTGCTTTCTTTCCTGATCCTCTCTTCCCTAAATGCTTTAATTGCAATTTTAATTGTGAACATAGTGTATTGCATGGCCCTTAGTCACTTAGTGTGTCATAAATTCATTGCACTTTTATGGGCCAATTAAAAGGAAAGTGGAGCAAATGTTTCTTGAGCCACAGTATTCTTTGTATTATTAAGTTTAAGATTTGTGTATGCACTTTCCTCATTTACTTTTTTCTGATCTATAGTAAACTGATATGTAAAAGTGCAAGTGATATGTAAGACTTTTTCAGTGTTCTCCTGGACTGAGTCTTAAATCTAAGTAAATAACAAAATCTTGATTCCTTCTCCCCCACTCCACCCTCCAACACACACACACACACACAAACACACAAACACAAGAGAGATGAAACATGGTCTGTATAATCTTGTTAATCCATAACACACCAGCAATATTATCTCCATCATAATTAGAATTACTTCGTAAGCCTAACCAAGATTGCTTACAGATGAGTATTTTATTATGAAATCACAATAAATTCACTGGAATTTATTAAGAAACGAAAATCTATGTATAAGCCTTCCATCTTTTCGTACTCCCTCTGGTATCTTTTTCCATTGGGACAGAAAGTCTGACTTTTCTGAGAAACATAGCAAAATATTATAGGCTTCCAATGAGGAAATTTCACCCAGCTCTTCTATTACCTTTTTCAGGAGGTACAATTTCAACCTGGGGAGAGATTTATTGGGCAAAATGAGGTTATCATACCTCATTTTATTATAAATTTATTTTTTTATTTTTTAAAACAAAAAACTGTGTAGAGCTGCCATTTAAAACTATGACATTGAAACTCAAAATTTGAATGCACATACAGCTGTTTTGGCATGGGTCCCATGAATGTTGGTTTACCAATATTATGGTTATAGGAAACAGCCAGTTGGGGCACTTTTGCAGTATAATGCAAGGTCACAGTGATTCCTCTTTCCATCCCCACATCCAATTGAAGAGGCTTACCCAAGGCACCTAACTTGCCTCCAAAGTATACCACAAAGCAGAAAAATCTCAGTTAATTTCCAAGCCTAACAAAGTGTGTGAGAAGTTATCCCTATATATTTGCTGCACTTTTCTGTTACCTGCAGTCACTTCAAAGTGCAGCATAATGCTTAAGCCTCAGCCCTTGAAGGATTTTCAAGTCTCATTAAACCAACAGACTCCCCCACTATTTTGCTTAGCTTCAGCTTCAGGTGGAAAGCCGGTTCTCATGGTTACCAGAATGAAGGACATATTCAGTCTGGTGAGTGTAGTAAATGAGTGTGTGGGCTTCTCTGTAGAATTCTGCATTCCTTTCTTAAACCTAGGAGGTAACTCCAATATCAGGCAAACGAAGAAGCAGTATTTCCTATGACACTAATAATAATAACATTGATTAAAAGGTTTGTAGTATCAAAGATTTGTCTCTGGTTTCTTTCATTAAAAAAAAATCAAGTTATTCCTAGGAGAGTATTGGTTACATGCAGCAGGATTGAGTGCTGCTGAAGTGAACAGCTTTGCCAAAACCTGAAAGTCCAGCTTATGAGCCTACGCCCACCTCCACTTACATGGAAACTGGAACTGTAGCACAAAAGTGCAGCACTGGTGGACCAAAGGCTTTCAAATAAAGGTGTACAGTATTTTTATATACCCTCGTTCTAGCCATCTGGCTAATATACCTATGTTCTGTCCACCAGCAAATATGTCTCAACAATTCTGGTCAAACAAAAAGACATTCAGACAGACATTCAGCACAGCTTGCAGTCCAAGGTGCAAAAAGACTAGTGCATAAAGCCTGGAATCTCTTTATGTTAATCCAGGCAGCCAGTCATGGATGCTACAAAAATGTCACATCTTCTTGAGACTCAGCCCACTGCCATTGACCATCATATTCTGGGTGCTTCCTGTTATTGAGCTTGCAATTCTCTGAATCCATTTTGCTGCTCCTGGAGGCCTTTATTGCTAGATTCCCTTTGCTTGGTTGCTCAGCAGCTATTGAGGTAAATTTCTCCTCAAGGCTCTGCACCAGCATAGGGACTTGTCTACCCAAGATTCCATTAGCCATTGGTGGTGACAAATGGACAGGTGCACTTTGCTTCTTAAAACTTTGGTTTTTAACTAAACCAGAGGCCCATTCAGGGTAAGTTTTGCTTTTGTCTTGCTCTTTGTCCACTTTTGCAAGAAAGATCCTCTCTAGATCTGCCTTCGATCTTTCTAATTCACTTCTGCCCAGAGGTCTACCTGAGGTAGGTGATGTTATGGGCTCCACAGAAGAGCTTTGTCCATATTCATCCATATCATCAGCTAGTGTGTCCAAATAGCTACCAATAGATATACTATCCAGTTTATCATTGGGATCCTGAAGACTATTCCAGCTGCCTCGTCGGGATGTATCTTGACTTTCTACCAAGCTGTACTGACTGCTGGTAAGGCTGCTACAATGGCTGGTGAGCATCCCTTTTTCCTCAAGGAACCACTTGACAGCTTCTATTCCATCATTCACAGCTACCAGTTGATGGAGGATCTTGATATCTATTGTTCTTAGATAGGCCTGTTGATGAAAGAAGAAGACATAATCAGATCATACGCTGGATGGATGATTTCCCAAGGTAAATTGGAATTACTGTAGACTATATAATAGTCAAAGGCCCAATATTTCTCAACACAAACCACATCAACTACAGAAATATTTCGAAGGGATAATTTTTCACATTTAAGTGGGCTCAGTATGTTTTCATATGCCAAACAATACACCCATTCTAAGGCAACATGCTAATGATCCTTCTCCAATACACATGGTTACTCCCACTCAGGTGACTGAAATGGAAGGGAAAGGATTGTGTATCAATGACAGAAAAAGGAATTATCTGTTGGTAGTCTTGGCCATTGCTGAGATATACTGCTTAACATTCCAATTTTCCCATCAGGTGTCACCCAGTTAAAATCCAACACTAGTTTGACGTACAGCATGAGGCAAAATAGAAGGAATTCTAGCCTTCTATCCACTCTAGTACAGTAAAAAAATGTGTGCTAAGGATAAATTATGGTGAACACTTGTAGAGGCACCAGGCTGGGAAAGGCTGAATCAATGAATCAACAAGGAGAAGGCATTTCTATTAATTGAAAGTGTTATATTTTAAACTTTTTTACTACAGGATTTGCCATTAAGTCTTTTTGCAATTTTTCCTCTATAGGCAAATTCATTAATACAAACTAGCCATATAAGGCCCTAGGATATGAAACCGTATGAAAGGGACCATCTGTCTCTACCTGTTTATTTTTCAGAATCTGGCATTTTCCCATATTACCTCAAGCTTTTGTGCTGAGCAGTAAAGACATGGTAAAGATTTAAAGTTTTATGTACCAAGTAGCAATAGCAAACAGCTCCTAACAAAGAGAATAATCCAACATTATTTGATTGTGAAACAGCTGCTTGGCTATATGAATCAACTTCAAGAAAACTGGAGCTGCCAAAGTGTTCAGTCTGTTTACTCTTGAATGTTACCCTGCAAGAATAGGAGATGCAGTCACAAAGGGCAGAAGAGAGGCAAAGTTCTTGAAAAGCTAGCACAAAACTTGTTTAGAGAAGCTTGATTTATTAGCCATGATTCAAAGAACACAATATTGGTAAATGATTCCAGCTGGACTAGATAATGTTGAACTAGCAAGATGACAGATGTGAGCACCATGGACAGAGGGGAACGGTTCCAAAAATACATGCTTAAAAATTAACCAAAAGGAATGTCTTTGCCTATATAGATTAAGAACAGCAATCCATGGAAAGTGGGAACACTAGAAGCCACGGATTGAGGGTGGCTTATAGATTATTCCAGCAAAGCATGATATTTATTTATTTATTTATTTATTTATTTATTTATTTATTTATTTATTTATTTATTTATTTATTTGAATTTATATGCCGCCCTTCTCCCTGAGGACTCAGGGCGGCTCACAACAATAAAAATTAAAAACATAAGATGAAAAGTTTTAAAAAAGAATTAAACAATAAATACAATAATTACGTGACGATTTAAAAAACCCTATAAAAACCTAATTAAAAAACATAGTCAGTCCAGACCCGCTTGTTGGAACAACCAAGTCTTCAGGTCACGGCGGAAGGACCAAATGTCAGGGGCCATCTGCAGCTCTGGGGGTAATTCGTTCCAGAGGGTTGGTGCGCCCACAGAGAAGGCTCTTCCTCTGGGGGTCACCAGCCAACATTGCCTGGCCGACGGCACCCTGAGGAGGCCGACTCTGTGGGAGCGAACCGGGCGATGGGATGTTGACAATGGCAGCAGGTGGTCTCACAAGTACCCCGGGCCTAAGCCATGCAGGGCTTTAAAGGTTATTACCAGCACCTTGAATCGCACCCGGAGGGCAACCGGAAGCCAATGCAGCTCGCGCAGGAGTGGTGTAACATGGGAGTACCAAGATACTCCCATGAGCACCCGCGCGGCCGCATTTTGCACCAGTTGAAGTCTCCGGGTGCTCTTCAAGGGCAGCCCCATGTAAAGAGCATTGCAGTAGTCCAGGCAAGAGGTGACGAGGGCATGGGTAACCATGCATAGGGCATCTCGGTCCAAAAAGGGGTGTAACTGGCGCACTAGGCGAACCTGTGCGAAGGCCCGCCTGGTCACGGCCATTAGATGATCTTCCAAGTTGAGCCGTGAATCCAGGAGGACACCCAAGTTGTGAGCCCTTTCTGAGGGGGGCAATACCTCCCTCCCCATTAAAAGAGAAGGAACTAGTTGGACAACACGAGATGCCGGTATCCACAGCCACTCGATCTTGGAGGGGTTGAGCCTGAGCCTGTTCCTTGCCATCCAGACCCGCACCGCCTCCAGGCACCAGGACATCACGTCAAGGGCATCACTGGGTTGGCTCGGGTTGGAGATGAATAACTGGGTATCATCTGCATATTGGTGATACCTCACCCCAAAGCCACGGATGATCTCACCCAGCAGCTTCATATAGATGTTAAACAGGAGGGGGGAGAGAACCAACCCCTGAGGCACTCCACAAGTGAGGGGCCTCGGGGTAGATCTTTGTCCCCCTGCCAATACAAACTGTGAGCGGCCCGAGAGGTAGGAGGAGAACCACCATAAAACAGTGCCTCCCACTCCCAAGCCCTCAAGCCGTCGCAGCAGGATACCATGATCGATGGTATCAAAAGCCGCTGAGAGGTGAAGTAGGACCAGGACAGAGGAACAACCCCTGTCCCAGGCCCGCCAGAGATCATCTACCAGTGCAATCAATGCTGTTTCCATGCTGTAGCCAGGTCTGAAACCGGACTAGTACGGGTCCACATAGTCCTCTTCCTCCAGGAATTGCAGGAACTGACGCACCACCACACTCTCGACAACTTTGCTACAAAGCGAAGGTTGGAGACAGGATGGTAGTTGTTCAACGAGGACGGGTCCAGAGCAGGCTTCTTGAGGAGGGGCCTCACCACCGCCTCTTTCAAGGTGAAGGGGAAAACACCCTCTGTCAAAGAAGCGTTGATCACTGCCTGGAGCCAGCCCCGTCACCTCCCAGGCGGCCGAAACCAGCCAGGAGGGACATGGGTCCAGTAAACAAAGTGGTAGCGATCAGTTTACGCATGATCCTGTCCACATCATCCAGAGTCACAGGGTCAAACTCACCCCAAATGGTATCATCAAGACCTGCCGCCTCCACTCCGCCGAACTCCGCAGGCATGTCAAACTCGTGACATCATGTGATGTCACATGACATATTGGGACTTTTTTCCCTTTGTCGGCAATGGGGTGGGTGCAGTTTCGGCATGACGCATCCGGCCCATGGGCCGGCAGTTTGACATACCTGATACAGAGGGATCTACACCTATATAAACAGTCTGTTTATACTGTAGAATTCTTGGCCTAAATGACAATTTGTCACATGCAAAATAAGGCTGCTTACAATCCTCTCACCCTAGTCTCACACTAGTATTTCCAACAGTAATTGTAATGTGAAAATAATCTCAGCTTTATATATTCCACATTTGCCACTTCTTTATCTTGAAACCAAATTCAGCACCATTTGTTAACATAAAGGAAGGGGTGGGAAGAATCCGATTATATCCATGATCTTGACCTGGTTTTATTGAGGTGGAATGGCCCTAATACGTAAATGTGTTCTTAAAGGAACTGAAGAAAATTACATTTATTTTCCTTTGATAATTCTCCATATTTGCCTTTGAATTGAATATTTGAAGTAGCAGATTAGCATTCACAATAATCTCTACATTTCAGTTGTGCAACTTGATCTTAGAAACTAGAAATGTGAATGAAGAAATGGAGGAATTGTATCTACGGAAATATTTGTCCAGAAACCATTTCAAAATATCAGGAAAAGACTTGAGAACAAATAGGATATGAATCCAGTAACACAAGGCTATAGTCCTATTTTTGAACAAAAGCAAACACCTGGTGTTTGTTCAAGAGCTGTGACTAACATGTTGCAGCAATTCCCAAAGAGTGGAATGAATTGTTTTATCTGAAACTGGATGGATAGCTTGGAGGGAAGGGAAGAGGAAAAACTCTGAATTCCATCTTAATTGTTACTTGTAGCTTTCAAAACAAGCTCTTTATGGTTAAAAATTCAAAGAAAATACAGTGTCAACAGCACCTATATTTGTTAGTAATGTCAATATGCCTATCTAAACCTTATAAACTTAGCAATAGATTTTAATGGCACATCAGCTGGAACAGATACTCAGTCACAAACACATCCAATATATCTGACTGTAGGTCATATTACCTGTGGTTCCTGTGAATTATAGTGCAAAACATCTGGAAAGGCACAGTAGGAAGATGACTCATTAAGAGTGAGGTGTGGTGGATTAACCATGCTCATAAATCCACCTCGAGTTAATGAGGAACACAAATTCCTCTGAAAATACTCCCACTTTAGAAATGAGATTAACTCTATAGAATGCTCCAAGAATGAATCACAGGATTCATTTCACTGGGCAGCTGCTGACTTTGTCAATGGTTCCTCTTTATAGGGTTAAATTTGTTTTCAAAATAAAAGGGCTTTATTTTAAAATGTGTATTATTTCAGCCTTAAATATCAAGAATTTATGGAAGGGTGTTCGTAGGACAAGGGATATATTAAGCAGCCTTATAGAGAATAGATACCTAAAGGTCTCCTTATCCACAGTCTGTGCATCCCAGATGAAGAAGATTTGCTACAATAATGAGGATCTTTCCAATGGGAGATGCAGCTGCTGATCTGAAATGAGTCTTTTCAATAACAGCCCCAACAGTGCTGTCCTAGAAAAATGTTATAGTCCTATCTAGGCATACAAGCTGGCTGGGTGACTTTGGACTAATCACTGTCTCTCAGCCCACAACTTGCCTTGTTATTGAGAGGAAAACAGGAAGCAGAGCATTACATAAACTGCACAAAATAAATGTAAGATATACAGATATCCTGGACTTGCAACCAGTCATTTAGTGATGGTTCGAAGTTACAACGGTACTGAAAAAAAGTGAGTTATGAACATTTTTCACGCTTATGACTAGTGCAGCATTCCATGATCAAAATTTGGATACTTGGCAACTGGTATGTATTTATGATGGTTGCAGTGTCCCAAGATCATGTGATCTCTTTTGTGATTTTCTAACAGGCAAAGTCAGTGGGGAAGCAAGATTCATTTAACAACTGTATTATTAACCTAACAACTGCAGTGAACCACTTAATAACTGGCAAGAAAAGTTGTCAGATGGGACAAAACTCCTTAACCACTGACTTGCTTAGCAACAGAAATTTTGGCCTCAACTGTGGTTGTAAGTTGAGGGCTACCTATAAATCTATTAATAAATAAGCATTAAAATACACAGACCCCTGACTCCCGGAGGCCCCCTCCAATGAAAAATGCCTTACACTGATTGTATTGTCTCTTGCTCCTACTGTAAGCAAAAAAATTTTATTCTCCTACCTAGGCCTTTGTAATTTATAAATATATCTACTGCATAGAATTTTTAAATCTTCTGGCTGATGCTTTTATTACACATTAATATTTTGTGTTATTTGAATTATTAGTCTAAGGCAGGCATGTCAAACTCACGACATCACGTGACGTCGCGCGACGTATCGGAGCTTTTTCCCCATTGCCGGCAATGGGGTGGGCGCGGTTTCGTCGTGATGCATCCGGCCCGTGGACCAGCAGTTTGACAGCCCTGGTCTAAGGTTTTTTTAAAAAATCTTGTGATTATGTATCACAACCCATCTAGTAAAACTGGGTTTTAAAGGATGGCATATGAATCTAAAATTCAATTACAAATTCTTCAGGACTTTGCAATCACAATTATAACATTTTCTCCAAGACAGGAGAAAAGTAGGGGGGAAAGCCATAAAAATTAGTCCCAATCTCTGATCTTTGACTCTAATACACTGTTTCTCAACCTCAGCAACTTTAAGATGTATGGACTTCAACTCCCAGAATTCCACTCACCTTAACTTGCTAAGGTTGAGAAATACTGGTCTAACATTTTAACTACCACTCTATGCTGGAGCTAATATTGTAGCTACAGATAGAGTGCACTGATACTTTTAAAATCCCTCAGTACCTTCCTGATTAGTCTCTCAACTATTTTCATTATAATTTAATTATTTCCTCAGAATACAGAAAATAATCTCTACTTGGAGATTATTTGTACATAAAGGTAAAGGTAAAGGTTCTCCCGCACATGCGTGCTAGTCATTTCCAACTCTAGGGGCCAGTGCTCATCTCCGTTTCAAAGCCAAAGAGCTAGCGCTTGTCCAAGGACGTCTCCATGGTCATGTGGCTGGCATGACTAGATGCCAAAGGCGCACGGAACACTGTTACCTTCCTACCGTAGTGGTCCCTATTTTTCTACTTGCATTTTTACGTGCTTTCGAACTGCTAGGTTGGCAGAAGCTGGGACGAGTATTCCAGTCTTATTTTTGAACTAAAATTATTCTAAAGAACTCCGATAGCATACTGATTTTCTGAGATTTATGTGCCAAGGCCTCCCAGGCATCAAAACAATATCCCTACTGAATTACAGCACTCTCCGGTGAAAAGAGGGAAGGTAAAGAAAGCTTGACAGAATGCAGTTAATAAAATGGGCCATGAATCTTTACATTTTGTTTTGCACACATCTGACCCAGAACATTTAAAATACAGATCCTACAAAGAATCCCATCCCCTACAACAATTATTGTGAAAAAGATCCCATGATTTCATTTTCTTCCAGCCTGGGCTTGCTTCAGTTAGAAATAATACAAATAGTTCTTTTAGAATTATAATCCTAGTACTTTGCTTTGTGTTTATTTAGTCTCATCACATAACCTTGCATTTAAAGCTTGTAAACTAGTAGGCAGCTAATGAACAAAACACCAAACCAGTGAATTAAATTTACTTTGATAATAAACAATTCAGAAGAGCAGCAGAAAATACAGAATACAGCCAAAAGAGAATCCCATTTAAAAGCATGGAGAAAGTTAAACATTACATGAAATGATGCAACCATTTTCAATCCAGATCAAATGTATTCCCACCAAAGATAAAGATCAGTTTCATGAACTTTCAAAAAGTTTTTAGAAAGGGATTTTGGAACTGAGATGCCACCATCAGAAAGGCTTCCTCGTATGTGAATATATTTTCTAGGACGTTTTTACTGTGGAAAAAGTGAAAAGATAACATCTTTGAGTCACGCTCATCCATGAAATTGTCTTGGAAACAATATGGAAACGACGTGCCAATGTTTCCTTCCAGGGTGTTTTTCAGCTTCCCAGACTAGCCTGTGGCCCTCATATTTCCCAAATAATAACTGGACTTCCAAGTATAGACCAGATTAGCAGGAACTACTACTACGTGCTGAGGCCTGGAGCAAGTGTCCCAAACAAGATAAGAAGAACTTGAAAGCACATTACACATACTTCTCTGTATCAGTTGGTGTAATGTGATATCCAACAGGATGTATTACCCTGACCTCAAGTTACATTTTGACATTTTATCTGTTGGCCGTGCTGGCTGTCATTGAGAGAGCTTGCACTCCAGCGCATCAGGGGCGCAAGCTTTGGTAAAAGCACGCGTGGCCAACTCACACTGGCTGGGGCAGGAAATAGGAGTTTTTCCTGACTCTTCTCCTTTATATCCTCCTTAAAAAGGGACCTTTTGAAACCCAGAGGGTCAGGGAGAATTAACTGTACCAGTCTCGGTAGCAAAGCAGGCCTCCCAGGAAATAAAGACCTTTCCAGGAAGTAGCACTCCGGCAGGCTACTTCTGCCTAAATTGTTTTGACGACAACCTCTACTAGGAAGACTACCTTTTCTGGATTTATACTTAAGATGTAATTCTCAGAAAACAACTACAGGTAGTCCTCAACGTACGACCACAACTGAGCCCAAAATCTCTGTTGCTAAGTGAAACATTTTTTAAGTGAGATTTGCCCCATTTTACGACTTTTCTTGCCGGTTGTTAAGTGAAACTGGATTCCCCATTGACTTGGCTTGTCAGAAGGTCACCAAAGGGGGAATCACGTGACCCCTGAACACTGCAACCATCATAAATATATATGCCAAGCATCTGAATTTTGATCATGTGACCATGGGGATGCTGCAATGGTTGTAAGTGTGAAAAATTATCATAGGTCACGTTTTTAGTGACCTTGTAACTCTGAACACGGTGGCTCAGTGGGTTAGGACGCTGAGCTTGTCGATCAGAAGGTCGGCAGTTTGGCGGGTCAAATCCCAAGTGCCGCGTAGCAGAGGGAGCGCCTGTTACTCGTCCCAGCTTCTGCCAACCTAGCAGTTCGAAAGCACGTAAAAATGCAAGTAGAAAAATAGGGACCACTACGGTGGGAAGGTAACAGCGTTCCGTGCGCCTTTGGTGTCTAGTCATGCCGGCCACATGACCACGGAGACGTCCTCGGACAAGCGCTGGCTCTTCAGCTTTGAAACGGAGATGAGCACCGGCCCCTAGAGTCGGAAACGACTAGCACGCATGTGCGGGGGAAACTTTACGTTTTACCTTTAACTCTGAACGGTCACTAAATGAACTGTGGTAAGTAGAGAACTAGGAATTAAAGGCAATCAAGCTAGACTTTGCTCTGCTGGCAATTCTCTGACATATGGCTCTGTTTTGCATGTACATGCAAACAGTGAAAACGGTCTGGTTCACCACGTGAAAATCAATCTCCTAAACCAGCCATTTTTGGCAGTGCAGCATGTAACTTAATACATCCCAACTGTTTTCCTTCCACATTTCTCAGCATCCTCATAAATGAAGAAGTTCATGATGGAAACAAAATATGTGACGGACGAAAATACCCTCAGTTTGAAAAATCAAAACAACACACTCTTCCTTAAGAAAGTATTTTCATGCTGGGGAGCAGATGTGTCCCTCAGGCAAACAAGCCGGCCTATGTGTGGAGAATGGAGTCCTGTTTCATTGCATTCTGTTTTCTGCCCGGAGAAACAATCTCAGGACAAAACAGTTTTCTCTCATTGTCTATTTTATGTTGACATGGAAAACTAATATTTAAATGCCAAGTTTCATAGGAAAGATCATTTTAAAAATGGGGATTAGATTAGTGTTGAAGCACCGCTGCTTATTACAATGCTGATTGTCCTATTGGGTTCCCAAATTAAAAAAAGACGTAAAGACCAGAATATTCATTCAACCTGAATATTGTACGTGACAATATTTTCCATTTTTATGGACATCTCAATAGATTAACAACACAATCCTGCATATATGGACTCAGAATTAAATCCAAATTCAGAGGGATTTAGTCTCACATAAATGGGCTGCAATGTAAATCACACCTGGATGACACACGGCAGAGTGTTCATAACCAAAGCTTTTAACCCAAAGTTTAAACCCAAGCTTCAAGATTCTTGAGTCATCTTCACTTTCTCAACAAGTAACCCTCCATAGTAACCTGTAGTTACACCAGAGGATTGAATATAGCAATCCTATGCATTTTTTAAAACAAAATATTTGAGTCAACTTCAACTCTTGCTGACTTCTTGGATACATACATACACAGGAAGTTAGAGATAACAGCACAGCAGTTTGCTGTAATGCTGGATGGGGATTTCTGGGATTTAAAGTCCACAGATCTTAAAGTTGCCAAGGTTAGTCACCCCTGCTCTAACCTTTTCCAACTTTGCGGTCTAGTCTGTCCTGGTATTTCATGCATACCTTCTTGGAAATAAATTCTATTGTTATTCCGTCCTAATTTTCACCTCAAAGAAAAGAGCATCGAAGAAGCATTTTTACTTTATTAGCATTTTTTGTAAATTGCTAAAAACTGACTTGTAGGAGAAAATTAGGGTTGTGACTGTTGCCATCTATTTATTGGGTTTCATTGGTTTGATTAACTTTTTTTAATTATTTGTTTCATTGGATTTAGAGCTTACTCAACTCCCAGACACCTCTGGATGGCTTACATGTTAAAAACAGAAACAATGAAATGAAAACAAAAAAGAGAAACATGTATATCTGTTTTGTGGTTATTATTTTTAAAGATTATTTTATTATAAATGTATTTTTCAAAGTTAATGTTTGTTAATAATGTTATATTATGGATATGTTTATGTAATAAATGAACATATAAGCCTCTAAGGATCATTTGATTGGGCTGGTAATAACAAATTAATAAATGTATTCTTTCCTTTCTGTTTAAACATGTCCAGTTCTTGGAGACTGGACAAATCCCTGAAGTTTTCTTGGCAAGAATTTCCTGAAGTGGTTTGCCATTGTCTTTCCTAGAGTTGAGAGAAAATGACTGGCACAAGGTCACTCAGTTGGCTTTGTGCCTAAGGAGGGACTAGAACTCATGATCTCCCAATTTCTAATTTGATGCCTTAACCACTACACCAAACTGGCTCTAAGAAATGTATACGTTCTTCTATTTGAATCTCTCTTGCCCTAAGGTTCAATTATAATAAATCTGCCATGATGCAATATGCATGATTAAAAACAATCATAATAATAACTTGAGCTGCTACCTTGCTTAGCTGATCCTCGCAGGTTTGGACTTGATTAGTACTTGGATGAGAGGAATCAGGGCAATAGACTAACCTGAGAAGTTTTTTTAAAAAATCTCAAACAGAATAGCAAACTATTTCCATTTTCAGAGATGTTTTTACAATTGGAATGATATATAACCCTCAATAAGTAAGTTAAAAAAAATCTTAAAGGACAAGATATGGATGCAGACATGAAGTTACCTAGAGTTGAACTTGAATAGATCTTACCTAGTGCCTGTTTAGTTTAGTTCCAGGTGCCAAATAAATTTATTTATTTATTTTTTTATTTTTAATTCCATTTATATCCCACCCTTCTCCGAAGACTCAGGGCGGCTTACAAGCTTAGCAGTAGCCTTCATTCTATGTATATGCCTGCTTATTAGGGCTTTCACACACACCCCAAGCGGCATTATTACAAAGTCAGCTTATTGCCCCCAACAATCTGGGTCCTCAGAACACCCTAAAATCATTTTATGATTACTTCAAGCAAGCTGTTGTTTCTTAGATCCAGTCTATCCATTTTCACGCTTTTGTCTCAATTGAGCTAAACAAGAATGCCAAGTATGTAACACTCTGTGTGTGGGTGTTTTGCATGTGTATATGTGGATGTGTGTGCGCACACATGGGTGTCCATTAAATTGAATAGGAGATTTGGTCCCTTATTACTTCAATGGAATTCTTTGCAGAATCCCATTGAAAAGCCAACTGCATCGCTAGAATGATACAGACTTTCAGAGACACACCTTGTTAACTTTGAAACCAGACTTGGAAAAATGTCTCCAGTATCTAAAATTGGGCACCACATATTTCAGTTTCAATCTGGTATTTGAAATGGGCTGGGCTGGGAAATGGTAGCCTCACGATCAGAAGTATAATGGATTGAGCATTGAATATAGACTGAGAACAGAGTGAACTTTTAAAGATATACTAATATAAGTAATCAATAATATAGCAAGCATCTAGCACAGAAGTATTTTTCCTTTCCAGCCAAGAATGGGAGTGCTTGTCATATCCAAAATCTGATGATTTAATCTGATTTTGCATCCTGGAAAGGAAGCTGAGCTGGAACAGAGGGGACAAATGGGTGCAGGGTTGCCCACTATCAGATGGGGATGCAGTGCTTGGAACTAGGAATTGGGAAATGGGGGACGGGTCATCCAATAAATTGATAGCCTTTAGAAAGATAGGCAAACTGAACTGAGCAGTTTTCAGAACCAACAAGTAAAAGACAGGAGAGCAGGGCTAAGGTCCAGGCTCCAGGATGGGCATTAATGATCAGGTTCAGCAGGGACCATCAGGGGAAGGTGTCCAGAGGAGAACCCCAAGTTCACTCAACATCAAAAATCTGCCACCCAGCCAGTAGGGCTGGATTTGCTTCATCTAAAGGGGGAAAAAGGCATTTGGGGAGATTGGGAAAGAAAACTCAATGTACCTGCGGTAGTTATGTAATGTAACAGAAGGCAAGTCCACCCATTCATAGTCAGAGATTCTTTATGCCAAATCAGTTGTTACTGCTAGCACAGGAAGGCCACGCCGCAGTTAGGAATGGAAAGTGGAATGAATGAGGAAGGACTTTGGCAGAACCAGACCTTTGCCTTTTCTCCTTCCAGAAGCGGAACCAGACCTTTGCCTTTTCTCCTTCCAGAAGCGAAAAAAAGGGTGAGTGTGTGTGTGGGGGTGTGTGGATGCGTGTGCAAAAGGGGGCATCCTATCTTTCCGCGCGGAAAGGGAGCGGGGGTTCCGTGACTCACCAGTTCCACCTTCAGAGCCTTGATCTTCTCCCCCAGCCCGTGACGCGGCCCCCGATTCGGACTGTTCCGAAGCAGGTGAGCAGCGGGGTCCCCCCGCAGCCACCGAACCAGCCCGTCCGGAGGTTTCTGTCCGAGTTTCATCTCCAAATCCTTCAGGTCCGGAGGCAAGGAGAGCTCCGCGCCGCTGCCCGGAACCTCCATCCCGGGAAGGGGGCGGGAAAGCGAGAGGCTGGATCTCTAGCCTCGGCAGCTGGAAGCGGGCGCTCCCTTCCCCAACCTTCCAGCTGGGCTTTTGAGCTGAAGGGTTCGGCCTGGCAAGGGAGTCCCGCCCAGAAGCTCTGGGCGTGTGGGCGGGAGTTCCGTAGGCAGCACCCTTATAAAATCGGAGCCTCTCCGAGGGCCTCGGCCAATCTCTCGGCTCCGAAGTCTCACTTGGCATTTAACGCGGACCTTTCCTTCCTCCCCGTCGCCGTCCTCGGATTCCCCTTCCTTCCAAGGATGCTTAGAAGCGGCCGGCATTCAGCCCGGGATGAGTTGGCCGCGTCGGCCGAGGAGGCAGCGCCAACGCCTAGCAAAAGTTCCAGGGGGCTGCAAGGAGCAGCGCCAGGTCGCCAGGCGTGGCTGCCCCGTCCCGGGATTGCAGCAGCAAACGGCAAAATCCGCCTGCCTCTGCTTCCCTAGCAGGGCTGCCCCCCGCTTCCCCCCCCCCCGGCGCGGCTCCTCTTCCAGCCTCCCCTACCTGCCCCGGGATGGGAAACACAATGCGGAGGAGCTAGCCGCCGAGACGCGAGCTCAGCTACCGTAATGCCGCTCGGAGAAGCCTATTCCGCCCTTACCTTATTTCCTGACTGGAGAGCAGGAGGAATGAACAAAACACTCGCAAATGGAATCCGGCCTTGCCAGATTGTGAAGGATGCCTCTGAACGTCCCCGTTTAGATTCGGTAGGCAACTTTTAAGACTTGTGGACTTCAACTCCCAGAATTCCTCAAGTCCAGAAGTCTTAAAAGTTGCCATGGTTGGAGACCCCTGGTTTAGCCTGTAGATCAGGGGTCCTCCAACCTGGCCACTTTAAGACTTGTGGACTTCGACTCCCAGAATTCCCCAGCCAGCCATGCTGGCTGGGGAATTCTGGGAGTCGAAGTCCACAAGTCTTAAAGTGGCCAAGTTTGAGGATCCCTGCTGTAGATTAAACGTGCTTTTCCTTCTTGACCCATATTAGCCTTTTATTGCTGTAAATTTTATTTCTGCCTATATTTTCTGCCACTTTTTGTAGTTCAAAGCGTTTTTATATAAAAGGAGCATCACTCTTAATAAAAGCTAATGATATTCATGATATTAAACAGACAGTATATGAAAGGGAATGTACACCAGGTTGCCAGCAGCCAAGAAAGGAGCATGTCGAGTTGTTCAGGCCTATGTGCAACAAATATGTGAAACATTTGGTTTATAAAATGTTTTTAAAATAATATACTTATAAAATATTGTAAACATTGCTTTTATTTACAAAATAAATGAATACGGTGTAGTAGATGTATAACAGTGCTTACCCCCAAAAGGACTATGGCTGAGATTGCACTTCTATTCCACACATACCCTGTCACACTACCAATATAGTATATGTGTGTATGTGTCAGTTGTGTATGTGTCAGTTTGAATCCATGAATGAAGAGTGAGATATAAATTTAACTTACAAATAATTTGACCAGGCATAAGAAAGTTTTCTGATAACTCTCTAGAATGAATAAGGCATTTAGTTACAGCAATGGAAAGTCTCTGTGTTAATCCAAAAGTTTTTAAGTGAGCTTGGCATGAACATGTGTGTTTTGTTTTTTTAAAAAAATCAAATTTACTTAATGCCTTAAGTCGCTAGAGCAGACATGTCAAACTCGCGACATCACGTGACATCGTGCAATGTATTGGGATGGTTTTGCCATTGCCGGCAATGTGGGGTAGGCGCAGCTTCCGCATGACATGTCCAGCCCGCGGGCCAGCAGTTTGACACCCCTGGGCTAGAGTAAAACTTTCCTTAGCTGTAGTTAGTTTTGTCCTGCCCATAGAAGAATTTTGTATATAGGTAGATATTGCTTAATGACTGCCCTGTTTAGTGACTGTTTGAAGTGCTAAAAAAGTAACTTCACAAATAGTCCTCATATATTTTGACAATTACAGAATCCCTGGGCTCATGTGATCACTATTTGGGCACTTCTCAACTGGTGAACATTTATGATGTTGTAGCATCCTGTGGCCATATGATTCCCACACTTCACAACCAGCTTTTGTCAAGCAGAGTCAATGAAGAAGACTGCAGTAAAATCACAAGTTGATTTCAATGACCTTCAGTCTCTTGCTTAACAATTGCAGCGGAAGTGAGATTATAAACTAGTCATAATTATGTGATGTTTGCTTAGCAACTTTGCTTAGTAACAGAGTTGCCAATCCCAGTTATTGATCACTAAGCAAAGATATCAAACTAATTGAGGATTCATGGCCCTTATTATTTTATCACTTTATCCACTATTTGGAGGAGTTCTTATGTTTGAACTGTAGCAGACTGAAGTTCGATAGATAAAGCTCTTTCTTTCACTGTTGGAATTATATACTAAGAAAACTTGTGCTTATTGATTCTGAGCATATCCTTCACATCTTTATGATTCAAAAGGCTAGATAAAATAAAATTACATCACAGGAGGTGAAATTGGCTCACAACTCAAAAGACTTCTTTGCCAATGTTTCGATGAATATCGGTAGACTACAATTACTCTTTTTGTAAATATGAGATAATTATATTACAGACATTTTATGATTTATGGTCCAAGGTATTGTATGAATCCAATAAATGAGGATTACTCAGTACACCATGGTTAAGTTGTTCAGGGCTAAACACAATTTATTAATCCAGGCAAAAGTGTCTTCCTGTTCTGTGTCCTCAGGCTCAAAATAGTCTTCCTCTGAACTACCTCTGGTTATAGAGACCATCTTCCGTGTCTCTTGCCCCACATTCCCATAATGCTGCAGAAGGCATTTCAACCATGTCAGAATTCATTATTACACTGTTTATCAACCTCAGCAACTTTTAAGTGATGTGAACTGAAACTCACAGAATTCCTCAGCCAGTAGGCTGCCTGGGGAATTCTCTTACTATATAGTACAATTTTACATCCCAAATAGCTCCAGTCCAGGAATATGGGATTCGTCCATCATCTCTGAAAAATTTCAATTTCAGATGAGTGAATCAACAATAACAATTCTTCCTAGCATCCCACCTAACTCCAAATCTTGCTTGAGCAGGAGCTCTCCACAGTTCTGATCCTTAGCCCTCTGATCTATACCTTTGCATGCTTCCTAATTCATCTCTCCCAATTTGGCATTTTCCTGACATACCAGAATACAGGTCAGCTTGGAAGGTTGGCAGTTACAGTCCCAACATGTGTAAAAGACACACATGTGAATGAAGTAACAATAAATACACCTTCAATTGCAGGGATAAAGCAAGAAAATACATTTATTTGCACCAGGAGAAAGGAATTGAACTCAAGAGTTATTCGCAATGGCTAGTGTTTTGAAACAGATGCCTAGCAAGAACTTCAGTGCATATGATAATACATATTTCTACTTAGAAATAAATATATTTTTTGCTGAACTCTCAGTACCTGTTTTCCCACAGCACACTGAAGTAAATTGGCCTGTCACTCATCAGATTACTTTTCTGTGTACTCCTAGACAGTGTGGATAAGTTACGGGGATGCAGACAAATGTGGTTCAATGGTTAACATAGGCAAGTTAACCGCAGGGAAAGATACTACTGAGAAAATTGGTGAACAAGCCAATTTAGAATCAAGTAAAGGACTTCATCACACAGAGAGCTGGAAGATCCATTTCACATTTGGAAATGAACAAACTTTCAGCAAAATGTATCATGGAAACATTTTGCAACAGGTCACTCAGGATTCCTTAGAGGATGCGTGTATCTTGCCTTAAGTTTATTGAATTTCCACAGTTTGGGTAAGGTGCCTTTTATTGTTTTTGATTTTTTATTTGTTTATTCATCAACCAGAGTTCCAATGGTAAGTGGGTAGCCATACATACTTACTGAATATTTTAAGGAATAGGTAGTTTACAAAGTTGGAACATACAGTATCTGGAACACCACACCCCATGAAATTAGATTGGCCCTAATTCTACCAGCTTTTTGTAATGCCTTTAAAGCATGGGGGGGGGGTGCTCCAGGGCCTAGGAATTGGGAGGTTAGATGACCCACTGAGAGGGTTTTGTAGTTTTGTTTGGCTTTCACCCTCAGTGACCATTGTAGGTGCTTTGTTAATTTTAACATTGTTTTTAATATATTATTAGCTGCCTAAAGTCACATGTACAAGATGGGAAGCCATATAAATAAATTAAATAAATCAATATTAAGTAAGTCCCCTTGGAGTTTATTCTAGGGAAGATATGTACAGCCTTGAAACGTAATATTACTGTTCAAATATGTAATTCTAGAAACATAAAAACTGGGTGTCCACCTGACAGACTGGCTTAAACTGACAAGATAGCAATCAAATACCTTTGCTACACACCAGACAGACCAAACTTGCTAGAGCTGCTGTAAACTGAAAGTGTGACATATAAGGAAAAACAACAGCTCCCCCACTAACAAGAGCATAGTAATCTGTTTTAGGAACTAAAGAAGGTGGCTAATGGGATCAAAGAGGCATAGGATTATTACTATTAGGATCCAGCCATGACAGAGATACTGTTCTGAAGATCTGAGGAAAAAAGATCTATTTTCACCTCAGGGAAATAAGGGTACAGTGAGGGTCAAGAAGCAATGGTGGAAAGGGAAGATAATATCAACTTTTATTTTATTTGTACAGGAGCTCAAGGCAATATGCTGGTATTTCCTCCATCTATTCTTCCCCACAATAGCAAATCTGAGTGGTACATGTGGGTTGACAGAGAATGACTAGCCCAGAATCCCCAATGAACTTCCATGTGCAAGAGCAGATTAGAAATTCAACAACTTACCCACACCACACTGGCTTTTATGATACCAAAATTCCTCTTGGGTTGCAAATTTGTGGTGTTGCAGGAAATTACTCTCTTTCATAGTATTATGCAGCATATTTTGGAGAGACTTGGGGGGGGGTGTACATGCGTGTGCCTTCCAGCCAGTGTTAACTCCTGGCAATTGCCTGGACTAAACCCTGCAGGGTTTTTTGGCAAGGTTTTTCAGAAGATGTTTGCCATTGCCTGTTTTCTAGGTCTGACATGGCTGGCTCAAGGTCACCCTTAAGCTTTGTATCTAAGGTTAAACTAGAACTTAAGGTCTCCTGGTTTCCAACCATTATACCTAACTGGCACTCATTTGGCAATATGGCAAAAAAAAAACACTGTTCACAGCACATGAGCTACTACAGGGTGACCTCGTAACTCCCCACAGCCTGAAATACTCCTTACCCTTTGGAATTCTTAAAGGAACAAGGGCAGGAAACAGAGCACAGGATGAATAGACTTCAGTCTTTCAAAACGCTTAATTCGAGCAGGACATAACAGCACATCGCCCGTGTAATAACATCTTATATAGTACAATCTTATACATGCACACCCAACATGAGCTAAAATAAGCAATGTTATGCAAAAAACAGAAATAAACACCCAAAGAGATGAATAACATATAAGAAAATAAAAGGATATACAGCTAAATCTAGTTTATGCTAACATCATTCATTACAGCTCTCCATATTTTTTTATTGTTGCACATATTCTTAGGCTTCCATAATATCCAACCACTGCTTCAAACAATACCATCTTAAAATTTCTGACTTTTTTTGAGAACCTCATCAACACTGTCCAGCCTCAAATTTTGACCCATTTATTCATCCTTCCTATATCTTTATTTTGCAATTCAGTCCTCATATATTCTCTCTAGTTAACCAAACCTTTGCAACACACTTCCATATTAATCAGTCGTTTTTGTATTCAATTCACATTAATTCACCACCTATTCAATATTAAACTCATCTCTTCCTTTTGACGACACATACGTACTGCTTAAGTACTTTCCCTATTTAACATGTAAGTTTCTCCTGATATGTCCATACAACAAAGTAGGCAAAAGTATGGTTTTATACACAATTTTTTGCTATTTTGCGAAAACAGTTTTCTCACAATAGAACATGTACTATTTGCAATCTTTATGTTGAAATAATGACCATTATAAAGGTCGATTGACTGATATTACTGACTGATTGATGTTAATCAGTCAATACTTAATATCATTATTAACATTTCTCCACCTATTTCACCATATTTAATAAACCCCCATCTTATTTTTTTCTTTACATTATACTACTAAAGCACTGACTAACAAGTGATTTCTTCCTTTGGCTCCTGGTTCACATCCTAAATGGGTAAAATGTAGCATTCCCTGGAAACATCTCACATAGTTTTCACTGGCCCATAATGACTGAGAATTCTGGAATTTGCAGTGTATCTGGAAAGTACCAAAGTGAAGAAGGCTGATGTAATTTTCAACACAACACATCCAATGCATGAAAATAAAATGCAGAATGAATGTCATGGTTCCGATAGATGAGCCCAGTAAAAGAGCACTTCAAGGTAAAAAAGTTTCCTTAAAGAACATATTTATTTGGCTGCATTGTATCCCCAAGATCAAAAATGAAACCAAGATTGAGGTTCCCCACCCCGAAAGGTTACAATGTTACAAAGTTGAACTTCCCACCCTTATAATATGTCATAAATCACATCCCTCAATTACCTACTTGCCACGGTTTTCAAACGGAAGCTTTAGCCCGCCAAAATGCAATCAGCAATGACTTTGGCTCCCAGAGCAATTTATTGTTTTGACTAAACTAAAAAATACTCATTCCCCCCCCCCCCCCAATTCTGTGGCAACCGAAAAAGGCTCCAGCCAAATTTGTTTGAGAGTTGACAATGAGATTATTCATTTACCGGGCCTGCCAATCTGGCTCAAACTTTTCAAACCGTGTGGTCTTTTCTTTGTTTCTCCCACTTTTCAGCTGACATTCATGCAAAACTGAATGGCTAAGAATTAACATAGTAGTGCCTGAACAACAGAGCTACCTCCTGCACGGGCAATGAATTCAGCCAGAAACTACAAGGAAATGCATGCAATCAGCCATTTAATTGTCAGTCTATCCCAGTGAGGTTCCAATCCATCCCTTCAGAACAACAGCAGCAACAACAAAGCAGCACAGAAAAATGCCATCCAGTGATCAATGACAGAGGAGATCCAGGTTGCCCTGTTGACTTTCCTACTTGCCTGTAAGAAAGAATGGACAGCTGCATTTTGACCATCCTTGGCATATACTCATCTTAGAATGGAAGGTGTATCAGATGAAAGATGACAAGCTGTCTCCAGTCCCGAAAGTAATTTAAAGGAGGAAATCTGGAGAACTCCCCAAGGAAGATAATGAGTAATGACTATTATCCTCTGCAACCCAAACTATCTGAGACACAGATGCAACTGAAAAAGTGCCCATGCTTTGCCCTTAGAATAATCTTATTTTATCAAATGTAAGATGCTGCAAAAATCCTGACCAGCACTAGATGAGGTTTTGAAGCCTAGATACAATAAGCCTAATTTAGAAAAAAAAATCCTGGTACTACTACTCAGCATAGCTCAGTAAGGTAGACTTTATTTGTAGACAAAGAAGGCAGGATTTTCCTCAGCATCTCCTAGTAAGACTGGAAATGTTCCTGTGTGAAAACTTGTAATTTCTGTAGACTATAATGGACTAAATCAGAGATGGAAAAATGCAAATTTCCATTATTCTTCCAATGCTGCTTAGTATCTAGGAAAAAGGAACTTTTTTTACATTATTTTGGCCAATTCACAAGAAGGCTGTTTATTATCTAAGAAAGCTTATCTGAAAACTTGAAGAACTACTGATAGAGACATTGAGCTAGACCAGGCATGTCAAACTCAGGACAGTTGACATACCTGAGCTGACCAAGTTGGTATGAGTTTCTTCTTGTACTCCTCAGATGACGTTGCCTGTGAATAGTGCAGAAGTTCCAAACACCTACTCTGCATAATAGTCTTGCCATTCTTAAGAGATGAAGTATATTGTAGTCATAGCCTACAGACAGTAAAATGGCTCTTTTGTGAAACAATGTGAAAATGGAATCAGATATTTAGCATTTGGTCTATGGTTATAGTTCTGCATTCACTAACCTAGAGTCATGTTGCCCAAAACCAAATGGGACTCATCCCTAAATATTGTAGACATTTATTGTATACAACTCCATTGCAACAATATGTTAGATTGAAAAGAACCAGCTGATCTTAATACAATAAATTATTAATTAGATCAAAATTCATCTTGAATAGTCTGTTAGTTAGAAACCTGCATTTTTAAGAATCTTACAAAACAAAAAATCAATTAAGAGCTATAAAAGAGCCAGCAGTAAAATTATCTAGCCACTGTTCACAACATCTTTGAATGGAATGATTAATTTGAACACTGAAGTCAACACTGTGAAGTCAAAATTTATTAATTAAAATTAATTATTTAAATAATTAAATAAATGGATTTACTTTGCTGATTTATTTGAATATTATTCCTATCCTTTAAAGTTTCCAGAATAGCTTGCAAAGTATGACAATTACAATAAAGCAGATTAAAGAGAAAACATCAATATTAAGAGTAGCATAAATTATCCAACAGTTTTAATAACAGCAACAAAATAAATAGAGAATTTGAGAACCTATGAAAAATTCTGTGCCCGATAATGAAATGATATCAAAACAGGCTCTCTGGGAAAATTTCATCTATCACTATCTCTGATTAGCAGTCAGCCTTATCTGCAAAATGCCCTGGTTGTTTCTAAATATGGCCTTTCAATTATGTAAATAATGTTGAGTGTGCGTGCAAACCGTGTACAGCCTTCCATCATTTTTTAACATAACACCAACTTATTCCATTTGAAATACTACTTCAACGTTGACTGAGAGTTAAAAGAGAGTACGGTATGTCCTTACACAAACTTAAGGGGTTAAAAATTTTCAATCTACACATCTATAAGAAATCCTAAGGAAGCACAGAACTGTGTGGGTGAGACTGTGTTTAGTAAAATATTTTCCCATGAACTAAATCACCCTGCTTCTGTTTACCCATGCCATTATGCTGCCACTTAGTGGCGCAAAACTGCTTCTCCATGAGATAGCCATCTACTTTTTATTACCAAATGATTCAGCCCATCACTTTTGCCCATCTGAGCTTTTAGGTGCACAGGCCCTATACAAGTGTTACAGCCTTTTAAATGAATCAACATGCATACTACCAGTCTTCAAAAGCACATTGCAGTGTTTCCCTGAAAATAAGACCCACCTAAAATTAAGCCCCAGCCTGATTTTTGGGGTGGGCCTAATATAAACCCTACCCCAAAAATAATCCTGGGGAGTGGGCATGGCCAGAATAAGCAGTGGCAAGCGTGCGGGGGCCAATGGTGTCTGGCAGCGGCTGCAGGCCTCTGGCCCTTTGTCACAACACACGTAAGTCTGAGCACAGAGGCAGAGGTGTGTGTGGGGGGGTAGGTGATCCAGATGCGCTGCCCACTTTTCACCCAGAGAGAGACTGGAAGCTTCGTCTGCTTGCAAATGGGGCGCTTGGGAAGGGAGCGATTAGCCCCATTTCCAAGTGCCCCATCTGCAAGCAGACGAAGCTTCCAGTCTCCGTCAATTCTCTGGCTGGGCGAAAAGTGCCCCATTTCCAAATGCCCCATAGGCACCCACTTTTCGCCCAGAGGGAGATTGGAAGCTTCGTCTGCTTGCAAATGGGGAGCTTTGAAATAGGGCTAATCCATTTCCAAGTGCCCCATTTGCAAGCAGATGACGCTTCCAGTCTCCCTCTGGGCTAAAAGTGTTTGGGTGCCTATGGGGCCCTTGAGGCAGCTCCCCCCCTCCCCCCCTGCCTCATCTCGTGGTGGCGGCATGGCACACTGGACCATGTGGCCTCCTGCTGCAAGTGGCTGCGAGTGGCCACAGAAGTGGGCCAGCGGTCACATGGGCTCCTGTTGGATGGGGCTGATGGTGCCGCCACAGCAAGGTGGGGCGGGTGTTGGGGAAAAAATAAGACATCCCCCGAAAATAAGACCCACTGCCTCTTTTGGAGGCAAAAAATATAAGATTGGGTATTATTTTCAGGGAAACACAGTAGTTGCCATAGTGAGCGAGAATGAGTGGACTCATTGGGGTATGTTTGTATGGTAGAAATAAAGTAAGGGAATTTCCACTAGCAGTTTTCTTGGCTTGGACCAGGTGAAAGGACAAATGGAGTAACTTATCTCTCTTGCAGTAGCCTGTTCACTCTCTCCTGTATTCAATTCCTTGTCTCCCAAGGCTATTGGAAAAATGCTTAAATATACTTTTGGTTTGTCTACCTGCAACACCAAGGAAACCCTATAAAATTTATGAACTAATATTTTCCCCATTTCCCATAATATTAAATTAAGCAACTACAATGATCTACCCAACTTAACATATCCTGAGTTCAGGCAGAGTTTTTAAGCTGGATAGCAGCTTAATGGCAGGAAACAGAATTTTCTGCATGTCTTTGCTGTCATCCCCTGGTCATCTAGATTTTTGCACCCTAGGTAAGCTGTACAGTTGCAAGAAAAAGTATGTGAACCCTTTGGGATTACGTGGAGTTTTGCATGAATTGGCCATAAAATGCGCTCTAAACGTCATGTAAGTTACAATAGAAAAACACAGTCTGCTTAAAATAATACTACACAAACATTAGCTGTTGTCATGTTTTAATTGAACATAAGATGGAAACATTCACAGTGCAGGGTGGAAAAAGTATGTGAACCTTTGGACTTAATAACTGGTTGACCCTCCTTTGGCAGCAATAACCTCAACCAAATGTTTCCTGTAGTTGCAGATCAGACCTGCACAACGATCTGGAGTAATTTTGGACCACTCCTCTGCACAAAACTGTTTCAGTGTAGCAATATTCTTGGGATGTCTGGTGTGAATCGCTCTCTTAAGGTCATGCCACAGCATTTCAATCGGGTTGAGGTCAGGACTCTGACTGGGCCACTGCAGAAGGCGTATTCTGTTCTGTTGAAGCCATTGTTTTGTTGAATTACTTGTATGCTTTGGGTCATTGTCCTGTTGCATCACCCATCCTCTGCGGAGCTTCAGTTGGCGGACAGATGGTCGTACGTTTTCCTGCAAAATGTCCTGATAAACTCTGGAATTCATTTTCCCATCAATGACAACAATCCGTCCAGGCCCTGAGGCAGCAAAGCAGCCCCAAAACATGATGCTCCCTCCGCCATGTTTTACAGTGGGGATGAGGTTTTGATGTTGGTGTGCTGTGCCTTTTTTTCTCCACACATAGTGTTGTGTGTTTTTCCCAAACAACTCAATTTTGGTTTCATCTGTGCACAGTATATTTTGCCAGTAGTGCTGTGGAACATCCAGGTGCTCTTTTGCAAACTTCAAACGTGCTGCAATATTTTTTTTGGACAGCAATGGCTTCCTCCGTGGTGTCCTCCCATGTACTCCATTCTTGTTTAATGTTTTCCTTATTGTAGATGTGTCAACAAAAATGTTAGCATGTGCCAGATTTCTGTAGGTCTTTAGCTGACACTCTAGGATTCTTCTTTACCTCACTAAGCATTATGCGCTGTGCTCTTGCAGTCATTTTCACAGGACGACCACACCTAGGGAGAGTAGCAACAGTGCTAAACTTTCTCCATTTGTAGACAGTCTGTCTACATGAACATCAAGGCTTTTGGAGATACTTTTGTAACCCTTTCCAGCTTCATGCAAGTCAACAATTCTTGATCGTAGGTCTTCTGAGAGCTCTTTTCTGCGAGGCATGGTTCACATCAGACAGTGCTTCTTGAGACCAGTAAACCCAAAACAGGTGTGTGTTTTTAAAGGGCAGGACAGCTGTCAGCAACACATCCAATATCATCACACTGGTTGGAGTCAAGATTGGCTCACTCCTGGCTCCAATTAGCTCTTGGAGAAGTCATTAGCCTAGGGGTTCACATACTTTTTCCACCCTGCACTGTGAATGTTTCCATCTTATGTTCAATTAAAACATGACAACAGCTAATGTTTGTGTAGTATTATTTTAAGCAGACTGTTTTTCTATTGTTGTGACTTACATGACGTTTAGAGCGCATTTTATGGCCAATTCATGCAAAACTCCACCTAATCCCAAAGGGTTCACATACTTTTTCTTGCAACTGTATCTAACATCTTCAGCCTAGGTCTACTAGCCCAAGTTCAAGAGAAAGCATTTGTTTAAGACTTACAGATTCATTAAAGGCACATCTACCAGTAGTTATGAGTTAGCTAAAGGGGAGTGCTATATGCCCATGCAATATATCTGAGAAGCCTTAACAAATAACAAGACATTGCCAGAAGGCTTTGTGTTAACTATTCAGAATTTCTCTTTCTCCTCCATTGTACAGAATAGCAAACTAAATCAACATCAATGATCATATTGTCCAAATAATTGCCAAATGCAACAATATTTATAAGCACTTCAGCTAAAATTTTGTATTCAGCCCTAGTATTGACTTGCAAAGATATACCACTATCAGCCAACTTTTGAAAGTCCCTGATGGCTGAAAGACTATAGCATCCTGATCCTATCTGACATATATCTGTCAGAATTCGACACTATCTGATTGCTAATATATAAAGGTAAAGGTTCCCCCGCACATGCGTGCTAGTCGTTTCCAACTCTAGGGGCCGGTGCTCATCTCCGTTTCAAAGCCGAAGAGCCAGCGCTTGTCCAAGGACGTCTCCGTGGTCATGTGGCCGGCATGACTAGACGCCAAAGGCGCACGGAATGCTGTTACCTTCCCACCGTAGTGGTCCCTATTTTTCTACTTGCATTTTTACGTGCTTTCGAACTGCTAGGTTGGCAGAAGCTGGGACAAGTAACAGGTGCTCACTCTGTTACGCGGCACTTGGGATTCGACCCACCAAACTGTCGACCTTCTGATTGACAAGCTCAGCGTCCTAACCAATTATTTAACATTATGTGACATGTAGCAGCCAGCATTTATTTATTCATCAAACCCTTTCCCAACCTGGAGCTGTTGGTTAGGCTGGTTGAAGATTTGGGTTCTGGCTTAAAGAATAATAGGCAATAAACTGGTGGTGAAATCCACTGTCAGTATACAGACTTATGCCCTGGAACTAGTGATGACCTAATATAAGACATATTCCTTTTGTGTGCCTGCTTATATCAATTTAGTTCAGTGTGGGGTCCTTGGTGCTCTCTGAGCTTGGATGTTTTCTTGCAGATGTTCCATTACCAAACTAGGCGCACTGATGCTACCTAGTTTGGTAATGAAACATCTGCAAGAAAACAATCGTGCTTAGAGAGCACCAAGGACCCCATAATTGAACCCTGATCTACAAATATTCTCCTCCTTCGCTAATTAGCACAGTTCTTTCATCTCTTCAAGGGCTCACACCATCCCAGGGAGGATTTGGATCCGGTCATATTAATCTGAGATGGAGGCAAAGAACGGCACCCTTTTTATAGATAGTTTAATCATTAAAAATCGAGGAAGTAAAGGCATGGCTTCATTTACAATACCAAGTGTCTTGACAGAATCATGTTTGTTGAACAAGCAACACTGACTTGGTACCTTTACAACACCAAGGCATAAAAGATGATCTATAATCTATCTATCTATCTATCGCTCGTGGCATTCAGTCACAGACCCCGATCCAGCCACGCTTCACACGAAGTGCAAGCGTTCCGGAAGGAAGCCCTCGAAATCCGCCTGCCGGGGTCCTCAAACCCAGGGGATTCCAGACGGCCATCTCGAAAGCTGTTGCGTAAGCGAGCGAGACCTCGCGTGTGCCTGGAGGGCCATCAGTTCCCTCCAACGGCATCCGTATCGGGAAAACCTTGGCTTCGATGCAGGCCAAGTCGAGGGAAAGCAGTTCTTCTCACCCCCTCAGAGCCCAACGCGCGTCTGCTCTCCACACGGCCGCGGGAGGCGTAGCATCCAGGAACGAGCTCCCATCTCACGGACAGAGATCGAGCGAGCTGGATGAAGTATTCCCGCCCCCGCGCCCTCTTTCGAAAGAAGTGCCCCAACTTTAATAGGCACCTGAGATAACCAATCACATTTTGCGGCATGCCGGCTGAAGTAGCCGAAGGACCGCTCGGGACGACAGGCTAGTTTAACAACAAGTTTATTAGAGCAAGACAAACAGAGAATAACTTGTCCGGCTTTTATAGCCGGCAGCTGGTAGCGAGGACCAATCAGATGTATTTATTTTGGCGCCGTGTCAGGCAGGGACCAATCGGCGTCGTCTTCTGTTGACAGCTCCGGCTTCCTCGTGGTGTGGTGTTTTGACAGCCGCGAGCTGTCAGTGGCTGCGCCTGCGCAGTGTGGCGGACGCTTTGACAGCTCAGTCTTCTTCACGGTCCGGAGTTTGACAGCCGCGAGCTGTCAGTGGAGGCGCCTGCGCAGTACGGGGAACTTTGACAGCTGTCAAAGTTCCCGCGTGTATTCCTGTCAGGCGGCTTTCCTATATATATGCTTTGACGATACTTTTGTGCTGTTAACATATACACTCAAGGGAATGTTTACATCATGTTACATCATATATAATACACCCCTTACCCCTCCCCTGGTGCGTTTCTTTCCTCTTGGATGTTTGACCCTGCCCACTGATAGTCCTTTAGGTAGGTGGGTGGTCTTCGATTCCTGGATGATCGGCGAAGGGGTGGTGGATGGTCTGGTTCTGGTTCTTCGTTTTGGTGTTCAACTTCCTGGTTTGGGATAGGCAGCATTTCCGGAGGGGGTTGTAAGTCGGCGTTGGTTGGTTGCTCGGAATTGTGTGGCGGTTGTCTGGGTCTGAGCTGGTCAATATGGCGGCGTATGTTGCCCTGTGCCTGCGTAGCTATGAGGTATGAGATGGGCCCTGTTTGTTTTATTACTGTCCCTTGAACCCACTTGTTTTTATCTGTGTATGATCTTGCCCATATTAATTGACCAGGTTTGAGTGTGCGGCCGGGGTGGGGGTGCTGTTTTTCTTCTGGGTATGTGTCGGGGTGCAGTCTGTCGAGACGTGTTATTAGCCTCCTCCCCCATCTTAATTCCGCCGGTGATTTGCCCGTTGTGGAGCATGGCATTGTGTGTTGTGATAAGAGGAACTGGCTGAGTCGCCTCTGCCAGTTCCCTTTAACGAATTTTTTTAATGCTTCTTTCGTGGATCGTACCATAATTTCAGCCATTCCGTTCGACGACGGGTGGAACGGCGCCGACGTGACCAGCCTAATACAATTCTTCGTAGCGAAGATCTGAAATTCACGAGAGGTGAATTGAGGTCCATTGTCGGAAACTATGGTGTCAGGTAGGCCGTGCGTTGCGAATATTTTTCTTAAGGCTTGAATAGTGGCTGCGGACGTTGTTTTTCTAAGGGGCGTGACTTCCAGCCATTTGGAATAGCTGTCTACTGCTATTAAGAAACTTTGGCCCTGGATAGGTCCTGCAAAATCTATATGTATACGTGACCAAGGGTTCCTTGTAGTCTCCCATTTATGGATCGGTGCCTGGGGGGGTTCGCTCCTGGTCTCCTGACAGGTATAACACCCACCCACATACTTTTCAATTTGTTTATCTATGCCAGGCCACCATACATAACTTCTAGCCATTGCCTTCATTTTTACAATTCCAGGGTGCCCCTCATGTAAAATGTGTAATGTTTGGTCTATGTTTTTCTCTGGTATGATGACCCTATTTCCCCATAGCAGGCATCCTCTATGTGTTGAAATCTCGTTTTTCCTGTTATAATAAGGTTGGAATTGGGGTTGTGGGTTTTGAGCTGGCCACCCTGTTGTGGCCCATTTGAGGACTCTGGCAAGTATTTTATCTTTTGCTGAATTATTAGCTATAATGTTTGCCGTCAAGGGGCATTCTGGAAGCTGAGAGATTGCTAAAATTAGGCTGGCTGGGGCTGGATCTGAGTCCCTGGTTTGTATGGGCAGTCTGCTGAGGCAGTCAGCATGTCCCAATTCCTTACCTGGTTTATGTATTAGTTGATAAGAATAGGCTGCTAAGAACGTTGACCATCTTAAGATTCTCGGGGAGAGAATTTGTGGTGTAATTTTATTCCAAGTAAATATGCCTAGCAGGGGTTTGTGATCTGTAAATATCGTAAATGGTCTTCCATACAGATAATCATGAAATTTTTTGACCCCTGCTACTATCGCTAGGGCTTCCCTGTCAATTTGTGCATAGTTTCTTTCAGCTTTGGTCAGAGTGCGAGAATAGAAGGCTATGGGTCTTTGTGTGCCGTCCTCGAATAGGTGACTTAAGACTGCCCCAATTCCGTAGGGAGAGGCATCGCAAGCGATGCATATTGGGGTGTCTTCTCTGAAAAGGGTGATGGTTGAGCTTTGACAGATGATCTTTTTTAACGATTGGAAACTATTTTCATGTTCCTTGGTCCAGGACCAAGTTGTACCCTTGTCGAGGAGCCTATGGAGAGGCTCTGCAATAGTGGCTTTGTGGGGAATGAAAGCATGGTAAAAGTTTAACAGTCCCAAAAAGGATTGAAGCTCTTGCTTATTCCTAGGGCTGGGTGCGGTTTGAATAGCCCTTAGTTCCTCAGAGGTGGGGTGGATGCCCTGGCTATCGATTTTATACCCTAGGAATTCTGTAGAAGTGACTCCAATGGAGCACTTTTCCCGCTTAAGTTTGAGACCGGCTTCACTGAGCCGGCTCAGCACAGCTGACAGCCTGTCAGCTAAACTAGCTTCATTTTCTCCGGCGATGAGAACATCGTCGAAATAGGGGCAGACCCCGGGTATTCCTTTCAGGGTCTTTTCCATGATACCCTGGAAGATACCCGGGGCTGCAGATATGCCGAACTGAAGCCTCTTAACTTTAAAAGCACCGCGGTGGGTGACAATAGTTTGCGCTTCCGCGGTGTCGTCTGTGACAGGCAGCTGTAAATACGCCTGCGAGAGGTCAAGCTTGGCGAATATGGTGCCAGAGCGGATGGAAGCAAATACGTCCCTTACCGCTGGCACCGGGTAAGCATGGGGGCTGAGGGCTAGGTTGACTGTCGCCTTATAGTCAGCGCATACTCTCACTTCGCCATTAGGTTTGATTGGGGTGACAATAGGGGTCTCCCAGGTTCCCCCATCTGTTGGCTCTAGCACCCCTAGACTCACGAGTCGGTCAAGCTCGTTTTCAATTTTTTCTTTGAGGGCAAAAGGTACCCTCCTAGCTCTTATTTTAATTGGTTGGATTGCTGGATTTAATTGCAGGGAAATGGGGGGACCTGTATATTTCCCTAAAGTGCCCTCGAAAACGTCGGCGTACTTTTCGCAAACGGCTTCCAGGCTGGGTGTTTGAATGGTATTAACCCCTGATAAGGCGATGCCTAGTGGAGTGAACCAGTTAAGCCCTATCAAGTTGGTACGGTTCCCTGGCGTAACTAAAACCTCTAGGGTGCCTTTGAACCCCTTATACTGTACAAGGACCTTGGCTTTCCCTTCCAACGGAATAGGGGTTTTCTGGAAGTCTGCAAGGTGAACCTGAGTTTGTTTCAGGGGAATTTGTCTTCGGCCTTTCTGACAGATCTCCTGATAAGTAGTTAGCGAAATTAAGGAGACCGCTGACCCTGAATCCACCTCCATGTGGCAAGGCACCCCCTGAATTCTGACCCAGACCTTAACCTTGGAACTTATGCAGTTTACCCTATCGATTGTCTCAACCCGGTTGCCTGGTGGGGTTTCCCTGTTGGCCTGGGCAGCTGGCCTACCTGGGGGGTTTGCCTCCACCTCATTGACGTTGTCCCGGCCCTTGCTGCGGCACACCGGCTTGATGTGGCCAGTCTTCCCGCAGTTGTGGCATTTTGCGTTCCTAAAGCGGCAGTTTCCACGGGCATGGTTGCCCCCGCAGCTGGCACAGGCGGCTCGTTGCACGTAACGTGGGGGTGGCGGTGGAGGGTCCCTGGATCCTCGGCGGTCCGACGTTTTTCCCCTCCTCGGCTGTCGGTGCTCCATCCTGCGCTGTAGGGCTTCTCCATCGGTGAAATCTACCGACTCTCCGCTGTCGCTGAAGGTTGCGCTTTCCTGGTAGACGGTCGCCGGGGACTCTGGGGTCGTGTTCGTCGGCTTCTTTTTGTGGCTGTGTTCGTATGCCATGATCTCCCTGGTCAGCTCAGCCAGATTCATGTCGGGTTTGGACGTCAGTTTTTTTTGTAGCTTCTCGTCCCTCAGACCGATCACCACCTGATCTCTGATGCGGTCTTCCAGGTCGGGGAAGCAGCAGTTCCGCGCGGCGTGTCTGACCCCAGCGATGAACTCGTTGGCGGGCTCGTCCTGCCGTTGTTTCTTTTGTGCGAATTGCACCCGCCAGTACAGTTCCGAGCGAGCCGGCATGTAATACTTGTTCAGCTGGTCCACCAGGTCCGCGTAGGAGACTTCCGTGATGGGCACTGGGCTGAACAGCCCGACGGCTGCGTCGTACACCGGGGGCCCGCTGATGTACAGCAGGGCGGCGGCCTTTGCTCGGTCGTCAGTGATCTTACTGACGAGAAGAAATCCTTCAACTTGGCCGAGGTGTGATTGCCATCTCTCGGGATGGCGGGTATCAAACTCCCTCACACGGCCGAAGTTTGCCATGTCGTCCGGTCCTGGGTTGCTCCGATGGAAGTTAAAACTTCCGTGTCAGCTCTTGCCGGGAACTCTCTTCCTCGGCCGTGACTTCAGCTCCGGAGCGATCCCATCCTCGTCGCCAGTGAAGTAGCCGAAGGACCGCTCGGGACGACAGGCTAGTTTAACAACAAGTTTATTAGAGCAAGACAAACAGAGAATAACTTGTCCGGCTTTTATAGCCGGCAGCTGGTAGCGAGGACCAATCAGATGTATTTATTTTGGCGCCGTGTCAGGCAGGGACCAATCGGCGTCGTCTTCTGTTGACAGCTCCGGCTTCCTCGTGGTGTGGTGTTTTGACAGCCGCGAGCTGTCAGTGGCTGCGCCTGCGCAGTGTGGCGGACGCTTTGACAGCTCAGTCTTCTTCACGGTCCGGAGTTTGACAGCCGCGAGCTGTCAGTGGAGGCGCCTGCGCAGTACGGGGAACTTTGACAGCTGTCAAAGTTCCCGCGTGTATTCCTGTCAGGCGGCTTTCCTATATATATGCTTTGACGATACTTTTGTGCTGTTAACATATACACTCAAGGGAATGTTTACATCATGTTACATCATATATAATACACCGGCTCTTTCCTTGCAGCGGCTTGTTGTTGTTGTTGCTGCTGCTGCTGCTGCTGCTGCCCCCGCCGCCGCCGATCCCTATTGAAAAGCAGAGGCCTCGCCTCCTCTTCCAGCCGCTCCGCCTTCCGGCATTTCTCCCCAACCTGGCTAGTTGCCTTACTTGAGCCGTCTCCTTTAAGACCGGGCTTTCTAACCTTATATCCCGCGCCGGAAGCAGAGCGGCGCGTTAATTTCAGCTTCTCGGAGAAAGGGGATCGGCAGCTGTTTCCACCCGCTCTCGTGCAGGGGCGGCTGGAGTTCTGCCTGCGGCGCCCGGCTATGGAGAAAGCTCCGTTGCTGACCTGGCGGGGCTCAGCTTCAGTAAGTGGATCCGCGTCTCTTGAGAACGGCAGGGGGTGTGAAAATGAGGGGGATTCGCTTGGGAAGCGGGGGCGGAGTGGGGGGGGGTCCTTCCCACCTTCCCAGACTCTATGATTCATTTTGCATCATCATCATCATCACCATCACCATCCACCCCCTTCCGTTCGTTTTCTGGGGAAACCGGTTCCTCCGTCTTAATTCGTTCCCCTTTGCGCGCTTCCAAATCCGTCTCGTTTACTCTCCGCCTTTATTTACGGGAGGCTGATAGAAGGGTTTGTTTTGAGACAATTGTAGGATGCCCGGCTCCTTTGTTTGGTAGCCAATGCTGTCTTTCTCTCTCTCTCCCCCCCGCCCCGCGCCCCCCCCCCACTTCTGCGTTGGGAATTCTGCTTCTTTATTTGTTGAACGTTTAATCCGCCTTTTATTCAAGAGCTCCAGGCGGCGTGCGTAGCACGTTTCTTTGATGATTTTAACTCTTGATACAAGCTTGCTTTGGGTTGGGTAATTTGTGAGAAGGGTTGGAACGTTATGGGTAGTATAAAACAAATGTTGCCCCTATAGTTCTTAGAATGCCTGGCTAGCATGTCGATGAATAGGACGTTTGAGTGAGTAAAAGCTTCATGGGGTTTGAAGTAAATAATATGGTAAATGGTGGTAGATTGAGGATGCTAATAGAAAAAATATATATCCTCTTGTCTAGAAAATATCCTTTGGGTAACGAAGTTTAGCGTGCATGCTGACTCTAAACGATGAAAAAACTATGACATTGATGTGTGATCCAGTTTTGTCTATAGAGATCTGGATCAGAAAGCAATTTATAGAAGAACTCTTTTCTTAGCAATGTTGGCAGGATGGTTCTGTATGGGAAATTCAGAACCAGCTAGATCTGGTCTCTTTAACAAGCATTGCAAACTTAGAACAGCCCCCATGCAATATGTAGCATGTTTGGTTCCTTAATTTTATTTAATCTTTTCGAGAATGGAAATGGGACAAAATTTTCTGAACACCTCTAAGATCTTCTGCTGTCTCCCAACTTCTACAGAAAGTTCTGTTTATCCGAAAGTGCATTTCCTGGGGTGCGGATTGCACATATATGTACATAATATGAATCTAATAGCTAGGATTTTATTGAGATGTGGCATAAAACTCAAGGTCCTTTACTTGGCTGCTTATTCAACGGTCTTCATTCTCCTTTTAGTTTTCCCTGACAAAGAATTCATTGTCCAGTCTGTCCTTGTCATACCATTACGTCCTGCAAACTTCCAAGTGTGCCGCCCAGAATAAATTATGTTAAGGAGCCTTGGTGGAGCAGTGGGCTAATGCCTCCTTAAGTAACACCAGCTGCCTGCAATTAGTGCAGGTTCGCATCCCACCAGGCTCAAGGTTGACTCAGCCTTCCATCCTTCCGAGGTAGGTAAAATGAGGACCCAGACTGTTGGGGGCAATAAGCTGACTTTGTAATAATGCCGCTTGGGGGGGGGGTGAAAGCCCTAATAAGCAGGCATATACATAGAATGAAGGCTATTGCTAAGCACATTGATTTGTGCTTTAAATTGTAAGCTGCCCTGAGTCTTCGGAGAAGGGTGGGATATAAATGGGATTAAAATAAAATAAAAATTAAATATTTGTGCAAACTTGGGGTTTAAAAAAAATATCAGCAAAAAACATAGTGACATTCTCAGGCATTTCAACCTAAATACGAGCAAGTACTTCCTTTTAGGCTTCCATTTTATTTGTTTTCTTTATCCTGCCAGGTTTAACTCGAAGAGTTCAGCTAGAGAAGAGCAGATGGTGAGTGTGGCCTCATGTTATCTACTGCTGTCCATTTTGCCCTGCTGTGATGGATGAATGGAAGCCTAACCCACAAGGCAAGCCCTGGAAGAAACGCAGCTGGTACCTGGCCTGGAAGTACAAGTTGACAAATCAGAGGGCGCTCAGGAGACTGTGCCAGGTGAGAAGAGGCCCCCAACGCATCCCCCTTTCTGTTTAGGTAACCTTGGTAATGGAGAGCATTATATCTGGTAAGGTGATTAGCGAAGATCTTTGGTTTTAAATACCTCTGGATTACAGTGTCCAAAGGAACTGTAATCCTTGAAGTGGAATCACGTGGAGGTGATATTCTTTATATAGCCTCAAGAGCATATTTACACAAATGGATGCATTGCTTTGGAAAGACAGGGTGGTGTAGGATTTTGCAAGCTAGCAGATCCTTTTTATAATGCAAATTGTCATTCAGGCAAGAGTGCAGGGCCATGAAAGCTCATGTTACAGTAAGAATTACTCAGCATGGTGCATTAAGACATTTGTATCTTTTAAATGTATCGGACAAGATCATATGATCTCCTAAATTGGGTTTCTTTGGGACACTTACCTACTATTTTTTTTTCTATTTAGTTTATTTTTCAGTCTAAAGGCCAGTTGCATGCACTTTGAATTAAAAAATCAAAAGGGTTTTTTAAACATTTACAAACTGATACCTGTGATAACTATAATACATAAGCTGTGCCCATTTTGGATGGTATGTCCGTGCATGCTTTGAAAACGATTTGGACCTTTTCATACCATACACAAGAACAGAAGTCTGTAGGATGAATTAAATTATCCAGCATTTTTCAGGTTTCCTTGCAAGCCTGAAAACAATGTGTTCCCTTAGTGTTCTTTCGCCACTAATGACAAAGATATCTGAAGAAAATCATATGTTTGCCCATCTCAGACAAGATGACTAGGCAGAGTACAATAAAAATCAAGACTTACATAATAAAATCACTTAGAATACTTAGTAAATATAAATAAGATCACAAGGTTAGAATTGGTATGTTCTACTTGGTTCAGGAGATTTCCAGGCTGATTTTTTTTTAAAAAAAAAACATGTTTTGAGGGCTTTCCAAAGGGCAAAAAGGGTTAGAGCCAACCTCACTTCAGGGGACATTAAGATCGTTTTGTAACATAATAATTTGCATCCCACTTGCTGCAAATCCCATTTTAGCACAATTTCTAAATGCATTGGACTGTAAATTCTCCACCAGCATTTTCAGAACATTGGGGGAAGATGTGCTAGTATTTTAAATCCAGAAAAACTGAGGTTGCTTTAGAGCAGGGGTGTCAAACTGCTGGCCTGCGGGTCGGACGCATCACGTGGAAGCCGTGCCCACCCCATTGCCGGCAATGGGAAAACTGTCCCGTTTGACATGTGTGCCTTAGAGGATATCTCTGCTTCACAGAAGCTTCCTACCTGCATCTAGGCTGAACTTTTTTGTAGATTCATTGAAACCTGCTGTTACTACAATGTATCCAGTTTCTGCTGTCTTTCTGAACAAAGAATTGTCTTTGCCTTCACCTTTGCATGTGATTTATCTCTGTATATTGATACATTTAAAACTTCTGTGCATTGCTTTTTTAACTGTAACTGTTGTAACCAAAGAGTTGAATTGGTCTGTTACAGATTGTAATACACACATTGGGGTGTATTGTAGTATGTATAACCAAGCCAATTATTCAGAAGTGATGGTTAAGTTGTGCTGCATATGAAAGGAGATTGGAAGCCAGGCATAATCTAGCGTGTTGTTTGGTTCTTTTGTTTTTGGCAAAGCAACTTGGTACCCAGGTACATTGGCTGGCAGGGAATAGGATGGGCAAAAGCTTCTGCTGAGGACCCTATTAACACTTGCAGAAACATCCGTGCCTTTGGATATGGACAATAATTAGTTCATTTAAGCAGATTGATCGTTTCCTTTTTGTTAGGATATATTTACATGCATCAAAGCTGCAGTATTGGCTGAGGGAAGAGCAGCAGTTCATAATTTAACCCCTAAGAACAATTAAAAGTCTTCATTAATTGATTTATCCAGTTGAAACCCTAGTGGTGCACTGAGAGAAATCATTGGAGCTATTTCTGATACAAGTTCCTATTATGGCTACTGTCTGGTTTGGTGTTTTGTTTTACTTTTAGTAATGTGCATAAACCACTGAGGACCTTAGTGGGCAGATTAAGGAGGTGGGACTATGGTTTTTCAAGGAAAGGGTAAGGTTTTATAAAGTAAAAAAATTACTTCCTTCCTTCCTTCCTTCCTTCCTTCCTTCCTTCCTTCCTTCCTTCCTAAAATACATTCTAGTGTGCAAATGATCCATATATAGATACTTGGAAATAAATGCACAAATGAACTCGGCAAACGTTCATGGAGAAAATCATGTACAGTAGTAGTTGTGATTGCCATGATCAAACACCATGGTGGATTAGTAGCCATTTTTTGTGTGACGCAAGGTAGGTTGCAGATATGCCAGTTGTTCCATATGAGACAAATGTTCTCACCTGAGGTCCCCAAAAATGAACTGAAGGGAACTGGGGGAAATCTGGGTTTTGTTTACACCCTCACCTATAATGTCACCAAATCACTTTTCCTTATTTAGACTGCTCTGGGCTTCCCAAGTCATTAAACATTATAGGACAACACAAGATAGTAAGTGGCTCTCTCAAACACAGTTCTCAGTTCTGTTTTGGATTTACTACTGATGATTTGTGACTAATAATGGATTTCTTAGACATTTTATCTCTTTACCAAAGGGAAATAAATTCTTACTGCTACATTCTAGAGACTGACAGTGTAGCAGTCAGGAAGGCATGACTAATGTATTGCAATATCTTGTCTGGATCCCCATGTCTTAAAATAGCAAATTTAATACAGAGCTGTCAGTGCTGTGGGAGATCCAGACACCTTAGCTACATGTAGGCAAGACTCTTCAAGCTCAGGTTCCCATAGAAACCTATATGCTCATTGTGCCTTCATCACCAGAGATTTAATCATTATACCACCATACAATATGTTGTAGAAATGCCACATATCCACATAGCACTTGATAGTATTACCATATAATGAGGGGAAGACTGATATTCTTTTTCTGTGGAGATAAATTAAGTAGAGGAGAAGTTGCTTTCTTGGGGGGGGGGAATCTTGTGTCCAAGTAGGAAATTAGGAAAATTTGAGCATCTATAAGCATATGAATTGTAGGACATAAAATTAAATGATTTTAGAACATCTTGTTTGGGAAAACATTGTAATAGAATGAAGAAAAATTCATATTTTTTCAACATAATGTCCAAACGCTTTACTTCTTAATTTTGAAGCACATTTTATTTATCAATTCTATTTGAGCTTATATTTTTTTAATTTTTATTGAAGTCTTCTTATTTTTAACTTTAAAACAGAAAGCATTCCCATGAATATCTGATCCATTCGGCTAGCTTATTTCAACTTTATACAAAAGCTTTTTCATCAAAAAAATAAGCACAGTAAAAATAAAAGTTACTGTCCCCTTTGTCCATTTTTAAAAAACTTTTCAAATCATTTGTTGGTTACATTTTGTGCCAAAATTTTCTGAATCTTTGAATCTTAAACTCTTTATTTTATTAATACAGAAAAAAAACTTACACTAATTAAGGGGGCAGGGTTGCTGCAAAGGAAAAAAAAATCTACCTCTATAGTAATTATATTCAAAAGTGGCTAAGAAATTAGGATGGCTGGATTTAATGTCCATAGAGGCTACACTGCAGTTGTGAGTGAAGATGGAATACTGCAATTCTTAGCTGCTTGACTCAGGAACTAATTGCAAAAACTTTTGTTCATGCAGTTCACTCCCGAGGAGCAGCTGTCTGCAAAACAGATGGGCTTATCTCACAATCTCTTCTTGATCTGAAGAGATTTCACTGGCCAGTGTCTGCCTTCTGGCTGGATTCTCACCTTCAGTGTTGTCCCCGTTCCTTTGGAGATGACCAAGCTGCCTTTAATCCCCATCAGATATCGCTGTTGGAAATACACTGAACGTCTCTAAATCTTTCTGATTTCCAGCTATAATGTATTTTAGATGTGATGTGAATCCTGATCCATAGATAAAGATTAGTGATTTGGTCCTAAGATGATTGATGTGATCTCCGTGGATACAGACAGAAAGACAGAGAAGTTGAAAAACATGCATTACATAGCATCCATAAAAATCTGTTCGTACCTGCACTAGATATACCTGGGGAAATAAAAACTTCTAATTGCCATAGTGATGGAACAGAATTTGGTTGCAATTATAAAAACTTTCTAATGCTGGTCATTTGGTAGGTAGTACACAGTTGTGGTGCTAGAGCATAAAATGATGTTTCAAAGAATTGTTTTATGTTCTTCAAGATATTTTTCTTCTACACCAGGGCTTTTCAACTTTTTTAGCCATTGTACCACTTTTAGGATATGGCAACATCTGAGTACCACCAGTTGCCTAGCAAGGTGTCAAAAACCTGATGACCAAAAAAAAAAAGGAAAAAAGTGATGAAGTACAGTTAGTCCTCGACTTACAACAGTTCTCTTAGTGACTGTTCGAAGTTACAAGGGCCCCCCAAGCCACAGCTGAGCAAGACGCCTGCCTGCCCGCCCAGCGGTGTTCTTCCTCCTGTCTGAGGTTTTCATTGTTGTGAGCATTTCTGTTGAGGATTGGCAGTGGGGGTGGGGGAGTGGGGTGTTTGGTTTTTATTCCCCCTGTCTGCTGGGTGGTTGCAGCAGGTTTTGGTCACTTCACATGACCCTGGGACACTGTGACCGTCATAAATATGAATCAGTTGCCAAGCATCTGAATGTAAGTCACAAGACCCTGGAGATGCTGCAACATTCCAGCTGATCGGCGCTTCTGTGCTCAGAAGCACCAGGATCAGCACCGAGCTCCAGATGGAGCCCGGCGCTGATCCTGTTGCTTCCACTGAGCCCTGACAGCCCCGAAGAAGCACTGATCCTGGCGCTTGCCCTGAGCCCTGACAGCCCTGCAGCTCCAGCCATCTCTTGCTCAGGCTTGTGTGGTGCTGCCACCGTTTCAGCTCATTCCCCTCCCCCGCTACCACTTTTCTAAGATGGTCGCGTACCACCTGCCAGGTGCCAATGTACCACAGGTGGTACCTGTACCACTGGTTGAAAAGCCCTGTTCTACACTTGTCATCCAGGTAGCCACACATTACATTTTCAAGATTTAAAATTGATCCATAATCCATAATGCTCTACTTTTAGGACTGTTCTTAAAAGAGAGCAAACAAGATGATAGATTGAATAATAAGAGGCGTTCTGATTTTATAGCTATAATTCAGTGAGCTTTATTTGGCAGTTTTCTCTGAGATAGAAAATAGCATAAATCATACTCATTTTGTGCAGACAGCTCTCTTCTCAGAGACTGTCCCTTCGTATTACACAGCCTTTTGTTTCATGGATAATATAATGTGCGTGCTCCACTAAGAAAATCTTGCTGCAGTTTGCACCAATGCTGTGACTCCATATTCCTATCAAGTAGCTTGTTTTCACTGCCCTAAAATCTGTTCACAGTTTGTCAGGGAAGGCAGCCTTTGTGAACCTGTTGTTGTATAAATTCTTTTAGGGTCATCTAAAATAATGGTGGTGAGAGGTCAGTGTTATATTTTAAATGTTATGTTGTAAGGTTGACATTAAACGAATGCTACAGATGAATGCATGACATGATGTGCTATTGTCACAACTATTATTAAGGTACATGAATGCGGTTCACTTAAAGAAGTGTATGCCATTTATTTCTATTAATAAATGATGGAAAACATTCCATATTTATGTCATATGACACTTAATCCAAAAATTGATTTCCATCTCCAAAAGTCAGCAGTTTGGTTTTAAGGAATGAACAGCTGGCTACTTACTATAGAAACCTGGATATATTGCTAAGCACATTGGTTTGTGCTTAAATTGTAAGCCACCCTGAGTCTTCGGAGAAGGGCGGGATATAAATGGGATTAAAATAAAAAAAATAATAATCTGCAGGAAACTCAGTATTTTCCATTATTTCATCCTTATACATGATAAAGGAAGTACATGCTGCACAATGAACGAAAAGCCCACCAGTACACAAAATGAGACAAAATAATTTAGAGGAAAATAGGGGTAAATGGAAGCAGGAACTAAATTTCATCCCTAAATAACAATGGGAATGTTCAACAAAGAAGTTCTTGTCATTCACTTTTCCAGTCCTTCCTGTTAAGCCTAGCATAAAAATCTGTGTTTTCATCACGAAGGCGTTTTAAGCATCAGGTTTTCCAAATCTATTTTTTTTCTAATCTAACAAAGGAGGCTTTTGCATTACAGATGGGAGCAGTCCTTTTCTTGCTGGTAACTGTTATTGTGAACATAAAGTTGATCTTGGACACTAGAAGAGCAGCCAGTGAAGAAGAAGAATCAGCTCAGGATTATGGTGAGCCGGAAATGTGATTAGATGGTGGCATTAGAATGTACTGTGTGATTGGTAGTCACATTCTGGGAGAAATGGAATGTTCTAGGAAATTTATTTATTTTATTTATTTATTTGTTTGTTTTTATATACCGCCCTTCTCCCGAGGGACTCGGGGCGGTGTACAGAGCAAGGTAGGTATACAGTTAAACAGTAGTAAAAATAAATGAAACCCCAAGCGCTATCAGGCCAGGCCAGACTGCTGGAACAGGTAGGTTTTTAAGTCGCGCCGGAAGGTGCGAAGGTCGGGGGCCATCCTGATTTCGGTAGGCAAGCAGTTCCAGAGGGTTGGTGCACCCACTGAGAATGCCCTCCCCCTGGGGGCCACCAGTCGGCATTCTCTGACCGGTGGCACCCTGAGGAGGCCCTCTCTGTGGGAGCGCACAGGACGTAGGGGTGTTGACGCTGGCAGTAGGTGCTCCCGCAGGTAATCCGGACCCATGCCATGTAGACTGTTATGTGATTGGAGAATGAATTTTCCATGCAACATTACCTAACTCCTGACTAGAGAATCCCTTCCCATATTTCTAGTTAAAGGAGCATTAAACATGCTCTAAATTTTTGATAGTGTTGCTTGCAAAATAGTTTTTGATAGTTCAGAGAGAGAAAGACACTGTTTCTTAAATATATGAAACTGGACTAGTAATACCTTCCAGACCTTAAACATTTCCAGGTAAAATTAAGCAAGTAGGCCATGGTTTATATTCTAGATTTTGTAAAAAAAAAAAAGGAGAATATTGATTTAAGTGTCAAAGGGAAGAAGAACCGGAAGATTGGATATCTTGTATTTACAAATGAAAACTGAGTAATCAAAACTAGTTTAACCAGGTAACCATTAAACTAGAATTTTAAAATCAAATAACACTCAGTTGAAGCCTTTAATCTTATCCTGCAGGCTGTTAAAAGCTAAGTGGAAGGAAAATGTTAGTTTGCTTTTTATATAGACAACATTTAATTTAATTTAATTTATTAATATTTCTATACCGCCCTTCTCCCGAAGGACTCAGGGCGGTGATGTCCTTTGGGAGATAATTCTGCATGCTCCCACATCAAATGTTCTATCTGTGCTTTCATGAATAAACCTTACCAAACCTGTTGGTATACAGCTAGTCCTCGTTGGGTGACCATATTTGGGGCTGGCAACTTGGTCGTTAAGAAAAGCAGTCACTAAGTGATACGCCAACTATGCTTACAATCTTATTTCAGCTTTCCTTTCTTTTAAAAACCTGAGAAGGTTGTAAATGTGAGAAAGGGTCACAAAGTTATTTTTTTTCATTACTGTCATAATAGTGAATGATCGCTGTCAGAGGTCGTTGCTAAATGAGGATGTATGCGCTATACCAAGGGTCCTCAACCTTGGCAACTTTTAAGACTTGTGGACTTCAACTCCCAGAATTCCTCAGCCAGCTTGAAGTCCACAAGTCTTAAAGTTGCCAGGGTTGAGGGCCCCTGTGCTATACAGAAGCCCTTTCAGAATGTTCATAATTTATGGGGAGATTGCCACAGGATAACAGCATTAAATGTATGGCCATAAGAATCTCTCTCATTTCCCAGATGAAGGTTTGCAGAAGCTAGAGATTCCTCGGCGGCCTGTGAGCAGCAGAAAAGTTCTGGACATTGAGGTCTATTCCAGTCGCTCCAAGGTTTATGTGGCAGTTGATGGGACCACGGTGAGAATCTGCATTGCAGCTGTAAGATGCAACAATCAGGGCAATAATACATTCTCACATAGTTTACTATGAAGCAGAGCACAGCGCTTCTTGAACTGGAGTCTCTTCCTGCATTATTTGACCGTGGGTGTGGATGTAGGTGTATTCAGACTTCAGTTTTACTGCATCCTGTTAAGCCAGCAAGCATATTTAGAACTGTAACTTTAAAATATGAGTATGCAATGCTCATTTTGTGTCTTTGGATGGCCTTTTATTTTTTAATAAAATTTCTAGGTGAATGCATTCGTGATGGAAGAACAATACTATTTTTTTTAAAAAAAGAAAGCAGTCTGTTCATTAATAGAAAAGTGAGTGCATTTTGTGTGCTATTTGCAATTTACAAGAGTAGTGGTTTTTTAAGGAATCCAGGAAAGTTATGCTGTGTTTTCCCTGCATCCCCACACATATGCATCCCCACACATATGCATATTGTGAAACAATTTCATGAGCTGCTTTCACCTTATAATACCTTCATATCTCATCTTCCAAGTTCTTAGTATAAAAGCTGACTATAACTCTTTCCAACATGCTGGATAATGTTCTGAGTAAAGAGCATAACTAAGTTGCAAAAGGTAGTTCAGAGGGATTCTGGGTTACAAACATCACTGAAGAAAATTTCTGGAAGAAAATGATGTTCAAGAAACAAGGGAGGACTGACAAGGATAACAAGTGTGAAAAGGATAGTTTGATAACAATTGCTTTTGTTACTGTGCAGGTTTTAGAAGATGAAGCCCGGGAACAAGGCAGAGGCATCCATGTCATTGTGTTAAATCAGGCTACAGTAAGTGATGAACATAATGTGACCTAAATGAGGCCAGTGTGCTCCTTTTTCCTGACAAAAAGCCAAAGGCAGTGTGGAGTTTCTTAACATTTCCAAAAAACTAATCTTCAGTCATCACTGAAGTCCAAAAAAGCTGTATTTTGGAATAGATTTTTTTCCTCAGAGTTCTTGATTTTTGGTCAGAGTTGCAGAAAAGTCTTTTAAACTCCACTGAAGGTTTTGGCAAGTTTCTAGACCTCTAGAACTATGCCAGGCCTGTGCTCCCCCAAACTAATGCTAAGTGTAAAAGGAACTCTTGGTAATAAAGGCAATCCTTGACTTAAGCCCAGTTGCTTAGAAACCATTTGAAGTTATGATGGACCCTCCCCCCCAAAATAAAGGGGGACTTATGAACTGGATTCTGCCTCCCTGCCATCATGTGACCACGATTTAGGATGTTGGTTCATTTAACAACCAATGCAAAAAAGGTTGTGAAATCAGGTGCGACCCACTTAATTACTGGTGTAACATAAAACCATAATTGCAGGCTCAATTATGGTCGTAAGTCAAGGACTACTTGTATGCTATCCTTCAAGCAACTCAGTGAGCTTACCATGGGTGACTCCACACCCCAACTGGCTATAATAAAAAGGTGCTTCACCATTCTGTATTCCCAGTAAGCTCCTTTACCGGGGGAGGAATTTCTAAATGCCAGCTTCCTCCCCTCTTTCTGCATAAGCCCGTAAGATACGTGGCTGGGAAGACCTGCTTTTATACCCAGTGGACCTTCCCTGGCATTGAGCTCTCCACAGCTGCCTGAATGTGACAGATGTTCTGTTTTCTTTAAGAAAATGAATTGAGATAATACATACTGAGATACAGTGTTGTAATGGGGAGGAGAGGGCAGAGATATTTCCTTCATTGGATTAATTTGGAAAAAAGTGCCAGATGTTTTTAAAATATTTCCTCTGTTGGGGACATAAGAATTATTATAAAGAGTTGGAAGGGGCCATAAGGATCATCTAGTCAGAATATTTGCAGTTAGCAGGAAAGCCAATTAAACCATCCATGACAGGTGACTACTCAGTCTCTTCTTAAAAATCTCCATCAATAGAAAGTCCCCAACCTCTGTAGGTAGACCATTACATTGTTGTACAAATCAGGAAGTTTGTCCTTATATTTAAACAAAATCTGGGATGTATCCTTCCCAGTAGCTGACCTGCTGTACATCAGTGTCTCAACTGAAATTCCCAAAAAAAAAAAGAGTTGTGATCCCAATATATTTGGAAGGTCACAATTTGAGAAGATGCGATCTAACACAATTATGGTTGTTTTGTAGGGCCATGTGATGGCAAAGCGGGTTTTTGACACCTATTCTCCCCATGAAGATGAGGCCATGGTCCTCTTCCTCAACATGGTAGCCAAGGGTCGCATCCTTATCTTCACAATTAAGGTAAGTTGAAATTGGTGTTTTTTATGTATTTACTCTTAAAAGGGACGTGGTGGGTCAGTGGGTTAGGATGCTGAGCTTGTCAATCAGAAGGTCAGCAGTTTAGCGGGTCAAATCCTGAGTGCCGCGTAACAGAGTGAGCGCCTGTTACTCATCCCAGCTTCTGCCAACCTAGCAGTTCGAAAGCACATAAAAATACAAGTAGAAAAATAGGGACCACTACGGTGGGAAGGTAACAGCGTTCCATGCTCCTTTGGCATCCAGGCATGCCGGCTACATGACCACGGAGACGTCCTTGGACAAGCTCTGGCTCTTTGGCTTTGAAACAGAGATGAGCACCGGCCCCTAGAGTTGGAAACGACTAGCACACATGTGTGGGGGAACCTTTACCTTTTACTCTTAAATTATGACACACTAGAAAAGTAACAAAAAACAAAAAAACCAAGTTTTACTATGACATCTTAATACAGGCTATTTATTTATTTATTTTGCAAAAAATAAAAAAAAATGAAGCTTTAGCTTAAAAGAATTGAACAGCATCCAAAGATTCTTTATGCTCAAAGGATATATAAATCACATGTCTGGATTAATATTATGGGATTTCTTCCTTTTCAGGATGAGGGCTCCTTCCACCTTAAAGACACAGCCAAGAGTCTTCTGAAGAGTTTAGGGAGCCAGATTGCAGCTTCTCTCAGCTGGAGGGACATGTGGACATTTGTGGGGAAGAAAGGAGGTCAGGATCAAGCTTGTGCAGAAATCTCCCGGGGAGAAAGGGATGCAGGAGAGGGCTCCTGGTGGGTTGTAACTTTTTCAATGAGAAGAATAATGTTAATCAGGCAAACGTTTGGCTCTGCTCTAGATTCTTGCTTTTCATATATTTATGATATTGGAACTTCTCAGACCCACTAAATTGGAGCATGAGAAGCTGAGGACTTTTTCTGTTAATAATATGGGGGAGTTGGGCATAGGCAACTGCAATTTTTCATACCTAAACCAATTTTCCCTCTTCTACAACAGTTGAGGGTGTCTCTATCACCTCCTATAGAGGGATATTTTATTAATCTTTCTTTTGCACTATAAAAAAATATATTCAAATGAGCCTAGTGAAAAAGTAAGATTACTGTCTAATGGCTACATCAGGGATCTAACATGTAGTGAGTGGTTATTGGCTGCCTATTGACCATCATGTGTTGTGTTCTCTGTAGGTGAAGTCTATGGTGAGAAACATGCCAAGTCCCCTCTGCTTTCCTCCTGGGGAGAGCCAGTCTTGTTAAAAACTGAAGTCCAATTAACCTCTGTGGAAGGTAAGATTTTCATTCCCAAGAAGGAGTAGTAGAGACAAGGCTGGATAATCCAGCAAATCCTAAACAGCTTTAGGAAACCAGGAACCTGTTTGAGGTAAAGAACTGAAGAAGAAGACTAGTGAAATTTCTGCTGAATAATAATTGTGTGTGTGTGTGTGTGTGTGTGTGTGTGGTAAAGGTAAAGGTTCCCCCGTTTCCAACTCTAGGGGCCGGTGCTCATCTCCGTTTCAAAGCCGAAGAGCCAGCGCTATTTTTCTACTTGCATTTTTACGTGCTTTCGAACTGCTAGGTTGGCAGAAGCTGGGACAAGTAACAGGCGCTCACTCTGTTACGCGGCACTCGGGATTCGACCCGCCAAACTGCCGATCTTCTGATTGACAAGCTATGATCTGACTTAGTGACAGATGTTCTCATCCCAACTGTGGTTCTAAGTCAAGTACTATATGTATGTTATTTTAGCTTTTCTGATTTTCTACCGAAACCCAAAATAATAGGCTGGACTAGAGATAGGTTCAGAAATTGGCAGTTGCTATTACACTGACTTACGGTGCTGTTCTCTTTGGTTTCTCCTGAAACAAGCCAATGAAATTAAAAGCTACCTTGAAGACAAGATCTTTTTTATTATTATTACATATTCAGAAGAGAGGTAGTTTAAAAAAAGAAAGCTCATTTTCTGTTTGGCAGCCAGGCATTGTTTGCCACACAGATGTTTTGAATTTTCGTTCATAATTTTGATCATTATTGATGGCTTGTTGCTTATGGGCTTCGGAGATTGAAACATCCTAAGAATGTTCTGAGTTGACTGTAGCAGAACGTAAATAGATAAAAGACTTATCTGTTTCAAAGCTCTTGTATATGTCAAGCTAATCATATGCGTACATATGACGTATTCCACAGATGCAGAATGCCATTGGCCAGATACTGAGTTGAATCGGCGGCGGAAGCGTTTTTGCAGCAAAGTCGAAGGTTATGGAAGTGTGTGCAGCTGTAAAGATCCTACACCTATAGAGTTCAATCCTGATCCAGTAAGTACAATAATTCTCCTTCACCAACTCTAGAAACAAAATTTCTAATTACATAGATTTAACTGACCCATCAAATGATTAATATGAGATAGATAGATAGATAGATAGATAGATAGATAGATAGATAGATAGATAGATAGGAAGGAAGGAAGGAAGGAAGGAAGGAAGGAAGGATGTTCAATCTGGCGATAAAGTTTACCAGACTATGTAGCTGGGAGCTATAGTTTTTTAAAAAGTTCTTTTATGTTCATCTGATTTTTATATTTGTCCTTCATATCTTTTTTGTCTTTTACTTTATTTCCAATCTCTTCCTTTTTTTGCCAACTGTCTACTTCCCTAAATTTGAGAAACATGAGACAAATATAAATACTGCTGATAATCTTTTCTGAATTCTGCAACATATAAGTAGTACACTTTAAAACCTACTTACACAATCCTAATTCTGGAAGTGGTCAGAGAATATTGGTTTCAGTTCATAATCTAAGTCTGAGACTACAGGCAAAGAAAAATTGCTTATATGAGACTTAGCTGTTCCCAGCTTTCCCCTTAAATCAGTGTTTCTCAATCTTGGTAACTTGAAGATGCATGGACCTTAGTTGCCTGATTTCCCCAGCTGTCAATTCTGAGAGTTGAAGACCACATATCCTCAGGAAACACTGCCATAAATGTTCAGGTGTAAGAAGAGAAAAATAAAAGGCACGCTGGGGGGAAAAGAGGCGTTGGCTATCTTAAATTTCTGTTTCTGGTGTTCCTGTTTTTAGCTCAAGGACAACACAGTTTTTGATGTACCTGTTGCTGTCATTGCAGGGAATAGACCCAACTACCTGTACAGGTGAGAGACAGTTAGTAGGGACAAAGTGATTGCTATGCAACGTCAAATAGAGAATTCATATATTTCTTGCTTGCCTAGTTTCTATTGGAAAATAATTTCCAGTTCCCAAATGGTGTGGTCAAGCTTTCTTGATTTTGTCCCTCTGAACAAAGAAAGTCTTCTAACCAGCAAGGAAGGGGAAAGGAAAGCACACAGTTGTCATACACAGAGTCAACTGTAAGATTTCACCTACAATAAAGTAAAAATGTAAATCTGAGATCCTGCAAATCTCATCCTTTGCTTATTTGTAAACAAAATTCATGTTCTAGGTAGTCAATTCTGATTGGCATAGAATACACAATTTGGGATTAAAGTGAACAAATGTTAGTCAAGTTTATATCATTAATATTAGATTAGATTCAAGCTCCTATCTGAAAAGTGGGACATATATTCTATTAATACATTAAAAGGCTTTCTGGGAATCACAGTGTATATGTTAACCCTTCTCTTTTTAGGATGCTACGATCTCTGCTGTCAGCACAAGGGGTCAATCCTCAAATGATAACAGTTTTTATTGATGGATATTACGAGGTAAGTCATCAGGAGGGTGGATCTGCTACTTTGGAGGTGTTATGGACTGAGGATGGCTTCATACTTCTACACTCTAACTATCCCCAAGTATAGGAGAGTCTTCTCTCTAGCCCGTTTCAATGTCTTGCCCTCAGCAGTACTCGAGGGGCGATTTAAGAGGCTCCCGATTAGCGAGCGATTATGCCCCTGTGATAGGGCTGAGGTTGAAACTGTTATACTGCCCTATGTATAACACAGGCAGAACTAAATTACTGTCTCTCCTTAAAATAGACCCTTCTGGTCCCAATGCTAGTAATTTGGTCTTATATTGTTTAGGGGATGGCTCCTCAGGTCTCTAAATTTTTTTAAGAGTTGTAACTATTAGAGGAGAATGTTGTAATTTCCCTCAGCCAAGGCTTCTGGTGTCCAATTGTCTATGATTTTACTTTCTCCATGTTTTTCTCTTGTTGTACTTGTACTTTGGTCTGTGACCACAAACAAATAATAATAATAATAATACTTTGGAGGTGTGCAACTGTAGGGGGTTCAGGTACAGCACTTGGCCTTTGGGTGATATTCTGAAAACCAAACAGTTAGTGAGTCCTAGACAAATCTTAATTTTCAAATTTAATTCAAATTAAAATTGCTCCCCTACTATATTCTCTTTTATCAAAGAATACACTTCACTGAGAACTTTTGAAAAGGCTCTCAAGATAAACGCAGAGCCTGCAGAGGACCAGAGGGTATACATTCTGCCTTTCGTCACTAATCACCTTTCACCTCGTTAGCACTGTGTGAAATGGGAACCTTAAGAGAGCCATCTTTATCTGAGCCTTGCAAATATATTTTGCCTAAAAACACCAAGGAGATTTTGTTTGATCCGTGCCTTATATGATTAATACTACTTCTTTCCTTTGTGTTTTGTCATGAAATGTGTTCTGGGGGCAGTAATAATACCTACGACCACAATTGAGCCCAAAATTTCTGTTGTTAACTGAGATGTTTGTTAAGCGAGTTTTCCCCATTTTGCAACCTTTTTTGCCATAGTTGTTAAGTGAATCACTGCAGTTGATAAGTTAGTAACGTGGTTGCTAAGTGAAATTGGCTTCCCCCATTGACTTTGCTTGTCAGAAGGTTGCAAAAGGCGATCACATGACCTTGGGACACGGCAACTGTCATAAGTATGAACCAGTTGTCAGGCATCGGAATTTTGATCATGTGATCATGGGGATGCTTCAAAGGTCGTAACTGTGAAAACAGAAGTCACTTTTTTCAGTGCCATTGTAGACTTTGAACAGTCACTAAATGAACCATTGTAAGTCGAGGACTACCTGTATTTACTAACTGATATGCTTCAACTCAGACTTAGGTTTGATGGTCCATAAAGTAAAGCTGTTTTTATTCCTGAAAAGAAATACCTCTATTCACATGGTAAAACAGCTTTACTTTATGGACCATCAAACCTAAGTCTGAGTTGAAGCATATTTAGTGACTGTTCAAAGTCTACAATGGCACTGAAAAAAGTGACTTCTGTTTTCACAGTTACGACCTTTGAAGCATCCCCATGATCACATGATCAAAATTTTGAAAGCCTGAGGACTATAGTGGGCAGAACACTGATACAAAATTAAGAACTGTGTACAGCTTTCACTGCAAGTTGCATGTATTTCCTGCCTCAAAATAGTGATAAATTATTATTAAGCATTAATGGTTACAGAACACTGAGGACTATAATGAAAAAACTAGAGGCCACAGGTTGTTTACCCGTGTTCTAGAAATTATCTTGCCCAATCCCAGAAACATCTAAAGTGGGAAGAATTCATATCAAGATGATAATGAGCACAATTCAGAAAACCTTCTGTACCTCACAAATTTCCTTTCATTTCCAGGAGCCAATGGATGTGGTTGAATTATTTGGCCTGAAGGGAATCCAGCACACCCCCATCAGCATTAAAAATGCAAGAGTCTCACAAGTGAGTGGCTCATTTTGTTGCCTTGACTGCTGCTTCAGTTAAATCAGGGGTGTCAAACTGCCGGCCCGCAGGCCAGATGCATCATGCTGAGACTGCGCCCACCACATTGCCGGCAATGGCAAAAAAGTCATGATACGTCAACACACCATGTGACGTTGCAAGTTTGACACCCCTGCATTAAACCATGACCTCCACTAGAAATCCTATTCTGTATATGTTATCCTCCAGACTGATTTGTGGTGGATGAGCTCAAGCACAAGCCTTGGCTCTCCATTCGGATTCTGGGCTTGAATTTGTCAGCCTTATATGATTAAAAATGCGAGGTATGTATCATTCTGCTTTGAGGCACCAATGAAGCCTAGAGATAAAGATGGTTGGTCTGAATGTTCTGAAAAGTAGCTTTTCAGGAATGATTCTATTAGTATTAACATATTGATAAGAATGAACAGACTTTGAGAAACATCCTGATTCTTACTCCTTCTTTTGTCCCCATACAGCACTACAAGGCCAGTTTGACTGCCACATTCAACTTACACCCGGTAGGTTGAGTTAGCTTTTCTTTCTTTGCCAGTGTAGAGAGATCTCTTGATTTGGGAAAATTCTGCTTTGGAATGTGCTCTTCTATATAATTACTGAGAGCTACATAACATTAATTGAAGGGGTTATAATAATAAGTGCCTATTGAAAACCTTGAAGTTGCAGAAGTTCTTTTTCTTAAACATAACCGATGATGGCACATACGCATAATGCCATGCTTTTTTGAAATAAGGTTTTTGATTATTTAGGTGCTGCCAAAAAAGAAATGTCCTTATATTCATGGCTGGATTGTCAGCTTCCCAGAAATTTTTCCATTAAGTGAGAATGTGTATATAGTTTTGAAACACTGTAGGTTTCCTTCTATTTTGATTGTTTTATAGGATGCAAAGTTTGCTGTGGTATTGGAAGAAGACTTGGACATTTCCATTGATTTCTTCAGGTATTAATTGAATTCACTTTCTACCTTGGTCCTATTTTGTTTTGCCAGCAAAGAATAATAGGTGGGTTCTTCTGTCAGCATGGCTGGCTAGTTTTAGGTCAGGCATGTCAAACTCGCAACGTCACGTGACGTCACATGACGTATCGGAGTTTTTTCCCCATTGCCGGCAATGGGGTGGGCGCGGTTTCGTTGTGATGCATCCGGCCCATGGGCCGGCAGTTTGACACCCCTGTTTTAGATGAATGTATTGCCGTTGACAATGAAAATAATAATAATAATAATAATAATAATAATAATAATAATAATAATAATAATAATAAGAAGAAGAAGAAGAAGAAGAAGAAGAAGAAGAAGAAGAAGAAGAAGAAGTAGAAGTTGGAAGGGACCTTGGAGGACATCTAGTCCAACCCCCTGCTCAGGCAGGAAACCCTATACCATTTCAGACAAATGGCTGGCCAGTCTTCTTAAAAACTTCCAGTGTTGGAGCATTCACCACTTCTGCAGGCAGGTTGTTCCACTGGTTAGTTGTTCTAACTGTCAGGAAGTTTCTCCTTAGTTCTAGGTTGCTTCTCTCCTTGACTAGTTTCCATCCGTTGCTTCTTGTCCTGCTTTCAGGTGCTTTGGAGAATAGCTTGACTCCCTCTTCTTTGTGGCAGCCCCTGAGATATTGGAACACTGCTATCATGTCACCCCTCACCCTTCTCTTCATTAAACTACACATACCCAATTCCAGCAACCGTTCCCTATATGTTTTAGCCTCCAGTCCCCCAATCATCTCCATTGCAAGGGAAATACTGTAGGATAATAGTTCCTCCATCAAGCCCATCAGAAGAAATTTTGAAGGTCAGGAAAGATAACTTGGGTCACAATATGCAAGCTGACAAAGAAAAAGTCTTTAAACTGAGAAGTATGGATTAGCATTTGAACACAAAATGAGTCTGTAGATCTTAAGCAAAATGTCTGCATACATTTGAGGCTTGTTCAGCATCCCATTTTCCAATTCTTATACCCAACGTGAGGGCATATGTAGCGCATATAACTCATTCATGTCATTAGTTTAGCTAGCGCTTCATTGACTTTGTTCCAAGCAGTCTCATTTTCAAAAGAATGCCTCAATCTTAAGCAATTCACAGCATTGCTCTCATAAATCAAATCAGTGTTGGCTTATTCTTTGACATTCTTCTCCATTTTCTTAGCTTTCTAAGCCAGTCTGTCTATTTGCTGGAAGAAGATGACAGCTTGTATTGCATCTCTGCATGGAATGACCAGGTGAGTTATTTCTTACCCTGAACTCTTATCACGTTTTACCCTGTTGCCCTAAACTTGGATGAAGGATTGTGTGATGAGTTTCCTGCCGGTGAAGATTTACTAAATCTTTTTCTTTGGGCCATTAGGGGTATGAACATACCGCTGAAGACCCTTCACTTCTGTATCGTGTAGAGACCATGCCAGGGCTGGGCTGGGTGTTAAGAAAGACTCTGTATAAGGATGAATTGGAGCCCAAATGGCCAACACCAGAAAAGGTCAGTCTGATTTTTCAGGTTGTTTTTCTTTACCAATTAAGACTCACTCTCTCTCTCTCTCTCTCTCTCTCTCTCTCTCTCTCTCTCTCTCTCTCTCTGTGTGTGTGTGTGTGTGTGTGTGTGTGTTTAGGTTGATGGGCAGTTTTGCCTTACTACCATCTGGTATTCATAATGAGTTAATGGTAGCTTTTCTTGCATCATTAGGATTATGAGGCCATCTAGCATACTCTTTCTTAACCATTACAATTTCCAAATAAGTAAACTCAGTATTATTGCTAAAGACCATGCTGGCTGAGAAATTCTAGAAGATTACATCCATGTACTGTATCTAAAGTTCAACCCAGGTTCAGGAAGCCTGCTCCAACACTGTAGTCGAAAAGCTTCCACAATTAGGAAAAGTTATCTTTGGAGAGGCTTTAATTTTTTTATGCTTATACACATAAATGTAGCTTTAAGGTTTAAGCAGTTGTGATTCATCCCCCAAATCATCTAGAATTGAACAAAAAAGAGCCAGGAGGAAAAGTTTCAGAAGTTGGTACATCAAGCTTTCAGTAGAACAGAATAAAATATTATATTAAAATAACTGACTTCATGATAGCTATTAAAAAGACCTGCTGCTTTAATAATAATAGTGAGCTAATGTACCAGCGTCTTCTAATCTGATGTCTTCCAAATACTTTGAATTCCATTTCTAATTTTTTCCAACCACTAAGCTCAGAGGAACAGGTCTGGAGGAGCTGGGTTGAGAAAGGCAAATTTAGTTTCTTCCTAAAGAAACTCTTCATAAAGGCAAGCATTGGCAAACTGTTGCTGTGTCCCTCTCTACCAGTCTGCTTAGAAGTCATTTTATTGATTGGACTTGGCAAAGCAATTGAGAATGCTTAATACAGGTCTAACAATTAACACAATTAAATAATATTTGGCCATGTATGTGTGTGTATTTTCTAATGACTTCACACCATCCTCAGCTATTCGTGCAATTTAAATATCATGTGAGCACGCAGGTGTTTTAAAAAAATGTGGGATGTAAAAGAACAACGAAAGCATTAGAAGAGCATTAGAAATGCATTTTTAAAGCATTTAGGTTTTACTTAAGTAATAAGCTCAGCAACTTGCCATTTTTATAACACTCAGACTATTTTTTTAAAAAAAATCAAGGACCATTATGTGACTAGCAGGTACATAACTAATGCTATATAATTGCATTTGTCAGGGCTTCTAAAAAGGCCTGACTTCTAATGCCAAAGAAAATAACTGAAATCAAACACAACAAAAAGTATTCCCATTTTGTCCAGATTTTATGCTTGTCTATAAAGTATGCATTGGAACAGAAATCTCTGCCAGGATACATTCCATTTTCAAAATTGAGAAATAATAAGAGCCTGCATCTGAAACTTGGGCTGAATTAACTTTTGCTTCAAACCTCAAGAGGGTTTTAAACGGTGCAGATGCTTATGGGGGCTGCAGCAAAATAAGCTGCTCTCCAAAAAAGTCTTCTTCTCTGTGTTGTATTTTGTCTGCTTTCTTCTCTCAGCTTTGGGACTGGGACATGTGGATGCGCATGCCAGAACAGCGGAAAGGACGTGAATGCCTCATCCCAGATGTATCCCGCTCGTATCACTTTGGCATTGTTGGCCTCAACATGAATGGCTACTTCCACGTGAGTGACCCTTCTTAATTTAAATGCAGAAATAGTAGCTTTTGTTTGTATCCTTATTTATTCCCACAATAAATTGTTTGGGTGTTGAGAGGTTTCAATTGGAGAAGAAGGACAGTTAGATTGTTCAGTTTGACATGTTTCCTCACCTTTCAAACAATGTCTACCAATGGCAGCATAATTTTGGAGAGAGGAGAAGCTGATATTTTAATAGCCTAGGCTAATCTATATTAATATTCAAAGACCATTACAAGTAAATGGAACTCCTCTGGATGGGCAAAATAGGTTTTAAAGCTTCATCTTCTTCTTGTGAGCACTCAGAGAAAATTGAGTTACTGACTTAGGTAATAGAATAGAGGACTAGACTAACTATGAATTGACTGAGGAAAGCAATTGATATCGTCTTCAGTTGATTTATTCCCTAATCCAAATGTTTGCAATTTGTCCTTTTAGTCAAACATTGATAAGCAAAACTCAGCAACTAAGCACAGCTTTCCCCAATGATTGCTTTTAGGCTTATCTATGATACAAATAAGATGGTTTAGCTCAGATATGTCAAACACAAGGCCCGGGGGCCAGATCCGGCCCGTGAAGTGGTTTCATGCGGCCCACGAAGCCATCCTGGAAACAGTGAGGGAACGGCCCCCACTGCCTTGGCCCCGGCCCAGAGACCCTCCTTCTGCCAGAGACCCTCAGATCTGTCCCACTCCTGCCCAGGCCCCCATAGGCACCCTTGATGCGAATGATGTAGAGCTGGCCACACCCACCCAGTAGGCCATACGCACTTTAGCCACGCCCACCCAGTAGGCCACGCCCACCCAGGCCACAGCCACCCGGCCCCCTGAGGGCAACCGCAATGCTGATGCGGCCCTCAATGAAATTGAGTTTGACACCCCTGGTTTAGCTGCAGTTGTTCTTCTTTGGACAATGATGCAAATGTTTGTATGCAGTGTCAGCAGCCGTGGTACTCTCGCTGCTGTACTTCAGAGGAAAAAGTGTAAAGCTAGGGTAAATGATGCTTGAAACCGCTTTTTTCCCCCATTCATATTTTTCTAGGAAGCGTATTTCAAAAAGCACAAGTTCAACACAGTCCCCAACGTACAACTTAAGAATGTGGAGAGGTAAGGAGACATGGATGCCTTCTGACCTAAGCATAAGCTTTCCTGTGTAGGCAACTCACTAATATGAATGTAGCCATATCAGAGTGCTTGAGGAACATGAGCAAGTCAAAATCAACCCTAATATAATACTCTTGGCAGGAGAGCTTACCCAGGATGGAAATTAGATTCCCTTACTAATAGAGGGACTATTTAGTAATGCCCCACCAAGAGTAGACTTGTAAATTATAACTCAGTGGTTGCCTCTTGGCAGCTTCTAGTTTGGTTCAAACAAATATACAAGCAAATGTTCCATATCATGAGCACAAGGTACAAGAAGAAAGAATGGAATAAAAATAGAGGAGCAGAAATGTAAGAGCAATTAGTTTGGGGCAGCTTGGTTTAATAGGCGCTTTCATGTATATTATTTGCAGGGGGAAAAACATTTCGTTACAGAAAACTCAGTATACATTAAGTAAATAAATAAAAAGCACTTCAAATTGTATATCACATTTGAGCAACAGCCCACAGACTATAAAATGCCTTTACAAAAAGAATGGGGTGGACATTTTGGGATTAACAGTACCTGCTTTAATACCTGCGGTACTTACTGGCCTTGTTTATCTCTGCAATCATTCCCTGAGATTATTATTTGAGCCCTGTGTAAATAAACACACACACACACACACACACACACACACACACACACACACACACAAACCAACACACACAAACAAACAAATACCAACGCCTGTAGATTTTGCCTTTTCCTCTGTTTCTGAGGAGTTTTTTGAAAGTGGAAGTAGAAGCTTCTGGATGATAAATCATTTGGTAGAACTTCAGCAGCAAAATGGCTGAAGTTTGTCAATATGATTTTAGGCCATGTTTTAAGGATCGGCAGGAAGCTAAGGATGGAAATAAGAGGAGCCCCCCCCCCCGCACACTTAAGATTTCACTGCTTATTTTGGCAGGAAGGGATGTGGAGATGGGAGAAGAAAGCACACTGCTGCAAATCAGCCATTTTGCCACCATCTTTTAATGCCACAGTCTTAGAGTATGCAAAATGTCCCATCTCTCTATAGCAGGGCTCCCCAATCCCTGGCCCGCAGCCCACTACTGGGCTGTGACTTGTTCAGAATTGGGCCGCACGAGCGTCAAGCTGGTGCATGTGTGAGTAGACAGCCCTTGCGTGAACAGTGGGCCAGCGTACACACATGCTAGTGCCCGCCGGCCTGCCACTTGCGCAAGGGCTGTGTGCAGCATGCGCCAGCCTGCCACTCAAGTGGCCCAGTTCCCCTCCACCTTCACACACACCCAGCTGGGCCGCCAAGCCACAAAGGTTGGGAACTGCTGCTCTACTGAGTATTAAGCAATTCAGTTTCGGTTCTGACTTTTTATTTCTCTTTCCACTGTATAGTTTAAAGAAAGATGCATATGAAATTGAACTTCATCGTCTGCTCAGGTACCTTATGTGTTAAAAAATGGATCACTGAAACTGACAGAGAGGTGAATTTCTTATATGGCCTGATCTAATATGCAAAATGTTAGGGCTTTGGAATTATGATGCCTAAAAGCTGAATCCAGAAGAACATTGTGGCCAATTTGGCAACTAGCATACCTTTTAAAAATATTTTGATTTTGAAATAGGAAAGGCATTTTATTAACTCTCAAAGCCAGTTAATATTTTTTGGGTTGTATGTTCCTGTTTAGTATCTTTAATGTGGCACTTGCTTCATATTATGGACTTTTCTGTCTGCTTGCCTCTCTGATCTTGTCTTATTTTCACCCACTTTTTCAGTGAGGCTGAAGTTCTAGATCATACCAAAAATCCTTGTGAGGATTCTTTTGTCCCAGACACTGAAGGAAAAACCTACGTGATGTACATAAAGATGGAGCAGGAGGCAGATTTCACTACTTGGACTCAGCTTGCCAAGGTATTTGATAGATAGATGACAGACAGACAGACAGACAGGTAGGTAGGTAGGTAGGTAGGTAGGCAGGCAGGCAGGCAGACAGACAGACAGACATAAACTTAACAAATATAATCAGAAACAGAAGCAAGGAAAACAGAAAAGAAACTGTAAATAAAGACAAGGTTTTTAAGAACTGTAAAATTGAAACAAAAACATTGAAATGACATTGATAATCTATTAAAATATATCAATTTGAAAGTTGAAAAAAGTGTTAACATAATTCAATATAAGTGTCATATAGTCATTAACTGCTTTAGGCAGTATGATTTAACTTATAAATTATAAGCTAATTAAAAAGCAATAACTTATAAATTTTAAAGAGTTTAGCAAACTATAAAAAAGGGGAAAATGCTAAATGTTAAAAGTTTATGTTAGGAGAAAATGAACTTGAGATGTAGTACAAATCTGCTTATAAAATTATAATCAAATAATACCTCTCACATTCAGTTATATTTTCTATCAGATTTTTTTTTAAAAAAGAAACTTCCCTTTAACATTGATTCATACACCCATAACTTAATTTACCATTCTTTTACAGAAGGTATTATTTGTACTTTCCATTAAGAAGTATACAATATTCTAGTAGCTATTGCCATGTACAAAACTTAATTCTTTTTGTAGGAATATTTGGTTTAATAATTGGTAAAAAGATAACAGGATAAAAAGAAAAAAAATCCCACCGTTAAAGTCTGTTTAATTTCCACCTTTACTTCTTGCCCAACCTAGGATAAGGTTGAAGAGGCATTCCTGCTCATATTTAGGCTATACCATATTGCAGGCTAGTACTGAAAGCTCCTTAGAAGCACTCAGCTGGTTTAGATTTTGAATCTTTAGTCATATGATTCATTCAGTCTTGCTGTCAGACATTTATAACTTGTTCTTTTAGTGCCTCCACATCTGGGATCTGGATGTCCGGGGGAATCATAAAGGACTATGGCGGCTCTTTCGGAAAAAGAATCACTTCTTGGTCGTAGGAGTCCCTGCCTCTCCATATTCGTAAGTCTTCTTTGTGGGTCAAGATAGACTTAATTGTTGTATAAAACTTTTCTTTTTCCTGTCAGACTTTTGTGCCCAGATTATTTGGTTAGGCCCCTTTTCTTTTGATGTTACAGATGTTGTTCTTAAAGAAAATGTCAGATTAAATGTTTCCCGCCCCCCAAAGGGACTCAAGGAGATATCTCCTGTTATGGGTAATTAGCATCCATCCATTGCTTAGCTCTGCTGCAAGTTGGTACTTATTTAATTCTTCAGTGAAATGGACATTGTGTCGAACTTTAAAGCAAGAAGTGCTAATGGGACTACAGAAGCCCTTGTAATCTTTAGATGTAGTTCCAAAGGCTTTCAAATTGCAATTTTTAACATGCAGAAAGGAGAAACTGTTAAATTCACGACTGGACAGCAATCATATTAAAATAATTTGAATTACATTTACATGTATATTTAATAAAATCAACTGTTGTCCAAGTTCCACTCTTTACTTTTTGGAAACACTGCCCAGTCTTCACTGGCTCAAGGTTGACTCAGCCTTCCATCCTTCCGAGGTCAGTAAAATGAGGATCCAGATTGTTGAGGGCAATAAGCTGATGCTGTAAACCACTTAGGGCTGTAAAGCACTATGAAGTGGTATATAAATCTAAGTGATACTGCTATTGCTATATTGTTTAAAAGCCAGATGTGATCCTTGGGCCAGCATAAATTGTGCACCCTTGCTTTTCAGTGAATTGTAATTCCCCATGATTGTTCAGAGGATGAAGACATTTAAACTGGGAATCAGAGGATCATAGAAAGAACTGATTATAAGTGTCATTTTGATGGGAATAGCAGCCTAATAAAAGCAAAAGGAAGGCATCTACTGGAAACACACAGTTTATTTAGTAGTGGATGATGAAAAGTTGTATTGTGTATCTTCATAGAGTAGAACAACTATGAAAAGATAAGCAGGAAGGGGCAAAAGCTGAAAGATGTTCTGCATTTTGTGCATACAAAATACTCCAAATCCAGTCTCCATGTAAACGCACTGGTTAATACTTTAGTTGGATACTATGGAGGATTAGTACAAATCAGACAGCACTGCTTAGGTTAAATGGATGTATTGCAATCCACCTTACCCAGCTTGCATTTCCCCTAACCTCAATTATTGACTGATATTTTAGAATTCTAAAGTTGAGACTTGGTGCTTCTAGAAAGCACCGGATTAGAAAATTCTGTAATACTTTGCCCGTCAAGACAGTTTTATATATTTTTGTTACTCGTCCTATTGAATCTAAGTTTCCACCTCCTTTTCTGTACTGGTAATTCCAGACCAATTTCCTTTTTTCCTAGATTCAAAAAACCTTCTTCAGTGACACCAATCTACATGGAACCCCCAGCCAAGGACGAGGCAGCAGGAGCCATAGCAGCAGGAGCAGAGCAAACATGAAGCAGAACATGGAATGTTTGACCATATTGCCTTCATAGCCTGCAGAATAGGGGGGCAGAGGAACACTTAAAGCTCTCTGGGATGGGCTTTTCTCTGGAAGCCTTGAGAAGTAGGACAAGCCAAAGGGGGCTCTCCCTATCCCCCAACCTCAGGCTGTTGCTGAGAGTGGATAAATTGCCTTGGAAGAACAGGCATCTTAAATATTTTTCTAAGCCACTGAAACAATGCAGTTGTCTCATTTTTAATATTGATGCTTTACTAATTGTGGGCCACTATTTCCCCAAATTGGGGTTCGGCCTGAGGGAGCTGTTTGAAAGGGATTGATTCCCTTTAGAAGCTCTTTCCACATTGTTACCTGAGGATATGTATTTTTTTTTTAATTTATTAGTTTGCTGCAGTGGTCAGCCACCTTCTAATGGCTGTTTTCTTGCTTTATATGCTGGTTTTGGAGGTGAGTAATAAGGATGGGAATAGTTCCTGGAAAGCATATGGGGCCATTTCTTAAACCCACATACGGTACCACCACCTGGCTTGTGACTTTATGGCCAGTGATTCACATGCACACGAAGAAGAGTTTTGTGGTCTTGGCTTCGTGATCAAAGGGTACAAGCTGCAAAAGAACTGCATGTGTTTACTGTGTACTGAATGCCCTGGTCACTCAGGCTCAGAATTCCCTTTTTCCTCATCCTCTCCTCCTATTGAGCAGAGATGGCCACAAAAGGTGGTCACTTTCAAAGCTACGGCGTCTAGGTTCCCGATGGATTTGTATGGATCCAGCAAAGGCAGTTGGTCTTGGCTGAAATACTTGAAAAGATACAGGCTACATGGTTTGGTCATTTCCATAAAATGCTTGCAGGAAGAGCTAAGCAACAGTAAAGAAGAAAAGTGCCTTGAGCAAGCAGGTGCTGGCCTGGGAAGCTTTAGTGTTTACCAGTATATCAGGGTGCAGAAGTAGTAAATGAGTCAGATTAAATCTTACTTCTGAGTGAGGCTGGTCTATAGGTTCTGAAAACCAAACCCAGAAGTAGCCAGCCATCATAGGGTCTTTCTTTGGCCCCAAAGTATGCATCTGGAAGATTTTCATACTAAGTCCTAAGAAAGGGCAATTTGGGGCTCTAGATAGTTAATCAGAGGTGAAATGGTGTGGGGAGAGAGAGGAAGCAGCAATTCAGGGATAAAGAGGAAATAATGTTTTCCTCTTAGATATCCTGTGCCTTATGGGGAAGAGGGAAGGTTTTAGGTCTCGAAAGTGACTTTCAATATATTCACACCATGAATATATTAAGGAAAAAGGAAATGAGCATTTCCCTCAAGGAACAACTAGATTCTAGTTTGAAGCCACCTTTCTTTCATTTAGTTGAGTTACCACTTTGTGTTTTCTTCTTTTTCCTCACTGTCCTCCAAACGTGTCCGATACCAGTATGAGTTAAAAAGTAAATACCTTTTTCTGTCCATAAGGCAGCTTAAAAACTTCTTGAAGTATTTTGTTTTGATTAGTTAGTTAATGCACGTTTCTCTTGAAACTCAGGCTACTACTTATTCTAGAGCCCAAGGCTTCTGTGCTTGAATGAGGCCTCAAGTAGGACTTCTGACCTAACATTCTCATAAATATGATATTTGCAGAGGTCACTGTAGTGGCTGGTTCACCTGAGGATTTCTGCCAACAAAAATTGCGGTCATCATGGCCCTATCAGTCTTGAGGGAAGATAGTAGTCTTCCATTTGCAGGATAAATGTGAACCCTAGTGTCAGAGTACAGCAGTGCTGCTTTTGCTCTGCCTTGACTTAATTTCCTGCCCTGTTATGTGAAGGAGAAATGGCTTTTTCTAAAGAAACATGGAAGAGACATAACTTACTAAGATTCCTGATCATGATGTTATTAGGTGTTTTTTAAGTGTGCAATTGCGCACCAGGAAAAAAAATGTTCTCTGCAAATGCAGAGTCTTTCTCATGGCAGATGAAATGGCTCTCATTTTGGAGCACTAGCACTTCGGCCATTTTGTGGAACCTGTCTTGGAACTTCCTTTTTGGACTCGTGTAATCTCCCAAAGCCTGTGAGAATATTAAGTAGCTAGTTCTATTAACGGGGAGTCAACAACTTGAATTTACACTTTTTGGGAAATGTGCTGAGTTTTTTGTCCCTTATTTATTGGGCCACTGGGACTGAAGAAAACAATCCAGTCCCTTGATTTATATGATGGTTTAATTCCCATAATACTGGGAATAGAGATTTCATATCAGGAAGAGATCCTAAAGGCTATTTTGGGGGAGTAGGAGGGGGAAGAGATTGATAGATTTGGTATCAAGTATATTATCAATCAATGTGTGTTTCCCCCCCCCTCTTCTATTTGTACAGGGGTCTTCAAACTTGGCCCTTTTATGACTTGTGGACTTCAACTCCCAGAATTCCTCAGCCAGGCATACTTCAATTCCGGGAGTTGAAGTCCACAAGTCAAAAAAGGGCCAAATTTGAAGACCCCTGTATTTGTAGATGTAAAGTTATTTTTGGATTTAATTATTAGGGTCTTCAAAATCTTTGATAGGAGAAAGATGTATTAGGCCATGTTTGGGGGGGGGATTCAGGAACAGTGCTGATCATTGATTGGTTCTCCTTACCATCAGCTCTGGTGTCTGTAGTCCCTTAAACCCTTGGTAGAGAAGAGCATGTGTCACTCCCCTCTATTGCGTTTTTATAGTAGAAAGTCCATTTCCGCAAATCTGAAAACCCTGCTCACTTTATATAATACTTAAATTAGGGTGGTGGAGGCCCCTACACTTCCAAATGCCATCTCTTTCTGAACGGCATTTTCTGTACTGTGATGCAAGGTTATTTTGTTAAGCCAGAACTACATTGTTTTATCAGGTCCAACTTTTGCCTTGTCTAGCCAAGTGTAGAACACCCGACAGTGATGAAGTGCTATGGAAAGGAAGGTTACTTTGATGCAATATCTATGAGAAGTTTATTAAATGGTTTGCGGTATGTTGGGGAAGAGATCAATAAAATGCTAGAGATGATAATTCTTCTCATCAAGGCCAGTTCATCCTTGAAGATAAAGGCAAAAGTCTAGAGATCCATGAATGCTTTGCTGTTCATACATCAAAAGGCAGTTGGAGTAAATACACCTAGAAGATTCTTGTACTAAATAAAATTATTTGCCCCTGTTAAGTGCAATGTATATCCAGGAAGAAACAGCTGGCAGCAGGGAAAGAAAATGGCAGGTTTATGCTGATTTTATTTTCCTTGCATCTAATTGTAAAAAATAAAGTCTTAATTTTTTTTCTTTTTCTTACCAAAAATGCATCTTCATAAAATCAGTGTAAGGTGTGGAGGAGAAAGAGCAGTATTCATCTCCTTGGTTAAAATGAGATTTTTGTCCTCATCAAACAACAAATAAATCTAGGGGATCTGATATGACTAATGCCATTCTTTTACAGACTACACTATGCAGAAAATGGCAGGTTGACATTTATCTTCAACTATGCTTATACACTCATTCTGGTTAGCCACTCTTAAAGACAGAATACTAGGTGAAATTAATTTCATGCAAGGCAATTATTAGCTCCATAAAACAATTGAGAGTTGTGTGTGTGTGTGTGTGTGAGTAAAGAATGAAATAACCAAGTGATTGTCCTTTTTGAGATTTTGTTTAAATTTGAACTGTCACAAAACACTTAGCAGTTTTCAGGCATGCCTAAAACAATGGGATATATTCAGATATTGCTGGATTGATTGTCATATTGTGGCCTAAATTGCTTATCAGAATGCAAGTCTCATCTTACCCCATTCTGGATACAATTATGCTTGGCTCCATAGTTGCAACATCAAAACTGATATTACGGTCTTCTGAATAGATTCCATCTTGGCTAGACTTACTCTTGCTGCCCTTTTTTTCTGTTGTTGATTCTCTTTCTCTCCCTCCCTCCCTCCCTCCCCCTCTCTCTTGTTTATTTTTTCCCTTTCTGGTATTCAACTTAAGCTAAGAGTGGTGCACTTTTGTGGCCTGAGTGCTCCTGGTTTGTACAGTCAGGGAGGGAAGAAATTGGGCTGGCTGCTTTTTGAAACCCCATGTGCCTGTGTTTTCCAAAAATAAAGATGGCAGAATTGTTGCATCTCCTATCTTTTACATCTCTATGCATGGTGATGTCTTTTCCTGCAAATAAAGGCTGTCCTTTCTTAGTAGGTGTGGCATAGATTGTCATTTTATCCCGAGAAACTTGTATTGTGTTCTCCACTTCCTTATCCTCTCAGGTCCTCAAAAGGCACAAATAATAAATTCTGTCCTGGGTTTACAGAAGTTTTCTGAATTGATCATCATCTGCAAACAGTGCAGTTAATCCTCGACTTACAGCAGTTCATTTAGTGACTATTTGAAGTTACAACAGCACTGAAAAAAATGACTTATTTTTTAAATAGTTTTTCACACAACTGTTGCAGCATCCCCGCGGTCATGTGATCAAACTTCAGATGCTTGGAAACTGACTCACATTTATGACGGTTGCAGGGGTCATGTGATCCCCTTTTGCGACCTTCTGGCAAGCAAAATCAAATGGGAAAGCCAGATTCACTTAGCAACCATGTTACTAACTTAAAAACTGCAGTGATTCATTTAACAACAGTGGCAAGAAAGATTGTGAAAAGAAAGATCGGCAAATTCACTTAACTGTCTTGCTTAGCAACAGAAAGTTTGGGCTCAATGGAGGTTGTAAGTCAAGGGCTACCAGTACTTAGTGCAGTCGGGTGCATAACGTCAGTAACTTTATTCAAGGTGGGCCTACCCATTTTGTTTCTACGTTTTTCATCTTTCCACCTGGCCAGATACTTCACCTTGCTCTGTAGTGCCAAATAAAAGAACTATTAAATAGAACCACTAGAGGTCCCCAGTTCTTCATAACCTCCAAAGGAGCAAGCTGCTTTTAAGCACCGATGCATTTTTAGCCCCTGGGAAGTATAAATGAGCTGAGCTGAATCAAAAACATCAGTCTGTGGACTCATAAGGTGAATGATCTCACTCGCTGTCACTTCTTCCAGGTAAGAAACAAAGAACAAAGAAAATGCTATGCGCCTGTTCAGATGAAGGGCAACTCCTAGAAAGGGGCACGATGAAACATTAATAACTGAAAAATAACTCTGTTCCTTTTAGTGTTGTATAAATTTATTCCACAAAACTCCACACATGCATCTACTATAGTAACTTAGCAAAAGCCGATTGTTCATTTAAAACCCTGTTGCCCAATCGGGTACATTAAAACAAGCTGTTTTAAGCACACATATCCTTTAAAATCTGAAAGATGGAAGCCTAGTTTGAATTGGCAGCATAGAATTGCCAGCAACAGTGAACAAAAAGTGTTATTAGCTGCTTTGCATGCCATTTGTTGTTGAAAAGTCAACTTCTGTTAAACAAAAAACTGAAGAGCGAACACATTACATGTTTTACTGTATTAAAGTAATGAACAGCATATGTCCATTTGGGCATGGTTGATCTGGCATATTTGCCAAAGTGGATGCTTTCTTACAGCACTGACTGACCTATAATATTTCATCTCTATTAAAATATATACATGCTCCCTTTTAATGCAGTTCCAAAGCTGCCTCCCATTCCACAAAAAACTGGCAGAAAATATTAAAAAGCAAAAATGTATTAAAATGGAGGGAATAAAGATTAGACCTTCATTGGGTTATGAATATTTTAAATAACACTTCAATCTTTGTGGTAATCAAGCAATATTCTGGATTTTTCCACTATAAAGGGCACAATAATCTAGCACAGTGGTGGTGAACCTTTTAGAGACCGAGTGCCCAAACCGCAACCCAAAACCCACTTATTTATCACAAAGTGCCAGGGCCACATCAGCATTCTGGTGCCCTCCGGGGAGGGGACAGGGAGGTGCCTCTGAGTGCAGCCTCTGGCACGAAAAACTGGGGGCGCAAAAATGTGCCACTGAAATGCAAGGCGCAAAAACGGCCACTGCCACACCGCAGGGTGCAGATACAAGGCGCTGCACCACACGAGAATGGGACAGGGCTAGTGAGTATCACGCAGGCACCAGCCCTGCCCCATTTCCAGCACATGTGTGCTTGTGGCCCTGTGCGCACATGCACATGTGCAAAATGCTTCCCCCTCCCTTTTCTTCCAGTCCACCAACCAACAATGGTTGGTGAGCTATGCTCTGCCTCTACTCGAGTTTGCTAGTCAGCCGCTTCGCCTCCTTTGTGCTGGGCGGGGCTCCTGCTCCGGGTGGCCTGAAGGACCTGCTGCTGGCAGCGGTAGTGGTGTGCGTGCCAACAGAGAGGGCTCTGAGTGCCGCCTCTGGCACGCATGCCATAGGTTCGCCATCACTGATGTAGCAGATTATCTGATCTGGCAGAAAAAAAATAATTTGGTCATTTATCTTAGTTGAGAAATTATGCAAACCCAGGTGCTTTTATGTGCCTTTCAAAGAAACATTTAAATGTTCCTTTGACTCTTGGTCAGTTGTAAGCCTGTATGGACCAAATGTAACCATGATCCTTGAAGAGTCAAGAACTGCATAGTGAAATGAATGCACAACATGAAAACGTTTGCTCAAATTAAAATAGCTCATTGGGCATAGTGGTCGCACAGAGAGACGGACACTTGAGCTGGGTAGTACTTCTTTATTTTATCAGGAATGAAGCTGGAGCAAAGGGGTTACCTGGCGTCTCTTTATACCTGTCCAGGTGAATCGCAGCCAATAGATTCAAACCTGGGCTTCCCGCCAGTGCAGGTGGCCAATGGATTTAAACCCTGGCTTCCCGCCAGAGCTGACCATGCCCTGGGGCTGTCAATGACTCGCTCTATTCAGGCTTTCCCGCCAAAAGCGGTTATAGCCTGGAGCTGTCCAGCCCCCTGCTGGGCTGACATTTCCGTGTGTGCTTTAAGAGCATACACTACAAGCATATTCCCACTTCTGTCCATAAGCAAGTGAATCAGAGAAGCGGGCCTTTTGTAATAAGGGAGCTAATATGAAGTCATCATGCCTTATAATCATTGTCCATGAACCATCACGCCTCATAACCTCCATGAATTTTTTACTTTCCTTTTGAAACCTCTCAAATTGATGGCTATCTATAGAGCCATGACAACATATTTTGCATGTTAAATACCCTTTGCGTAAAAGAGTGCCTTCCTTTGATCTGTCCTTATTTTCCCACTCTTCGGTTTCACTGGATTTCAATAAGGTATACATTACATTCTGTGTATGAGTTGCCTAATCTAAGGCAACTTGGTTAGATTAGGCAACTCACTCTGTATATCCCTCAGTTTCATACCTGTAGTAGCAAAAGGTTATGCTTTTACTAATATTTTCCTATTACATATTCACTTCCAGCACTGTTAGCATTAAACTGTAACCTATGCAAATAGATATGAAAAGTCAACAACATTAGCAAGTGAAAGAGATAAGTAGGAATACAACCTCTTGTAAATCAATGACGTTATGACAGAACAGGTAAGGGCACAATTGATGTCTGGATAAGGTGATTGTTACCATATTAAATATGATAAAGGCACAGTGCTTGTAATTCCTATTAGCTGACTTTTTTTGCAGAGAGTGAATGAGGAGTGTTCTGTAATCCTTAATTCTTCCTCTGTGGAACACAGCAGTGTAATCTAATCTATTAGCTGTCATCTGGTATAGTTGATGGAAATGACTCAGATGGTTTGTATTTGGTGTTAACATAAATGTGGAGTTTACTTAAGCACAACAGGCAGAAACTACCAACTAATGAACTACACTAAGAAGTATCAAAGAATGCAAGACAAAAACAAACAGAGTATGTGGTTGGTCAATTGCACATAGCTAAATATCAGAATAATATTCAAAAATAATTTCCAGGGAAGAAATGGGAACTGGCTAAAGTGGAACTGGTGACCGTGGTGGAGTAGACCAGCTGGCAAGTAATTCTCTACCAACATGGAGAAGACTGCAAATCAGCTACAAGTGCTCCATAGAGTTGCTTCTCACAAGGAGATAACAATCTCCTGCAGGTTTAGTTCTCTATGACACAACCAAATAGATATCCTTTTGCTCAAAACACAGTTGGCACCTTCAAAAAGACCCTGGGTTTACATATTTTTAGAATTAGGATTTCCATCTAATCATGGGAAAATGGGGAAAATGCTTGCTATTTTTCAGTTATTAGGAATCTTTGGATCGACAGGTTTTACAGCACCAAGTGACTTTCCTTCCATTCTTAGTAAAAGAAGTTTTAAATACAAGTTCAAGGTGTCATGGTTCCGATAGATGAGACCAGTAAAAACAGAACTCCAAGGCAGAAAGTTTCTTTAAAGAACAAATTTATTGGCTTCAAAAGTATCAGCTCGATCAAAAGTGAAACCAAAACTGAAGTTCCCTCCCAAAGGTTACAATGTTTCAAAGTCAAACTTCCCAATTAACTATTTTGGTGGGCTTTCTAATGAAAGGCTCAGACTGCCAAAATCCAGGCAGAATTGACCTTGGTTCCCACAGGACAATTTATTGTTTTGTCTAACCATAAAAGCACACATCCCGCCTCCCATACTGTGGCAACCAAAAACAAAGTAAAAATGGCTTCAGCCAAATTCATTGCAGCATTGACACAAGGATTTTTAAAAAAATATTTTGGAATAAACAGCAAGTGGGATTTAGGAAAGTTTTGAAATTAGTACTATTCTTCCTGTGAGAAAATAGTTTTGCTTTAAATTATTTTTCTTTCTTCTTTTTTTTTTGAAAAAAAAGGTAGGATGTGATTTTGAAGGTTGGACACTAGAGGGAACCAGAAGGAACTAAAGATTATAATTAAAGGATAACAATACTTAAAGTTATTTAATTTATTTTATTTATTTTAATTCCATTTATATCCCGCCCTTCTCCGAAGACTCAGGGCGGCTTACAAACCTAGCAGTACTACTAATTAGTACTGACTTACTAATACAGAATTGAGCAAAATATTTTAACATTGGAAATATTGATGGATATTTTTGAACAATTGGCCCAGAAGTTAATTTTAAAAATATCTGCCTGTATAGATAGACTGTATTTAAAAGATGCTATGGACAGGATATGGAAAAGGATGCTACACTGGACATACACATGAAACTGGCTGATGTCTTAATAATTAATAATTAAAAGGGACATGCACATAATAACCAAGTGGATAATTTTCCCACATTGGATTTACAAAAGAGACTTGTTAAGTTTCTGAAGAATTTTGTTAGAAGTGACAAAGAAAAAAAAGGAAAGAAATTAATAATAACAGGATATTATTTGAAGGGACTAAAGATCAAGAACGTTAGAAGTTAAAAGTCAGTTTAACTGATCGAAGTTAGAATGTGTTATCCCTGGTAACGCTTCATGGACTTTTGCTGATTAAAATTGAATGAAGAAACTTTAAGATTTGTTTGTAGAAAAAAGATGGGATATGGGGAGACGATTCTCAGAAAAGGCAGAGTGGCTGTGAAGAATGTTTAACAAACTAAGGAGGCCAGAATAAAGCTAAATTTGATTCAAGTTAATGTATATAAGGGACGCGGTGGCTCAGTGGGTTAGGACGCTGAGCTTGTTGATCAGAAGGTTGGCAGTTTGGCGGGTCGAATCCTGAGTGCCGGGTAACAGAGTGAGCGCCTGTTACTCGTCCCAGCTTCTGCCAACCTAGCAGTTTGAAAGCATGTAAAAATGCAAGTAGAAAAATAGGGACCACTACAGTGGGAAGGTAACAGCGTTCCGTGCGCCTTTGGCATCTAGTCATGCCGGCCACATGACCACGGAGACGTCCTCGGACAAGTGCTGGCTCTTCGGCTTTGAAACAGAGATGAGCACCGGCCCCTAGAGTTGGAAACAACTAGCACACATGTGCGGGGGAACCTTTACCTTTACCTTTTTAATGTATATAATAGGATTACCAGTGCTTTTTTTCTAAAAAAAAAAAAAGGTGCCAGAACTCTCATCTTGTTAATCTTTTTTTTATATAATTTTATTTATATATTTATTTATATAATTAAAAATATATATTTACTGATTATCTGGACTTTTGTCATTCAGCCTTAGCTGCACAATCACTTGGGAAGTGGGATGTATTAAAATATGACACAAATTCCACCCCTTACATCACAACACCAGTACAAAAGGGGGAAGCTTGTATTGTGGTAGTTTTATTGTATTATTACTGTATTCTGGAACTGAGTACTGTAGATTATTTTTGAAAATAGGCAAAACCTTGTCTGAAATAATGCTGGGTTTTTATGGATTCACAAATTATGCTGAGCCATATTGTTTAACTGTAATAAATCACCATTGGCAGGATTCATACATATGGACCCATAGTCTAGGTATACTATATTTATTCATACTTTATATATACCATAAATTATGCATTTAATCTGGATTCAGCAAACATGCTAAAGTGGATCAATCATTTGCTGCTTAAAGTGATGTTAGAATCCAGTAAATGCAAAGCAACATTTATGACACAGTGTATGTCCTAAATATGTCAGTTTGGGGCATACTCAGGAAACTATGGCCTAATAATATGATGTGTGAACTTACGGTATATAGAATATCCTCCCCTTCTGCTTGCAAGGAAACCTGATCTTAACTTTTACTGAGGAAAACCCAAGTCTCCGATCCATTCAGCCACCTCCTTGGGGGTCCAGGATAAATACAAGGGACCAACCTGACGAAGAACTTTCTCGTTTGCAGCTGGAGTTAGGCGAGAAGTCCATACTCAGGGAGGCCTGAGAAGCGGCCGCTCTCAGAGAAAGCAGTGTGTTCGGCTTTTCCCAGCTGCTTGCGGATCATTTCAGCTCTCCCCGGTCGACTTTGGGGTCTTTTTTATCTTGCTTTCTGATGTCGGACAAACCGGCTGATGCGGCTGGGCCGGGCGTTGCTGGCGAAGTCTCCCAGGGCTGGAGCCGGAGCGGCTGGTGCTGTGGGAGCCACTGGGCCCGCTCTACATGGGGCTGCACGGGGCAGTCGTCGTCGCTGGTGGGGCGGCGTCGCTGGTGGGGCGGCTGTGGGCAGGGCCGCTAGGGGTGTCAGTGGCAGGCTGCCCCCCAGGGCCAGAGCCGGTGCTGGAGCAGCTGGTGCTGTGGGAGCCACGGGGCCCGTTCTACATGGTGGGGCTGCTCGGGGTGGGCGGCGGAGGTGGCGGAAGGCATCGCAGGCCAGGTGCTCCAGGGTGGCCATGTAGGCACGCAGGGCAAGGCAGCAGCGCAGGTCCAGCACCAGGTAGGCCACCAGCTGGCCCGACCTATGGAAGGTCAGCCGCCCACTGTGCCCCACGTGCACCACCTCTGCGCCCAGCACCCGCAACCGCCCCACCAGCACCGCCCACCCTGCCATATAGAGTGGGCTCCGCAGCTCCCATAGCACCAGCTGCTCCGGCGCTGACTCCAGCCTCAGAGGGGCAGCCCCCCACCACCACCCCCCACCCCCAGCCACCCCACCAGCGCTGTCTCCACCCCACTGCCCACCCTGCACAGCCCTGCCATGTAGAACGGGCCCCGTGGCTCCCACAGCACCGTGGCATCGCCACTCCCGTCTCCTCCAGGTATCTTCAGGGGTTAAAAAGAGGTGGAGAGGAAATCATGTCCACCAGGCCTCACCTCCCCATTGGGCCAGGGGCTTGCAGAGGGCAGGGTGGACTTGACAAATGTGTTATTTGAGGAGGGGGTTTCTTTGCCACTGCGTTTTCTCCTTCTGACTTGTGGTCAGCCTGGCTGACACAAGGTGAGCATGAGGCAGGCGCGCACGTGTTTTCCATGCTTCGGTGCCAGGCTCTCCATGCATGGAAAGCCTGGCTGACATGGATGAGCACGAGGCAGGAGTGCACATGGACTCTGTTTTTTCAGCAGGGCAGAATTAAGTGCTGCTCCTCACCTCCCACTCCTGGTCCTCTCTTACTTACAACTAGGAGATGGTGTAGTTGGGCAGCAGGGAGGGGTGCAAAGTTCCTGCCAACTTTCCTTTGCTGCAGACAACGTGCAATGTTTGCCGGCCAGGTCTTTTGGTGTGCTCAGCAGCAATTCCTATTGGTTTTCGAAAGTGTCCAATAGAGGGAGTAGCACAACTTGTGCAAAAGTTGGGAAAAAAATCCATTAAAAAAAAGGTGCCGGAACTCCATTCTGAGCGTTCTATGAGAAAAAAAGCCCTGAGGATTACCATCCATATATTATATAATCTTCATCTTCAGAATGATTATCCGTGAGAGTTGGACAGCAAACATGGAGGGGACCTAAGGTTTTGAAAGGGCCACAGGCTCTATTTCTGAGGCTAAATATATTTAACTATATTTAACTTCTAGAATTATCAATCGCAAATGTTTTTGCAGGTGTGTCCATATTTTAATGTGAGGTTTATCACTCCTACTATTACTACTTCCAAGTTTAATTCTTGGAAAGCTCCTGGTGATACCATATTTGTAACAGATGAGATCTAGTTGCTAAAAAAATAATGTTTTTTTACAGGAAAGTCATTGATTTTTAAGCCAATGGTATCTGATGCTAGAAAATAGATATTGGCTCTTACACTGGGAAACTTCAGTGATCACATGATAGTATTAAGATTTTATTTGAAAAAGGTCTTACTTTTTGAACATGTATCTTCAACAACACACTTACCATAATGCAGTCTATCAATGTTTCTAAAGGATCTGCTTACCATATGAACAAGTTTAGTTTCCAATCCTAAGTTACTGTAACGTTATAAAATGCAGGTTCTGTTCGCAATTGGAATGTCTTATTTAAATGATTTGAACTGAAATATTGCTGAGTTCAGTGTGTTTCAGAAGCTTTACCCAAAAGGTCCTGAAGGAATAATAAACAGATTAAATGCAAATCATTTTACCGGGCCTGGAGTTTTTTTTGTTTTTGTTTTAAAAAGGTACCTTTCCTTCTCCAGTGCAAATAGTGATTAATTGCACTAACGTCCCTGGACTCTGATAGGCAGTAAAGCATATTTTTCTGTAAAATATAACAGCATTGTACAACCATGAATCATATAATCAGAAAGTTGGAAGGACTCTTTTAAGTCTCAAGTCCATTTCCTGCTGAGTTTAGGAATCTAAATTAAAGCAACTCAGACAGAAGGACTGTGGCCTCCTTGTGAACACTCCCAATAAATAGGATCCCACTATGCTGGCACAGGAATTCTGGGAGTTGAAGTCCACAGGTCATAAAAGGGCCACAGTTTCCCACCCCTGCTCTATATAGTAAATGTTAGGTTAGAGCAGGGGTAGGCAACCTCGGCTCTTTTATGACTCATGGACTTCAACTCCCAGAATTCCTGAGAAAGCATAGGAATTCTGGGAGTTGAAGTCCATGAGTCATAAAAGAGCCGAGGTTGCCTACCCCTGGGTTAGAGTGATTGGCTTATTTGCTAGATCTTCCTTTTTCTTCTTGTTTCTTCTTGTTGCTATTTTCCGAATCTGGCTTTTCATGGTTTTCTAGATTTCTGTTGGTGCACATGCCCCCCTCTTTTTGCAACAATTTCATACTGCTAGACCATAACTCAGTTTGCCCAACCATCCGTTAGTTCCCCCAGTACCTTAAAATGCGATTCATCTGATTCTGAAGAGTTCAATTCATTTAAATCAAGGAGGTAATTCTTGAGCATCTTTCTGTCTTCATTCCTGCCTTTCAACTCGCATACGTCTGTGCCTTCTTTCTTTGTTACCATTTTATTTTATTTTATTTTATTTTAATTCCATTTATATCCCGCCCTTCTCCGAAGACTCAGGGCGGCTTACAAGCTTAGCAGTAGCCTTCATTCTATGTATATGCCTGCTTATTAGGGCTTTCATACACCCCACCAAGCGGCATTATTACAAAGTCAGCTTAATTGCCCCCAACAATCTGGGTCCTCATTTTACCTACCTCAGAAGGATGGAAGGCTGAGTCAACCTTGAGCCTGGTGGGATGCGAACCTGCACTAATTGCAGGCAGCTGGTGTTACTTAAGGAGGCATTAGCCCACTGCTCCACCAAGGCTCTTTTTACATTTTACAGGTCTTAACTGAGCAGTTGGTATATTGATTCTTCTTCTTTTGAACAAAACTAAAGAAGCCCTGGTTGTTAGTGTTAGTTTTCCCTTCTTTGATAGTAGCTCTACAGTTCTAGGCTGATGCTACCCTTCCTTTGTAGTGTGACGGGGTGGTCAAAAGAGCCAAGGTGGTGGTTGTAACAGTGTGATGGAAGCTCCCGCCTGTTGTGTGATGCACATAATACAATGGAAGTTCAATTCTACCATTGCAGGCATCATCTTGACATTCTTGACCACATCCTTTTAAGCACCCTTGAACTGCAGCCTCTTTCCATTTCCTGCATTGTGCACATTCTTTTATCTTTTCTTAGCACTAAGTTTTTCATGTCACCCTTTTGGTTTTTGCTGTCCTTTATTCCTTTCTCCCTTTCTCCTTTCCTTATTGCAGGGGTGGGCAACCATGGCCTCCTTTATGACCTATGGCAGGGGTCTTCAAACTTGGCCCTTTTATGACTTGTGGACTTCAACTCCCACAGTTCCTCAGCCAGCGTGCCTGGGTGAGGAATTCTGGGACTTGAAGTCCACAAGTCATAAAAGGGCCAAGTTTGAAGACCCCTAACCTATGGACTTCCAACTTCCAGAATTCCTGAACCTTCCTGGATTTGAAGTCCATAATCATAAAGAGGCCATAGTTGCCCACCCTTGCCTTATTGGGATGATTTGCAAGTGTCTTTTTAAAATCTCCTCCTTTAAAAATTTCCAGTTATCCCCAGCTCAATTTCCCATTGGTTCTCCCTGCCATGTGGTGCCAATTATCTAAGTATAGTAAAATTTGGTACTTTGGAGTTAGTTATTTTTTTTCTCAGGTTCACTTCCTCATAAAATTCAAATTGACATTAAATCTTCCTGTTGATAAGTATCGAATCAAGGAAAACTGACCTTCTTGTTCTTTTTTCTATCACCTGACTCTGACGTCCTATACTTGGCTGAGGTTATCTCCCCCAAGATATAAGAGTAATTAAAGTCTTCTGTCATTAAAATTTCATGCTTCTGTGCTTCAGAAAGCATTCATCCACATCTTTTCTTGTACGGGCAGGCAGTAATAGACAACCACTAACAACTTTTTATTTGTTTCTTATTTTAATTCAGATGCTCTGTTAAGCTGGTTGAGTGGAGATTTTTTTCACAAACAGTGCAACTGCTCCTTTCTTTCTTCTCCTTCTGTTCCTTTTCAGCAAATTATAGCTTTCAGTTGATATATTCCAGTCATGTAAATCATTCCATTCGGTTTTGATTAAACCTCTTAAATTATATTTGCCTTTCCGTACCAAAGGTTCAACCTCTTACCTCCCATACTCTGAGGTAACTGATAGCATTATTTTTTTAATACATACTCAAAGAATAATACATATTTAAATGAAGTGCTGCAGGAATAATCCAAAGGTCTAGAAAGTGGACTTCTGTGGGGTGTGTATCATTTTTTCTAAATAGCTTAACGAAACATTGCACAATAAGTTATCCTCAAAGCTATTGAGACTCTCATTTTTACCACTTCTAGCTTAGAAATATGATAGTAAGCTGGAGAAATGAATAGCAGCTACCTAAGCAACCAAGCCTGGAATGTACACAAAATACAAGATTGTTGCATGGCTTCAATCCTTTGGCCAGTGTAAATAAATTATCCATGGCTAGAATCATGTTATAAATTATAGAAAACTATTGGGTCATGCCCACCTTTTACAAGTGAGATATGGTCAAGTCATTGGTGAAATTGGATCCTCAGTATTGTGAAATTGCAAATATCCATATTGTTTTTCTCCATAGTTGCCCTTTGTACTGTATATCAATGCATGTTGAAAAGGTTGTCTGATTAATACTAAGATTTATAACCTTTATTTTGTGAGGAAGTTTAATATAAAACAAGTTCTAATACAGTATGCTTAACATGCTTGGGCTTCACTCCTATCTTTATTTAGTGGAAACACATTTTACACTGTATAAAGTAAGAATTTACCTGAGCTGCTATACATATACCAAATTCCTAGTTTTTCATTTTTCCAATTGTTACTGGGAAATTTTAACCTGACTAAATAATCTTATCTCTATTGCATTTGTAGAAATGCTTCATTACAAGCCATGCTGAAGTGCTTAAAGCAGTGTTTCTCAGTCTCAGAGCCTTTAAAATGTGTGGACTTCAACTCGCAGGATTCCTCAGCCAGCATGGCTGACTGGGGAATTCTGGGAGCTGAAGGCCAAATATCTTAAAGGCTCTGAAATTGAGAAACACTGAGCTGGAAGAATGGTTCAGGTCAATAAGACACTCAGTTTGGGATAAATCATGTTCTGACAAGATTGTTATGAAGACATATAGAAGTAATAAAATAAAAAATGAATAGGATGGCAGAGATGATTAAACTGAGCAAGACAGTAGGAGGACAGGCCTCCTTTGACTATAGTAAAAAATGGCACAATCAAGGACAGGATTAGAAAATGTCCAAGCAGCTCCAGACCTTTCACGTGTGTGCATAAAAGAGCAGGGTTTTGATTGTGAGAATGCAATTGAACATTCACATTTAGATAAAACCATGTCATTCAACAGTAACAAAAAAAAATAGTTGTCTGGAGAAATGTGTAAGCAAAACAACACATTTTAATATGAAGTTATTCTCAAGTTCGATAAATAACTTGCGAGTATAGATAAAATGAGGAACTGAGAAAAACTGACACGTATTGATTCATAACTGACAACCCTAATCTTAACTGGCAATATACAAGTAAAAAATTATATGGCAATAGTCAAATAATGACTGTGTTCCCATAGAGATAAAGCCATCATTTTAACCATATTTTGTTAAGTAAGCCATAGATGCCTGGGTTCAGTGACCAGCATTAATGCATTATGCGAAATCCAAACTATGAGAGCCTGTCTGGTATAGCAATTAAGGTATCCGGTTAGAAACTGGGAGATCATGAGTTCTAGTGCAAAGGAGGGCCAGTCACTCATTCTTATCCCTAGGAAGGAGGCAATGGCAAACCACTTCTGAGAAATTTTTCCAAGAAAACTGCAGGAACTTGTTCAGACAGTCTCAAATATGACTGAACAAAAGAAATATTCCAAAATAAGCAATCAGCATTTTCATTTAGTATGGTATCTGTGGAACACGGCATCATGATTTAAACCCTGCCCTATTTGTAGATTCAAAAAAGATATTGACACCTCTTTCACTATCTTGCCTCTTTTGACCTCTCCCCCTAGTCCCATTGCCATGGACACCACACTCTGGGGAAACCCAGCCACTAAGGAAGTAGAGCTGAATTTCCTAAGCAAGAGGAAAGGAAAATTCAGTGCTCTAATAATATCCTGTTCTTCCTAATCAAGAATTGTAAAGGATGCAGAATTTATTCAAGTTACCTAGTTTAGTTTTTGTTAATATAAATCCTCCATGCATATTCTCTGTTTATTTAGGCTTAAATCACAATTTTATTGCTGGATATCAACTGAATTCATCTGGATCTACTGAAAGATTTTATTTTTTTTAAAAAAAAGTACTATTGCGTCTGTTGTCCTTGCAGTTTGCAGCCATGCTCTTTTAATTAGTAACTTTTTCTTGTTTAATAATAAACCCAATGCATTCAATAAGCCTTATGTGGATTCTTAATACAAGTGAGATGGCTTTTCTGTTTTTATAAATAAAGTTTAGTAGGGCTTTCATGAGATTTGATGGGAATATTTTGTGGAGGTTTCTGCAATTCTCAAGTCAAATTCAAAAGATAATTCACATTGAAAACCTCTAAGATCTTTTAAATATTGTATCTGAACTTAAAGTTCAATTACATATTCAATCTGAACATAGTTAAAACTTAATTAATTTGTTCATGTAACAGCAAAACAGCGCACCTCTCAAATGCTTCATCAATGACTTTAAAACTGGAATAAAATAGCAAATAAAACAATAGCTTACAAGTTATAAAATCAGTAATCAAACTGAAAACATGTCAAATATCGCTATTTGACAGAATTATAACTGAGAAAGAACATAGTGATCTGCCAAAGGTTATTTTAAAAGTACAAAAAGTACAAAGCTGTAAACTGAAATTAACAATTCAGTAAATGAATAATGAGCATTTTGTGACAAAGACAAAATGAACCCATTTCACTGCAATCACTTTAATGAAAAATTATTAATGGCATGCTTGCATAAAAAAAGCTATCATACTGATTTGCTAAACTATAGCCTGCTGAATAAGCCATCAATAATGCACTAAATCATAAACTATTATTCACAAACCTTCATGATTGGGATGATACAACATGAGAAATCTTCATTATGGGTTCAGACAATATGATTTTGTTTTTATCTTACATTTGCTTATTGTTACATTGGAACTAACTTTCATAACATGAAAAAAAACACAGTTACTTTACCAGGAATAGGAGCAAGTATCAAGGGTACAGAAGCGTTGAATCTTGTAATATTATAATAGGTCTTTTTCCTTTTATTTTATTTTTTTTACAAATGAAGTAATATTGGTGCACTTAAATACATTATCTGATCATACGTCATTTATTGTTTCCAAACTTCCGTTTGCTGTAGCTCATGTCTTCACTCAGGTCAATGCACAAGCTTTATGGACAGTTGTAGATAGGTCTGCCAGCCTGCCTCACAAGCTCCACTTATTAGAAGCCCATGTACTGGTTGCCAACCCTCAATTTCTCACCATGGCTGCCTAGGAATAGTAGGTATTTGGGCTCCCAAAGTAACATTTGACTTGAATGCATATTTGGGAATAGTTGAAGAAGATGAGAGTTGACTGTGCAGGCTGTACTTGCCTTTTTGGCCCAGCCCTCCTCTTTCGACTCTTGACTCACAAGTTGCAAGCTCTTGCTTAGCGGCTTTGAGGAACCAGGAACTCAGAGGGGGAAAAAAAGAAGTAATTGAACTAGCAGGTGTGTTAGGATGCATTAATTACCTTAGTTTTCTCAAGGTGCTATGTTTTTTGTACAAACTTCACTAACCAAGAAGGCCTAGAACAAACAGGGATGGGGCTGTGCTGTCGAGAGAGAGAAAGGAACACCTGGGAGTGCCATGACTTACGCATGTCCTTCTTCAGTGGCGTAGCGTGGGGGGTGCAGGGGGGGCCGGCCGCACCGGCCGCAACATCTGGGGGGGGCGTGCTCGCACTCGCAGCTCTCTGCCCCTGCCTGGCTCGCTCACTCTCTCTCACTGCAGTGCTGGCTGTGCGAATCCGATCCGAGCTGCCGGGTCGCCGCCCACTGTGGAGGGGGGGGTGCCAGGCGTGCGGTGCGGAGAGAGCGCGAGGGACTATCTGGGGGAGGGACAGTGCTAAAATCCACGGGTTAGGGGGCGCAAATTACTTGCCTTGCCCCGGGTGCTGACAACCCACGCTACGCCACTGTCCTTCTTTACAAGCATCCTTTTCTTAAAGGACCTTCTACTCTCTGCTGTTTCAGAAGCAGTGGAAGCAGGAGGTAACACACTGTGCTTCTGAGTGGCTTGTCCTTGGGTTAGTGCAATGGATATTAGCCTTCATTAGAACTATTAGTCCCTCCTGTCATTTAAAGAAGGAAAGCAATAAAAAAATTTAAGAAGAGGCCTTGCAAAGTCGCGTGGTCACACAGAGAGACGGACACTTGAGCTGGGTAGTACTTCTTTTATTCGGATCAGGAATGAATCTGAGACAAAGGGGTTTACCAGGTGTTTCTTATACCTGCCCAGGTGAATGATGACCAATAGATTTGAACCTGGGCTTCCCGCCAGTGCATGTGGCCAATAGGTTTAAACCCTGGCTTCCCGCCAGAGCTGACCACGCCAGGGGCTGTCAGACTTGCTCCATCCGGCTTTTCCCGCCTCAGCGGTTATCGCCTGGAGCTGTCCAGCCCCCTGCTGCGCTGGCATTTCCTGTGTATGCTAGCAGCATACACTACACCCCTTCCCCCATAGTGAGGACTTTCCTCTGTCATACCATCTCCAACTATATACACATATTTACAAAAACATGGTTACAATGGATACTCTTAGTTGTTCTGCTGCCCCCCTTATGAACGTACATAGTCAGCGAGGTAGCTTGGCGCTTTGTGTGGCCTACTTGACCTTCTTGGTACATGTTCTCCCGGAGATATGGTGGCATGGCTATTCACTCCTTCCTGAAGCTCCTGTTGAGGAAGGTTGCTGTGTGTCTGTGTGTGTGATTTGATGATTCCTGGTGACTGCCTGGTTTCTCTGTCAGACTCCTGCCTGTACAGGGGTTGCCATTGATCCCCCCCAACCATCCTCCTTGGTGAATGTGATTGTATTGGCTCTTGTGTTGGATCTTCCTCCTCAACCCCCAGTGTGTCCTCTGCCACCCTTTCAGGAGTCCTTTTCCTCAGTTGGTCCAGATGCCTTTTCCACAGGAGTCCCCCCTCTACCCTTACTCTGTAGGAAAGGGGCCCTGTTTGCTCTAAGATTTCCCCTGGCACCCATGGATGACCCGTACTGTAGTTCCTGGCCCATATGAGGTCCCCTGAGGTAAAGTGTGTCTTGATGTTGGGGTTCCCAGTGCCTGCAGCTACTCTGTCTGGATGGAGCCTGTCTAACGTTGTAATGAGGCGTCTCCCCCATCTGAGTTCCGCTGGGCTTTTGCCTGTGGCAGTGCAAGGTGTTGCGTGTTGGTGAAGGAGGAATGTGGCTAGTCTTTGCTTCCAATCTCCCTGTACTATGCACTTGAGTGCATCTTTTGTTGTTCTCACGAATCGTTCTGCCAATCCATTACTGGCAGGGTGGAAGGGGGCCGAGGTGACGTGTCTAATCCCCAAGGTCCTCAGGAACACCTGGAAATCCGAGGAAGTAAATTGCGTTCCGTTATCTGACACGATTACATCAGGCAACCCATGTGTAGCAAATATCCCCCTCAATGCTTGGATGGTCCCTGCTGATGTCATGCTGCTTACAGGTACCACCTAAAGCCATTTTGAATGACTATCCACAACTACCAGGAATGTGTGACCTTGGAATGGGCCAGCGTAGTCTATGTGCACCCTGGACCAGGGTGAGTGTGTTTCCTCCCACTTATGGACTGGTGCATGTGGTTGTTCTGGCCGTGTCCTCTGGCATGTGTAACACCCCGCTACCTGTGCTTCTATCTCCTTGTCCAACCCTGGCCACCATAGGTAACTCCTTGCTAGAGCCTTCATTATTACTATGCCTGGATGTCCTTCATGTAGTGATTGGAGAACTCTTTCCCTGAGCCTTGTGGGAATTATGACTCTGTTTCCCCACAAAAGGCACCCTTTGTGTGTGGACAGTTCAAGCCTTCTTGAAAAGTAAGCAGTGAACTCTTGCCCTGGTGATTTGTCTTGCCACCCACTACTCACCCACGAATGAACCCTGCTCAGAACCTTGTCTTTTGGTGTCTCTGTTGCTATGTCCCTCGCGTTGAGGGGGCATTCTGGCAGTTCCTGGATTGCCAGGATTTGGGCAGCCGGTGCTGGGTCCGGCTCCCTGTCCATTAGGGGCAGTCTGCTGAGACCATCAGCATGCCCCATCTGCTTCCCTGGTCTGTGTATCAATTTACAAGAATATGCAGAGAGAAATATTGACCATCTTAACATTCTAGGTGACAAAATCTGTGGTGTTTGCTTCTCTGTTGTGAATAGTCCTAATAAAGGTTTATGGTCTGTGAAGATTATGAAATCTCTGCCATATAGGTAATCATGAAATTTCTTTACTCCAGCAACCACTGCCAGTGCCTCCTTGTCTATCTGGGCGTAGTTCCGCTCTGCAGCTGACAGGGTTCTGGAGTAGTAGGCGATGGGAGCCTGAGTTCCATCCTCCTTGAGATGGCTGAGCACTGCTCCAATCCCATAAGGGGATGCATCGCACGCAAGACAGATTGGCTGATCCTCCCTGAAATGGGTGACAGTGGCATTGCTTGCTAACATGTTTTTTAGTGTTTGAAATGCTTTTGCATGTTTGTCAGTCCAGTCCCAAGGCGCTTGCTTGTCAAGCAGCCTATGTAGGGGTTCTGCAATTGAGGCTTTGTGAGGCAGGAATGTGTGGTAGAAATTGAGGAGCCCCAAGAACGCCTGCAATTCAGGCTTGTTTTTGGGAGCAGGGGCTTCCTTGATTGCCCTCACCTTTGATGCAGATGGGTGGATGCCTTGAGCATCTATCCTGAACCCCAGGAATTCTGTCTCTGGGACCCCAATCTTGCACTTCTCCCTTTTGAGTTTGAGACCTGCCCCCCTGAACCTCTCAAGGACCGTCCTTAAACGGGTTCCCAGCACGTCCGGGGAGCTGGCTGCGATCAGGACGTCATCAAAATAAGGGCAAACCCCTGGTATTCCCTTAAGCGTCCTTTCCATCACCTCCTGAAAAATCCCAGGTGCTACGCTAACCCCAAACTGCAACCCGTCTACCCGGAACGCTCCCTTGTGAGTGATGATCGTTTGCGCTCTAGCAGCCCCTGGGTCTACCGGCAGTTGCTGATAAGCTTGGGCGAGGTCCAATTTAGCAAACACCGACCCGCCTTGTAGGGACGCTAAGATGCTGCTGACTGCAGGGACCGGATAGGAATGGGCACTTAAAGCTCGGTTTATGGTCCCTTTATAATCAGCGCAGATACGAATTTCCCCATTTGCTTTAATTGGCGTTACGATGGGAGTTTCCCAATCCGCTCCATCTACTGGTGTTAACACCCCCTGGTCTACCAGCTTATCCAATTCCCGCTCTATCTTTTGCTTTAACGCGAATGGAACATGCCTCGCCTTCATCCTTATGGGTTGCACCTGGGGATCTAGTCTAAATGAGATTGGGGGACCCGTGTACTTTCCCAACTGCCCATCGAACACGTCCGCGAATTCCTCGCAGACTGCTTCTAGTGACAAATGGCTCCGTGTCTGATTAATCCCTGTAATTTTTTTTTTATTTAAAAAGTTTTACAATACATTTTGACTTTAATCCCCCCCTCCCCCACCCCTCTCCCTCTCCCCCACTCCCTCCTCCCCCCCCCGACTTCCCAGAGCTAAATACAGGGCATAAAATCAAAAAACAAACATAAACACCCCTATGTTATCAACAATAAACTTTAAATTCTATCTCTCTCTAGCTCATATAAAATGAGTACAAACAATATTAATATTACAAATAAAGTAGAAAAGAAAAAGAGGAAAACAGAAAAAGATCTTTACTCAAAATAAATTTTCTTAATCCCAGTCCTTATTCATATTAATTTAAAAAAAAAAAGAAAAGAAAAAAAAACTTTCACCTGCTATTTACATTGTCCCACCTTTCTCTAATTTCCAAACAAATTCTCAGTTACGCACCGAAAGCGCTTATCTCTGTTAATCTTAATAATCTCCAACCAAACTAAACTATAATCAAAAATAGTTCTTGCATGTATCACGCCAAATGTCTCACAGTTCCAAATCATCCTTAAGTTCAAATAAAAGTTCAGATAAAAAGAGCATATATAAAAAAAAAATTAGGCAATCTCTAAGACAACTTGTTGTTAATTAGGAGCTTACATACCCACTCTTAGTTCAACACATACTTTAAGTCCATAACCCTAATATACTTTTCTAGCAAGCAAATAACATCAATCTTAAATTGTGTAAAATATTAAAAAAAAGAAAAAAAAACTTTCTTTCTCCTCTATAATAATTTTACTCCATTGACATTCTAATCTAAAAATTTAATCAGCAATCTTAACGCCCCAAAACTTTTGGAGCACCTCTGTCATGACCCCCAAAACTTCTTTAGACCGCTCTCCTCCTACATCTTCACTGTAAGCACACTTTGAAGATTCCATAACTTTCTGCTGGTCTTGCTCTCGCTCTCGTCTCGCTCTTCTTAGGGCGGCACGCGTCATGTTCTGGCCTCCTGCAGCAACCGATGAAACTGTAGCTTGATCCCCTCCAACACCATTGTCCTCTGTCTGTCTATCTGCAACATCTTGAAACTTTCCCACACCGTATCCTTTTGCAGCTTCCAAAAATGATAGGGGGGTTGCTTTTAACACATTACTATAAAAATCACGTGCCTGAGCCACAGTAACCAAACGATGTCTTTTACCTTCGTGCGTCGCCACCAACCCAACTGGAATCTCCCATCTGAACTTAATATCACGTTTCTTAAGTTCCTGTACTAGAAATGCAAAATCTTTCCTTCTCCTTAGGATCTTCGGAGGGATCTCTTTTAAAACCAAAACTTCTTGCTCAGCCACTACCAAATTAGTATCATAAGCAGCTTGAATGACTTCATCTCTAATTACTCTCTTTGTAAAATAGACCACCACATCTCTGGGTAACTTCCTCTGTCTTACAATCCATGAATTTACACGAAAAACTTTGTCCATATTTCCCTCAATTTCAGATGCTGACTGGCCCAGTACCCCTTCCAGAGCCTCAGAAATCAGCTGCTTTAAATCTTCTTTACCATTCTCCTTTAAACCCCTAATTCTAATAGCATACTGCATCTGATTATACTGAACAAGGCTCAATTCTTCGTCCATTTTATCCCTTATATTTTCATTTTCTAATACCTTTGCTTCTAATATAGAGTTCTTTTGACTGAGATCCTCCACTTTTATATCCAGCTGTAGCACACATTCAGCTACGGATTCAACCGTAGACAAGATGTCCACCCTCATTGCTCTCAGCTTCTCTTCCATCTTCTTCTCCAATTTCTCCATTTTCTCCTCCAATTTCTCCTCCAGCTTTTTCAACTTTTCATCCATCATATCAGACATCAGTTGTGCATGCTTTCCAAGAGCGTCTTGTAAATCCTTAAGCGTCAATACCGGGGGAGATGCAGGAGGAAGCAAAGCTTGCAGTGAGGTCTCTTGCACCAGGGAAGACCCCGCATTCCGAAGAGCTTTAGAAGTTTTAGCCGCCATCTTCCCCCGCTTTCACTTATTACGCACTTTCACTTTAAAGCTATAAAATCCATTGAGCTAGAGAGTAAAAATAAAGAGTCCACTTCACCTTGACCTCCTGTACCGCTCTGCCTGCATCTTGATAATCAAAAGTATTTCCTTTTGGCAGGGGTGGTTGCTAACGCCTGGCTCTGCTCCAAGAATCCCAGAGCAGAGGCGCTGCGCAGCTCGGAGCAACCCAGGCTTCGGGGGGGCTCATCCTTCAGCCGCCCAAGCTCTCAGCTCAGGCAGCCCCGGAGAGCTCAACCCCTACCTGGGGCCTCACCCCCTCCTCTTCTCCCGAGGAGGGGGCTTCAAATCCATCTAAACAGCTGATCGGCGCTGTTTACGATGGAAAAACACAGCTGCGGAGCGGGCAGCCCGAAAACGGCTGTCTTTCGACGTCGCGTCGCCACCGGAAGTCCCCTGTAATTTTGATGCCCAAGGCGCTAAACCACCCTAACCCCAAAAGGCTAGTCCGCTGGCCCTCGACGACCAGCACACTTAATTTACCCTTGAATCCCTTGTACTGCACCCACACCAACGCCTCCCCCCGGACTTTAATCGGTGAATTTTGAAAGTCAGAGAGGGTCAGTCTGGATGACCTCAAGGGAACCCGTTGGCCGCTCCACTTGCAAATGTCTAAAAACGTTCTGGCGGAGATGATGGATACGGCTGACCCTGAGTCCAGCTCCATCAAGCAGGGGACCCCTTGCAGCTTCACTTTCAGTTTTATTTTTTGGGCTAGCGCGGCAGGAACCCCTGTTTTGAAAACACCCGGCCATCCCGTCGTGTGACTCACAGTCAGTCCCAGCGACCGCTTCCCAGTACCTGTGGCATACTGGAACTCGGCTTCCACCTCGTGTAGGCTGTCCCGCTGCTTGCTTCTGCAGACCGCCGCGATGTGCCCCGTTTTCCCGCACGACCGACACTTCGCCGACTTGAAACGGCAGGTAGACCGGGGATGCTGTCCTCCGCAGCTCGCACAGCGGGTAGACCGGGAGCCGCTCGCGCCGCAGCCGGAGCACTGGGAAGACCGGGGCTGTCCGTAGCCGCTGTTCTGGGTAGACCAGGAGTTGCAGCCGCATTGCTGGGTAGACCGAGGGCGATTCGTGCTGTGGCCATGAGGCTGGGTAGACCGGGGTCTGCTCGCTCCGCATCTGCACTCCTGGTCTCTCTCGCCTGCCGTGGTTGGTCTCGGTTCTTTTCTGTTGTCTCGGTCGGGGTTGAAGGATCGCTGAGGTCGGTTGATGGCATCCACCTCCAGCTCTGCCCCGTCTGCGTCGGTGCCTCTTCTCACCTGGTGGATGGATCTGCCTTCCCTCGCTTCGGACTCCTCGGCTGCATCCCAGGCTAGGAGTTCATCTTGGACATCCCTCAGGGTCAGTTTCTGCTTGGCAAAAAGTTTCTGGCGCAGCTTCCTGTCCCTCACCCCACAAACGAGCCGATCCCGCAGCCTAATTTCTAGATTTTCGCAATTGCAGAGGCGAGCTGCCTGCCTCAGAGCTGCCATGTACTGTTTGGCAGACTCACCTGGTCGCTGATCCCGTTTTTTGAAACGATACCGCCAGGCGATCTCGGACATCTCGGGCTTGAAATGTTCAGACAGCTTCGCCAGCAATTCGTTGTAGCCGACGGAGTGGATGTCATCGGGAGCGCAGAGACTGACCGCCAGCTGGTAGGTTTCTGTGCCGCAGCTGCAGAACAGTACCGCTGCTCTCTGCCGGTCCTCCTTCACCCCGTTCGCCCTCAGGTAGCATTCTATCTGCCCCACGAAGGCTTCCCACTCCCCGGGGCGGCCGCTATTGAAAAGGGGATACTCACCCAGTTGTGTCATCTCGTCGTCTCGGTTGTCCTGCATCTGGATCCGGGGCTGCCGATTGGATTTCGTCCACGGCTAGCGTTGTCCGATGCAGCATCCCACCTTCGTCGCCAGTGCAAAGTCGCGTGGTCGCACAGAGAGACGGACACTTGAGCTGGGTAGTACTTCTTTTATTCGGATCAGGAATGAATCTGAGACAAAGGGGTTTACCAGGTGTTTCTTATACCTGCCCAGGTGAATGATGACCAATAGATTTGAACCTGGGCTTCCCGCCAATGCATGTGGCCAATAGGTTTAAACCCTGGCTTCCCGCCAGGGCTGACCACGCCAGGGGCTGTCAGACTTGCTCCATCCGGCTTTTCCCGCCTCAGCGGTTATCGCCTGGAGCTGTCCAGCCCCCTGCTGCGCTGGCATTTCCTGTGTATGCTAGCAACATACACTACAGGCCTATTGTATCAGGTTAGGAAATAACTTTCCCAGCATTGGGAAAGATTGAGGGCAATAGAAGAAGGGGACGACAGAGAATGAGGTGGCTGGATGGAGTCACTGAAGCAGTAGGCGTGAGCTTAAACGCACTCCAGAAGATGGTAGAGGACAGGAAGGCCTGGAGGAACATTGTCCATAGGGTCGCGATGGGTCGGACACGACTTCGCAACTAACAACAACAAAGGAAATAACTGGATGGCCACAAGATGGAACTGCATATTGAATTCTCCCTATTTCCCTGCTGCCATCTTGTGGTCATCCAGATTTTTGCAGATCAGATTTGGTAGACCTACTCATCCGGTACCCTCCAAACAGCGGCATCCACAGGCTCCCATTGCTTTCATCAGACTAAGGAAAGCAGTGTCCATTTGGTTCATGTGTGCAACATCATGATTAAAAAAAGGTGTGGCTCATATCACAATACCCCAATGCCATTTTCTTCAGTCTGATTATTCTTCTTCCTCCAGAAGACCCCACGGCCTTCAGACATCTGAGATGGGCATGATGGTCTAACTCAACTAGAGGATGCCAGTGGAGAACACCGTCAATATGATTTCTTAATCATAATCTTCACTTACAGCAAAATTGAGGTGAGTCAATGGAATATGGAAATTTTTATGGTATTCTCATTCGGTACTTTAAATCATTGTGGAATGTGAAGTAAAAGATATATGAATGCATGGTCACAATGCCTCAGCTGTTCTAGACCTCTTATCAGAGAACTGTTGAATAAAATCGTTATCTTCAAACATTTTAAAATGTTTATTTTGGCTTTTAAAATAGTATTTCCTGTGGGAACACATACTGTTCTCATTAAATTGTGATAAGCTAATTTCATCATGGTTTCAGTGATAAAGTCTTCAAAAACTCTCTCTCAGAACAGGCTATAACATATACCAGGCATGTCAAACTCGCGATGTCACCTGATGTCGCACAACATATTGTGACTTTTTCCCCATTGCCGGCAATGGGGTGGGCGCAGTTTCGGCATGATGCATCCGGTCCGCGGGCCGGCAGTTTGACATGCCTGACATATACAAAACATACGTTTTATGAATTAATTGATCATGCATCTCCTCTTGCCCTAAGCCATAATGAGACCATGGCTTAGAGCAGAACCTAGTAACCTTTTCACACACGCACACATACACACCCTTACTGACCTGCCTCTCAAGGCCACAGCAAATATAATTATGATACAGGATATTATCAGAGTGGGCAAATTGAAGGACCTTTGGATTTTGGAAGTAGTTTAGTGAGAAGAGCAGGTGTTTCATTCTGAAAGTATAGTAACATTTAGGTGCAGTAAGCTATTAGTTATGTTCAAAAAATTTTATTATTTTCTATCTTGATTTCATACTTGTAATGTTTGTTGCTATGGTGTGCATGGCAGGAAAATCAACTCTGGCAATGAAGCATACTGGTCACAAAGGAATCTCAGCTCTTGGAAAGTGTTGCTTGCAAACCTGGGTAAAATAAACCACGCAAGATCTGTTGCCTGGACAACTGAAAGAGCCTTGGTGGAGCAGTGGGCTAATGCCTCCTTAAGTAACACCAGCTGCCTGCCATTAATGCAGGTTCGCATCCCACCAGGCTCAAGGTTGACTCAGCCTTCCATCCTTCCGAGGTAGGTAAAATGAGGACCCAGATTGTTGGGGGCAATTAAGCTGACTTTGTAATAATGCCGCTTGGGGTGTGTGTGAAAGCCCTAATAAGCAGGCATATACATAGAATGAAGGCTACTGCTAAGTTTGTAAGCCGCCCTGAGTCTTCGGAGAAGGGCGGGATATAAATGGAATTAAAATAAATATAAAATAACTTGTGAATCATCAATAGGCTTGAGAATTTCTGGTCTCCAAGAAATTCTTCTTTGTGGAGAAACCAAAGCTTTTTTTATAAAATGCAACCAGGAAGTTGATGTGCCTTCTGATTACTTTACCTTTTACCCATGAATTGTATTTCACAACATGTGACGTGCTTGGCCCAATTTACTAATTTTAGTAACAGTTTACTGATATATACATCTGCATTCACTTCCTGTTGCAAAATCAAGCTGATGTCCTGAAAGTGATTCTCTTAATGTCCTCTAGGCTTATGGTCTGCCTACAGCAGGCAAGTTCTTATAATTAAGGCAATGATTTCTCCCATTCACCATCTCATACTCAAAGATAGTCTGGTTCACACTGCTAGCTGGCAATGTTGTTTATCTGGAATTCCCCCTTTAACAGGAATTCCTCTTACTGTCTCTTGTGAACTCTATCTGGCCCCTAGCTGGTGTTATAGGAAGATAAACAATCCGATGCATCCTGACAGGAATATATCTATTACAGTAAATTTGACTGCCACTTTTACTTGCTAATGTCTCATTCACACAACATTCAAGCTCATTGTTTGTTTAAGCACAGTTTATTGGCTGTGTTTATGGGAACTGCTAAACCACCTAGATCAGGGGTGTCAAACTGCCAGCCAGCGGGATGCATCGTACTGAGGCCGCGCCCACCCCATTGCCGGCAAGGCAAAAAGAGTCACGATACATCGTGACACGTCTCGTGACGTGGTGAGTTTGACACCCATGACCTAGATTATATTGTAGCTTAGTGTAATGTGTGAATCATTATAGTAAGTTATGTGAGGAGGATGAAACTGTGTTACATGAGCTCACCCCCATGTCCATGGTAATGTGCTTTCCTCCTGTCCCTGAGATGGGAGGAAAGCATGATGAAAGAGATACCACTGCTCTTAGCAACAAGAGCAGTAGTTAGTAATCCAGGTTATTTTCAGAGCAGCAACTAGTTCTCCAAAAAGTATTCCTCAAGGGGAAAATGATTTCCATACCAGCCAACTCCGCTGCTTGATTAAAAAGAATAATAATACAAAAATACATTACTACCAAGTAAGTAGAATGTCTTCATCTCATATGTCTGAAGGCAGTGGGGAATTTCACACACAAAAAATAACACCTAGCTACACATCCAAAAATTCCAAGAAAGTGAGAAGCCTCCAGAAAATATTATTTGCAAATGCAGGAATTCAGGAGAGCCATAGGGGAGGGGGAGGCGGGGATGATTTCAGTACTTGTGGAAACATCAACCTCCTGGCTGGTCTTCCATCAGGTCAACATTCCCTGATCAAACTACAAATAGGAAGAAAAAAGAAGCAGCACTTAGCCATAACAAGACCAGCCTTGGAGATGTAATACTGGAAAATGCAGGCACAATGGGAGGAACAATCCTAAAGCAGGCCAAATGAAGCCTAGCAGATTGCCATCTTCTGAAGATTCTTCCTCCCTGTGATCTGGAATATCCTTTTGGCATAACTTCTATTGTGTTAAGTGGAGGACTCTGTTTTAATGCCAGAGCATTTTACACTGGCTTCAGCCAGCCTTAGTAGTTGGTCCATTATGGGGACCATGTTCTTGGCAAAAGCTAAATGAGCCAACTTTAGGTTTTGATAGTGCTGATGAGGCCAATAATAGTAGCAAAGGCTTTCTGCAATTAATACGGTGATTCTATGGTTATCAGAATTAATGTTTGATGGAGCGCTCTGAAGTTTATAAAAGGAGAGGTTTTATTGGGAGAAAGTTAGAACAATTAATCAGTGGAACAACCTGCCTCCAGAAGTGGTGAATGCTCCAACACTGGAAGTTTTTAAGAAGAGACTGGACAGCCATTTGTCTGAAATGGTATAGGGTTTCCTGCCTTAGCAGGGGGTTGGACTAGATGACCTCCAAGGTCCCTTCCAACTTCTTCTTCTTCTTCTTCTTCTTCTTCTTCTTCTTATTATTATTATTATTATTATTATTATTATTATTATTATTATTATTATTATTATTATTATTAAAAACTGGCACTTGTATATTCTTTTTTATAAGCTGTCCCTGGCTGTACCTTTCCCCATCAGCATTCAAGCTACTCAGAGTGTTTGCTCACAAAATTAAACATGAATGCTTGCTCATGGGCAGACTTGATGAACCCTTAGAGATTTTTTACTGCCGTCAGTTTTTTCTATGTTTTATCTCTCTGTGATAAGGGGATTTCTATATTCCACACACTTTTAAAAATTCCAGGAGATATATTGCAGAAATTTATAGTACTTCCGTGTGCTTCTTTTTTAATGACTATGCAGTAATTGCGGATGTGGTAGAAATAATACTTGCAAAGCTTGACTCGAGAAGGATCACATCTAAGGAATTAGAGCCTGACAATATGAGGATTTGCTGTACAGTATTTTCAAATGTTAGGCAATTCATTTTACTTTTAAAAGCTGAACCACATGCTCTATAGATATTAGAATTCTGATTTCAGAGAATTATATTTTTAGAAATATAATTTTAGTCAGAACTTCCTTCTTTCACTCTTAAGTGCTATATTCAGTTTAGAGACATCTCATTGGTTAGATATGTGGATATATTTTTATAAGAAACATATTAGAAAGCTTGCCAGGCAGGATTTTCAGGATAACATGGAACTTAAATAAGGCTGTGTTTGTTCACCTATAATGCCAATCAAAATTCATATTTGTTTAGAAAACACTCTGTCTTTGTATTTTAACTGAAACTGAATTTATTATTTAAACAATTTATATAACAGCCTAAGTCATGAAGATGACTCTAAGCATTGTACCCTTACCTTTATAGGGCAAAATAGGGCACATTTTTTGTTCTTAACAGTGTAAAACCCTTGCTATTGTAAAGAAAGACAGGCACACTTCCGAGAGAAGGCAGTTGTCACATCTGTTCATGCAATTTAGCTTTTCTAGGATTTGGCTCAAATGCCACATGACAACAGTACTGATTGTGGATTTTATCATATCCAGCTTCCTTCCTAAACAATTTGAAAGAATACAGCCTTTTACACTCTGGGAAAACATTTTCCCCCCCTCCCTTTCTTTTTTATTTAGAACACTGAATGATGAAACATTTTATTCTCTTCCCTTCTCTTGTGGTGCAATGAATAGAAATAGCACAATATAGCGCTTCACAGTGTTTTGCAGCCCTCCCTAAGCGGTGTACAGAGTCAGCATATTGTCCCCAGTAATCTGGGTCCTCATTTTACCAACTTCGGGAGGACAGAAGGCTGAGTCAACCTTGAGCCTGGTGAGATTCGAACTGCTGAAGGTACTGCTTCCCACAACTGATGAAACAAAGACTTGATTTGAATGTGTAAGAAAGCATTAGTCTATGTTGTAATAAAAACTTAAGCATTAAAAAAGATGAACTAGTCTTAATGGGAGTTGTTCAGTACCGGTACATAGAAAATCCTCAGATTTGATGGGTAAGAAAGGATTTCTGCTTTGATTGTGTGGATGTTGTTCTGAGAGGACTTTTTCTGTATATTCACATATCTCCATATAATTGTTTCTATTTACGTACACTATATAAAGCTGGAGAAACCAGGTGCACTTATCACTTAACTAGGCCTTAACACCTGTTATTTCCATAGCAGGCGTTCTTTTTTCCCCAGTGAGTTTATAAGTAATGTGCCTCAGCTGTAGGCTGAACATGATAAAATGCAGGGCTTTTTTCCTCATAGAACGCTCAGAATGGAGTTCCAGCACCTTTTTTGGATGGAACCTTGTAGGGTAGGCAAGGCAGGTTGTATGACATGTGTGAGTTCCGGCACCTTTTTCTTTTACAAAAAAAGCACTGATAAAATGTGATAGTAAGCCCACTGAACAGCATGGGAATTACTTCTGAGTAGGTATGCCTAGGATTGCCTCATATGTATCATTCCTTCCTAAATGTAAAACAGCTGTCTATTTATTGAAGTAATTGAATTTGTCCTCCTCCTCTGAAGTGCATAACAGCAGACATGTCACTAGAGAAGGCAAAAATCACGAAACTGCATCTCATCTACTTTGGCCATGTCATGAGGGGAATTCACTGGAGAAAGCAATTATATTGGGAAGAATCAGCAGTAAAAGGAAACCACGCCCTCAAAGAACACGGTGGCTGGACACCATCAAAGCTGACACCAATTGGAGCATAGAAATACTCAAAGAATTAGTGCAAGATTAGAAGATGAACAGATAACGTTACCATCCTCTCTTTGTCAAAGAGGCTGCTCTCCTCAGTATTCATATTAAATCAATAGACTGAAACATTAACAAACTATCTTTAATAAATGGATACTTTTTTAAAAAAATCCACAATCAAACTTGAAGTATTAAATTCTCAGCAGGTGGTAGGTGCTCACTGGCCTTACCTGGCGTTGAAAACTAATTAGCATCAGGTCTGCCTATACTGTTAGGGACGCGGTGGCTCAGTGGGTTAGGACGCTGAGCTTGTCGATCAGAAGGTCTGCAGTTTGGCGGGTCGAATCCCGAGTGCCGCGTAACAGAGTGAGCGCCTGTTACTCATCCCAGCTTCTGCCAACCTAGCAGTTCGAAAGCACGTAAAAATGCAAGTAGAAAAATAGGGACCAGTATGGTCGGAAGGTAACAGCGTTCTGTGCGCCTTTGGCGTCTAGTCATGCCGGCCACATGACCACGGAGACATCCACGGACAAGTGCTGGCTCTTCGGCTTTGAAACGGAGATGAGCACCGGCCCCTAGAGTCGGAAACGACTAGCCTTTACCTTTACCTTTACCTGCTTATACTACTTGAATGGGGGACCTTTAGAGAATACCAGACTGGTAGACAAGACCAGGAAGTTAGAAAACAATTTGGAAGAACGACAATGGTAAACATATTGTTGCCAAGCAAGCTGTGTGGATGTATCTATGGCAGTGTTTTTCAGCTTTGGCAACTTGAAGATATGTAGTCTTCAATTTCCAGAATTCCCCAGCCGGGATCAATGGAATCAACAGAAATTGAGCTTCACGGCAAGGAAATATTTACCATCTTTCCTTTAATCTGTAATATCCGATAAGGAAGTATGTTAAATATTCAACTATTGAATGTATTTATTTTATTTTATTTTTTTAAAAAAAACCCTAAATTACATCCTCTAGGTTAGCAGATAGAAGGCAGCAAACTGCCCTTTCTTATCTAGTTGGCACTCCCCTGTAACTATTACATTTCAGGAACAGTTTTGTCTTCCTCATAGAAGCACGATACTGCCTTATTGACGTTTAGCTCTTGCACAAGCTTTAGCTACAATACTAAATGCTAGGGACAACAGTTATAATTACCTTTGCATAGTTTTGTAAACACTGACATTTGTATGGGGGAGTTTCCTTGCCATGGAAATTCTGTTAATATATATAAGAGTATTACTCATTGCCAATCAATGCTTATAAAGGGCTTGCTCATTGCAAATGAAAGTGGGAAATTATTGTTTGATTGCTTTTTTTCTTTTCTTTTTGCAGTAAATCCTTGGATTAACCCTATACACCAAGAATAGAATAGAATAGAATAGAATAGAATAGAATAGAATAGAATAGAATAGAATAGAATAGAATAGAATAGAATAGAATAGAGCTGGAAGGGACCTTGGAGGTCTTCTAGTCCAGCCCCCTGCTCAAGCAGGAGAACCTATACCATCTCAGACAAGTGATTGTCTAGTTTCTTCTTAAAAACCTCCAGTGATGGAGCACCCATGATTTCTCAAAGCAAGCTGTTCCACTGGTTAATTTTCCTCACTGTTGAGAAGCTTCTCCTTAATTCCAGGTTGCTTCTCTTTGGTCAGTTTCCAACCATTTTTTTTCTCCTGCCCTCTGGTGCTTTGGAGAATAGTTTGATCCCCTCTTCTTTGTGGCAGTCCCTCAAATACTGGAATACTGCTATCATGTCACCCTGTTTCTTCTTTTCTTTAGAATAGCCAAATCCAAGTCCTACAGCCATTCTTCATATGTTTTAGTCTCCAGGGCTTCTCTGAACTTTTTCCAAACTCTCAACATCTTTTTTGTAGTATGGTGTGGTCTTACTAGGGTTTTATAAAGGGGTACTAATACTTTGCATGATCTTGATTCTATGCCTCTGTTTATACAACCCAGGATTGTATTAGCTTTTTTGGCTGCTGCTGCACACTGCTGGCTCATAGTCAAGTGATCATCCACTAGGACTCCAAGGTCCCTCTCACGGTTACTATTTTTGAGCCTGGTCTCGCTTAATCTGTACTTATACCTTTGATTATTCCTGCCTAACTGTAAAGCTTTGCTTTTCTCCACGTTTAAATTCATTTTGTTGGATAGGGCCCTTTGTACATGTTTGTCAAGATCTTTTTGGATCCTGAGTTTGTCTTCTGGAGTGTTGGATATTCCTGCCAGTTTAGTGTCATCTGCAAATTTGATGAGTTCCCCTTCAATTCCCTAATCTAGGTCATCTATGAGGATATTAAACAGTACTGGGTCTAAGATGTAGCCTCGTGGTACCCCACTGCTTACTTCTCTCCATGTGGATGTAGTACCATTGAGGACTACTCACTGAGTACGGTTTGTCAGCCAGCTACAGATCCATCTGGTGGTGCTGTTGTCTATCCCACCTTTTTCTAGCTTACTAAGCAGCAGGTTGTGGTCTACTTTGTCAAATGCCTTCCTGAAATCTAAGTATACCATGTCCACAGCGTTTCACTGGTCTACTAATTTAGTTACTTTATCAAAGAATGAAATAAGATTGGTTATAACTTTGTTTGCTTCTATTGTTCGCAGATCTATTTTTTTAACCAGGATCTTCCCAGGTACTGATGTTAAACTGATTGGTCTGTAGTTTCCTGGGTCTGTTCCCCCCCCCCCAATTTCTTGAAGATGGGAACCACATCAGCCTTTTTCTAATCATCAGGCACTTCCCCAGTGCTCCAGGATTTTTGAAAGATATGGTGCAATAGTTCTGAGATAACATTACTTCAAAGCATTATCTCAAATGGCAGCCTGGTGCAGATTTATTTAAAGCACTAGTCTTTTTTCCCCCCCCACCTCCTACTCCATGCCACTTTTGTGTGGATTTCTACGTGTTTGATAAAATGTGTTTCGAGTCAGGGTGTAGTCTCAGTCTTTAGATGGCATGAAACCTTCACATGTCATCACTCGGGATCCTTGTTTCAGTATTTTGTCACTGAACAAGGAGGTATATTTTCTTTTTGTAAATGCTGCTTAAGAAGCAACACCAGATCCATCATCACTAAAGAAGCATTGCCACTGTGGTAAATGGAAACCTCATAAGGATTTCTTGAAAGCATTTGATTGTAACTTTTAACAATTGGCTATATTGTTTTAGTAGTTGGCTTGGACTGTGTCCCTGGGGCGTTTTATCTAAAGAACAAACATGTGTAAATAAATAAATACACATGGAAACATGTGTACATTAATACACATGGAAAATAGGAGAAAGGAGATGCTAGCTTTTTAATCTATTTTATTTTATTGGAGAAATAACTTTTAAAGCATAGATGTAGAAATTGTTGGGTTGCAGGACAAGGTATTTAATTATTAGCCAGCTTGGAAAATTAGCAAACTGGCAATGATTGGCTACAATTTCTTAGTGCTTTGCTATTAATTGGTGAAGACACCACCACATGGCTCATGATGATTCTCTAGTAGTTCTAGCCTTGCAAACCTATACATGTTAACAGGCTCCTAATATCAAAATAGATCTGTAATTAATAACAATCACTCAGATCAATCTTTGCTATGGTTTAAATTGGATTGAAAAGACTTGGGATTATTGACTGGAAGAACATGCTAAGCGGAAGCTTCTCAAAGTAATAAGAAAGATTCTTCAATATACCAGTTGGAGTCACCTATTCACTGAGGAAATAATGCATAATTGTAGTTTAGTGGATTATCTAAATTCAGTAATTGTGGAATAATAATTGTCTATCTTCAACATAGAATTAGAATACTTGTGGAAATTTTATAGCCAACATGGCTAATTATTATTATTTATTCATTCAGAACTTTTACACTAAATTCCTTCAACTTTGATATTCTACTTAAAAAGAGTAGGCATGAGAGAATCATCTGTCAAAAGCAGAAATATTTAGGGCATCTTATTCAGTTGATGTCAGGTCAGAAATAATTACATTTAACATTTTAATAAGAGAATTAACACATCTTTTGCTGAGTCTGGTAGAATTGTTATCTGGGAGGAATATTCATATTATGGTATATAAGAATGCCATTGGACTGCACAGACATAATGATTTGGCTTCTTTAGCAACAGCACAACCAGGTTTTCTTATTATCTTAATAAGAAAATTTACTGTCTATCATCTTTCTTTCTCTCTCTCTCTCTCCCCGTCCATCTATCTATCTATTTAGCTAATCTACCTATCATATCATATGTATAATAGCTGCCCATCTCACTAAATATGTCTCTTGGTGGCATAAAATAAAAAAAAACCTACAAAGCAGCAATATAAAAAGCAATCAGCAATGAAAACAATAATACATGGTTAAAAGGCAAGGCGAGAGCATCAGATCTTACAGACAATGGAGCCATCTCATTTCCTCACCATTTCCTTGAGACCCCCAAGTCTGATGACAGAACCACATTTTGGGGGACAAAAGGAAAGTTAGCACTCATCTAAGGGAGGATAACGTTCCAAAGGTTAGGTGCCATAATAGAAATGGCCTGTCTCCTGGGTCCCACCAGATGTAACTAGTGGTGGGATTCAGCCAGTTAGCATCACTTTGGCAGAACTGGTAGCTACTTCTTTTGCTGCTCAGGCCCAGAATGGACTCCTGGAAGTGGCATCCACACAGAGACCCGGTTGTTCACATATTTGAATCCCACCACTGGATGGAACTGTTTAGTAAATAGAACTTGTAACATACCCCTTCTGACAGACTTGAGAGGATGAGCAGATATAATTGTAAAGAGGTATAACTCTGTCCACGCCATGATGAGTTTTAAAGCAGCACCTTGAGTTGCATCCAAAAGCAAATTGGTAACCAAATACAGTTCATGGGGCAGAGATGTAAAATGTGCTGTTCTAGGGGCATGCAATAACTGCCTGTGCCACTGCATTCTGTACCAGCTGAAGCTTCCAGATACTCTTCAAAGTCAGCCCCATTAGAACACATTGTAGTAGTCCATACAGCAGATAACAGTAGCCCCGTATGATCAGGCTTGACAATTATTTTGTTAATACTGCCTATATAAACAAGACACAAAGTACAAGCACAATATTCCCTCCCCCACCCCCAGACTTCCAAGAGTTTAAAATTAATAAAAAAGAAGATCAAGGCAGGGAAGCCCCTGGGTAGCTAAAAGGGAAAAAAACCAAGAGATATAAATTGAGTGTGCAAAAATATGTATCAGCCTGAGTAGATAAGCCTATATATTTTAAAGAGCACTTGATGTACTTTGTGTTGAGGGTCGAGTTTCTGTGAATCTGTCTTTGTTTGCCTTGGACATTGACTCAAGTCTGTGAATAATAAAAGGGATTGGCTTTTCTTGCGGTTCCTGCCTGTTTGTTGGAAGAGGGGTTTCTCCTTGTGAGCATAACAAGGACTCACAGTAGGCTGGGACAGAACCAGGGCTTTTTTTCTCATAGAACTCTCAGAACGGAGTTCCGGCACCTTTTTTGGATGGAACCTTGTAGAGTAGGCAAGGCAGGGTTGTATGACATGTGTGAGTTCCGGCACCTTTTTCTTTTACAAAAAAAGCACTGGACAGAACAATTAGATAGCTGTAGATAAGTAGCCAATGAAACAGATGTATTGAATCTAATAAATGCTGTAACCTTAGAACAGCGGTGCCCAACCTTTCCAGCTTGATGGCTGGGATGGGGGGTGGGCGTGGGCGTGTGAGTGGCACATGTCTGTGCGCACAGATGGTGTTTTGCATGCGAGCAGAGGGGGGTTTGCACACAAAACTCCACTCACATGAGCAGAGGGCGCTTGTGCTCACACCTGAAGCTCCACTCATGTGAGCCGAGGGCTCTTGTACCTGTGCGCGAGGTTCCACTCACATTCGGTTGCTGATTTCTCCTATGGCCTGGTTTCGAACAGGTCGCAGCCTGCTAGTGGGCCATGGCCTGAGATTGGGGACCCTGCCTCAGAACATATACACTAGATACACAACAGACTTAAATAATTTGTTCCAGAGTTTTGCTTAGTACTGATGTCAAACTGACTAATCTATAGTTACTCAGGTCTGATTTTGTCCTTTTCCCACTATTGAATAGAGGAGAGAGAAAAAAATGACCTCCACCAATCCTCTGGCATTGTGCTAGTCAAAGTCTTTGTGTGTGTGTGTGTGTGTGTGTGTGTGTGTGTGTGTGTGTCTGCCTGGACCTGTTCATTATGTGCTGTTAGGTAGATAAGCTGAGCATACAATATGCATCGTTTCTTTCAAAACAATACAGTAGTCTTTGTTTCTTACCCCCTGGACTTTTAGAAGAAAGATAGGTACAAATGCAACATGTAAATTAAGTTAAGTTGTTTGCTCAGAGGGTGCTTTTGAATAGGCATCCAACTGTCGTTACCAAGTTTATTGAAAAATTAAGGGCAGGAGATTGTTTGCCATATCAGTCTTGGTTGACATTTCAAAAGTGAAAGATACAGCTATGGTGACTACGTCTGAACACTTTGTTCAACTAGCAGGCTGTACCAAGAACACCTCCTTTCAGAGCCGGTACATAGAAGAGAACAGGCAATCAGTCTTGAATATACAGGACCTTTTGAGATAAATTATTTTTGACAGTCCAGCAATCTATAGGAATAGATACAAGCAGAAAAAGACCATCAAGATAGACAGCCAGGTACAGAGACCAGTCTTTATCAATCAGTGTAGATCACCTGGGCTAGCCCTAAGTCACCTATGCATACAAGCAAGAAATGTTGTGAACTTTAGAAACATACTGTTTGTGGACACCTCTGATGTTTGCACTACAGGAGAAAACAGATTAAATTCCCCTCCTGTATTCAAAGTAATTTCAGAAGTAGAGCTATTGCAAAACCATAGTGACTTTTGTCCTTAAGCTCAGCCTTATACTTTTTTTCCCCTGGTACTGCTTGTTGTGAAAATAGTTTTGATTAGGGTAACAATTCTTCTGTGTTTCTTAAATTACAGGTAGAATAAGCATCTCAACATATTATTTTACAGGGAGTTAAAAAGAAGGATATTACTGCTTTTGGAGAAAACCAACTCTTCAGAATACTGTCATAGTGGTATTTTGTCAGATTCCTGTTGTGCATTTATTCACTTTACCTAGCACCTTTCTCTCTGTGATCAGTCAAACTTGTATGTGTCTATATGTATATGTGAAGGTAAAGGTTCCCCCGCACATGCGTGCTAGTCGTTTCCAACTCTAGAGGCCGGTGCTTATCTCAGTTTCAAAGCTGAAGAGCCAGCGCTTGTCCGAGGACGTCTCCGTGGTCATGTGGCCAGCATGACTAGACGCCAAAGGCGCATAGAACGCTGTTACCTTCCCACCGTAGTGGTCCCTATTTTTCTACTTGCATTTTTACGTGCTTTCGAACTGCTAGGTTGGCAGAAGCTGGGACGAGTAACAGGCACTCACTCTGTTACGCAGCACTCGGGATTCGACCCGCCAAACTGCTGACCTTCAGATCGACAAGCTCAGCATCCTAAACCAATGAGCCACTGCATCCCTTTTATATGTATCACACACACAATTAAGTGGAACACCTCACACATTCTCGCTTCTTCCTGTTTATGAGAAAGGCAGTCTAACAGAGAGAATGCTATTGACTATGGAGTATGGCCCAACAGCTTAATGTTACATTCCTTTTATGAAACTGTTGTATACAGATTAAACCTGCATCTAAACAACATCCTTTGCATGACAAAATCACTTTCCCTGTGATTTTGTTTTCCACTAAGTGGAAAGTTCTATGAAATGAAATGGAAGAAAGTAGCTGAGAGAAGCCCGCTCAGTTGGACTCTTCAATCAGAATAGAGCTGGAAGGGATCTTGGAGGTCTTCTAGTCCATCCCCCTGCTCAAGCAGGAGACCATATACCATTTCAGAGAAGCGACTGTCCAGTCTCTTCTTAGAAACCTCCAGTGATGAAGCACCCACAACTTCTGATGGCAAGCTGTTCTACTGGTTAATTGTCCTCACTGTTAGGAAGTTTCTCCTTAATTCCAGGTTGCTTCTCTCTTTGGTCAGTTTCCAACCATTGTTTCTTGTCTTGCCCTCTGGTGCTTTGGTGAATAACATGAGCCCCCCGCCTCTTCTTTGTGGCAGCCCCTCAAATACTGGAATGTTGCTATCATGTCACCTTAGTCCTTCTTTTCTCTAGACTGGCCAAACCCAAATCCTTCAACCGTTCTTCATATGTTTTAGTCTCCAGGCTTTTAATCATCTACCTTCATAGCACCATTGCCATGGCCTGCCTTATAGGAAGGATGTTAAATGTTTGGGCTTTGTGATTCCCAATATGATTTACTATAGATTTATTTAACATTGTTTCATCATGCATGTAAACGCTTGAAAGGTGCCATGAATAATTATAATACATGAATAAATTATTTTTTCTTAGGGAAAAGGCATTTTAGTTTATTGCAGAGAAGGACATTTTGTGGTGTGGCTTTTTGGCTACTGTCTGAAATGATGGCACTATGCCATCTGCAGAATTTGATTAGTTCCATATGAATGAGACTATAGTAGGTAATTCCGGCAGCCGTGCTACATTTATCATCTTGGGGTCTGGCAGTGATTCCACTGTTCAGATATGCTCTTATCCTCATAAAGGAAATATGTTGACAACTACTTGCTGATGCTTCTTGAATGTTAATGCAACATAGGCAAGGAAGAGTTCTATATTAAAAACTGTATAATGAAAGAGCTCATATTACCTTCTAATTACTTTTTAACTTTAATTAGAATATAATGTGGGCTTTTTCATTAATCAGATTATACTGAAATTCTCATTTTACTATTACTCAGTCTTGAAGTTAGGAAACCTTGCCAAAAATAAAATCAGTTCCAGTTTGTGGCATCCTCAGAGAACTATTATTCTCTCAGCAAAGGATGATTTTATCTACAGAGCTAGCTATTCACACTTGGCTTTTATCCATCAGCTGGAATATTCACAAGTATCAGAATGCAAATAATCTAAAGGGCATATAAGCCAAATGCCCATACAGTTATACCTAGTCTTGCCTATTTCTATTGGGGCTCTTTGCTGCAAGATATCCAGTTCCACGAGATGTAATTAAAAATTGCATTTTATTACAATAGTCCAATCCAGGTGCAAATAATATGATTCTGTAGTTATATTAGTATAAATTAAATTGTATTCACACAGAATAAAAAAAATAGAGGACTACATCATTTACAATAGAATCAGGTACAGAGAACTCCTTTCACGCACAGCCAGCTCAATCAGACACCCTTTTCAGTCCTTAGCAAGTTGCATACCACCAATGCTGGGGAACAGAAAGCCAAAAGGGTTCCAAGTCCTCAAAGAAAGTCATTCTCTTTCCTATCAATTTTTACAGCCATGTTTTTCCCCAGCAGTATACAACAATTGCCCATCTATTAATTTATGTCAAGAACAAAAACAATCTTGATTCCCCATTGATAATACATGGGTATTTCAATTAATCCTGAACTTTTCAAACAAATTGTTCCATTCTGGATCATTTATTCTTAAGAGAGATTTTCTACAACCCAGGGTGACCAATATCAAAGCTAGCAGAAAACTTCACACTACATATATTGGAAAAGGCCATTTTTAGAAGGCAGAAACGTTTCCAGGTTTAATTTTGTCTTTTACCATTTCCAGCTTTCAGTACAAAGGGCCTTTATGTTAATACAGTTTTCCTATCACACTACTTTTCACAATTTCATTTATGTACATGCTAAAGATTCCATCTGGATAGAGTCAATTGGTTAATTATACATTCAGACTTCAGGCCCATGAAATGTTTAATTGTTGTAGATACAGGTTAAGAAAGTGTTGAGTCATAGGCTTGGCTTGTGGGAAGGTAATTCTATCCTGGTCACTTTTCATCCATTTCGCAATAAAGGTACATTGCCACCACCATTGCTCCAATCTGAGAAAGAAAGAAATGAGATAAAAAGAGAGTTTTATACTCTTTCCGTTAGCACAGAAGACAACAGTTCCCGTTATCTTCGCGAAGAAGTAGTAATATTTTAAATAAGATCTAGCTCCGTTATAAAATTAAAAATTAATCACCAAAACACCACCCTGCAACAGACACACGGGAGCCTCCCTAGCTATTGCTACTTTCTAGGCCAGGGGGTCCCCAACCTTGGTAACTTTAAGACCTGTGGACTTCAATTCCCAGAATTCCCCAGCCAGCATGACTGGCTGGGGAATTCTGGGAGTTGAAGTCCACAGGTCTTAAAGTTGCCAAGGTTGGGGACCCCTGTTCTAGGCTATGTAGGATTTGGTTATTTTGTGGTTTAATATGATTTACAAAACAGCCAACTATGGCTTAACTCTACGTTTGAACTATGTCAGCCCAGTTTGCAATGTTAAAAAGCATCAAGATTTAGCATTATGCAGTCACTGAAGGCCAAGTCTACCATAGAAAGCAGGAATAGCTGCCAAATTCTTGGATTATTTTCCCATCAGCATACCTATGCTAAGGCAGCCTCTCCTGCAAGGGAAAAGGGAGATTGGTTGCTTTTCAGTGCAGGTGGTCCTTGACGTACGACTAGAATTGAGCCCACAATTTATGTTGCTAAGTGAGACATTTTTTTAAAGGAGTTTTGCCCCATTTTACGACCTTTCTTGCCACAATTATTAAATGAATCACTGCAGTCGTTTCAACACCATTTTGCCGAGCACTCTCATCAAAAAGCTGACTGACTTGAAATTTTCTCCCTCCATCTGTGATTGGATTCAAGACTTTCTCAGGGACCAGTTACAAACAGTGAGGGTCGGGTCTGCTTTATCCACCCCCCTGAAGCTTTGCACCAGCTTGCCACAGGGCTGCGTGCTTAGCCCCTACCTGTACTCATTGTACACATATGACTGTGTATCATCCGACCCATCCACTGCGATAATTAAGTTCGCAGATGATACTATCATAGTGGGTCTTATTACAGGTGGGGATGAGACAGCGTACAGGGGGGAGGTTCAAAAACTATCCATATGGTGTTGCAACAACAACTTGCACCTGAACATCGGCAAGATGAAAGAGATGGTGCTAGACTTCCAGAGGAAAAAGGAGGAACCTGCCCCACTTTACATCAGGGAGGACTGTGTGGAGAGAGTTTCCTCCTTTAAATTTCTGGGAGTCTACCTCTGCGAAGATCTGACCTGGAAAGTTAATACAACCCAGGTGGCCAGAAAGGCCCAACAGAGGCTTCACTTTCTCAGGGTCTTGCAGAAGAACAGGGTAGAACAACGGCTAATGACCCGCTTTTACCGGTCTACTATAGAGAGCGTCCTCTCGTATGGTATTGTGGTTTGGTATGCTGGTCTGACAACCGCGGATAGGAAAGCATTACAGAGGGTGGTGAGCACAGCACAAGACATTGTGGGCTGTCCCCTGACACCACTGGATGACATCGCCAGGGCTTGCTGCCTTGGAAGAGTGAGGAAAATTGAAAGGGATGACTAACACCCTGGATGGTATCTCTTTACTCTCCTACCATCAGGTAGGAGATATAGGAGTATAGCCAGCCATACCAACAGGCTGAAGAACAGCTTTTCTCCATGGGCTGTTAGGCTTTTTAACGGGAAATAATTTTATAAACTTTATGCATGATTGACTTGCGAGGCCGGTGTGTTGTGCAATTAGCTCACATGGTGTAATAAGATGGAGGGTTTGTGTCACTGTAAGTTGGGGGGGGCATGAAGGGAGGCTCAGCCAATGTATACATGGTTGTACTTTGACAATAAAGGTTCATTCATTCATTCGTTAGTAACACAGTTATTAAGTGAATCTTAACATGAATCAAATGAATCTTGATTGTGCTTGTCAGAAGGTCGTATAAAGGGATCACATGATGCTGGGACACTGCAGCCACCTTAAATATGAACCAGCTCTCAAGCATCTGGATTTTGATCATGTGACCGTGGAGATGCTGCAATGGTCGTACATGTAAAAAAGGTCATAAGTCACTTTTTTCAGTGCTATTGTAACTTCATACGGTCACTAAATGAACTGTTGTAAGTTGAGGACTACCTGTAGTACAGTTTGTTTGTACTTATTGTACAAGTTGCCTACTTGGTATGTTTAACAGTGTGAAACCTAAGTAATAATCATTTATTTAGAATGTTAGAGTGAACATAATTCTTCATTATTACCTTTTAATAGCACATGGCAGAGTAGGACACTTGATATTCTTTGAACTACAATTCCCATACATCCTATCAGCATTAGTGTAAAATCTAGACCTTAATAACTAGAAAGCACTGGTTACCTATTTCCCACATAGCAGAATTTAAACTAGAATATTTAAAGATAATACAGTTTACTACTACTACTACTACTAGTAGTAGTAGTAGTAGTAGTAGTTCTTTCAGACCCAAATATCTATCTTTCTTAGGTGGTAAACTCTGAGGACTGAAAGAGCCACTGCATGCAACCTGTCTTGTATCTGTGCGTACAAGAGCATCAGCAGGGAAGATACAACACATGCTCAAATCCTTGTCTCTTTTTATATGTCCTGCTCATGGCTGCCATCTTGACCTTTCCGACTCCACCTGAAGACACCCATGGATGCATGCTATCACTGGGTGTATTTATATGAGAGGATCTCATTAAAGAAAAGGCACATCAATGAAATCCCAGGTGGGTTCTTACAGAGTTCATTCAACATACCTCTAAGGCCCCAATTCCAGCTGCAACTCCACCCACTACAGCTGCATTCTTGCGAATTTCAGACAGCATCTGAGAGAAGCAGCCCTGGAATTAAAACACACAAAATTTCAGATAAATTAAAAATGAATTAGTTATCTCTAAAAATTCCCATGTGCCTGGAAAGAGTTCAAAGGTGCCATTGAATTTGGCTGGTGCTCACTCCTCACAGTTCTTTGTAGAAGAGTGAAGTCCTGAACCTTTTTTTTAGATCCAAATTTTTAAAACACTGTAAAAAATGCCAAATATAGAATCTGGGTGCTAGATCATTAAAGGTCACTCCACTGAAAGCTCCGGCCCACTTTTCTCCAGAATAGGTATGTTTTCATACCTTCACCATCATGGATCCAGCTACAGTTTCACTGCAGGCAGTGGCAGAGATGGAAGAGTTGCAGCATTGCATTGGATAATGTTTTTCTTTCTTGTAGAAATAGGAGTCACTAAAGTCTGTGTAATTTGATAAACCACAGCAGTTCAGCTAAGGAGAAAAACATATATTAAGATTAGAGTTCACATTCACTCCCAGGGGGTTGGACTAGACAAAAGAACTCCAAAGTCCCTTCCAATGCGGTTATTCTGTTATTTATTTATTCTATTTAACCATACAGTCTTCAATAAAAATTCCTTACCTGCTAAGAATCCCACTGTAACTACCTTTTCTTTTATATCAGTGTCTTTCTGTTTATAAGCAAACATTAGAAGCATTAAGATGACCATCAATAAAATATGACACAGCTATTAAGGTACTGGGATGAAGACAATCTCTCAACTTTGAGGCAAAACTGACGGGCAGCTGTAAAAAAGCAACATCGTTTCTGCTTAAGCCTAAGGGATGCTTCTGCATTTTCTCATAAAAATCTTGCATATAATATAGTGTGGGAAGTCAGCCCCCCAGAGAAGGAAATATTAAAAGGGCAGGAAAATATATTTCCTCAAAGGATCTTGAAGAGGCAGGAAAGCATGCCCAGTTTTCTTAATAGCTCCAGGTCTCCCTCCCCCAAGCAGGGACCAGCTTTATAGAGATGCAGATGTAAATTCAGGGAGCTAGGAGATTAAGAAGACAAAGACACCTAAAATCTACATACCCCAGCCCCAGGGAAGCAGGATATGACCTTTGGACATAATAGGAGTAACCCATCACCATCAGAATACCAGAAGGGCAAACCCAGACTCAGCTCAGAACACATGACACAGGAAATAGCCTCAAACAGGAACAGGAAGCAGCTCCAAACAAAAGGCTCCAGAGGGTATAAAAACCCACTCCCTACATGTGTTCAGCCCTCTTTTCTGCCAGCCATCTTCCTTTTCAATAAACTACAACCCTCTTCCTAAAGCAGTCACCATGTTTGTTCCCAGCTTGGACTGAACCACGATGAAGACTTTTCTTCCAACAATAGAGACTGGAATACCAACTTACTTCAGTCATTGTAACATTCCATGCTTCAGTAAGTGGGTTAGGTTTCCCGTAGTCATCTTTTAGTAATTTTGCCACTGTTGCTTGCAATAGAGTCTCTGCCTGAAAAGAAGAAAGGAATTATACAAAACATATGAGAATATATAAATAAGCTTTCCTTATAATTAAAGATGCAAGGCCATTCTTTTATCGTACCATCTGTGGAATTATTAATATCCTACTTCCCCCTACTTCACCTTCTGTAGATACATTGTGTAGGAATAGATGGCCTTTATGGACTGCTACACACATTTGGAATTAGGGGAAAATATCATTGGTACTGTCACATAATGTCTTCCATGATAATGGGTATTCACATGGTGAGATAGCTCCCCACCAACCTTTTTGAGGCATTCTAGCATCTTTGCTTATCTTGGGCATCAACAGACACAAAATATGCAGCCATTCACCACCAATTTTATTTTCTAAAAATATTTATTGAGTCTCTGTGGGAACCAGCCAGAGGTAGTGGTATGGGGTTTGTTTTGGTTTATTATTATTTATTTGTTATTTGGATTTATAAATAATTTGTTGTTTTTTGTTTTAAATGATGTTAAATGTGGAGACGTTGCAGTATACCTGCCTCAGTTATTCTGTTTCGGTGAAAACATATTTTAACATTAATGCCAAGTACTCGGAAAGCCTGACAGGTGTCAAGGAAATTAACCATGGTTGCACTGGGGGTAATGGGCCTCAGGTTGCCTAGCTGTCTCCTGCCAATAAAAGCCAAAGTTCTGAGACACCTGGAAACATCTATTTTCTCTGCACTATTGTCATTCAGTGATGAGCTTCTTGAGGTGGTTCCATTCATCTCTATGTCATTTTGTCATTCAGTGTTGAGCTTCCATTCATATGTATGTCACTTTTTTATCAATTCAATCTCCTCTTAACATCACAGAAGAATGCAGCAGGCACTGAAGAAATGAAGACTACTCATAATCCCTTAGGCATCCCAGAGTGCCTGGACTTACAAAGATGTAGTTCTACAGCAAAGAATTCAAGTCAAGTGATTGCCAAAAAAGGGCAATAAAGCAAGACACTTTTAATTTTTTTTAAAAAGAAGGTAAAGAACAAATCACAATTCAGTGCTTTGTCAACAGAGAACAGTTATCCTTCTCTACACAGATAGGCTATGTAGAACATTTCTCAAGAATTGCTATCTGGATACATAATACTAAATATCTTTTACAATGCCGAGGAGACACTTGTTCAAATTATGCAACACAATCTTGCTTGTGCCCCACTGGATTTAATAAACTTTCTTTCTCACCATCCCCATATACTAGGAGTCTTCAAACTCGGTCCTTTTATGACTCGTGGACTTCAACTCACAGAGTTCCTCAGCCATGCATGCTGGCTGAGGAATTCTGGGAGTTGAAGTCCACGAGTCATAAAAGGGCCAAGTTTGAAGACCCCTGCCATATACCTATATACAAAGCTTGGATCAGGAATCAGGCTGAGAGAAGATTACTAAGAGAAAGTGAGATGTCCCTCTTTTCTTATGATATGGACATCAGCGCAGGCAACTTTCCGTTTTTATTCCTGAGCACATGAACCAGTGCAGTCATGTCTCACTGGGTCTTTGTGCATGAAGCAGATGTATGATATAAAAAAAAAACTTTGGAAAAAAAAATCATGCTTAAGTTGTGCACATGTCTCCTTAGCAAGGGCAGACCATTATTACACAAAAGCTAAGAAGTAAGGTACCTTAACCTCATTGGTAATCTAACATTTAGGATACACTAAGCAGAATATCAGTATTTATCTGAGATCCTGAAATCACTCTCCACAAACTACTGGTAACTTATCTCTTCTACTCCATAATACTTACGAGTGATGTGTAGACCAAAGCTACCACTGCACCAGCAACTTCAATTATGAAGATGATCAGGATAATGGTGAAGAACTAGGGAGAGGGATAATACAGTAATAAGTTTGATTATTCTACAAAGTATGGATACAAAAATGAACCATTGGATGCTCTTGGCCAAGTGTGTTCCATCTTTGAAAGGGTAGCTGCCTATAAGGAGCTTTCTCAGTCTGAAAGATTGTTAAGAGCAGATTTTAATGGGAACTAGCCCACTTCATATGGGGTTTCTCATATGAAACTCAAGCTCCCTCTTCATATTCTTTCTTTTACTTTCACCGCATCTTCTTGTTTGGATTTCCTAGATTTTTCAGAAGAACTTTTTATCAGCCCAAATTGTTGTGGTGGTGGCAAGTGTGAAAGACCATTGTTATTTTAATGAGTTTAGTAACATAATTTTGATTTCTCCTTCATATTAATAAAATTCTTTAGAGCTCATTCTGAGCTAAGCTGCTTGTGTGTGGGGGGGTTGCTCTTGTTTACTAAACAAAGCAGAAAGGAGGTGGGAATCTTAATGTAGCTTCAAAGCTTTTCTTGCTGTGAAAGTCTCAGACTCTTCATTCCCACCCCAGAGTCATTTACCACCCAACAAAGGTCATATTTTGTAGTGTCCTGACCATAGCAGAGCCTTGAAGTCATGGTGTCAGGTTTTGATAAACAAAACCTTGGAGTTGTTGCTTATTGAGATGTTCTGCACAAAACTGATGTTGTTATTCAAGAGCTCCTGATAGCCTCTGAGAGATTTGGCTATAATCTTGCTTGCTATGTATGCTTTTTGTGTTATGCTTTTAAATCTGTTTGCTTGAGTTAATAATCAGGCTTAAAATCCCTTTATTTACTCGGGTGTTCATTGTCTCTGAGTCTTAAACAACCAATTGCCTGGGCAACTGATCACTGCCCTGACACTTGGCAAAACACTTATGATTTAGTATGTTGTTTGAACCAGACCTTATTTCCTTGTTAAGTTATCTAACAGGGAAATAGAAATCAGCATTTACCAGCAATAGCTGGAATGTGCACTTGTAAAAAATTAAATAACTTAGTTTTATGACACCAAAACATAATCACAAATAAGGAAACACTGTATTCAAAAATATTGTTATTTATATAAAAATTAGGAAATCAAGAAATGAAAGTTTTTTTAAAAAAACAACAACAACAACAACTTATTACTATCCAAAAAAGTAGAAATTCTATCCTTAATATATCTGAATTAATGACTTTGGATCCCTTCCTTAAAAAAAACAACTTGACCTCAGTGAATAGCTTTCAACAATGCCTTTATCATGCTTTAGTACCAATAAACACTTTTATGCAGCAAACAATGAAAATGCTTTGCAGAATTTACCGTGAGCAGAAGGCACTTGCTCTCTTTCTGAGCTCCACAGCATCCTAGGAAACCCAGCAGGAACAGAACAGCTCCAATGGCAATGAGGAGGTAACCAACATGCACGAATTGGAGGACACTGGCGGATATAGCACCAAATATACTGAGGAAGGATTTACTGTCAACAGCAACCCAGATCCCGATGCCCAGCAGCGTTGCTCCACCAAGCTAGACAAAAAACAAAGAAAGAAATATATTTTCAAGTGAAGATAGCAGAGGCGTACATGCACATCCGTATATGCAGAACTGTTATCCTTTAGCTATGCATGTATCACATGTGATTCACCATATTGATAAGACTTCACATGACCTTACTCTCTGGTCTTCAGACAAGTGCTTGGAGGCTTCAGTTCCCCACCTGCAGCAAATCTACAGTCAAAGGTTGACTCAGCCTTCCATCCTTCCGAGGTAGGTAAAATGAGGACCCAGATTGTTGGGGGCAATAAGCTGACTTTGTAATAATGCTGCTTGGGGGGGGGCGAAAGCCCTAATAAGCAGGCATATACATAGAATGAAGGCTATTGCTAAGCACATTGATTGTGCTTAGATTGTAAGCCGCCCTGAGTCTTCGGAGAAGGGTAGGATATAAATGGGATTAAAAAAATAAACACCTTTCTCAAGTTCCTGCTAATCACTGCATGTAACCAGTAGAGTGATTTCAGCAAGAATAAGTATTATTCACCAGAAATAACTGTTTCTGATTAGGAATTTCTCATATGACAAACGGCAATATGAGAAAGATACGATGGCAAGCCAAAATATCATCTTAAATATCACCATAGTCGTAAAACTATGCATTGTATTTATTTATCTGATTTATATGGATGCTCATTTTCCCAGGAGCAACTCTGGGTGGCATACAACAATCAATAAAGCAATCATTATTATTTTTTTAAAAAATCAATAAAAATTTAAATATAGAAACCATAAGATAGAATGATATATTGATGATAATGATATATCATGATAATGATATATCAATACTGTATTGATAATGGAGTGATCTTAAAGTATAGGTAGTCCTCAACTTGCAACAGTTCATTTAGTGACCATTTGAAGTTATAACAGTACTGAAAAAAATGACTTAGAACTGTTTTCCACACTTATGACTGTTGCAGCGTCCCCATGGCCACATGATCAAAAATCAGATGCTCAGCAACTAAATCATATTTATGATGGTTGCAATGTCCTGGAGTCATGTGATCCCCTTTGGCAACCTACTGACAAGTAAAGTCAATGGGGAAGCCAAATTCACTTAATGACTGTAATACTAACTTAACTGCAGTGGCAAGAAAGGTCATAAAATTCACTTAACAATTGTTTTACTTAGCAAGAAAACAAATGGGCTCAGTTGTGGTCGTAAATTGAGAACTACCTGTATTATGAATTTTATTTATTATTATTTTTATTTTTTTATTTTAATCACATTTATATCCCACCCTTCTCCGAAGACTCAGGGCGGCTTACTATTTAAGCACAAATCAAATGTGCTTAGCAATAGCCTTCATTCTATGTATATGCCTGCTTATTAGGGCTTTCGGGGAGCCCCAAGCGGCATTTTTACACAGTCAGCTTATTGCCCCCAACAATCTGGGTCCTCATTTTACCTACCTGGGAAGGATGGAAGGCTGAGTCAACCTTGAGCCTGGTGGGACTCGAACCTGCACTAATTGCAGGCAGCTGGTGTTACTTAAGGAGGCATTAGCCCACTGCTCCACCAAGGCTCCTGGGATCCCCAAGCCTAGCGGCATAACTAGATCTTGAGGAACTTCCAGAATGTTAATACGGATGGAGCTAACCTGATTTCTGGAAGGGAGAAAGTTCCATAAGGTGGGCACCATAGCAGAGAAGGCTTGCCTCCTGGGATCCATCAAATATTTTTAGCAACTGATCTTACAGTCTAGTCCCCACATACACCATTGAATTAAAATTGTATCTAGCTATAATCACAGCCCCACAACTTCACACCTACATTCTAGGCTGCATTTTGACATAATCCTTATGAGAGCTAAAAAAAAATTCTTTAAAACATTTTGCAATATTTCCTGGGCAGCTTTTTAAAGCATCACATTTATATCCTCTAGTTATAAAAAGTAAATTAGTTTTTAAAAGTGTTTAAAAAGTTAAAAGATAAAATTCATTAAATTTGAAAATAAGCTAGGTTTATCATGACCTAGTCTGGAATCCTGATTTATTTCCATTTCCTACAAACTTGAGATACTTCCCTATTTGTGATTCTATCAAAAAATAATTAGGATTCAAACACATGTGCGTTAACGTAGTTAACATATTTAGTACAGCACTAAATATCATCAGTCCTGTATGATTACATTAAATTCATTTCTATTTAAGGAAGTTGTATAGATTTAACCGTTGTACAAAAGATGAAGTTGCAACTGATATAATGCCAACTCTTAATCTTCTGCATTGTCCTAAAATACGTAGAAACTCCATCTTCCTATGATCCTGATCAATCTATTTCTCCCCCAGGTAATTTTATAGTCCTTTGCATTCAACAAGCTGTGATGTTATTGTCTATGGAGATTCTCAGTCATCCAGGTCATGGTTGTCCTGAGCCATATAATATATGCAGTACAATGTGGTGAGACAATGTACATGTACATTAGAGAAACAAAACAACCACGGATGCATGGCACAACAGAGAACAATCCCATCAGGACAAGATTCAGCTGTCCATCTGCTTTTGAAAGACAAAGTCATACTTTTGAAGACAGCAAAGTCCACATTGTGGACAGAGAGGACCACTGGTTTGAAAGATGGGTCAAAGAGGCCATCTACATTGAAACTGATCAGCCCTCTCTCAATGGGGGAGGGGGAATACAACACCATCTGTCTCTTGTTTACAACACAGTTATCAGCAGTTCCAAGAAGTTTCCATACCCATTTATACTATTCAGGTGACCCTGAGGGCACAGATAAATTTCCAAGTGGCCTCAACGACTGTCAGAGAGGCTGCTAACAACAAGATGACTGCAAGGAATATAAATCCTTCCATTCTCCACCATTCAGTCAAAACTGAAGAAGCTTCTTGGATGAGAAGCAAAACATCTTCAAGGAAAAAGGAAAAACAAAGAACATCCAGTTGCCCTTTGAAAAAACATATTTGGGACTGTGATTCTATTGTATTAGCACACAGGAAGAATTGTTGCAAATCTCCCAGCCTTTATTTAAACAAGGAGGTGTTATCAGAAGCCACCAAACATTTCAACCCCGTAAATATTCCTTTTTAAGTGAACAATGCCTGTAACATAATTCACAAACATTCCTAAAGAGGTCAAAGCAATTGTCCTTGAACACAGGTGCCAGTTTTATTTGCTTTCAAACAAAAGGACAAGGCAGCCACAACCCATATCTAAATATTGGTGCCAGGCTGAACACATGAGGTCTCTGGGATGAGAAGTTTCTTCCCAAATTTGTAGAACAGATTTAGAGAATCTGAATCCAAGTTACTAACAAAAGTTTCAGCCAGATTCATTTGACCTCTCAGAATTGTCATTTAATAAACAGCATGAGCTAATACACTAATTGCTGAAAGGGTTGTACACACAGCTTCTGTGGGAAAGAAGTGAGCATTGCCTTATAAAAATAATTCACAAATCCAGGATTTTAGGAGAGTTGATCAGGCAGTATTAACACCTTCCTAAAAACAAGGGACAAAACAGAAAGTGTCCACTATTGTTCTAAATTAACATTTTTAAAGTGTCATTTTTGTTTCTCTGGGACTTTACGCCTTCATCCTTATAAAAGCCCTATTTCAAGGAACTGACCTTTATTTTATTTTTTTTTAAAAATGTAAATAATTCCAGTGATCCTAATTTTTCTAAGGAGAATTTGACTGCAACCCTGCATTGTAGATTAATGTTATTTTATATTTTGGAGGCTGCTTTTTGTGTAATGAACATAGGGTGTACATGAAGCAGACTGTAGTTACATTTCCCCACACACACAAACCAGCAAATCTCTTTTAGGGGACTGCATGACAATCTGAGGTGGGATGAAATAAAAGTGGTGAAGCCTCTTTCTGACATTATCTTTCTTCTCGCTTTTCAGTGTATTTTCTCTTCATTCCTTTTGTTCCTGACACTTTTCTCTCTAGCTTCCTCCCCAAAAGGCAGATCACTAAAAGTCAGAGGTCTAATTTAACTGTTTCAGAACATATAAAAGTAGAACTAGGCTTTAGGCCAGAAGTCTTCAAACTTTTATGACTTGTGGACTTCAACTCCCAGAATTCCTCAGCTAGTGTGCCTGGCTGAGGAATTCTGGGAGTTGAAGTCCACAAGTCATAAAAGGGCCAAGTTTGAAGACCCCTGCTTTAGGCCCACAGATTGCACAGATAAAAAAACAGGGAAGAGAGACACAGAGAGAGGGAGTTACTGGGGAGAGGAGGGGCACAAAATGAGTGCCACATTTTGAATAACATCACAGAATAAGAGCCTAAGGGCAGGCATCTACAAAAAATGCAAATATGTTGCACTGCATATGCAAGATGTTGCATATATATCACAGTTGCATATATATCACATTTCCAAAGGAGCACTTTGATTCAACAGATTTAGTCAAGCCAACTGATCATAGTAAGTAAAAGGAGAGATCCAGTTTGAACCAAGACAGAGTCTAATAGTCTGTCCTTTACTCCATAGGGTGTATAGCACAAAAAAAACTTAGCTTGTTTAACTATAGTTATTAACCAAGTCATAATGACCTGTTCATACATAACACTAAATCCGAAACCACAATTTACAAGCCACATATTTTATCTGTATTTTTTGTGTTTTATTGGTTTTATTGTACTTTATTGTTAGATTGTTGTGAGACACTCAAAAGTTATTTAAAGTAGGGCAGCATACAGGTTTATTAAATTATTATGGTTTGTTGCACAGACTGGATTTGATCTTTTTGTCTACCCATCAAGTCCTTTCCAAGGAACTGGGATAGGCAGATGTGGATGTTTGATGATGTTACAGATATCGTTGCAGGATGTAAACTGTTCTGAGTAAAGCCACCTTTTGCAATTGACTGATGTTGAATTTGTCATTGCCGATGGTGTTCAAGTGGTGCTCCAGTTATTGAGCTATGCTTTCATATGATTGGTATGGTTTGGGTGTAATGCAATTTATGAAACCAGTAATCAACTACCACATATGATTCCACCCTCCGCCCCCCTCTCCCGAAATCTTTTTTACTACTACTAAAAAAAACCAACCAGTGGTACCCTTTGAGGCTCAATACTTCACCATCTGAAGCAAGATCGCTCTGATGTAGATACTAAAAATAGCTCAATAATGTTTCTAACTGCCCCTCCCTTCAAAAGACCCTGTAAAAAAACCAAGAAAAACTTTAAACACATCACCCTTCACCCATACATGGGATATAATTCCTTCCAAAGAAGGTCTCTTGTGACTCCTGTCCTCTTAAATATAGCACAGCCTTGTTATGGTTCTTAATAGTCTTTGTGATCTCATCCGTCTCCACTGTATATATCTGGGCCACCTCACAGAGTTTACTCTGAATACAGCCACAGGATGTTTGGCAAGAGCTGTATGAGCAACAGCTCTTCCTTCAAGATTTCAAACTAGGTGTATGCTAAAGGTATCAGTTCAAGTTGACATTCAAGACTTCCTGGAGGACATTAGCCAGGCATGGAGAAAGACGGCTGCACTGCTTTTTGAAATAACATTTACAGAACAAGTATGACATCAAAGCCACACCCACAGAAACCATAAAACTGACTCAGTTTGTCCGAGAAACACGAATAGATTTTAATAACTACCTTTGTCTTGAACCACAATTGCACTCAAGTTATCCATTGTCAATTTGAGGCTTGGCCTTTCTTTGCAGAAAAGCATATTTCCTCAAAAGGACTACCTGTAATACAGCCTAAAAACCACACAACACCACTTCTAATTGTTCTACAGGTATAGCGGCTGCACAAAACAGAGATACAGAAAAAAAATTCCCGACAAGCCAACCATACTATTAAATTACTGTTTCATGTTATTTTGAATTAGTTTAATCTGTGAGCTGACGTAACTACAACCAATCTTTGCAGGCAAACCTCAACTTCACTGAATATAGGATGCAAGTCACTAGAATCCATAACATACAAATAATATAATAAAATAGAGCTGGAAGGGACCTTGGAGGTCTTCTAGTCCAGCCCCCTGCTCAGGCAGGAGAACCTATACCATCTCAGACAAGTGACTCTCTAGCCTCTTCTTAAAAATCTCCAGTGATGAAGCGCCCACAATTTCTAGGGGCAAGCTGTTCTACTGGTTAATTGTCCTCACTGTCAGGACATTTCTCCTTAATTCCAGGTTGCTTCTCTCTTTGATCAGTTTACAACCATTGGTTCTTGTCCTGCCCTCTGGTGCTTTGGAGAATAGTTTGACCCCCTCCTCTCTGTGGTAGCCCCTCAAGTACTGGAATACTGCTATCATGTCTCCCCTATTTCTTCTTTTCTTTAGACTAGCCAAACCCAAGCCCCACAGCTGTTCTTTGTAAGCTTTGATCTCCAGGCCTTTGATCATCTTAGTTGCTCTTCTCTGATTTTTTTCCAAAATCTCAACATCTTTTTTGTGACACGGTGACCAAAACTGGCTGCAGTATTCCAGCTGTGGTCTTACTAGGGTTTTATAAAGCGGTACTAATACCTCATGATCTTGATTCTATGCCTCTGTTTATACAACCCAGGAGTGTATTGGCTTTTTTGGCTGCTGCTGCACACTGCTGGCTCATAGTCAAGTGATCCACTAGGACTCCAAGGTCCCTCTCACAGTTACTGTTTTTAAGGCATGAAAAGACCAGCAGATCATATGAGCCAAGTAGACAAAACAGTAGTAGAATCATGACTCAGGGAGAAGAAATTTTGACACTGATCCTTCCATATGTGTATGTGTTCTTTCCCAAGGATTGTCTCCAACCTGCACCCCAGAAAGTTGCTATTTGCTAACCAGGGATTATACTTATATTGTAGTTGTGACCATCTCCTACCATATTGTACCCAATGATTTTTCACATGCTCCATTTGTTGCTATTAAATTCTTCATAGTTGACTGGTAGAATCATGTTGGAAAAGATTACTACAGCATGTGATCACCAGAGATTAATTGTAAGATAAAGACACAACTTGCCATAAACATGTTAATAGTAAACATGTTAACTGATGCCTGCCTGATATGCTCTTATAGAGAACAATAAACTTGATGGTCTAATCTATCCTTCATTAGAATTCTAAATATGTTTACTCAGATTTGCTTTGACTTTGGGTTTCAGCTTGACATATGTTTTGTTTCATATCTATTAAACATACAGACACAGAAGTAAAAGGTGAAAAAGTTTCTCCCAACCACTCATTCTATTGCAAGAATGCAAAGCACCTCACTGCTTATTTACAGAAAAAAGAGGTAAGTACTCACAAATATGGCCAGGTTAAACAAAATCATCATGACCTTCAGGAATGTAAAGCAGCTCATTTTGATAGCTGTAAAAAAACAAATAATGAAGAAGTTAACAAACAGCAGTCAAGAAACTTTTAGAGAACTAAACCCAACCAATATTCAATAATGTGGACACACATTTCAATTTATGGTTTGGCAATTTACAAAGTCTCTGTGGGATGTTCAAAAGGGTTTTTTTTTTGAAGCTAAAAGCATATTCTGAATTTTATTATTAATATGGAGATTGTTGGGCAATATTTGGGTAAGAGAATTATGGTTTGAGCTAAAACAGGGGTGTCAAACTCGCAACGTCACGTGATGAGTCACAACGTATCACAACCTTTTTTCCATTGCTGGCAATGGGGTGGGCATGGTTTCGCCATGACGCATCTGGCCCGCAGTTTGACACTCCTATCTAAAAGCAAGGATGCGTGTTGGCTTAAAAGGCCAGTGTCCCATTAATTCACATCACTTCTGACTGGAGCCACATTGACCAAAATTACAGAAGCTAAGCTCCAACGCATGGAACTCTCGTCTAGATTAAAATATTTTTAGACACTCTTATGACCAATAATCCATTTAGAGGGAAGTATCACATTCTGTAGAGCACTAGAAAGATATGATAAATTAAAGGGAAATAACAAGAAAAACCCAGCAGACTTTTTTCCTTCACCTAATGACTTTCATAGCAGAAGGCAGTTGATGCCATTGTTCCAGGGCAGCACTGGCAGTATCAGAATTGAAAAGAGTTCTCATTTCTTGCAGAAATCCAGATTAAAATATTCCCAAAAGACTCTCATCTAGCCTCCTGTTGACCTTCGCTGAATTGTTCTTATTGTTAATTTTTCCCCCTTCCAATATTTAGTTGGAATCACTTTTCTAGTAACTTAACTCTAGGATTCGTAAGAGCAGGTTTTGCCTTTTTTCAAATACTATTGCATCAACTGTATCTTCTCATTTTAAGGCTAAATTTCTCCAATTCCATCAATCTCTGTTTTTAGGACTTAATTTCTAGTCTCCTGATCATCCTCGCTGCCCTTCCTTGAACCGGTTCCAGTTTGTTTGACTGGTACAGTACTCAAGGCAGCATCTGGCTAGTACAGAAATAAAACAGAACTATTCAAATCAAATCAAGCAATTTTTTCTATGACCTAAAAACTATAATTATAAAATCCAAAACAACATTTGACTTTTTACACCAACAGCAACAACGCTTTTTTGATTCATATTCAGTTGCTGATCAACTATCATGTCAACCTCAAAGAAGAATAACACTAGAAGAAGGGAAGATCAAGGAAGTAATACTATTAATTAATATATTGATCATGGAATTTTAGAAATTATTATTGATTGCTTTTTTCAAATATATGAACCCAGACAACATGCGGTTTACTCAGCACTAAAGATTGTTATTGCAAAAAAATCAATAAAACATATTTTTTTAAAAAAACTATCATGTCAACCTTTTGTCACAAGTTAAATAGCTGAATCTCCTGTTACATTAATGGAAGTGACAAAGTCGTCAGGCCGCATCAGTCTAAAAAGGATCTGTTGCCCCTACATCCTTACCTTCAGTAGCCTTGGTTTCAAAAAAAGAAGATATTCTAGAGCTGAGTTTTAAACTTTTAGAACTGGTTTACTAATATCGTAGCAATAATAAAACTAAAAACAGAAACCATAAACAATATAAGAGTAAATAGCACAAACAAAAGGCAGTTAAAAACCGACAACTCCTTTTGTTTTAAAGAAACAAACATTAAATAATCCTCACTTCCTTTTACTAAGGTCAAATTGAAAACTGAGGCTATGCACAACAATGCACAACAATCTTCTTTTTCAAATACGCAAGAATGCTTACCAACAAAGATCCTTTGTTATAAGTTCATAAACACACAGGGAACTTACCTGTAAGGACACCAACTAATTCCAAAATCAACCTGAATAAGTCTCACTATCTTTACACTTGACAAAGCAGTCAACTCTTAAGTAATATGAAGAAATTGTTTCAGCCTATTAGAAGAATCACCTTTTCAAGCCAATCAAATCTCTGTATGAGCTAAGTAAGGCCACACCTCAGCAATGTATTTCTTTTCTTTCCTTTCCTTTTCATTTTTTTTAAAAAAAGAAACACCAAAGGACTAGTGATCCATTTCCTTTATTCTTTACTGCTCCCTTGTGGTTATAGGTGAATTTTTTTTTACCTTTACAGGTAGTTTGAATAATTGTGTCTATGTGTATAATACAAGACTGTGCATGAAAGAGTTGGAGACAAAGTAGTTGGAAGTAGACATGTCTCTGTACATGCAGAAAAAGGTACAACTGATGCCACAATATTGCTTGCCTTCCAATAGTAGAGATAATAGGAGAGACCCAGGCAGCTTTGCAGGATGGACTGGTTTTGTGCAGTCCGGCTGGCCATCTAATGCTGCTATCTTACATCCAGTCATAACACTGCTGCTTCCAGTCCCCAAACTCCAAGGGATCAAACAACATTCAGCTCAGCTTAATCTATGTGCACGTTCCCTTCATGTGAAAACCAATTGCAAAATAAAGAAATGTTTGGCAAAAAAAAAAGTTCTTACAAATTTTGGGTGGGAGGAAGGTAGACATGTGTTACTCTTTACAGGATACATGGTACAGCAGCCATTTTGGTGGCTTCTGTCTTTCTCCTGGGATCACAACTCAAATAGCCAAGGATTCTCTTGGCAGCTAAGATTTTTGTATGGGTTACATTATAGCTGCTGTTGGCCAGAAGGAGAAGACTTGCACCCATGAAGGACGATTAATGGTATTTTGGAGTATAGGCTGGATGAAGCTGGATCTGCCTTCTGCCTTCAGATGACAAATGGGGACAGGGGGAGATTCTCCCTGCTGGATCTGAGATAACTCTTCAGTTTGGTTGAGATGCCCCTATGAAGCGGCGTAGGGTAAGGGAGAAAGTGAAGGGCAGGATTGATAGTTGGATCAGACCAGCTCAGCTCTGGATGTCTTGCTAAGTGGTTATTTTTTCTTAGACTGTGGTCCTAAAGAGAGAAGAATCTGGAACTAACATCTCGTTCTTTGCCTACTTTTAACTGCATTAAAAATAAATTGAAAAATAAACCACAGGATCTCTTGTTGGGTTCTTTTCCAACTGGCAAAGTTTTTCTTCAAGTCTTGAAATAAATGACATTTTTCTTTCCTGAGATTATTTCCAGATGAGGCAATGACTGAGTAATTGCCATGCCTCCAATAATGTAATTTTATGGAAGATTCAGACATCATTCTTATCCTTATTATCTATTTTTCCTTTTCATTTTACCTTATTTTCCTTGAGGCAAAAAAAATTACTCAGGAGTAACATGTGGAATAGTTACATGTTGACTTTTGATTATTAGAGCTTTTTTGCTTGCATCTAATTGCAGCACAGTTATACAGAAGATACACTTTCTTCTGCTATTCTTTGTGACATTGTCTTATTTGATTCCCAGCCTATACAGATAGACTCATTTAGTGACCACAATCGGGACTGGAAACTCAATCTTAAGTAAAGTGGTCACTAAATGGAACCATGATTGTGCTTTAACTTTCCTTTCCTTCACAGACCTGGAAGGAACATGAATACAAGAACTAGTCCCAAATACTTTTTCATCACCATTGTATCTGCAAACAGTTGCTAAGCCTTAAGTTGTCATTCTTGTTTTAAAATTCACTGGACCAGTGTTACTGTTTTCTTCCCATTCCAACACAAACATGGGTGCAGTGTGATATGCTTCACCAATTAGTCAGTTGTGGCACAGCTAAGTGACAATCAGAGGTGAGATCAGCCTATAGGCATATCATCTGCTTTCTGGTCTCTGACTTCCAGGGACTTTTTATAATGAATTCTTCATCTGAAGCCTTCAGGTCACCTGCAACAGCTTCATTTTTTATTATTATTATTATTAAAAGTGGGTTTAAAAATAACACAAATGCTGGACTTTTTGAAAAATATCCACACTGCCAGATTTAAAACAATCACCTTGAAGCGTTTCAGCACAATGCATATCTTTTTAAAATCCCCATACAGGTTTTAAGATCCAGATACCAAGTATTGTATGGAGAAAGGAAAGCACAGCAATCTATAATTTATTCAGGAAAAAAACTTAAATTGTATGGCCTTTGCAAGTGCAGAAAGTGTCTTTCTCCAAATTAAATGAAAAAAAAAATCTATGAAAAGGATGAAAGGCAATCTCTTGCTTTTTATATGCCAGACTTCTCATGAAGATAAAGAATACCCAAAGTTTTGCTGCCACTGATCATTGAGGTTGGGAGACTGCCAGAAGGATTGGCCTGTCTAAATAGCAAACTTGGTTTGTCCTGGGGGAAAATGCCTCATCTCTGGTTTCAATTAGTTACCTTGCTGGGTCAGATATATTGTCAGATTTGATCTCTTCTAACCAGGATTTGAAGAAATCCCTATTAACTTGCACCTGATTTTTTTTTAAAAAAGTATGTGCATCTTTTGACACTACTATTATTAGTCTTTTGATTTTTAAAAAATATGCTGCCATCTAGAGGTCAAAACATTTCCCATTCTCTCCCAGACCAAATATAGTATATAGAACATAGGCTGCAAAATTTAGGCAGGTCCTACTAATTTTTCTTTACAATTTTTCCTCCTGTTTGCATCCATTTATCCTGTTCATAGACCGAGCCACTTGATAGCAGTCCAAGACCAGGTGGCTTTTATTTGAATGATTGTCTTTGTTGAGCTTTATCACAAGAATAATGCAAATGACTCTAGTTTTATTCATGCAGCATATTTGACAATTGCCGTGTTCAGGGTCATATGATCACTTTTAGTGATCTTCTTCAGCCAATTGTAGTTTAATACATAAAAATGACTGCACAAATCATGGAGCAATTCAAAAAAGGAACTTTCGAACTGTTCCATCCTTTGGAAGAGTGCTGTGAGCTATGCAATTTGTCTTGGGTTTTTTAAAATAGCCTACTTCCTCAGCTATAGTAAAGACATGATCAGTCAATCAATCAAATATATCTAGTTATTGAGTAGAACACTCCTGAGAAGAGTCTTGTGACAGTCTATGCTGTGACTATGCTGTGTATTTCTCAGAAATAATACAGTTCAAAATTCAGTTTGATAAATTAATATTTTAGGAGCTTTACTTTAATCTGCTAGGGCAGGGGTGTCAAACTGCCGGCCCGTGGGCCAGAAGCATGATCAGGAAACCATTCCCGCCCCATTGCTGGCAATAGAGAAAAAGCTCCGATACGTCGATACGTTGTACGATGTCACATGACGTTGCGAGTTTGACATGTCTGTGCTACGGCAATAAGTAAAAAGGAATCTTTCCTGGGACAGCCCTAATGGGAAGAAACTGGGGCTAAAGAGAGATGTCCACAATGTGATACAATGAATTAATGCATGGTTTGCTTAACCAGATGTTATTGAATCATAATTGGGGAGTTTCACACAAAATGCTAAACCATAAACTATCCTTTACAAATTACAAAAAACTGGGTTTGTACCAAACCAAGTCTAACATGCCAACAAGACTAGGTCTGATGTGTAAATTTAGATTGGGAATGTAAAACCTCAGCCAAAGTCAGTGTAGATATCATCTTGCATCATGACTTTATTTGTCACACCAGCTTTTACTGCCTTGCTTCTCTGACCATAGAGCTGCCTCACAGACTTGTTGATATATTTCAGTCAGACGATGGTTCTACTGACATGGCCAAACAAATCTTGTATAATGGCATGGATGGATAATGTGGTTTATTTTAGGCAAAGTTAAGCACCTTGGAGTTGGTGGGATGAAAGAGAAGCCCAAGAGCGTAGCTAGCAAATTTTCGCAACCCCACTCCCTTCCCACTGGCTTTACAAGGAGACTGAAAAAATAAGAATAGACCAGGAAGGGACCTTGGAAGCCTTCTAGTCCAGCCCCCTGGTCAAGCAGGAAAACCTGTAGCATTTCAGACAAGTGACTGTCTAGCTTCTTCTTAAAAATCTCCAGTAATGAGTGCCCTGAAGAATTGAGTCCTGTGAACTATGGTGCTGGAGAAGACTCCTGTGAGTCCCTTGGACTGCAAGGCAATCAAACCAGTCAGTCCTAGAGGAGATCAACCCTGACTGCTCTTTAGAAGGCCAGATCCTGAAGTTGAAACTCAAATACTTTGGCCACCTAATGAGAAGGAAGGACTCACTGGAGAAGAGCCTAATGCTGGGAAAGGTTGAGGGCAAGAGAAGAATGGAACAACAGAGAATGAGGTGGCTGGATGGAGTCACTGAAGCAGTAGGCGTGAGCTTAAACGCACTCCAGAAGATGGTAGAGGACAGGAAGGCCTGGAGGAACGTTGTCCATGGGGTCGCGATGGGTTGGACACGACTTCGCAACTAACAACAATAGAGCGCCCACGATTTCTGGGAGCAAGCTATTCTACTGGTTAATTGTTCTCACTGTCAGGAAGTTTCTCCTTAATTCCAGGTTGCTTCTCTTTTTGATCAGTTTCCAACCATTGTTTCTCATCCTTCCCTCTGGTGTTTTGGTGAATAATGTGACCCCCTCCTCTCTGTGGCAGCTCCTCAAATACTGAAATACTATCATGTCTCCCCTATTTCTTCTTTTCTTTAGACTAGCCAAACCCAAGTCCTGTAGCTGTTCTTCATATGTTTTAGCCTCCGGGCCTTTGATCATCTTAGTTGCTCTTCTCTGAATTTTTTCCAAACTCTCAACATCTTTTTTGTGATAGGGTGACCAAAATTGGCTGCAGTATTCCAGGTGTGGTCTTACTAGGGTTTTATAAAGTGGTACTAATACTTCACATGATCTTGATTCTATGCCTCTGTTTATACAACCCAGGATTGTATTAGCTTTTTTGGTTGCTGCTGCACACTACTGGCTCATAGTTAAGTGATCGTCCACTAGGGCTCCAAGATCCCTCTCACAGTTGTTCTTTTTAAGCCAGGTCTCACCCAATCTGTACTTGTACCTTTGATTTTTTCTGCGTAAATATAAAACTGTGCTTTTCTCCACACTGAAACTCATTTTGTGAATAGGGCCCATTGTTCAAGTTTGTCAAGATCTTTTTGGATCCTGAGTTTGTCTTCTGGGGTGTTGGCTACTCCTGCCAGTTTGGTGTCATCTGCAAATTTGATGAGTTCCCCTTCAATTCCCTCATCTAGGTCATTGATGAAGATATTGAAGAGTACTGGGCCTAAGATGGAACCTTGTGGTACCCCACTTACTTCTCTCCATGTGGATGAGTACGGTTTGCCAGCCAGCTACAGATCCATCTGGTGGTGATATTGTCTATTTCACCTTTTTCTAGCTTACCAAGGAGTAGGTTGTGATCTACTTTATCAAATGCTTTACTGAAGTCTAAGTATACTACATCCACAATATTTTGCTGGTCTATTAGTTTAGTCATTTTAGTCAAAGAATGAAATAAGATTGGTTTGGTATGATCTGTTTTTAACAAACCTGTGCTGGGTACTGGTTATAACTTTCTTTGCTTCTAGTTGTTCACAGATCTGTTTTTTGATTATCTTTTCTAGGATCTTCCCAGGTATTGATGTTAAACTGATCTGTAGTTTCCTAGGTCCTTTCCCCCCCACCTTTCTTGAAGATGGGAACCACATCAGCCCTTTCCCAATCCTCAGGTACTTCCTCGGTGCTCCAGGATTTTTGAAAGATGTGGTGCAATGGTTCTGAGATAACATCTGCCAGCTCCTTCAGAACTCTGGGATGTAATCTGTCAGGCCCCGGTGATTTATATTCGTCAAGGTCAGATAGGTGTTCTCTTACCGTTTTTTTGCTTATTTTAATTTTTGTTTCTAATTGTCTTTTGCAGTGGTTTTTTTGGTATGTTGGGCTATAGTTTTTTTCTGTGTGTGAAGACTGATGCAAAGTATGAGTTAAGCAGCTTTGCTTTCTCCCTGTTTCCTGTTATTTCCTTTCCATCTTCTCTCTTTAGTGGACCTACAGCTTCCTTGACTTTTTTCTTGTGGTTAATATGTTGGAAGAAACTTTTTTAAATTATCCGTGATTTCTGTTGCAAGTCTTTGTTTGTTCTGAGCTTTTGCTTTCCTGACTTCATTTTGCATGTTCTGGCTGCCTGCTGATAATCGGCCTTAGTTATGTGCCCCCTCTTTCCATTTTTTGTATTTGTCCTTCTTGTCTTTCAGTTTGTCAGAGAGATCTTTGTGCAGCCATGCTGGTTTCTTCTTGAATTTCTTGTTTTTCTTTTTCAGTGGTATTGTACTGGTCTGGGCTTTTATGATTACATTTTTCAGAGTTTCCCACGCTTCTTGGGATGTTTTCCCCTTTATGATTTTTGTCCATAGGATCTTTCCTAGGTTCTCTCTGAGTTTGTTAAAGTCAGCTCTTTTGAAGCTCAAGACACCAGTTGGATTGTTTTCTGTTGCTAGTGTTTACGTTATATTAAATTCCAGTATGACGTGGTCACTTTCGCCCAAGGTTCCAGCAACTTCAACTCCCTCTATCACTTCTTCTCTATTAGTTAGAATTAAGTCCAGTATGGCTTTATATCTAGCTCCCTCCTCCACCTTTTGGATGACAAAGTTGTTGGCTAGGTTGGTCAGGAATCTATTTGATCTCCAGTGTGCTGCAGAGTTTGTCTCCCAGTTGATTTCTGGATAGTTGAAGTCTCCCATTACTACTGTGGTATGCTTCCTACATACATTGGTTAACTGGTTGGCAAAGATCTCATCTGTTTCTTCTGATTGGTTGGGTGTCCTATAATATACACCTATGGTAAGGTCACTTTTTTTCTCTTTTATATTGACCTATATACATTCTGGAGAGATTTTATCTTGGATCATGTGCATTTCTGTAGATATGTAGTATTTGCTTACATATAGTGCAACTCTCCCTCCTCTTTTTGTTTTTGTTTTTTAACAATTTGTATCCATCCATCAGTCCATTCCATTCATGGGTTTTGTCCCACCAGGTTTCTGTAATGCCAACTATGTCATATGCTCCCTCGTGTACTATTGCTTCTAGTTTGCCCTGTTTGTTCCCCAAGTTTTGAGCATTTGTATATAAGCAGTATATAAGAGAGTTAGTTTGGTCTAGTGATTAAGGTACCAGACTCAAAAATAGGAAACCATGAGTTCAAGTTTTGCCTTAGCCAGAAAGCCAAGTTGGCGATTCTGGACCAGTCACTCTCTTTCAGCACAACCCACTTCACAGGGTTGTTGTAGTGAGGAAAATAGAAGGATGAGTTTGCTGGTTGTTGGATGTGTTCACTGCCTTGAGTTATTTGTAAAAATACTTAAGGCAGGATACAAATAAATAAAATAGAAAAAATAGACATGACACAGCAGCATCGAGGCTTTCAGTGGTAAGAGACATGGAGAATCTTTGCATCCTCTCTTTGTGCCCTTGTTTCCCTCCAAGTTCCAACAGCATCATCAAAATGTGTCAGGTGACACAAGATGGAGGAACTCTGGTGATGGGACCCTTAGCCCATAATGTGAAGTTACACAAACATTTGTAAAGGCTTCCTTTCCCCATGCAACTTGCAGAGTGAGATTCCTTGAAAGCTGGGCTGGTGGAAGCAGTGTCTAAGGAACAATACAGGGGATTATTTTCTTTCTTTCTTTCTTTCTTTCTTTCTTTCTTTCTTTCTTTCTTTCTTTCTTTTTTTCACTCCTGCCAATGGTACTCTTTGCTTAAATTTGCTTCATCCACATTTGCTCAACTGTTTTTGTGTGTGTGTGTGGGTGGGTGGGTGGGGTTTTTCAACCCGTAGTGTTCCTGCTCCTAAACAGTTAATTTTTAAAATATAGGTAGTTTTTAACATAAAAACACATTCACTATCAGCATCAAACTATTTCTGGAGTTGCATCCAATAGACCTTTAGAGATATGGACTAGAATCCTGTCTATGTTTTATTCTTGAGCATCTCCCCTTTTTTTTGTCACTCTTGTAATTTGTATTAAATGTATATACCACTCATCTCATTGTCTAGCAGTGTACAAATTATATAATCTTTTGTCAGGTTAAATAAGCAAGATTGATGAAGGCAGAAGCTGAGTTGCTTTCTGAGGGGGGAAAAAACACATTCCGGATAGTTTTGTCCTTCAGGTTTATTATATTGGTTCCTGCAACTTTCCCTGAGAAGTATATTCATTTCCTAATGTGTTTAGAAATCATTAAAAATGCAAAGATGGCTTCAACCCCAAATTCACTTAATTTGTAGGTTCTGAATTGTAATCTGCTCGCTGGACAGACACTTCTAACTTCTTTGGTATACACTGATTGTTGATGAACTATTTGACGTCTTGCAAAGAGGTGTATAAATTGACAGCCTTTGGAAAAGGATACACGGTGCGTGTGCCAAAGAAAATAATGTCATCAGAAGTTGAAATTAGAACCTTGAAAGGTTTTTCTTTGCTTTTTGGCTTGCAAGTTTAATATTATATTGCAGTTTCTTTTTATCATCTGTCTGAGTCTGTGCCAGTGATAATACACAGAGCTGGCAAGTGAAACATATAATTTGGAGGCCTCTTAATTCTCTTCCCATGGCCTTAGTAAATAGGCTGTAGTGCTGGGCTCTCTATGAGCATAAGAAGGGCAATAAGGAAGACCTGCTTTTTTGCCCTGTAGACAACAGAGAGATTGTATATGAGACTGTCATGTGAATCCCTAAAGCTATCTGAAGGGCTTCAACGAAGGAACATGCCAAGGAATGAAGGGATTTCCTAGGCACTGTGCAGAATATCAGGGTCTTGTGAGCATTATGGATTCTAGGCCGAAATGTAGGCCTCACCATACAACAGGAAACCTTTGTGTTGTGTAGTGGGTTTCTTGCAAGTAGGAGGCAAGACGAGAGGGTTCAAACAGGAACATTGCTTTATTGTAGAACAGGAACAGAACTGAGAACAGAGGCTTCTCGGCAGCTACTTATATGGTTGGCCACTAGGCGGCAGCCAATAGGTTTGAAGGAACCTATTCCTGCCCCAGAGCCAACCAATGATCGTCCTAGAGACTGCCTGTCTGGGCAGCCAGTGACCGTTACACAGACACCCTAATTAGACAATCTCAAGCAGCATTCAAAGACACGTGAAAACAGTTCAAGTAAAACGGCCCAATACATTACACTTTGAGTCACTGATGGGGTAAATTCATTTGTTTAAATAATTTTATATATTTAATATGGTAACTTTCAGAACTGTAGCAGCATCTCCTGTAGTGACCAGAAGGGGGCTGTGATTTCTAATTGGTTAAGTCTAATATACTTCAGCCCACATGGCTTTTTCAAGCATTGCTCTTATTATCTATGCATCAGCTGAGAAAGAAAGGAAAGGAAACTTTACCAAGAAATATCCCTCTTAGAGGATAATATTTGCTACTTAAGGGAGGTTTTCTTGAAGCAATTTTTAGTCTATGCAGTGTGTATGTTCTTTCTGAACATGTTGTTTGGAGGCTACTTGATAATTCAGTCCAGAGATAGGGATAGAATGCTCATTCTTGGTCAATTATTCAGCCCAAACCTGTTTACTTCATGTGCAGGATAACAATATGTACACTGGTATGTCATCTAGCTAAATACAGCAGGGGTTTTTTGCTTTTTTTTAAAAAAAAGGAAAGTACCCATCTCCACTGAAGTAGTTCCCCATTGATGAATTCAGTAGGGATCAATAAGATCAAAGATGATTCATTGGCCTTATCCTGGCACCTCATGAACAACAGTATGAACATCAGTGAAAGAGTTTTTCATGAAATCTCTTTCTAATGTCTTGCATCTCATCACCTGTCCACAATTAAGCCAGTTGTCTTTGGCTGTTTCAGTTTTAAAATAGTGGTTCCCTTCTTCTCCCAATGCACTTTTTTTTGTCATGTGCACAGTTTGGTCTTTAGTGGGATGGGTGAGGATATAGTCAGATATTAGGACCTGTCCAGTTTCTCGTGGCTATTTTAAACTACTCCGGATCTACTTCTTGCCCTGATCCGGGATCTGTTACCCTCCATGACCATTTTGGCTTCAGCTGCAAGAGATAAGACTTTGTAATCCTTTGCCCGTGTAATATCTGACAGGCATTATGCAGATGTTCTTATTAGTACCATATTATTTTTGTTTTACCCAGAAAGTAATTTTAAAAACTGGGAAAGAGAGCTGTGTGCTGCTACTTTTATTATTCAGTGTATTTTATATTTTCTGCTGTTTCTGCCAACAAAGTGTTCCATACAACCACACTTTCAAGATTATTTTTTTTACTTTTTGGGGGGAACACACTCTTGCTGGTTCCTATGTCATTTTCTCTACTCCATGGGTTGTTTCCAGATGCTGCTGGAAAAACTGTTATTCTGTGGCAGAAGTGGTCAAATATGAGACTTGCTCATTGTTCTCTGTACTTGTCTCTTGTTATCCAGGCTATTTTTGGATACTTGGTTTAAATGCTCTTTCAAAAGAGCACTAGGCCCATATTCAGACAGCCTGCCTGACAGATAATATGTATGAGGAACCTACCTGCCTTTGCTCCGTTAGATCAGTAGATACTTAAAATGGCTAGTTTAACCCATGTTGCCCATTCCCACTATACATTAAAGGTGAGTGATCGGGGAGTGCTTTGGCTATCAGCACTTGATATTTGGGCATGAAACATAATTTGGTTTTGTTTACATTGAATGGCAATTCTGTTTTTATTAATGTAATAATTTCTCACTCTGACATATAAAACATTTTAATTTAGTAAGCAACTTTTAGAAGCTTTTGGATGTCATCTCTCAGGTTTTCAGGACCAACATATGTACAACATTAAGACTATTTAGATTGTTCACCTCTGGTTTCTATGCTATTGTTTTATAAACATGTAAAATGTTGGTAACACGTACATGACGGTTTAATTCATATTATGTGCAAATGTTTTTAATGCATTGTGTTGTATGTATGTAGTACCAGGGCACCTCTGCAGATTTTCAGGCTGTTGTTGCAGTAATGCTGCTGTATGGATTGATTGGTGGGGAATGTACTCAGAATAGAGATATTGCACCAGCTGGATTATTTCGTTGAATGAGAGTTCTAGTAGATACATACGATGCAATGCAACATCTTCCTTTTTGCATTTTTGACACCGCTTGTGGAAACTACTGGCCCCTTATAGTAAAATCCACAGGCCAATTTTTCTTCAGCAAGCTACAGTTTAAGAAATTACTTAGGAATATTTTTCATATGCTTTTATTCAAGGCAACAGAGAGGAATTAATATTCTCAAGCACCTATTAACATGTTAAAGATGAGTGCAACTTGTTTTATTTGCAATTAATCAATCTTCCTGCATTTTAAGTAATCTTTAACCAATTTAATCTTATTTCAGACAAATGTGTATCTCTGTCAGAATATTCCATATTTTGTTCACTATAGTAGTTGTGATCCAAGAGAAAGTGCTACATAGTTCAAAGATTTGCTGCCTTCAATAGAGAGTGCTTTAAAATTCTATAATTCTTAATCTGTGAGCCACATGCTAAGTGTTCATATAGCTAAAAATTGTCAGTTAAAAGCAGATGTCTTTTAACTGTACTTTTTACTTTGAGTATGATTATTGAATTTTAAACTCACTCACTGCAGAAATTTAGCAGTTTACTTCCTGTCTATTTTTACTTGGATATCAGTGAAGCTCCTTTTTTCAAAGTCAAAAAGTCTAATCTTATGCTAATAAGCCCCTATTCTTTCCACCTCTTTCTGCCTACATGTAAATTCAAGTGTGGCATTTATTGTGCATATGCATAGCATGATTATATAGGTTCTTTGTACGGATCACAACAGAATTCTTTTTGCTGTCTTTCTAACGTATATTCTGCAGATTGACTTAATGAGCAGTATATATATATATATATATATATATATATATATATATATATATATATATATTGTTGGTATATACCAGGGGTAGGCAACCTTGGCTCTTTTATGACTCGTGGACTTCAACTCCCAGAATTCCTGAGCCGCCTGACTCAGGAATTCTGGGAGTTGAAGTCCACGAGTCATAAAAGAGCCAAGGTTGCCTACCCCTGGTATATGCTATATCAGAGTTGGGTAATCTGCTAACTTCCAGGTATTTTGAACTTCACTCTCATAACCCTAATTGCTAGCCACATCTATTGCAATTGGTCCAGTATAATTGGCACAAGTTGTTATGGGTATATCTCAGATCATCCATGTAACATTATTGTCTTGCAAATTGCACCGGCTCCCTCGAACCTTCTGGATAGAAGTCAGAGTGCCATTTATCACTCATAGCACAGGTCTGAGCTATTTGAAGGGCTGTCTGTCTCCATGAGGTCTGGTAGGATGGGCATGCAATGTCCATGGTGGGACCCAAGAAGTATGCCCTCTCTGTTAAGTGTCTCTTGTCTGGAACAACATTCCACCCAAGATTCATATATCCCCAACCTTGCTTCTTCCCCAAAAACTGGGCCAGTTGGGATGACCCCACCTAGATAGAAAACTGTTGATTAGATTTTTGTATGATTGGCAATAGTTACCTGTTTTTTAGTCTTTGTATTTGTAATTGTATTTTGTTTTAGTTCCTTCTGATAATTGTAAGTTGCTAGAGATGCTTTGTAATTTGGGTGGCAATATAAATCAGATCAAAGAATAAATACACACTAGTTTGCCACGATAAGTATAGTGAAGGTAAGATGCAGGAGATCTCCAAATAAACATACCCATCCAAATTAATTCTGTAGCTCAGATTTTTTTATTTTTGTTATTAGAGACAAGGCTCAATCACATGTTCATACCTCACAACCTTCCTCAGCACTTCTTTGCAGTAATTGACCAGCTAGCAGTAAGTCTGGTATTAGTTGGTACAGATGCAATATTACAGTAGTGGTGGGTACTTACCATAAGTTCGTTTGGCACTCAAATTGGATAAGTAATCAGGTGAACATCACTAAGGTTTGCACATTTTGCTAACAGCTTTCAATAGTGTTTTTATAAAGCTTCTACCTAATCAAAGACTGATAAATTGCTGGCACACAATATTCCAGGGCCTCCATAGAGAGAGCTGTAGCATCCATCCAACAAAAGAGCAGAAACATTTTGGGGGTGGGGGGGGAGGAGACAAGTAACAGATTCTGTTGGACTGAACTTTGCAATCTCATCTTTGTGAAGAAAAATCTTTTTTTTGGATTTGTGCTTATGCTTTACCGTATCAGAAGCAATTTCTTAATGTGTGCCAACTGGCAAGAACTGCTGTTGCTTTTTAGTGAGACATCAGTTGAAGAAATATTTGGCGACAGAAATTTGCTTTGAATAATTGTTCTAGGTCAACTTTCTGGCCCAAAATCAAAGCAGGAAAATATTCAGAATTGGCTAAATGAAATGAATAAACAGCTGTCTGAATGAGCAGTATTCCCTGATTCGAAGACTTGTGCAGCTGGGTCCGAGAGAAAAAGCTAACACATTTCTCTCGAGACCATGGCATATGTGGGTATTTTCTCTCCTTTAATCTTATACATGCTCATATGCATTCTGGTTCAAATCGTATATTTATGCACGTATATAGGGACGCGGTGGCTCAGTGGGTTAGGACGCTGAGCTTGTCGATCAGAAGGTCAGCAGTTTGACGGGTCGAATCCCGAGTGCCGCGTAACAGAGTGAGCACCTGTTACTTGTCCCAGCTTCTCCCAACCTAGCAGTTCGAAAGCATGTAAAAATGCAAGTAGAATAATAGGGACCACTACGGTGGGAAGGTAACATCGTTCCGAGCGACTTTGGCATCTAGTCATGCCAGCCACATGTCCACGGAGACGTCCTCAGACAAGCGCTGGCTCTTCGGCTTTGAAACGGAGATGAGCACCGGCCCCTAGAGTTGGAAACGACTAGCACACATGTGCGGGGGAACCTTTACCTTTACCTATAACTTGTTCAGTGTAGTTTTAATATAAAATAGGTATTGCTTCTGATACAACATTTCAACATGGAATCAAAAGTTGGTTTCTATAATTGTAAATTGAAGTATAGAGAGAACTATTGTTTTATTTTTGAAAGACAAAGAATTTGAAAAGGGGGAGAGTCAGAGACTCTAGTGTCAGCTTAAATCTCTTGGGACCAAATGGGCAATTCAGCACAAAAAGAATAGAAGGAAGGGTCAAATCTATGCTGGAAACCCTTTTTTGTTACTGAAAACTGTTTTGCCAGTAATGTTTTTTTTACATTAGTAAATATAGCAGAATCTCTCTCTCTCTCTCTCTCTCTCTGCCTGTCTTTGTCTATCCCTGTATTTAAAAACTCTTCAGCCTTCCTCAAGGCACTACTATAAAGTCTCAAATGTGCTGTTCCGATTTCAGTCGCTATCTTTCCTCTAACCATCTGTTCTATTTTGCTGCCATGGTGGCATCCTGATTTAGGGTGTGCAGAGCATATTAAGCACGGTTATTGGATAAGCTTTGCTGTTGTCCCCCTCTCTCATTGGTATCCAGCACGAAGTCATCAGCCAATCACATCCTTGTAGGAATTACCAAGCTGCTATCCCAAAGCAGGAGGCAGGACCAGGAAGAGAGAGAGAGAGAGACGTTTCTTTGCTGATATTGGCAGATAGTTTGGTGATGTAAAGAGAGAAAGATAATTTTCTCCATCTGCTTGTTGCTGTTTCTGTGTCTCCATGTTTTGCTTCCCTTCATCCAGTTGCTAACAACAGCACTTTTACCTTTCCTTTCATCTTCTGTTGTGTTTTTTTTAATTCTACTTTTTTAGCTTGCCTGTGGATGCAACTTAAATCTTTATCCTCCTTGGCTTCTTTGTCATTTACATTTGTAAATACCAAGCCTTACCACTTCTAGGCAACACTTGTTTTGTTTGTATTATTTCTTACCACACCAGCAAAAACAATAAACTTCACAGGTCTCAAATAGATGGATTCTCTTTCCAAGTCAAGTGCTGCATTCCTTTGTCTTGGCTGAGAAAATACAAGCTGTTTAAGAAATTGTGCCAGGCTGAACTAAAATGATTGATGCTATAGTTCATTGCATCTGATGCAATGCATCCATCAGGAACCTTAGAAAACTGTAATGCTAGATCTTTTCCAGTCATAAAGCTGGGCTCTGCTTTTATTTTTTAAGTTCAGTTACTGCCATAGTTTGTTTTTCCTGCAAACTCTTGGCTGTCTAAATTGTCTCCTCTCCCAATTGCTTCACTTAGGACTGCAAGGAAATAAGCCAGGGGTCTTCAAACCTGGCCCTTTTATGACTTGTGGACTTCAACTCCCAGAATTCCTCAGCCAGCAAAGCAAAGCTGGTTGAGGAATTCTGGGAGTTGAAGTCCACAAGTCATAAAAGGGCCAAGTTTGAAGACCCCTGAAATAAGCCTTTGAGCAATGCTATTTCAGCTATTTTCTTACATGCTTTTTTTTAAAAAATCAGCCAGCCTCAAAGTATTCAGATATTCATTGTGTAAGGAAGAATTATATTAAATTCTTTGTGGATCTGCATTTGTGAATGTCATATTGTGGCACCTTCCTGGAGAGTTCAGTCTGGTATTATGGCTATTTTCTCAACTTGATACTTCACAGTGTTGAGTTGAACTGCTCCATTAACTGGCGACAGCTTTCAGAACTTTTACTGTCAGTGAGTGTTCCCATTCCCTTTATGGCTTATGAGCAGCATTGTTGCCTATTATCTTTCATTTAAAAACCTGACTACATTATCCTTAATGCAGAATGGAAGTGAGTTGGGGTATGTGTTGCCCTAGTAGTAGTTCCCAAGCAGTTTATAATTATTGTCAGTGTTGCACCAAGAAATGTTATTGGCCTTATATTTGTTTGACCTGGGAAAAGATGGTGGATGTATTTTATGACTGCGTCCTTTTTATTTATGTGAATTGATTATTCCTACCTATCCTCGGGCGGATGCAGGGTGCCAAATAATTATTAATGATTTAGGAACATGTGCTTTCTAGTTTTTATGCAGCCTCTAAAGCATGTGTTTTGTGAAGCACATTAGGCTTAAAGTGGTCTGTTTAATTAAACTGGAGGAAAAGTTCTTGGGCTATATTTTAATTGACTTTGATAACATTTCAGGAAAACTTAATAGGAGAATGTAGCCCAGAGACTACAAGACGTTTTTGCTAGCTCTCTGGGGATTTAAACCACCAAATTATAGTCAGCAGCCAGATGGGCTTATTCCAAACTGACAAAGCTACTACTGATGAAAACTTTTGATTTTTATATAGAGAAAATAAGAGAGATTGTTCTAATTTGAGTGCTGTTGGGGAACAGGCTAAGTCTCATTTGAGCTACAAAATTGCAAAGTAAACAAAAAGCAATTTCAGGAAAGACCTTTATAAATGTCCAATGTTCAGTGGCAAGAAAAAAATATAGTCTTAGGAAATAATATTTGAGTTAATATCCAATTAAGCCTTTCTCTAGAAGAGAGCATGAAATGTTTTCCTACTTCTCATTCCACATACTTTTTGGTTACTGTAGCTGTGGTTTGTTATACAGTACTGAAAGTATTTCCTTGAAGAATTTTCATGGAAATATCAGGGAAGCACTTTAGGTTATTATCTATACCATTGTCTCTGTGGACCTGGGAAAGATCCAAGATTCTTTGGTGACAGAATGTATGCCTGCACAGATTTTATTTCTTTCATACTAAATTGCTTCCGTTTGGGAAATATGACAGTTTCGGGAAAGTAGATATTTAAAATAAGTGTGTACATCTCCTCTGTGACTTTCCACAAATCCCAAACCTCTTTCAAGAATGTCATTAAAAGGAATCCATATTTGGATAAATTCTTCAATGGCAAATTGTTATCATATTATCCCAGATAAAGATAATATTTTTAACATTTTATATTACAAGGGATTGCTTTAGACATGTACTTTTGCCGATTCTAAAATCTGCAGCACTCTTGGGCTACCATATGAGTGTCTTTATTGTTGGCCTCCTCAGACTGTTTCTTCTTCTCATTGAGTTGACCATTGTTCCTCATCAGTAAAAGGTAAAGTTTCCCCCGCACGTGCGTGCTAGTCGTTTCCGACTCTAGGGGCCGGTGCTCATCTCCGTTTCAAAGCCAAAGAGCCAGCGCTTGTCCGAGGACATCTCCGTGGTCATGTGGCCGGCATGACTAGATGCCAAAGGCGCACGGAACGCTGTTACCTTCCCACCGTAGTGGTCCCTATTTTTCTACTTGCATTTTTTTTTACATGCTTTCAAACTGCTAGGTTGGCAGAAGCTGGGACGAGTAACAGGCGCTCGCTCTGTTACGCAGCACTCGGGATTCGACCCGCCAAACTGCCGACCTTCTGATCGACAAGCTCAGCGTCCTAACCCACTGAGCCACCGCGTCCCTATATCCTCATCAGTAGAAAGACTAAAAAAGAGTTGGCCAAAACCTTTCCCTTTCTTGCACTTGTCTTGTCATATTTCCTTTGTGCAAAGGAGAAAAATGATAAATCTTATTTTCCCTACCAAGTTATTTGAAGACAATTCTTCTTCAAGTTAGGCTTTACTCTATCAATAAGATGTTCTCTCTGGAGCTGTGTGAGATATTCCTGTGTCTTTCCTCCACTGCTTATTGGAACTGACCCAGTTTTGTTTCATGATCACTAAGTTTTCTAGACTGCAACTTCAAACATTGCTTGTCTCTCCCTTGTATATATTTTTCTTAAAAAAACAGAAATACAAGTAAATGATGAGAGTTTAGAATATATTTTTGGGAAAAGGGCACAACGTATTGATCAGAATCCATAAGCTTATAGAATTAAACCAGAAACTAGTCAGAATGTTTTATTTCAGTGTGATGCATACATAACCTGATGGAAGCATTTGATAAAGTTTGTGCAAATTTTGAAAAGTAACCCTCACGATAGCAGAATATAATTTATTTATTTTTTTCTTAATTTAAGTGTTGCAGCATCATTAAAGATTTATTTTTGAAATGCAATTCTGTTTTGGAGATTGCCAGCCATACTGATCCTCTTTGACTGGATTTTTTTAATGTTTATTTATTAAATATTAGCATGCTGCTTCTCATTTCTGTACATTATGAATGTTGGAAAATAACAGAACACTTTAGTTTCTTACAGATTTTTTTTTAATGGTAACTACTAGTTCTCAGCTACTGAGTTAAAAACCACATTGCTTTCTCTTTACATTTCTACTAATAATTGGAAACAGTAACTCAGCTCGCGTTATTTTAAAAGATGGGCAGTGCTAAACCTCCACGGCAAATGAAGCCATGCAGAAGATAAAGATGCTACTGCAAACAACTGTCATAGCAATCAGTCTGCTGGAATAAGATACAAGGGAGACCAACAATCGTCTCTGTTGGTCTCTCTGTTCTTAACAGGGGCCCTCTGGACATATGGAATTTGCCACACACTTAAATCTCCCTAAACAAGCTCTGCTGCTTGTAATGAGACTGGTAGAATTCTTATGGGGGGAAAATGATCAAAGTTCAGTTGGTGCTGTGTTTCCCTTTTTAACATTCTTCATTTTAAATTCACAAATCAGTATATATATATCGTCATTTTGACAAATCAGCTTGTTCTTGCTGAGAACATAGTGTGCATATCCGAACATTAATGGGAGAGGATATGGACACTTAATTGCATGTGCACAGCTTATAATTTGTTACTTTTCAGAGGAAGTGGTGCTTTGACTCCTAGATATTCTAACCAGCCTGTGTAACACTTTGAACATCAGTATAAAGAGAGCAGGGATAGTAATGTGCTGGGATCTTCAACTGTCACGCCTTTTGCTTCTTTGGCTTGCTTTTAACCAAAGAGAAGCAGAGATGCCGGACAAATCGATCTTTATGAATTCCCATGTGCAATTATCTCTTCAACTAGTGAGCAGCCCAGAGTTTAATGGTTAGAGCTGCGCGCGAAGACTCAAAGAGAGCCTGGCTTCAATTGAGCCTTTTGCCAAAAGGCTCTTTCAATGTGGCTCTACAAAGCAAGGCATGTTCATATGCAGAAGACATTTCAGCTGAAGTGAAGAGGGCAGGTGAAGCTTTGATTGGTGACATCGAGTCAGAGCACTTCACTTTCCTACACCGACTCCCCATTTAGTTCCAGCAGTTGCAGTTAACTTGGCTCTGTAAAGTAGTATCACTGGGCACAACTTGGTTAAACTTTCCCCAGAATATTATTATGCAGTTTATACTGATCAGAAAATCAGCCATATTTTGAACAAGTGAATGACCAATATTAGAGAGTCAGGTTTGGTGCAGTGGCTTAAGGCGGGGGTCCCCAACCTGTGGGCCGTGGCCCACTGCCGGGCTGTGACCTGCTGGCTATGGAACAGGCTGGGCAGGGCACGCACCTGTGTGCGGCGCTCAACCCCACTCACGCTAACGCCGCTGCTGCAGTGACAACAGGGCACTGCATGGCAACAATGGGGCACCGCGTGGTGACAACTGGGCGGTGCTAGCCCTGCAAAGCAAAAATGGGGTGGTACTAGCAAGTGTCACACGGACGCTCGTACTGCCCTATTTGCGTCTCTCTTGCTCGTGGCCCCGTTTTTGTGTGTGCATGCACGCACATGTAAAATGCTTCCTCCTCCCTTTTCCTCCGGTCCACCAACCGAGGAAGGTTGGAGACCTCTGGCTTAAGGCACCAGGCTAGAAATCAGGAAACAGCAAGTTTAATTCTGCCTTGAGCACAAAGCCAAGCAGGTGACTTTGTGACTAGTCACTTTTTCTCAGCTGTAGGAAGAAGCAAACTACTTCTCCAAAAATCTACATTAACACATTTGAAATGCTTACCTAAAGAAGATTTTAGAATATAAATTTTAAGTTGCCAGTGAATGTGGACTAGGAACGGCATGAAATTATGGGGAAAACTTGTGAGGATGGTATGGCTCAAGAACATTTTCCATTCCATAAATCAAGCATCAGTGACGATTAGAAGTTGTAAAGTTCCTGTCATTTTTTGTGTGTGTTAGCAAAGCTAGCTGATAAAGATGGAAGCAGCAATCAAAAATAAGGAATTTATGTTGGAAGGCTGCACTGCAGGCATGAAGCAGAAGGAGCAGAAGAACTCTATTTGCTCACTTCTGGGCTCACATTTTAGGTTGCCCACTTGAATTATCAGGCAGTTCTGCACCAAAATTAACAACTGGCAATGCACTACCCTCTGCAGCAACCCTCTCGAGCTCTTTGCCCTCCAGAGCTGTTGAAATCCAACTCTTTAAACAGCTCCCATGATCACTGGCTCTGCTGGCTCCAGCGTTGTAGGAATGGAATTCCAGCGGATAAAGAAGGCACCGGGAGGCAGCAAACTGCTCTGTAACACCTTAAGCAAGAATGGAGTGCAACTTTGGGACGTGGAACGTCACTAGCAAGTACAACCTGTTAGTTTCCTTTTACTTGCTGCTTTTACCAGGAATAAAGGTAAAGGTAAAGGTTCCCCCGCACATGCATGCTAGTCGTTTCCGACTCTAGGGGCCGGTGCTCATCTCCGTTTCAAAGCCGCAGAGCCAGCGATTGTCTGAGGACGTCTCCGTGGTCATGTGGCCGGCATGACTAGACGCCAAAGGCGCACGGAACGCTGTTACCTTCCCACTGTGGTGGTCCCTATTTTCCTACTTGCATTTTTACGTGCTTTCGAACTGCTAGGTGGGCAGAAGCTGGGACGAGTAACAGGCGCTCACTCTGTTACGCGGCACTCGGGATTTGATCCACCAAACTGCCGACCTTCTGATCGACAAGCTCAGTGTCCTAACCCACTGAGCCAGGAATGGCTTTTGTTAAATAAAAGTATCACAAAGTCTTACTGAGTTTTGTGTTATAGTGGTTAGCAGAAACAATACTGACAGGCGTAGCCAGTGCAGCCAGTGCAGTGATGGAGAGGCTTGTGGGTTCATAGTGGTGTCTCTGTCTGTTTGACCAGGGGTTCCCAATTGGTCCGGGGCCTATTTGTAACTGGGACACGTGAGTGGCTGGCTCGTCCTTGTGCATGCACTGCCCCACTGGTGCAAGCCTCACAGGTGCTCACTGCCCCACTCGCGTGAACAATGGAACGCACCTGCCCCCTCCCTAAAACCATCTCCTCTTTCCCTCCCTCCACCCCTCTAGGCCGTCAAACCGGAAAAGGTCGAGGAACTCTGTGTTTGACAGTTCTCAGTAACTTCAAAGCTGGAAAAGGTTTTGAGAGACCTGGCATGGCCTTCCTCTTCTTTCTGATGTCTGAACAGTAGGGACCAGCACGGTTATCTCTACTATTAAGCAAAATAAAATATGACACATGGAAAAGAGAGAGAGAAGCCATGAATCTTGAGTGCCTGCCTGGATTATCCTGCTTTTTCAGGTATATTGATGATCTGTCTCTTATAGCAAGGGCCACTTCAATATGTGTCGTGAGAAGTTTTATATCAAAATATATTTTATTCTTTATACTGTTTCCATCTTCCCTTAAAACACTAATAGAATACACAATGGACTGAGAATCAGTGTTCTCCACTAGATAATTGAGAGTCAAGTTGAAACTAAGTTAATCAAATTAGAAAATTTCCTCAAACCCCCAAATAAGTTACCCAGACCTAATACACATATCAAAGGATAAGGCCTGCAAACACAAATAGAGTTAATTAAATTAGGTCTCCCAGCAGAACTGCATCTTCACAAGAATAAACACCACACACAGACACACACACACACACACACACACACACACACGGCCCTCAAGTGTCACCCTAGAATCAGCACATAGACACTTCCACACCCCAGACAGGTCCCTTATACAAATCTGCTACTGTATCCCAACCTGTCTTCTTGAGTTGGAGTCCCAAATTATACTTCTGGCAGTGTGTTAAGTCTTATGCCATTTTGTCTAACTCAGAGACTATAGCCAAAAGTCCTGAGCCAGCCTTGGAATATAGGGGGATGATAAACAAGCATGATTTTCCTTCAAATCTTGAGGTTACTTTTGCAAACTGGCTGAAATGACCATTGTTATTAATATTTTCAGTTTCTCTAATACACTTTGAGAACAGGGAAGACAGAGGTGTCTTCTAAAATGGTTTATTAATTTGAATAATTTTGTGTTTGAGTTTTTGTTCTCTTCAAAGTGAAAAATGCCCCATGAAAACGTTACGAACATTTTAACATTTGGCATTTAATATTTCGACTACCCTAATTTTAGCTTTAAAATGTCGTCAGGAAAAAGGTCCTACCATCGCCTCTGCACGTGATTTGGCCTCACTCACTGGCCTTCCCAATTGCTAAGGGTAGCCCTTGGCTTTCAGGAGAGACTGACTATTTTTGCTTTGTGGCAAAGCAGGAAAGACATCGACAGGACCCAGGCAACGGCTAGCAGAAGGGCAAATTGTTACCGTGGAACAGTAAATTGGGCTACAAGACAGTTGTAAAGAGCTTGAGAAAGGGGAACGGAGAGGAAGCTGTCCTAAAAGAAATGCAGTAAGATGTGAGAGGCAAGAGGCAATATCAACCTTGGACACTGATACTTATGGATCGCAAGGGAAGTGGTCAGCCTAAGGATAACCAGAGCAAAAGTGAAGAGCTGAGATTTTGATGCTGGCAGGCTGTTAAACTCAAAGTGGGAAACAGAAGAAGCTGAAGCCAAGAAAGAACTAGGCAAAAGAGTTACTAAGCCCTGTGATCAGGGCCAGTAAGCTATTGGTGAGGAGTTCATGGGTGGGCCCTAAAACCTGTGAGCAAGAACTACTGCAAAAAGAGCTACTTTCTTTAATTCACAAAAACCTCCAATCCAATTAAGTTAGGAGGTGTTCCTCAAGGTCTTGGTGTCTGAGCTGAGCTTGAAAATCCCAGGAAGGGACAGGGAACCTGTTGTGTAGTGGGTTCTGGAGAGCAGGAAGGACGCCGAGACGATGAGTACAACATAACAGCTCTTTATTTGGTGGAAGTGACTGTACTGGGGAATAGGGGCTAACTGCATTCTTTAATATACCTGGCCAGTACCTGGTCAGGTACTCAACCAACCAATCAGATTGAACCTCTGTTTCCCGCCGAAAATGCTTCCCGCCAAAACAGTTACAGTTCAACGCCTCCTGGTGGTGACTCTTATACAAGCTTTAGGTGTTCCAATAAAGCGTAATACATAACAGAACCAATGATGGAAAACCTTTGAACTGGAAAACATGGTTCTGTTCGTTTGTTGCTTTGAGGTTCCTCTTCCTAAGGGAAAGAGCAGAAAAAGCACAACGGACAGTGCCTCTCATGAGGGGGAAATCACACAGGGATAGCTGGGATCTGAGCCGTATGGAGGCTGTAAGTCGGCCACTTGGTAGACACTTTTAAAGTATATTCTAATCTCATTTTAGCCCCTGGTCAGGCACCAGGAGCCTTCTGTGCCATTCACTATTCTTCATCATGATTTAGCTGTTTGGAAGCTTTTGCCTTTTAATTATTTATAACATATTTAATAATTTATGTCTTCAAACTTCAGCATTTCCTCAAGCCTATAGGTACTTGCCTCTCGCATGTCATTTGTACCATATGGCTACATGAAATGACAATGAATCCGCTATTAGTAAAGGGGATATTTACGCATTCGGTGTGTGCAGAAAAGATGCATGCCCTTCAATTTTCCCTCCTCAAACAGTACCTACTCACTTTGAGTACCGTAAGTCTTTCCCCTGTTATCTCTTTTCCAAAGGCCACACTACACACCACCTTAGTTACTTAATTCTGGCCTTGAGTACAAGAAGTTTCTCTCCTGAAATAAAGCCGTCTCCCTGGATGGAGGAGTTGGGAGAGCCTTTGATGGTATCTTCAGTCTTGATTTGCTCGGCCTCTATTTTGTTCCTTGGTCCTCCAAAAGTAGCCTGTTAAGACAAACCATGCAATTTGTGGGTATAGGAACCTGATCAGCCTGAGGGCACAGCAAAGGATAATCTCCCCTGTTGGTGCTTAATCGCTTAATCATCTCCCTTCAACCCAGCTAAGAGTCTTGCCTCAGGTCCTGATTCTTGGAGGGTTCTTGCAAGGAATCTTGAGCAGAACTCTTGATATGGCAAGAAAAGAATCCACAGACATACTGAAGCTTGTCTAATATCTAAGGGGCTGCCACAGAGAAGAGCGCGTCAACCTATTCTCCAAAGAACCTGAAGGCAGAACAAGAAGCAATTTTAGAACAATTAATCAGTGGGTCAGTTTGCCTCCAGAAGTTATGGGTGCTCCATCACTGAAGGTTTTTAAGAAGAGATTGGGCAACGCTTTGAAATAGTTGTGAAGAGAGGTTGGACTAGAAGATCTCTAGGGTCCCTTCCAACTCTATTATTCTGTTGGTTCTTTGGAATTTTTTTTTAAAAAATATTTTGCTCCTAGTTGCTGTTTTATGGACAGAAATCACTGATGTAAATCTTGAAAACTCATGGTAGTGAGATGGGTGGCATATAAATAGAATAAATATATAAATGAAATAAACAAAATTAGACCTGATGAAAATTGGAACAAATACACACAGTTTGAAATACATTTGTCAATACTCTCTTCCCCCAATCCACCATTATATTAATTTATTGAAAATTTTCTTGCATTTGGTAAGAAAATCATATAGTTTTCCTTCCATTGTGTTTACAGGTTTGGATAATATAGAGACTTACCCATTTCCTCCCATTTTTTTATTTTTTTGGTGATCTTTAACTCAATCAGAAGCTTCTGAGAGGTAAACATTATCTATGCAGTTCTATAAACTGGGGGGGGAGGGTTGGGAAGGGGAATATTTATTTATTGAAACTAAATGAAAAGAAACTCCAATCTTAGTTTTGAGTGGGCCCGATTCTCTCCTGGTACTTCTCAGTAGCTTTTTTTTCCTCCCTTACTACTATGCACGTACTATCTCACTGTTAAGACAGAAGCTGGCATGAAAGCACCTCCTGATTCAAAGCAGCATATTAAAGGGTTGATGAGTTTCTTTCCTGCCTGCAAGAGAACTGACAGTCAGATGTTTTGGCCTTAGGAGTTTTTCTGAACGAGGACCTCTAGGAATTAAGTAGAGAAGTGATTTGAACTGTAGCTTGGATGTGATGTTGGTTTTTCTTTCATACCTAGACTGTGCAACACTTTTCAAAATGTTAAAGTAGCTGCATCTTGTAGGGCGGTTCCGAGTGCTTCAAAAGTTGTCTCGGGATAGCTGCATGTGCATGCCAAGGTAACATATCCATTGGGACCATTAATGCATTGACACCCAGGAGGAAAGCAGCAGCTTTCAAAAGCCAGGGCTGCTTGATGCATTGAAGAGAGGTACTTTATTTGGGCTTTGGGAAATGCCTCTTTCTAATACTTGTGCAATCCTCTCTAGATTAGACTTGTGTATATAATATGCATTAATATATTTATGCTTTGAACTCGGTGCCTTTTTATTTTTTCACAAAATATATTGTCTAGTACATTTTCTGGCTAGCTTTTTTTCTTTTACCTTCATACATCGATGTGTATATAGTTTGTGTGGGTCTATCTGTCTGCCTATATTGTTAATTATCTGGAGGGGGGGTATACACACCCTATATAGACATTTAGGAAATATTTTGAGTATTTGACCACCAGAGGGCACTATAGCATAAGGCATGATAATCATCTGTTCTGTTGGCAGATTGTGTCATGGGCAATAATATAAAGCACTGAAGCAGTCTTCTAACACCCCCCCCCTCTCTTTCTTCACCTGTGCTTATTCTTCTCTGTTTTGTTGCTGTTGAGTGGACGTTGTTTGCAATGATGGGGAGGATGCAGAATCAAGGCAAAGCAGCCAAGCTTTTTGATAGCACAGCCCCAGAGGCTGTCATGCCAGAACATGTTGCTATGGAGAGAAATCTGACGGGATATCTATATAAAGAAACATGAGCTCATCTATCCTCAGCAGAGCTCAGAAACTGAGATATTTCATTGTCTCTGTAAGGCACACAGATGCAGCAGTGAAACCTTTTCACATTCAAGTGGAGAGTGAGTTACTAGCCTGCAAGCCAAGTCATGCAAGATCCGGTCAGGCCGGATCAGTCTTTTGCAATCCTCCAAATCAGGATCCCAAGCTTTAGTTTTAGCAGTTATTTTAGGAGCTCCTTGTACTGAAGGAGCACTTTGTATACAAGAAGATTCTATATTAAAATGAACTTGTTCCTGAAACAAGATTTTTGTAAAGTCCCTCGTTTGCAAGACTAGAAGATCTTTGGAGTGAGTATTGCTCCTATTCCAGGGGTCTTCAAACTTGGCCCTTTTTTGACTTGTGGATTTCAACTCCCAGAATTCCTCAGCCAGGCAAGCGTGCCTAGCTGAGGAATTCTGGGAGCTGAAGTCCACAAGTTGTAAAAGGGCCAAGTTTGAAGACCCCTGCTCTATTATTTCTTTTAATAGACCAAGTTACACTCGGTTGTTAAGAACTTTTTATCCCGTTTCTCTCAATAATTTTGAAGGTATGGTAGTACTCTAGAGCAGCGGTTCTAAACCTTCGGTCTGTAGACCCCAGGGGGTGGGCGTGATGTCATCATAGGGGGTCTGCAAAGGCTTGAAGAAATGTTATAGGTTAAGTCTTGGGGGTCCATGGCCATGGTCTGTGGCCACAAAAGGTATTTAAAGGGAATCTGTGGTGAAGAAAAAGTTGAGAGCCACTCCTCTAGAGCAGCGACACCCAACCTTTTGGGCACCAGGGACCGGTTCTGTGGCGAGAGGTTTTTCCATGGCCCAGAGTGGATGTGGTTTCTTGTGCTACCTGCACCACATAGATGAGATTTCGCTTATTTGCGTGGCCCGGTTTCTGGCATGCCACGGCCTGGTGCCGGTCCACGGACTGGGGGTTGGGGACCCCTGGTCTAGAGCAATTTAATAGTCACATATTACAGCGGCTCTGTTTTCCTGAAATAGATTCTAAGAATCATAAACTTTTGTGATTGTGTATTAAGAAACAGGGCCATTATTTCCCTAAAACTTAAAACATTTTTCTAATGCTTAGCATAATACTGTATGTTGCCGAAATTTATTTATTGCTTTTAGATCTCTCCATGACACTTAAAAGAAACATTTTTAAAAGAAACACCTATTTATTTATATCAGACTTTTAAATATTATTTGAATATCTGAATATCAGCATAGACTTCAAAGGAAAACAAAGATACTTTTTTCTAAAGTTGGTACTGCTTTGAAGCAATGGGCTTAAGGAAATGTGTTGTGCAAAGAAGTCATCCATGAAACTTGCACCTCTGAGCCATAGGGGTGTTCTTGACAGCATGTAGCTTGGTGGTTTGTGATAAGCCCCAATTCAGATGACCAACACCTAAGTGCCTTCGGAGTAACACAGTCACAGAAATCACCTCAGCTGCAGAATATTACATTGGGACTCTTCATTCCATTAATGAAGCTGAATATGGTTCAATGAAGTTGTGCTGAATGTGGCAGCTGATCTCCAGTTTGATATGCAAGGCAACTAAACTAATTACGCTGAACTTGGATGAATCCAGTGAATTTTGACCTCATTAAATAAGGACACTAAATATATCCAGTGGAGCAGAATTATATTGTGGGTATTTAGAGGGACAATAAAAGTGTTCAGTGAAAAGTGTGGTTAAAGACTGCTTGCACTTGAATTTGGACTCACAGATTCTAAAAGCCTCTTTTGTTCATTCCTATACTTTCAGACCTCTCTTCATTCAGTCTGCTTCGGATGGAAGCTCACACATGTATTCATCTAACAATATAAACAGAGCATTTTGTGGCTGGATGGACTTGCGGTTGACACTTTCCTTGCTATGTGTACAGGATCCTTGAATCAAACTCTTGGGTCAAACAAAATTGGAATTCTGTTGCAAAACGGAACTTGGCTAAATATCTGGAAATCAGGCAGAATTTTGCAACAGTATAAGTAATGCAATGTCATGTATTGGGCTTGGTGTCAGAACTGGTGGTTTAAATATCAGTAGGCATTTTGCAGATGCATTTTGATTTGATATCACAATGGATGAGGCAGTAGTGGACAAAATAAATGGGGAAAAATGCATTGTTTAGGTCAGGGGTCTTCAAACCTGGCCCTTTGATGACTTGTGGACTTCAACTCCTAGAATTCCTCAGCCAGCCATGCTGGCTGAGGAATTCTGGGAGTTGAAGTCCATAAGTCATCAAAGGGCCAAGTTTGAAGACCCCTGGTTTAGGTTAATGAGAAAGTCAGAAGAGGGCTCAGATTAATATTAGGCCTTATGGCGTCATAAAAAGACTTGTATATCCATATCTTATTCCATGTGCACATTTTCATGAACGTTTCAATTTTACAACTCTTTATTTATTTTTTCAAGCAGAGCAAAACTCAAGGTTTACTATCAGATAGTTGCTCTTTTAAATTAGGCACATCATAATCAACCAAGAGATTTTATGAAATGGGAGAATACAAGCGATATCTCTTTATATTTGAAATTTTATTTATGTATTTATTTGTTAAATTTATTTGCTGCCCATCTCACAGTTGGGGCTACCCCCCGGGCAGCTTACAACAATTTTGGAAAAAAGATAATTCTTTCAACTTCACTGTCCATTATCAGTTGCAAGAACAATGGCAGAGGATTGCATCAAGATTAACGTATATTTAAATCAGTGTTGTTTGTTTAATTGCTAGTTGTTTGTATGTTGGTACAAAACACCTGAGTTTGTAGAAGGTTCTCACATTCAGCGCAAAACTTTCCCTAGTGATCAGCATGAAGTGTTGTCATAAGTAGGCTTGTTGCTTAGGTCTTAGAAATAATTCTACCTGGAGACTGCTCTGCACTATTTCAGCTTATATCTCTGTAAAGGTAAAGGTAAAGGTTCCCCCCGCACATGCGTGCTAGTCGTTTCTGACTCTAGGGGCCGGTGCTCATCTCCGTTTCAAAGCCGAAGAGCCAGCGCTTGTCCGAAGACGTCTCTGTGGTCATGTGGCCGGCATGACTAGACACCAAAGGCGCACGGAACGCTGTTACCTTCCCACCGGAGTGGTCCCTATTTTTCTACTTGCATTTTTACGTGCTTTCGAACTGCTAGGTTGGCAGAAGCTGGGACGAGTAACAGGCGCTCACTCTGCTACACGGCACTCGGGATTCAACCCGCCAAACTGCCGACCTTCTTTGTACTTCTGGTTAAATCAAGAAACTTTGCCTAATTGAGTATCAGATGTTCTACTTCAGGGATCCTCCACCTTGGCAACTTTAAGACTTGTGGACTTCAACTTCTGGGAGTTGAAGTCCACAAGTCTTAAAGTTGCCAAGTTGGAGACCCCTGTTCTATTTGATTCATCACAACAGACATACTAGAGACCATTTATATTTCAATAAATGCTATTAACCTGATCAGTTGGGCTGTGGTTATTTTTCCTGTCAGCTACTTGTACCTACACTTTCATGCGCCTTCTCCCAAGTCCCAAGGAATTACCTTTTGTGTTATGAGATGGCATTAACAGTATTTGTAACATAATTATTTTAATTCTTCTCTAAGGAAGAGGTTGCCTTCTGAGAAACATGGCTCTTATCTGCCCCCAAACCTCTTGACACCTAAATGTGGAACAAGTTAATAGTACCTAGTGAGACTCTTGTGTGAAAGAGATTGCCTTACAGCCTCCCTCGTTTATGGATTATAGTAATTACTGAGGTATTCTCTATCCTCTATTGAGTGCAGTTGTAATTCTCCAATATCTTCCATGTAAAAGAAGTCAGAAGAATTGCCATACATTTTCATGTCTAAAGTACTTGATAGTAGAAACATAAATAAAATGCCACACACTTCACATGCATGTGTAATATCTTTGACTGAGATGCTTGGCCAGAGAAATTGAACAAATAAACAAAGAAATACAGCACTCATCATGTTTGCAACAATCAACATGTGTGAGATAAATTCTAAGAACTGATGCCTACTACTAAGCAACAAGGAGAAGCTGTCTTCCTTTCAAAATGGGAAAAGTAGTTATAAACTTCTGGGTAGGTAAGTAATGGAACTTCTGACAGCCATAGGAAATGGGAAGTTGCACGCTCATATATGCTAAAGCCAATAATGTTGTGTTCCCTAATATTTTCTTTACATTTTATAGCAATAACAATAGTACTTAGACTTATATACCACTTCTTTATGCTTTACAGCACTTTCTAAGCAATTTATAGAGTCAGCATATTGTTCCCAACAATCTGGTTCCTCGTTTTTCCAACCTTGGAAGGATGAAATGTTGAGTCAGGATCGAACTTGTGACTGTAGGCAAAAGTCAGCTTGCAATACTGCATTCTAACCACTCTGCCACCACGGCTATATCCATCTACTTTTGTTATAATTGTTATAATTCTTGCTACCAAGTATTACCAACATTACAATTAATTTTGTGATCGGGGTTCAGCCATCACACCAAGCCATAAACAAATAATAGAATTCTACTTATATACAACATTGAAATACAAAGCCTTGATTCACATGTTGCTCTAAGTCAAAAACCAAATAGGCTGTACTGCAGTTTATAATGGGATATGGGAGCCTAGCAGTAGTTTAGTAGTATCAAGAGTGGAGTGATACAGTCTCCCTCAGATTTTCCACCTCATTTGTATGCAGCAAATTGGATGTCGCCTTCTGTCAAATATGCTTCAGTGGGAAGAGAGATTCTGCTGTCTTCTCAGATTCTGCTGCTAGAATTGTTCAACAGTAGTAACAGCATGGCTTTTCCCTCCCCCCCTCCCGCCCGCCCGCTCCAATTCCTCTATTTTTCTGCTGCAGCAATAGCCAACAATCTGTTGGCTGCCTGGAAGACATTAGTTTCCTCTACAATGACCCATCATTCTGGACCATTATACAGAAGCTGTTCTAAAAAAGAAAAAGTATCACTGACACTGCTCTGATAATACTAAGAAAAATGGGGCGGTATCAAAGGCCTTCTGATTTTTTTAAAAAAATTTTTTTGGAAAGTGTTGAAACCTTTCTATTTATCTTCTCTCCCGATGATGAACATTATTCAATTTCAGAATTTCTGCCAGTATATAGTGTGTTATAGGTTAGTGGTTTAGGGCAGACATGTCAAACACAAGGCCCGAGGGCCAGATCCAGCCCGCGAAGTGGTTTCATGTGGCCCGCAAAGCATCCTGGAAACAGTGAGGGAACAGCCCCCACTGCCTTGGCCCTGGCCCAGAGACCCTCCTTCTGCCAGAGACCCTCAGATCTGTCCCACTCCTGCCCAGGCCCCCTTCACACCCTTGATGCGAATGATGTAGAGCTGGTCATGCCCACCCAGTAGGCCATACGCACTCTAGCCACACCCACCCAGTAGGCCATGCCCACCCTGGCCATACCCACCTGGCCCCCTGAGGGCAACCGCAATGCTGATGCGGCCCTCAATGAAATTGAGTTTGACACCCCTGGATTAGGGCAATGAATTATGGATGATTAAATTAGTTAATTTTGCTTTTTTTTCTTTTCACGGCAGGGGATATGTTTTGGAGATTGTTTCAGGGGGGCAAAATAATTTAGTTAGCTTTGTATACTGTATACCTTGATTTGATGGTATGGGGTAGATTACCATCCCAAGGAACAAAAATCTTCTGATTCAGTCCTCCTTGACTGAATAATTGTCCAAGTGTAAAAGGGTATGATCATGTACTTCATACCAACTGAAAGTAGGACTTCGAAACATGTAGAAGATATAAAAATAAATCATTTTTCTGTATTGAACAGTATCTACTATCATGATCCAATAGAATACTATCATATTCTAACAGAATAATTTGGCCAAGAAAAAAAAATCCATATATGTTGGGATATTAAAAATATGTAAATACTAAAAGAAAGATTAAGATTTTATGCCCATTTCTTAAATTTGATGTGTACTGTATTTGAATACAAAAAGTAAGTTCCCCTCCAGTGACAGTTTAGGAACATGCACATCTTAAAACTTTACTTGATGGCACTTGACTTTGGGTTATAGCAATACAAGTCTTGGCTTCCTTTGACATGACTTCAGAGGCATTCAAGCTTCACAGGGGGACAATGTAATTTGCAAAAATCCCAGATTGAACTTGCTGAGGAAAATGAAGGCTTTAATGTGATAATGACATCCAGGGCCTGGCAAGCAGAAAGATGATGTAAAATTAGATTGAATGCTGAAGGATGGAAACCGTATTCATGTCTGCCTCTTGGGGGCACAGCAAGGACAGACTTCATCAGCATGTTGTCTATAAATACTGTCTCTTTTCCCAGATGGAGATAAGCTGACCAGTTTTCCAGACATAAGCAATTTAATAAGATGCTCTTGGGTTGCTTTTCGGTACAAAGGTAAGCCCACAACGTACCGTCTAATATGATTGAAACCTCTCTGAGGGCAATACAAACACAAATTGTCAGACAAGGGCAATGGTCAGATTGACCATTTGTGATTCTCGTAAGATTTTACTTTATTGATTGTTACTCCAATTTTCTACAAATAATGGAAAAAAGATTTTCCACTTATGACTTATACAGACAATTGTGGAACTACACAGTATGGTTGGGATTGGGTGGAATGCGTCTTCTTTTGTTCTGCATCTTTTCCTTATTAGACACATTTATGCTTGTGCCACACATACTTGCTCTTTTACTAAAAGCACAAATACAAAACTTTTCTTGAGCTCTTCTCAAAGAATAGCCTGTTCTAATTCTAATCCAACCATTCATCCTGTGTCTTATTAAATTCTACTCATGCTGTTTTTCATACTTGTATATTTTCCTGGGAATACTTTTTTTCCCTCCTAGATAATCTTATGAGAAATGGCTCTGGAGAAATTAGCATGAGGTTTTTAGATGAAATCCTATAGATACTAGGAATAATCATAGTATGTCTAAGTATTAGGGATGGGTAAGCCAAGGGCCTCTAGATGTTGGCGTTTATCACAATATCATTCCCAACTAGTAAAATGTGTAGCAAGGAATAGTGGTAGCTGAAGTTTAACAGTAGCATACCCTTGCTCTTGACAAACCAGAAGAGTATAATTTGATTATTTCTTTTGCACATTGGAATCTGCAGTGTACAGAGACTCATACTTAGGAAGAAATATCTTCTTCAAAATTTAAATTCTCTATCATCACTCAATCCTAATATGTTTGCTTTTCAGGAAAAAGATCTCTAATTAATTGCTGATATCTCTTAGATTTAAAAAAGACAATTATCAGTTGATATGGAAGTTTTACTACCTGGGATGTTAGATGGTTGCTATCATTCAGGGTAGAGTTACCCGATTGGATAAAAGTGATCCTTTCTAGATCTACTTTTACAGTAATTAAATTGTACATTTCTGAACAACTAAACCCATTTCAAGTAAGGGAAGTAACTTATTATTAATGATACAAACATTTTTGTGAACTCCCTATGTTTGTAATAGACCAAAAGGAATAGGTTTGTCACATTCAGAAAGTGTGTAACATCGAATAAACGTGAGATAGTATTGTTTGAAAGAGATTCATCAAAATGGCCTGCCATATATATTCATATAATATTAATAGTTGATGCAGTTAATAAGTAAGATATAATATGAGAATTAACTCTGGTCTTCCGGTGGCTGCGCGGCGCCGGAGACAGCCTTCCCGGGCTGCCCGCGGCTCAGCTGAGTGATTTTCGCCCGAAACAGCGCCGATCAGCTGTTCGGGCGAATTTGAAGCCCCCTCCTCGGGAGAAGAGGAGGGGGTGAGGCCCCAGGTAGGGGTTGAGTTCTCCGGGGCCGCCTGAGCTTGTAGCTTGGGCGGCTGAAGGATTGAACTCCCCCGTAGCCTGGGTGGCTCCCAGCTGGTCAGCGTCTCTGCTCCGGACTTCATGGAGCAGAGCCAGGCGTCTGCGACCACCCCTGCCTGAAGGAAGGACTATGGAATAAAAGGAGCAGGCAGAGCGGTACAAGAGGAAAAGGTGAAGAGGATTATTATATTCTACTCTCTAGCTTGATGGACTTTTTAAACTTAAAGTGAAAGTGCGTCACAAGTGAAAAAAGATGGCGGCTAAACCTCCCTCAAAAACTCTTCGGAGTGCTGGAACTTCTCCGGTACAACAATCATCATTGCAGGCGTTGCACCTTCCTGATGTATTGACATCGAAGGATTTACAAGATGCTCTTGAAAAACATGCCCAGGTAATTCTGGAATCAATGGGTGATAAATTTGCACAGATGGAGGCGAAATTGGAGAAATTGGAGGAGAGAATGGAAGAGAGGATGGAACAGAAGTTCAGGGTGATGAAGGTAGACATTTTGTCCTCAGTGTATAAAGTGGCTGAATGTGTGGAAGAATTGGAGGAAAAAGTGGAAGATTTGACTCAAAAGAATGCCATATTAGAAGCAAAAGTACTGGAGAATGAAGATTTAAGAGACAAAATGGACAGAGAATTGAGTCTTGTTCAATATTACCAGATGCAGTTTGCTGTTAGAATTAGAGGTTTAAAAGAGAATATTAAGGAAGATCTAAAGCAGCTGATTTCTGAGGCTCTGGAAGTGGTGTTGAATCAGCCAGCATCTGAAATAAAGGGAGGCATGGATAAAGTGTTTCGTGTGAATTCATGGATTGCAAGACAGAGAAAGCTGCCTAGAGATGTGGTGGTTTATTTTACTAAGAGGGAAATTAGAGATGAAGTTATACAAGTTGCCTATGATTCTAAAGTGGTGATTGCTGATCAAGAAGTTCTGGTTTTAAAAGAAATTCCTCCAAAGATTTTAAGGAGAAGGAAGGATTTCATATTCCTCGTGCAAGAGCTCAAGCAACGAGATATAAGGTTCAGATGGGAGATTCCAGTTGGGTTGATGGTGATGTATGAAGGTAAAAGGTACCGTCTGATTACTGTGATGCAGGCGCGAGATTTTTATAATAACGTTTTAAAAGCAACCTCATTATCACTTCTGGAAGCTGCAAAGGGATCTGGAGAAGGAGAACATCAAGAGATTGAGGATGGACAGATAGAGGAGAATGGTGCTGGAGGAGATCAAGCTACAATTTCTTTGGATGATCCTGGAGAGCGGAGGGTGACGCGTGCTGCTTTAAAACGATCAAAAAGAAAATAATAAAAGAGCAAGACCAGCAGAAGTCTATGGAACTTCTACAATGAACACCTAGGAAGTTATCGTAATGGACACGTGGGAAAAGATTTGGGTTAGGAATGTAAAGAGAGAACTTTTATAAAATGCTTTATAGATGGCATTTAGATCCTAAAAAGTTTGCAAGTATGTATCCGGACTATCAGCCAAAATGTTGGAGATGTGGAGATCAAGGCTTTTTGGATAAAAATTTGGTGGAATATGTAGAAGATTTTTAAGCAAAGGATAAAGTTTTGTTCGCAAATTTTTTGTTTTTGTTTTTGTTTTTTTTTTCTTTCTTTGTTGGGGATAATTGCGGACGTTACGGTTGTGGATACTAATTATGTGAAATTTAATTACGGCAGCAAGACTTTTGATAGCTTAGTAATGGAAGAAAGAGGAACTGCCGATTATAGGAGAGTGACTTCAAAGATTTTTGACCTGGCAGAGATGGTGTAGATTTTGGCCTAAGATTTTTCGCAAGAACGTTATATTATGGAATGGAGAAAATGGATTTATAGGGTTAAGAAGTTTCATGTAGCATTTGAATAAGTCTTCTTTCTTTTCTTCTTCTTTTTTCCTATTTTTGTTTTTCTATATATATTTAATATATATATATATATTATCCTATATAAGCTAGAGAGTGATGGATTTTAGAGTTTATGGATGTTAGTATATGGTTGTTTATGATTGTTTTTTTTATATACCTTGTACTTAGCTCTGGGAAGTCGGGGGGGGAGGGGGGGAGGGGAGAGGTAGGGGGGGAGGGAGAAGGGAGGGGGAGGGGGGATTTTTAAAGGAAAAATTGTATGTTAAAACTTTTTAATAAAAAAAAAGAGAGAATTAACTCTGATAAAGAACCATCCATTCTTGGATGGAGTTCACATGTTTGTACTATTTTTCCTGATCTCAGCTATCTTCTAAATATCTCCCCCACAGATAAAGCATTTTCAGATAAGTTATGGTGAACAAATGTTAAACTGTTGTGGTTTCTTAGATACAGTAGTAGTTTTATTTTTTGCAAAACAATATCGAATCGGAGGTTGCTTTGAGACACCACCCATTTATTCATAGCAATTGACCAATTTATCTTTTCATTATGACTCGGATAAAATCGAGATGGTTTGTCAGCAAAGATGAGTTCATATAATACCCAATAGGTGTTAAATCAAACGGACATCACAAGAACTGAAAGAAAGCAAATGGCTATCCTATAGTCGCTAGAGAAGTAAAATATCACGCAGATATGCTGGATCAACAAGAAGCAAATACTTTTCTCATCATACAGAATTAAACCCTAGAAATTTCCAAAACAGACATGATAATGGTAGTCAATTTGGTTTTATAAAGGGACTGGATTGTCAGTGATGTATTAAGCTTATCAATGGCTGTTTACTATCCCTAAATCATAGGTAGCATGTCTTAAATACAGGCTCTTGTCATCTTCAAGACCAGGCTGAAGGGCTTCTAAAATGCATCCAATTAGCCACTATGTGGCCCAGAATGCTGGCATAGATGGGTGAACATTTTCAGTAGAAATTTCTTTCTTCCCACCTTCCAATTTCTCTGAAAATAGTAGAAGTCCATCTAATTTTTACCTCATTTCAGATTCTTATGACCTGAGAATATTCAACAGAATTTTATTTAAAAGCATATATGTCTCTGTTTCTGGGAGCACATGCAGGATGGACAAAATGCCATCTCTTTCCCCCCTGGAGACAGGCAGGTAGAAGGAATTCTCAGACTCCTGTGGATGGAGAGCTTAGCCCATAGTTAAGTACCATATTATGGCAACTAGGAAAACAATAGCCAGGTTTACTGTGTATTTTCAGATGGGGTAACAAGCTAGTGAAAAGTAGAGTTTTCATATCAGGCATGTAAACATCTAGATGCCATTAGATAGAAGTAGAGAAAGAGAAAATTATAAGAGTTTGCTTTCGTTACTGTATTTTGTTGCCCGGCCACAGTAGCTCTATTGAAAAGTGATGTTAATGAAATTATTCCTGATCATCAGTAATGGACTAGGATTCTCTTAGTAATGGATTCTTGTTTCTTGGGAAAAATAAAATGCCTGAAATTATTTAAAAATTGAGGTAGTGCCTCAGTATGTAGAGAGGCAATGTAGAGGTCAAAGTCCACTACACTGATTGACAAGATTGGGGATTGAAGTACGAAGGTGTGTTTCCAGGTTGAATTCCTTGTCTATTATGAACATTGTTTGAAATTGAAGTTAACCTATAAAAGAAATTGCAGTTAGCAGATTGGCTTGTTTGTATCTCTTACATGTTATTAAATTGCAGTTAATAGCAGATTAGCATATGTGTAAGTTTTATAACTTTTATTAACATCAGACCAAAAATCAAGAAGTTGTTCTGTACCAGCCTGCTACCGGCCCTGCAGAAAAGGCAGGGACAACCCCTTTTTCAAGAAGGCAAGAGGCTGGAATTACGCCTGCCAAATTTATTGCAACAAAAACAAACGGAACAAGACAAACCAAGAAACAGGAGCTTTAAGAAACATGAACTATCCGAGCGGTTGCCTTCAGCAAACCAGCCCTCCCCACACATTCCCCTTATATAGAGTTCAGGGCGTGGCTTCTCTCTGCCTTCTTCCGAGAAGCCCCATTGCCTTCCTCTGTTTACTCCTAATTGACTGCCTCCTGTGTCGGGCGTCCTTGAACAGGGCCAGCTGTGGGTCATCTTCATCCACGTTGTCAGGCTCACACAGCTGGGTCTCCGTGGTGACCAAGTGGGAGGGGCCTGGCTGAGGGCTCTCATCAGCAAGATCTTCAACCCCCTCAGCAAGGTCTTCAACACCCCCCTCCTCCTCCTCTGAGTCGTCCGACCCAACTGCCGAACCCACAGGCTGACCCTGAATCACAACAGAAGTAAACAATATCACAATCAAGAAACTGCCAAAGAAGCCAAAGGTAACCAGCCCAACCAAAGAATCTCCAAGACCACCCCCACCAACACTGACAAGGGGAAGCCACAAGAATATAACCTGACAGCAAACATCACTCCTTACAAGCCCTGATGATCTTACCACGTTTGAGTGTATCTGCAAGAAAATAAGCAAGCTCAGAGAGCACCAAGGGGCTCTCATTTCGACCCAGAGCTACAAATATTCTCCTTTACTGGTACTTTTAGATTTACTACCCATATTGGTGGGTATAACATAATTGAAGTAAGAATTGGCGATTTGGAATACTCAGTTTCTTCTTCAATCAAATGTTAAGCTCAATTTATATTTTTCAATGAACAACTGTTGAGTAATAGAAATTTTGTAACTTAAAAATCAGACTAAAAAGTGTTTAACATGAACGAAAACACTATGGGAAAAGTGAAATCAATAGTAAAATGATTACTGTAGCATGTTTTATTTGATTTTTACTACTTGTTTTAATTCTTCTATAAGCCATTCATAACTGTTGGTACGAGAACCCTTGGAAATTGAAAATATAACTATATTTAGCATACGTTATTATTTGAACCTATTTAAAAATTTTATCAAAACTTTCATTTCTCTACTGCACAAATATTGCAATATATTTTAATATAGCTGCAGAGATAAAAACTTTTAGTAGACATTTTAGTGCAAATTGGCTTCCAGTTGTCTTCCGGGTGAGATTCAAGGTGCTGGTGATGACCTATAAAGCCCTAAATGGCATGGGTCCGGGTTATTTATGGGAGTACCTTTTGCCGGCATTAACTTCCCATCGTCCTTTGCGCTCCCACAGAGAGGACCTCCTCAGGGTACCGTCGGTCAAGGATTGTCGACTGGCAGCCCCCAGGGGGAGAGCATTCTCTGTGGGCGCGCCTGCCCTCTGGAATCAGCTTCCTGTTGAGCTCCGGATGGCTCCTGACCTTCACTCTTTTCGCCGCGACCTGAAGAGTTGGCTATTTGAACTTGCTGGCCTGGACTGAGGGACTGGGATTTTAGATCTTAAATTTTAAAATTTTTAATTTTAGAATGTGTTTTATTGTTTAGGGCCATTTGGTTTAATTTCATTTTAATTTTTGTATATTATGTGTTGTTCATAGTGTTTTAATTGCCCTGTACACCACCCTGAGTCCCTTGGGAGAGGGGCGGTATATAAATCCAATTAAATAAATAAATAAATTAAAATATTGGTTTTAAAAAATAAACAATTCATAAAGTAAACTGATGGTAGTGGTACACTAACATAGATGAAGAATGCCTATACCACGTATCCAGTACAATACTGTGGATTTTAATTGCACCTCTTTAAAGGCGGGTCGAATCCCAAGTGCCGCGTAACAGAGTGAGCGCCTGTTACTCATCCCAGCTTCTGCCAACCTAGCAGTTCGAAAGCACATAAAAATGCAAGTAGAAAAATAGGGACCACTCCGGTGGGAAGGTAACAGCGTTCCGTGCGCCTTTGGCGTCTAGTCATGCCGGCCACATGACCACGGAGATGTCCTCGGACAAGCGCTGGCTCTTTGGCTTTGAAACGGAGATGAGCACCGGGCCCTAGAGTCGAAAACCACTAGCATGCATGTGCGGGGGAACCTTTACCTTTACCTTTAAAGTTAAAGGAATAATTATTTTAAAATGATATCATCTAAGAACACCTCTTAAAAATCCAGAATTCTGTTAGGGCAATACTTTTATTAGGCCAATTCAAAATTGTAGTTACTTTAACATTTTTAGCACTAATTAGTTTTCATAAGTTTGAAAAATTCTTTGAGCAATATAATTTTTAAAAAATAATAAACAGAAAATTAGGAGAACCAGTAAATGTGGCTTGTTAAGCAATGCCCGCCTTAGTTATAATCATAGAATGAGAGCATTCAGGATTTGTGTAACGGTTGCATTGTTTCCCTTGGTTTTTGAATGTATAAAATTTAGCTGTGAGATAAAAAAAAATTCATCATGAGGCATTTGGCAGGTGAAAAATAGCCAGAAGTCATTTTAAATGTCAAATGATTGTTTGATCTTGAGTAGAAGTGTGGAAGCAAATAGGCCCGTCTAAATATTATGAAATTGACCCGGCATGATTAAAACCATTGATAGAACTCTAAAGACTGATCAATATTCATCTTTATTTTTTTAAGTATTGTTGACCAATGAGCAAATGAAGAGATACTTCAAAGAATCATTGCATCTTTGCCGGATTTATTTTTCATTTTGATACTGATTTGTGCTGGCAGTGAAATGGAGAAATAATTAACTTTGGTGATATTTCTTTGGGAAAAAATGTCTGCTGGAAAAACTATTAACACAAAAGAATGATTTTGTATTCATTAACTTATTACATTACTATAGAACTCAAAAATCTCTTAGCATCTTAAGAGTCATTTGCCAGGGGGTAAATGCTTGGAATTAATTTTTTTTTCTTATGTCAATTTTTTTTCTTTTTCTTTTTTTTTGGGGGGGGGGTGTTGTTTAATTTCAAGTTCTTTAGCATCTGGCAGCTAAATTAATCTATTTTAGTTAACCTTTTCTCTACCTTGAAACACAATCCCTAAATACATTTGATTTAACAATATGAGAGAGGATTATATATATGTGGTTTATTTTGTGATTCTATTTTGTCTTTGCTGGTCCTTTCTGAGCCACACCAGGAACTTTTTTTTAAATCCCATTTATATCCCGCCCTTCTCCGAAGACTCAGGGTGGCTTACAATCTAAAGCACAAATCAATGTGCTTAGCAATAGCCTTCATTCTATGTATATGCCTGGTTATTAGGGCTTTCGGGGGGGCCCAAGCGGCATTATTACAAAGTCAGCTTATTGCCCCCAACAATTTGGGTCCTCATTTTACCTACCTCGGAAGGGTGGAAGGCTGAGTCAACCTTGAGCCTGGTGGGACTCGAACCTGCACTAATTGCAGGCAGCTGGTGTTACTTAAGGAGGCATTAGCCCACTGCTCCACCAAGGCTCTGTATGCCTCTGTATCTGTCCTCAGAGAACATGTCCCCATGACGCTGCCTTGGTTTCTTCACAAAACAGTGTAGAGATAGCTTACTTATATTCATCTTGAGTTGTCCCAGTGTAAAAGAAAGAGTTTGCCTTTTCTTTTTCTTTTTTTTAATGACATTGTCAAGTTTTCGACGTATGGGCTTTTCAAGTGACTCTGAGGCATTGTTTACCTTAAAAGTCCTATATTAGCCTAATACTTGCTCGAAGGAAGCTGGAATCTGAAATCTCCGCCTCTTGCACAATATATTAAAACACAATTCTTCACCTTCCCTTAGAAAACCCGCCAAGATCTTATCTTCTGTAAATTCAGATGGCCTTGAAGGTACAATCCTCCTGTTCACCCCTCCCAACCTTAAACTAAATCTCTTAAAGCAATACACAAGTTTAACATATGAAATGGCTATTTCTTCATCTCTTGTCAAGCAATAACATTCGATGTTAGCAGCGCTGACAGACATAGGTTTTGTCATATGAATATTCGCTCCATAATGTCTCATTGATAGTATGGCATTCAGAGGCTAGGATTTTCCATTATGAAGCAGTTCAGGTGTGCCCTGCCTGCTCCAGTTCCTTGCCACTGCCCCCCACAGCCTTTTTTTGGCTTGGACTAAGTAGAGGAATGAATACAGGGAGGAGCAATAGCTGCAAATAAACTGGATTTAAAATAAATAAATAGCTGTTCTGTGCATCTCCTTGGAAACAGAAAATATACCTTAGTGAGAAAGAAGGGATGTATACCTCTTTTATTTCAAATGAAAAGAAATTATATTGAAGGATTTGAAGAGCGAAAGAGAGATTATATGCATGCACATTATAAGGAGGTAGGGAACTGTGAAGGTTTTAAAAGGGTTTAAGGAGGTGTTTCTTCAACTTCAACCCTATATTTCCCCTTTTTACATCAAGGCAACCCTCTTTTTCAGACTTAGGAAGGCCAGATTCAATTTGAAATTTAACATTTTAGTTTGAACACAAAAGGTATGGAGAAAAGGGGTGGGCAGGACTGGACATTTTATGTATGTCCAGGTGAGGCAGCTCTTGCAGTAGAATCAGGGACTGGGGGAAGCCAGCGCTTGTCCCACTACAAACAAAATGTCTTGCACATTAGAAGGAAAATCCACAAAGTGCCTTCCATAGTCTGGTTGTCCACAAATGTGTGACCTTCAACTACCAGAATTTTCTACTCCGCATGTTCGTACCTAAGAATTCACAAGAATGACTAGCTGAAGAATATTCTTGAAGAGGTGGCTTGTGTCTCCTGAAAATCTGTGCATGAGGCAATCTCCACATGCTCTTCTCATATCTGTAGTAATTCAATATTGCTGACCAGGCTCTTCCATTATTCTTGGTTGTAGAGAATCATAAAGCTGGAAGATACTAAATAATCAGGTTATCTAAGCTAACCCACACTAAGAATTTATCATGGCAAATAGTAGAAGGAAGGATTATTATATATACATTCACTGCCCTGACTTATTTATAACATAATACAGGCAGGATAAAATAAAAATAAAAATAATTTAATGGAACACAAAAGTTTTCTTTAAAAGCCTAATATTTTAATGATTTAATTTCTATGTTAGTTTTCCTTAACCTGAAACAAAGATAGTTGATACATTCAAAACAGTCTACTTAGATTATGTGTTCCCCACCCAAAATCTATTGCATGCAAAAATGGCAGTAAATAGTCCATATACAAAGTATATAAAGGCAATGATGCAGTAGAGTAAATGTTTACTAAAAAAAATCACCTACTTTAAGAAGATTAAAGTGATTGGCATCACATTTCAGTGGAAGGAAATACTAAAGACCACTTTTTCAGATGTAATTGTTATACCTGAAGGTAGGATCATGAGGCAAAACCATTTCCTGGTACCATTTATGCTACATTCAAGTTCTTTATAACTTTCCATTAATATTGCCAAATTATATCTTGTCATTTTTAATACATTTCTCCCTCTGAAATAGAGGCTTTTGTTTTCCTGCCTTATACGCATGTTATAGAAGTCATAGAATCATAAGGCTGGAAGGACCTCGGAGGTTTTCTGGTCCAAATCCTGCTCAAGGCAGGAGACTTTATCACCCCGGACAAATGGTTGTCCAGTCTTTTCTTGAAAAACTCCAGTGATTAATCACCCACAACTTGTAATGTTACTTCAGAATTTCTTTTTAACTCTCTCTCTTGGTGAAGTTTTGTGCTTCTTATTGGAAGATGCAGAAAAGTTTTCTGTTACTTATCTTTCAATCACTTGGAAGCCTCCTTAGATGACTATACTTCCCAATTGAAAAAACCCAATAAGAGGAATTCCCAACTTCTCAATGGCATTTAGGTGAGGCCTGAGAAGGCAGAACTGCAACTGCACAATGCTGGGAGCTATTGCATGATGACCAGTAGGCATTCACAAATGTTTGTTGTATACCTGAAAGCTACATAAGTGCAAAAGTGCCCCAATCTTTCATCTATGAGAATTTCACAGAATTTTTATTTTCTGTTGAAGCCCTCATCAAATTGAATGAGAACTGGTAGTAAAAATCCACAGGATAATTTTTCTTCATGGAGATAGTTAACATTGAAAGTAGCACCTTGACTTGTGTTCAAAAGCTATATTGGTAGCCAAGACAGATTCTCGTTAGATAAAATGATGTTTTCTCAAATATGTCTCTTGAATAAAGCTGTGTTACTTTTGCAGTTCCAGTGGGGAAACAAGATTGCACTAATAAGCCCAAATTCATAAGTGGGTTGTGATTTCCACAATTCATATATCTTTTTTTTAAAGTGGAGACATTCCTGAGAAGCGGTATACCTGAGAGCCTAAGTACCAAGCTGATTATTATGTAAGAGATTCATGATAAAAATGACCTCTGAAGCTTTTGGGAGTGGCTCTTAAAAATGCTCCTAGCATTGTAATTTAATTTGGGACAGAGCTCCAGGAAAAGAAAGAAGTTTAAGTCTTCCCAGTGTGCAGTTTATGTTATAAAGCTACACACTTGGAATAGAGTTTATTCATGAGTCTGGAATTGCCTCAAGGGCTGGTGAAGTACTGAAGACCTATTTGACCCTGTTCTTGGCTCTTTTTGACCTTTTCATGAAATAATCATATGCCACTGCGAATGGTTACTGCTTGGATTATCTGACACCCCTACACTGCAGCTCCTAACTGTGCAACTGTATCCCTGTTTCTACAAAGAACAAGAACAATAGGAGTAAAGTTTATGGTAGATCAAATGTTTTAATGTTTCTAGGTCCTTTGTGTCACACACACTTTCCATATTAATGGCATAACCTAAACAAGGGCAGCTAGGTTTTTGGCACCAGTGGGCATATTCTAAATTGTGAAATCAGGCTCTGGGTAATCTTATAAAATGGTTCCCACGGTGGATATGATCCCTCAGAAAAATGTCCATTTAATAGAAGACAGACTAATTAAATTGCTTTCTTCTACCGCCTCATCTCTGCTATCATCCCTGCAGATCTTTGCCTTTTTTTAACACAAAGGTGAGCACACACCTAAGTAAACCATTGTGTCTAGCCACCCATTTTATACTCCAACTGGAGGCCACAGGTAGTCCTGGAAGGATTATGCTCTAGGTTGGTGCTTTGCTGCATGATACTTCCCATTCCCATATGTTAAAGGAATATTAAACAAATAAATGAAAAACAATTCGGGTAAAATTGAGAGCTTAGCAAGCACGAACAAAGATTCTGTAGCACAGACATGTCAAACACAAGGCCCGGGGGCCAGATCCGGCCCGCGAAGTGGTTTTATGCGGCCCGCGAAGCCATCCTGGAAACAGTGAGGGAACGGCCCCCACTGCCTTGGCCCTGGCCCAGAGACTCTCCTTCTACCAGAGACCCCCAGATCTGTCCCACTCCTGCCCAGGCCCCCATAGGCACCGTAGATGCGAACGATGTAGAGCTGGCCACGCCCACCCAGTAAGCCATACACACTCTAGCCACGCCCACCCAGTAGGCCACGCCCACCCAGGCCATACCCACCCGGCCCCCTGAGAGCAACCGCAATGCTGATGCGGCCCTCAATGAAATTGAGTTTGACACCCCTGCTGTAGCATATTGATACGTATTATCTATTCATGCCATAAGAAGTGAACCTACAATACATCACAATCCTGCAATATATTTACAACATTATTTTTCTCCTTGTATTGGAAGAGATGTGCTGAAGTTTGTGCATGCCACAACCAAGCTGCTACAATGCACAGCTTGACTTCTTACCCTGACATTTCCTTCATGCGTTCATTTCTGCAAAAATGAAAGCTTTGTGTCCTCTAACCCCTGCTTACAGAAGAACAAGTTTAATTAAGTAGGAAGATGTGGAAATTAAATGAAAGAAAAAGATGGAATTAAAGCAAGGAGTAATAAAACATAGGGCAATAAATGGATAAAGATGCTTTCCTAACCTGCAGTTTAAATCAACACCCTGGCAATTCTGATGTTCCTCCTTGGGCACACCAATGTCTTTTGTAACTACCGTAGTTCCCAGTTCCCAACTAGTCTTCTATTATCACTTCTCGTTCTGGATTAAAAATATTTTTTTTCAGAGCAACAAGGTGTGTGAAATATAGTGGTGCTCAGAAGATGATGAATCCTTTTGAATTTTCAGTAATTCTGCATACCTATGACTTAAAAAGGGATCAGTTCTCAACACAGGTTCTAAAACTAGATAAAGAGAACCCAATTAAACCATAATACTGAGGGAAATTATCCAAAGCCAACTATTTGTGGCAGAAATATATGAATCTTTGCTTTCAGTAACTGGTCATCCTTTGGTCACCATATGCTACTATGCAGCCTTTTTTCCTGGACAGCTAGATCATATTACCTGCTTCTGAGTATAATCTTATCTATCCAGAATTGTGGTCATATCTGTTTCTCTCCTGGTTATTGTCCAGCATGAGTTGCTATCATTTCTCTTGCAGTGTTTACTTTCCAATGATTCCATCTCATCCACCTACCCATTTTTATAATCAAACTGTAGGATGCTTAGCTGCATATAATTCCCATCCTTTTTACAATCTACCTCTGTGTGTGTGTGTGTGTGTGTGTGTGTCTGTGTGTCTGTGTGTCTGTGTCTGTGTGTCTGTGTCTGTGTGTCTGTGTTTTACTGCCCCCAATCCATCTTGTGTTGCTCACCATCATAACACTCTAAAAAAAAAAAGGAACGGTTTTACAAAATAATGAAAAGCCAAGTTGAAAAATCCAGACTGGAGAGAGAAATCTTTAAAATGTCCAAAACTTCCTTACTGATTCCAATAACTTGCCTTAATGCAGCCTAATCAATTTCACTTTTCACACTCACTTCTAAATCCCCCTGAGATTTGGATGGCCCCAACCCTACTTGCCTTCTGGAAGGCTTCAAAACCTGGCTTTCTAGGTGTTGGGACTGTTAGGTGAGCCAGGTTGTGTGTCTACAGTGTGTTTGGGATAAGTTTTACTTAGAGTTTTGGTCGCATAATTTTATTTTGCTCTATGTGCTCCTCATGAAGCCTCCAAGATACAACAGCGCTGAAAAAAACTGACTTAACAATTGGTCCTCGCACTTACTGCCGCTGCAGCATTTCCATGGTCACATGATCAAAATTTGAGCATTTGGCAACTGGCATGTATTTACAATGGTTGCAGCATCCCAGAGTCATGTGGTTATTATTTCCCAGCCAGTTTCCAACAAGCAAAGGCAATGGGGCAAGCCAGATTCACTTAACAGCTGAATAACCCACTTAACAACTGCAGTGATTCACTTAACAATTATGGCAAAGAAGGTGATGAAATTCGGCGCAACTCAATTCTGGTCCCAGTTGTGGTGGCAAAAGTCAAGGACCCCCTGTAAGGAGCTAAAATATGCTCAACAGGACAACAAACTTTTCTTGTTCCTTGATGACAGCTGATATAAAGGAGGCAATTGGGAGGGATGGCCAAAAAGGAAGCTGACAGAGATGGAGACGTATCTTTCAGAGGTGGGGAGAGCAGCTGACCATAGTGTAGAATGGGGGGGAAGTGTCCTTAAGTTTTCTTAAGAGCTTTTATTTCTATTGCTTTGTCTATTTATGCCTTAGAAAGAGGCATAAATAAATTGGTTTAATTTGTGATTTTTACCTTACTGCAAGAAAAGGGGGCATCAATCCCTTCATGTTGTCTAGCAGCACAGCAATGGAGCAGCATTACAATGTCGCCTTTTCTGTGCCGCACATCTAACAAAGCTCCTGCCTTACCATCAGATAAGTGGGGACTTCCGACCTAGAGATGTTCAGGGTGTGTCCAAGATATCTGTCTTCTGTCCCTTTTTTTATTTCTAAAAGAAAAAAAATACAACCCAAAAAAGAGAATACATGTACAATGGTTGATACATCCTGTTGTAGCAGCTGGGTGTGATATGTAAGTTGGATACACAAGCCTGAAAAAAATGTCCTCTGTTTCTGTGACCCACATCACCATGGCTAGTTTAGAAATCCCTTTTGACTTCTCTGAGAACAAATTCCAAAATTCTCCTGAACCCTAAAATTAAGACAGTAAGCCAGGGGACCTAGTTCTAGCAGCCCCCACCACTTTTTCTTGCTTTATCTTGACTACCTGAGTAAAACAAAAATTCTGCTCCTAAGAGCCCCACCTGTCTGCAACCCACTGCAGCACTGATCTTCAGACCCATCCATGACTTGGGTAAAGCCACTCAGCTCCTTTCTATCTTTTTAGTTCTTATTTCATTTGCATGAGAGACTTTGGTTGGCTGGTGATGATGTCACCACACCAAAGAGTCAATAAGCAATTAACACTATGGATTTTGCGGTAAAAGGAGTTGAACCATACACTGCTACTTAAGCCGTTTTCTATTACAGTAATTTACTCTTCAGCTCCCTTTCAACAGACAGACCCATTTATCAGGTTTTTGATTCTGCTTCTCAATCAGAGCAAGGAGGAATCTTACGAGAGAGAGAGAGAGAGAGAGAGAGAGAGAGAGAGAGAGAGAGAGAATGAAAGAGATCCTGGTTCTGTTGCTGTGGCAGATATTCCTTTCCTCTCCAAAGAATACTATGATCCTGCATCCAGTGCCACAATGATCCCCAAGCAGATTTTTTTATATATATAAAAATATCAACATTTAATAACAAAACACAAAGACTGTTTCACCCCTAACCCCCCCCCCCTTTTAAGTTTCTGTGCAGAAAAAAGATGTTCTAGCATTATGAAGCTAAACATCTTTACGAAGAGAGGGATGGAAATCTTCCTTACTCTGTCAGCCTTCGAACATCTTTGCCTAATCCACTGCCAAAGAAGTTGTAGCTCATTGGCGAAATCGTTGGAGAGAGGAGGAAATTATCCTGGCTAAAGAAATGTTTGATCAACTGGTACTAAAATGCTCATTGGGGCTTTAAGCAGTTTTTTTGTTTTTGTTTTTGTTTTCTGTCTGCAAGTAAATCTTTCCAATCAATTCCCAGCCTGTATTTGTTAGGATCACAGTTTCCCGTGTTCCCAGCCCTTTTGTTTGAACACATTATAGAACTGCTTTACTACGGTATTGCAGTAAATGAAATCATGCAGGGACCATGTAGACTACACATTCATGCTTTTGTGATCTCTCAGGAACTCACAAAACTGTGCCAGCCCGGAAAAGCCTCAGTTATGGAAGCCTGATCTACAGCCATTGATTCGTTACATTTTTAAATAATCTGAATTTTCCTGTCTCCTTTGATGTGGCTCACAGCTGGGTTGCTCACAGTTGGTGTAACCTTGGGCAAGTCACTCTCGGCCCTAGGAAGGAGGCAATGGCAAACCACTTCTGAAAAACCTTGTCCAAAAAACTGCAGGGTCTTGTTGGGACGCTTAATATGGCTTGGGTCCGGGATATCTGAGGGAACACCTGCTGCCGGCATCAAGTTCCCTTCGTCCAGTGCGCTCCCACAGGGAGGGTCTTCTCAGGGTGCCACCGGTAAGAGATTGCCGGCGGACGACACCCAGGGATAGGGCCTTCTCAGTGGGGGCGCCTGCCCTTTGGAACCAGCTGCCAGTGGAGCTGAGGACTGCCCCCGACCTCCGTTCATTCTGCCGGGACCTGAAGACCTGGCTCTTCGAGCTCTCTGGCCCAGGCTGAGAATTAATCTTAATTTTAACTGGGGTTTTATTTATGCAGGGACAAATATATTTTTTTAAAATTTGTTTTAACTTTTGTATCTTGGTTTTTTAATCACCCTGTAAACCGCCCTGAGTCCTTCGGGAAAGGGCGGTATATAAATGTAATAAAATAAATAAATAAAATAAATAAATAATATAAATAAGGACGGAAGTACCTGTCAAGCTTTCATGTTTTATTTTCAGTAATAATTTGTATGTGTGGTTCATATATAAGCATACATATTCAAATGACTGTGTGCATTTCTGTACAGTATAGTCTCGAGCATGTGTTCTTATCCTTATGCAGTCTTGATTATGCATAGACTGAAAGGTTTCACTCAGCATTTCCTGTATGCTCTGTGCATAGTTACTACAAACAAGCAACTATTATCTTGACTCTGCTATCCTAGCTACTTTTTCTCCCTCCTGCATTTTCCACCAATAAGATCCTTCTTCCCACAGCCAATCAGAGCACTAAGCAACAGATGATATTTTGGGATGAGGGCTCTGAACTACCTATACAGCCTCTCAGGGCTGTGTCTGTGCAGAGAATTCAGCAACTCATCTGAATGTCAAGCTGAGATTAAGAAACAAAACAAAACTCTGCACAACCTTTGTTTCCTTGTAACTAATCATATTAAATTTGGTCTGCATTCATATCTAAATCACTAGCGGATGCAGCAGGAAAAAAAAGGATTGCCTTTGAATTTTAGCCTGTTGTTTTCACTAAGATCAGTAAAAGGCTGTGTTACTGTTTTTAATGGGCATTGGCACTTTGTAGATTCACAACATGCCTTTGAAGATTCCATTTATTTTTCACAAGACTTTTAACAATGCTAATGAACCTTGTCACGTGTATAAGCTTTAGCTCATGTTGCTTGCAACTGTACAAAATTAAGGACAGATTTCCCTTTTTGACATGAAGGTCATTATCTGCAGCATTCACATCACCTCATGAGAGGTACATAAGTTGAAGCTGACATTGTTATATTTGCCTGAGTTGTATTCCCGAGAAAAGGGTGATTTTTTTTGAGAATTTCTTACAGTACTAACTGAAATGGAGGAATAATACATTTTCTACTTTCCACTAATTTAATGCAGTTTATCAGTCTGAATGACAGCTAAATGTTGGGCCTGATTCGCCATCTTTTCTCCTGCTTCCAAGAGAGAAATAGTAACTTTCCATTGGGATCATATCAAGTTGGCAGAAACCTTCCTGTTACCGTGGTCTAATTTTGTTTCAGAATTGCTACAATTTGCTGCTTGAAGATTGAGGCTGCAAGATAAACAAAGACAAAGTGAGGGCTGAGTCAGCATAATTGTCACTCATCCTAACAAATACTTGTTTGGAAGTGATTAAGTGAAAAACTATCTGCATTCTGATCTTGAAGCTTCCCTGTGGCTTCATTTCCAGCTCTACAGATTTGCTAAAGTTCTGACAGGTTTAATATACAGACCCAAACTTGAACTTGCCAAAAGTATCAGCCTAAGGCAGTTTGCTTTCTCGGTTTGTCAACTGCCATCTTATAACCAGGAAGAAAAGATGATTCCAGATGGATTGCATCATTTGCTCCTTTGTGTCTTTAGATGCTCATTTGGCTTTTGGATAATTTATAAAACTTGCATCCAACAACTTGCCATATTCCATGTTTGTGTTGGTGGCATATGTATTTTGAGAAATTTTGGATGATATGTGAGTGCTTTCAGGCAGACCTCCCATGTAAGATGTATAGTTAGAAAAATCCATCTATGTTTTGAGCTTGCATGAAGTTTAATACAGTACCAAAATTCTATAAATCTAAAATTAAAAGATACTACTTTTGAAACTAGTTCTCTGCTTCTCTAGTCAACTTTCATGTCCAGAGTTTAAGGAATACTTTTGTTTGTAGATGCAGGCAATCTACCTAAAGGAAATCTGTTTATTAAGAGTATTTTGCTCACTGAATCAGCAATAAATGGATATTTATTTGAGCACCCGGAGCAGAACCGAGTTCCGAGAACTCTGTTTTGTTTCAGTAATCAATAATCAATGAAGAAGCAACAATACAATGTAAAAAAAATGTCTTGTCCCTAGGCATAGCAATGCATCCCATTGAAAACAAGGAAGTTTGAATGATTACAATCCTAACTCAAGCCTCTTATTCCTGGTCTTGCGGTGATAGAGCAACTGAATATTCTTCATTGCTGGATCTTCTTGAATCAATCAAGGAAATGTAGGTGTGTATTTGGAATGGAGAATAAAAGGAGAGAGTCTGTCCAGCTTAATGCATTTCCCCTCATCCTTTTCTTATTGTTGCAGAGCAAATAAACATAGGTAGGAGCAGCCATTTTTAAAACAGATTTTTCTCTTTTGAGGGAGGTAAATGGGGAGCTTTTCTAATATTTCTAGTCATTTATCTATAAAAGCTGTAAGATGCATAATTAAATACTTCATCTGAGAGATGGGAAGAAGCCAACAATTCCCAGAATTAGGTGTGGTATTGCAACTACGGGTCTTGCATTTTAGACCTAGTCTAAGGGCAGAGGTTGCCCACTGCACAAATGATTTGTTAAGTCCGGTTATATCTGGACAAAGAGAAAATGATCTTGTTTCCCTTTCTATAATAATAATAATAATAATAATAATAATAATAATAATAATAATAATAATAATAATAATAATAATAATAATAATAATAATAATAATAATAATAATAATAATAAGAATAAGAAGAAGAAGAAGAAGAAGAAGAAGAAGAAGAAGAAGAAGAAGAAGAAGAAGAAGAAGAAGAAGAAGAAGAAGAAGAAGAAGAAGAAGAAGAAGTTGGAAGGGACCTTGGAGGTCATCTAGTCCAACCCCCTGCTCAGGCAGGAAACCCTATACCATTTCAGACAAATGGCTGGCCAGTCTCTTCTTAAAAACTTCCAGTGTTGGAGCATTCACCACTTCTGCAGGCAGGTTGTTCCACTGGTTAATTGTTCTAACTGTCAGGAAGTTTCTCCTTAGTTCTAGGTTGCTTCTCTCCTTGACTAGTTTCCATCCATTGCTTCTTGTCCTGCTTTCAGGTGCTTTGGAGAATAGCTTGACTCCCTCTTCTTTGTGGCAGCCCCTGAGATATTGGAACACTGCTATCATGTCACCCCTCACCCTTCTCTTCGTTAAACTACACATACCCAATTCCAGCAACCGTTCCCTATATGTTTTAGCCTCCAGTCCCCCAATCATCTTTGTTGCTCTTCTCTGTACTCTTTCTAGAGTCTCGACATCTTTTTTACATTGTGGTGACCAAAACTGGATGCAGTATTCCAGGTGTGGCCTTACCAAGGCATTGTAAAGTGGTATTAGTACTTCACTTGATCTTGATTCTATCCCTCTGTTAATGCAGCCTAGAAGTGTGTTGGCTTTTTTGGCAGCTGCAGCACACTGCTGGCTCATATTGAAGTGATTGTCCACTAGGACTCTGACATCTCTCTCACAGTTACTTCTGACAACCTAAATGGCAGCTGTTGCCTAGATTTCTTTGCTTTGAGGAAAGCATATCATTTTCAGGGTAGGAAGTGATTTAGCTATGAATATCTTATTTGCAAGTTCAGGGCAGAAGCAGCAACCAAACTTTTAAAAAATATATTTGAAGAGGATTTTCCACTTGAAGAGTTTCCTGTTAACATTAAGTCAGGGCCAGCAATTTAACATCTTGCATTTTAAACCATAGTGACCACAATTCTTGATGTTTAGATTAATGGGAGTATTAGTCCACCATATTCAAAGAAAATTAGGTCGTCTATTCCTAATCAGGGGATATTATAGAATTTTGCATGCCACTGAAAACTATCCCTTGGTTTTCCTAATACAAAAAAGTTCTGTCACATTTTCTCTGTGGGTCTCCAGGTAAGATCTAGGTCATAATTGACTTTACATTTTCAAAAATGTTGGTCACCTTTGAATATTTGTACAAAAATCCCATGAGAAAATGTATTCTATTTAATCCTTTCATGGTAGTTTTAAACAGCTAAAATATATGAAGGGAGAAAAAACTACTGAAAGTTCCACAGCAGGAAAAACCACCTGCACGATCCATTACCTTTATTATACCACAAATGCAGCCAGAGCCAAAATATAAGAGCCCGTTTCTTGTCAACAGGTCTTTTGAAGTGAAAATTGGTATTCAGAATGAAGCAGCCTGTTGGGCAACTGTCGGTGGATCTGATACAGCTTTGTGCTGACCTCTTTCTTGCAATACTTAGCAATCTGCCTAGAAACAGGCTTGTGTTTGCAAGAAATAGGTCATGGCTCTTTAAGGATTAAGAAGAGATCTGGTAGGCCATTGTCTTTTGAGCTGCAAGGGGACATTCCTATTGGCTCTGCTAGGTGCTGTGGCCGGGCAGAGAAGTCTGTAATACAGCCATAGTGATAGGCTAAGAAAAGCCAGCCCACTCGGCAATAGAATGACTTTGTGCTAAGTTTGCATCAATTATACTGTGAAGGAAGCCTATGGCACATATAAAGCAAAGTCCCTCCCTATTGACTGTTACCTAATTTGTTGTGTAGCTGACAACTCAAAAAAAAAAGACACAAACATTTCTGCTGGACTATGATTTGAAGATTTTAACATCAGCTATTTCTCACCTGAGGGACTCCAGAACATACTTTGAATAGATAAAGTATGCTATGAAATAACTACATTTATTGCATTTTACCAAGAACAAATTATTTATTAGTTTTTGCATTCTCACTACATTGGTAAGGAAAATAGACTTGAAAATCAGACTTGGAAGTCATTCTAAAGAAACATTTCTGATGCTTTGTATTGCTAAATGTTAAGGCTGGGCATTACCTTGCAACAGAATGTCAGTTGCAGATTGTAATCTAGGCACATCTTGCTTAATGTTGGCAACAAAGGAGCTAAATAAAAGATAAAGCATATTAAACCAGAGCTGCTTGTTTCCTTGTGTTTATCTTCCAAGACTTTTTTTTTTGGCATGATCTTAGCATAAACTGAAAGGAATTATTGAGTGAGATGTTTAAACTGCAAAGCCACACCTTATATCAAACTTTGCCACTGACTGGAATTAACCTTGCTTTTTCCATGCTTAAGTCCCTTATAATTCAGGAAAAAATGGATTACAAGAGATTATTCCCATCAAAAATGATAAGTCTTACAGAATTCTGTGTGGGACTTTTAGCTATATAATTGCAAACAAGTTACAAGTCTTCATAGCTGTAGCAGATTTATTATTACTATTCATCAAGATTATTGAAATGGAGAAGGGTTCAAATTGGAAAGCCAAAAGGGGGAAAAAACCACAAAAGAAAGCAGTGGTAAGGTATTTTCATTTAGTTGCCAAGACTACTACTTGTAGTTCCAAAGACTTAGAGTTGACATGAAGGAATCCTTTACCCATAGTCAGGTCTTACAAATCATGATGGTTATAAAAATAACCAATTATGGTTATTTTTGCAATTATGTTATGATAAATGTGTAACAAATCAAGAAAAGGAAACTCTTTAAATAGTGAACCACTTATTGGGCAACACTGTACCTTTTATTGGGCAAAAAGTATTAGTTGAACAGAATGTGTCCTAATGCTGTGTGCTTAACAAAGAAAAGAGAAAGTTAGGATGTGTAATATTGCACGGAATTTCCCATTCAATTTCTTATTGCACTTTTCCCAATGTAGGGTGCATATATTTTTCAATAGTCAATTGCTCTTAGTATATGCATTGCTGTTCTTACTTTCATACAATATCTGCATTTTTGTGTCCATTTTTATTGGAAACTGTCACAAATTCTGAAAAATGAATTTCAGCTGTATGCATTTCAAATTATCCTATACAGTTAGAAAAATGAAAAATATTTATTCACATAAAACTCATAAAGCAGATTTTTCAATTGTCCCTAGTCTCTATAGGGATTTTCTCCTTCAGCAACACTATATATACCTCCATCAGATCAAAATACTGACATAGGTTTGGAAGTAATACCATCATAGCTCTATGGAGGAGATTGCTATAATTTCTCCAAAGTTACAATACTCATCACAAGATCTCTTTGCATAAAAGCATGAACTTGGATATCCTGATAGAATTTTAATTTTGAAAAAATTGAATGTGTCCTGCCTCTTTTTCTGCATTTTATATTTTTGTATTAAGAAAATTACTGCCCAGAGTGTTGATTGTAAGATGCATAATGGTTATAGGGTAAAAACATAGTTTCACTTAAAAGTGTTTCAGCGAATTATACTTGTTTTTATGAGGAGCTCTAACTGAAAATTACATCATTTTCCAGGCAACAAATCATGCACACAGCCAAGATATGTCTGGATGCTGTTGCAAAGCTGTATTAGTAGATTCACCTTTTGCTCCTGGTAATGGAAACTCTCTGTAGAGGCTGGTGGATATATTTTTTTCTTTGGTACCTGTTGTTGTTTATTCACTCCACAGTTTTGTCCACTGGGGTTAGCTCACTCTGAAATGCATGGTGTCTGTGTGTCTAACTGCGAGCTTTTTTATTTATACCTTCCATGTAAATAAAGCTTGAGACCATCAAAGCCATGAGCTCATCTGTTATATTTGGTGATGGTGAGTGAAGGGTAAATACATGGGTACGCCTTGGATTCATCTCTCAGACACAATGGGGCCAAGCACCACATATGACTCATGCTTTCTCCTTGTCATTCTTGGAAGCAATTTCAGTCAGGTCCATAAGATCCTTGGGGTGGACCTGGCATTGGGAGAAATTTGCTTTCTGTCAATTTAAGTAGCATTATGTCAGCTTGAGTTGCAGGAGATGCCAAAATGTTACATGGAAAGCTCCCCTATGTATCGGTCTCTAGGTCAAGAAAGTTGGCTCTCCCAAGAATGGCTTCAGATTCCCCCACTCTTTTTATTTTAATCCCAAAGCAAAACCAGAACAAGATATCCAGTTTCCGATTCTACAGTTAAAAATGGCAACAACTCATTTCAGCTATTGCAGGCATAGTAATTCCTGGCTTTGAAAGGTGACCATTTTTTGCAATTAACTTTCTTTTCCTACAGTTTGCAATCAGATTGCTTAATTTAGGCACTTGTAATGCAGGGTAATGCATCTATTCCTCAGGACCTGGATGTAGTTTGAAGCAGGTTTGTCGACTGTCTTCGCTTCTGCCGACTTCGGAGACCTAGCTGACTATATGCATGTTATGTGTTTCTATTGGCCAGTTTTGCAATCTTGTCCTCTATTTTTACTTGTTTATTTATCTGCGCTATCCCCCTTTTTAAAAATTTTATTCTGACTGCCAAATTATGAGTTGCTTAGAGTAATTCTGGAGTTAGGCATCACTTAAATAAATAAATAAATAAATAAGTGTGCCGGGATTTTAAAATTCAGTCAGACAAATACCTGCCACATTAACCCTACCTTTATCAATTCTTGATAAGAAAAACATGTCTGGATAGTAGACACAGCAGTACTATCATTTATGGATGTTCATATTGTTCAAATAAATCATAGTTAAATAACTATATACAGCAGAACAGAACAGAAAGAATTGGAGAAAAATCACAAAATACAAACACCTGCAAATAGAACTAGAATGATTGTGGTGAAAGAAAGCAAAAATAGTATTAATAGTAATAGGCACCTTGAAATTGGATACAATTTCAAAAGATCTGTGGCACCATCAGTATTGACAAAATCAACATCAGTCAATTGCAAAAGGCAGCATTACATAAAATAGCTTGTATCCTTTAACACCGTCAAATAATATCTGCCTATTGTAGGTCCTTGAAAAGGACTCAATATAGGTGGATAAAATGCCAAATCCAGTCTCGACATCTGTCTAAACCTGACTACATAACAACAAGAACAACAACAATAATTATGTGAGTCAATCCATGTTGCAACTGATGCTCCAATCCTGAGCTCCATGCCATGTCAAAGGAAATGTAGTAGTCCACCACATACAATCATAGCAGAGCCTGTCTATTACAGTACGATTGTCTGTCATGATATTCGTAACATGGGTTGATCATGCAAATACGGTGGTCATAAGTGCATATGCTACTGTCATTAAGTGAATATGGCAGTCATAAGGGCAAACCCATTGTTCTCTGTAGGCTTGGTTTTGCCAAAAACTGAAAGTAAATGGGTTTGGGGGGGCACTGGAAATAGCCATAAATGCAGCTGTGTTGCCAAGTACCCAGAGTTCAGTCACATGACTATGAGAGGAGTCTGACTGTCGGAACTTTGGATCTAGGTCATAAATCTCCTTTTTCATGTATGTCATAACTTTGAACAGTCGCTTATCAACTGGTCATAATTCGACTACCTGTGCCCCATTTCCATGTTTCCAGTGGATGCTGCATGTGTTTCCCTGCTTGTTTGCAGGAAAATGTGAATGTTAGCAAAGAGGAACTGCCTTGCTATTAAGCCATTATTCCTTTTATATTACAAAGACTAAGGATAGTGAGGATACTATATAAAGTCATCAATTTTGCAGCAGGTGTCTTTCTTAACACTTTGCACCCTAGTTGTAAACTGCAGTGACTAACTACACTGCCATTTTTAGTAAGTTAAGTCAGGTTTCCCTTTTAAAAAAAATCTTAAGTAGCAGAAATTCAGGAGTGGGAAGGGGATGAGGAAAATGATTATTTCAGTGGGAAATGCCCACAAGATCTACAGGACTTCATTTCACTCTTGCCTTTGTGGGTGTGTGAAAGAGATTTAGGTTTGACCACAAGTAACCCAAATAGACTGGCTCAGCTGCCAAATTGATCCAACACTGTGGGATCACACAGGTGATTTTAAAGTTCAGCGTCCCTGTTTAAATGTAATTTTTATTTAAATTCATAAAAGGAAGAGATAATAATGTAAAACACAACCTATTTCAAACCATGCAATAAAAATCTACACACTTAAAGAATACTAAATAATACAAACTAAAAATAAAAGAAAGTAGCAAAGATAAAAATTAAAACAATATTACATTAAAAAAAAGTACACGAATGAAATTTTGGACTTTTTCAACATATTTCAATATACAGTATTTGATCTTAATTTCAACAATATTGATAAATAAAAGGGATATAATATAACAAATATCATGAACCATTTACAATTTCTAGTCCATAGTGTAATTTAAATTAATGCAAATTTTCTGGGTAGAAAAACCCTAACCCTTACATTTTTCACTGCCTCAAATCCCTAAAATTATAATCAGGTGCATCAGATCAGGTGCAAATGATTAATAATAATTTATTAAATGTATATGCTCCCTGACTCCAAGCAATTAGAACATAATTAGAGAAGATCTGGGAAGAACTTGTCATTTAAACCTCAGACATTCAGTTTGATTTTCTCCTTGCTATTGAAGCATGTGGTTACACCATGCCTAGATTGAAAGAACTCCATGTGGTCTTCGGAAAGAAGGTTTTAAATGCCTATTGATTTGGGAAGAGATTTTAAAAGATTGCTAAACTATTGGACATCAATCATTCTGTTATATGGAATATTATCTACAAGTTGAGAAAATTTCAAATGACCGCCAACCTTCCCAGGCCAGGCTGCCTTAGCAACTTCATTTCAAGAACAGAATGCAAGATAAGAAAGAAAGAAAGAAAGAAAGAAAGAAAGAAAGAAAGAAAGAAAGAAAGAAAGAAAGAAAGAAAGAAAGAAAATCCCAGAATTTAATCACACAACCTACAAGTAGGTCTCACCAGTATTCATGTCAAAGTGCATGGGTATACTATTAGAATGAAACTGCACAAATTAGATCCACATGAGAGATGTACTGAGAAGGAAAAACATCAGGGTAAGGCTAAAGTTTGTTCATGAACCATGAACACCATGAACACAAACACCATGACTTCTGGAACAATGTGCTCTGGACAGACAAGGCCATAGTATCAGAAGACAAGTTAGTACATATTATGATGTATGTCTAAACATATCATAGGTCATATATAAATGCAAGGCTAATGACTCTTCCTGGTAAAGGTTTTATATAATTTTAGGATTGGTATCTGCATTTGTGCTATTTTCTTGAAAATTATGTGCTACTGTCTTTTTCCAGATTTGTTTCCCCCCCCCCACAACTTCCCACACTAACCAACATGTCAGGTACTAACCATGGCTGGCTTTGCTTACTTCCAAGATCAGCCATTGTCAGCCACGTGCTGCTACGATCTGCTACCAGAATATCTAAATAAGATTTGAAGTAATTCTGAATCCTGCAGTTTTGGCTACCAGAAAGAGCATAATTAATTACTGAAACAAGAACTGTATCCTTTAATAGTGATAGTGACTAACTACTAAGTATTGCTGTGTATTAACATTGGCATCCTATACCGATCTACTCAGAAAGGGAACCATGATATAATTTAAAAATTATGGAATATATATTTCAGAATTTCTACAGAAACGTATGTTTCATGAGGCTCTTGGCAAGGAATGGGCTGATGGCATGCAGCCTCTCTTTCAAGTTTGTGCTGGACCTAAAAATCAAGATGATGTGCCATGACTGTGGTGGGCTACAGAATCAGATTCTCTCTTTTGACTTGGAAGAGAAGGATGTGTTGATTTCCATGGGAGTGTTTTCACTTACACCAGTACTGGGTAGGTATAATAGGATGCTGTCATTAGGATCAAACTGACTCCTCAGCCGGTAGAGAATGCTGATATTTGATTTCCTCTCCTGCACCCAGCTTTTCCCATTTCATAAATAGCTTTCTCTAGTCCGAAGTTATTTATACAACAGCAGGTGTATACATTCAACTCACTCTGTCTACATCTATACACTTTTTCACAGAGGCTTAACTGAATGGCCAGATTGTTCTATTGGAACCATAAAGGAATATTGTACCAATAAGTACAGGAAAGAGTTAAATATTTGAAAAAAGAAGAAGGATTTGGAAGGGTGGTTGTGAAAGACCGAATTTGTCTTTGAGCAGATTTCTGTTTAAAATTGGAAAGGAAATGGGAGTATATTTACTAATGGCGAATGGAATTGGAAAGCTTCAAATCCAAATGTGGGTGTCACGTCACGCTGCTGTGTTTTAAGAGATTTTTCCTGCAGCTGTTTCTTCTCTTTTGCCACCTTTTCTAGCTAAACATCTTCCCAGGTTAGTGAAAAGTAACACGGAGCTCCTAGAACTCATACATGCTTTTGTATGAGTCACACCACAGCTTCTCTGCTTCAGCCCCTGTTTTATTTCTAATGGATGGCAAAGGTTTAATATTATTTCCTGCCTGGCTGGAGTCAGCTGAATTCCATGGCTCACAGCCTCTATGCATCCCATGAGGCAAAGGAAACACACCAGAGATGCCTGTTTTCCTGATCCATTTCTTGGACTTTACCCAGCAAAAGCTCTGCACGTTGATCCTCCTGCTTTGGAAAAATGCAGAAATACCCACTAATATTAGGAAAGAGATAAAAAAAATTAATCTGTCTCTCTTCTTAGTTTCATAGAGGCCTAATATACATATAAAATACTACATCTTCTTTAGAGGACTAGCTATAAAGAGCCTTGGTGGAGCAGTGGGCTAATGCCTCCTTAAGTAACACCAGCTGCCTGCAATTAGTGCAGGTTCGCATCCCACCAGGCTCAAGGTTGACTCAGCCTTCCATCCTTCCGAGGTAGGTAAAATGAGGACCCAGATTGTTGGGGGCAATTAAGCTGACTTTGTAATAATGCCGCTTGGGGTGTGTGTGAAAGCCCTAACAAGCAGGCATATACATAGAATGAAGGCTACTGCTAAGCTTGTAAGCCGCCCTGAGTCTTCGGAGAAGGGCGGGATATAAATGGAATTAAAATAAAAAAATAAAAAAACCTATGTGACAAAAAGAACAAGGAAAAAAGACACATGAGGCTAAAAGAGGAATTTAAAAAATTGCGAGTTAGAACTACAAATAGAGACACAAAAGAAAGCTCTTAAAAGTCAAATGGAGATAACAAAACATAAATTAAACTTAGCAGATGCTGAAGAACTGGCCCAACAGATTAAAAGAGCAAAACAAAACTTCTCTGAAAAACGCTAACAAGCCAGGTAGATGATTATAGACTGAAAAAAGAAAGAGAGAATAAACGGATAAATAAACTGCAAGATGAGAAAGGTTGTCTACAATTCCAAAATGACATAATAAAAAAATAGTTAAAGAATTTTATGAAAAACTATATGATACAGAATAAATTTCCCAGGGAAAAATAATGCAATACGTAAGGGGGAAAAAATCCAGAATCCCTTAGGAATCCTATAGGAAAGCAGCTGAATGACAGCTTGGAATGTTGCCTACTTTACCATTCTAAGCCTTTTTTTTTCTTCCTGGTCATGTGACCCTAAGTGGCACATATGAAGCCTGTCTGCAAGGCACAAGTGCACAAATATTGATGCAACACTGGCTCCTTATTTCTCCACTTAGAATCAGTCCTATGGATTTAAAACTGCCACCTATCCCCCCCCCAACCTTTCTATAGTCTACATATCTTAACGTAGGTTTAAATTTAGGACTTTTACATCCAAGTATAATTTAAAGTGAAATAAATTCAGCATTCTGTTTCTGTGAAAGACACTTAAATCTTTATGCCAGTTCTCTGATTCACCTCTTTTGTGTGCTTGTAAAATGCAGTATTTCAAGACCTTTCTAATATTCAGTGTGGCTTGCATAACACAGCTTTCTGTGTTGTGTGAGAGCTTGGAATTAGGGTCATAAGTCATTGAGATCATAAGTTGAGGCATCACATGACCAGATTCAAAGTTACAACTGTTTTTTTATGATGGTTGTTAAGCAACCCAGCTGTCATTAAGTGAATCCATTTTCCCCAATGGGTGGGGGTGGTTTTTTTTGCCAGAAACAGAAAATAAATACTGGAAACTGACAAAAAAACACCCATTGGGGAAATGATGAGTGTCCTAAAAGTTCTTAGGCATCTGCAGCAGTCAAAGAATGTCAGATAATTCCTATCATCCCTTGTCCTTTTCAAGATGAAGCACATAGTCAGCCATACAAATGATACAATTCAGCTTGGGATGCTTCTATCAACATCTCTCAGTTGATGCCTTCCCACTCTTAAACATGTAGTAAGCTATGAAATCCTTGACTCAAACCACAATCTTTCCCAGGCCTGGTTGTTGTGGTTGGAAATTCTGAATGTTATAGTAATCACATGTCAAAGAACCTGGGTTGGGAAAGATTGCATTACATGGACATGGGACATAGGCCAGCCTTAGTCTGTTATGCTTGGAAGTCCTAGCAGGGAAAGGCAGCGATCGTGTATCCTTGACCAAAGGTGAACACCTTTTATCTGAGACCATTGCCCTCTTCCACTGAGTGTGCAGAAGGGATACACACGGAGCCAGATCAACTGAATCAATCCTAGCAATCAATGAGTTGAGAGATGTTGCAGCCAGATTACTCTTACCTCTACAGTTTGGGTATAATTATTGTGCTGACCTCTTGTAAAGACTACTGAGATAGTGTACCTTAAATCTTTTCTAAGTAGAATCTTACTAGTGCTGTATAGGGAAGTTGGTGCTTAGCATAATCAAAAATGCCCCAGTGATGCTACCAACTGTTGGAGGGGACAGTTTAGTTAATTTCCCAAGTGAAACCACATCTGAAAATGCCTTGCATCTATATCTAATTGTTTATAGATGGTAAAAACTGATGTACACATGCCCACTACAACGGTTAAGTAGAACTTCCGCAAGACAAGTAACGATCAAAGATACTGTAACTATGTTTCTGATCCCTTGAATTACATCCATATGGCTATCCTTTGAATGTACATTGAGAAAGGAGTTGTCCACAACTATATTCAATTTAAGCATGCTATTTCCCCCCCAAAATAAAGGGTTCATAGCATATTGACTTAGAGCCTTGGTGTAGCAGTGGGCTAATGCCTCCTTAAGTAACACCAGCTGCATGCAATTAGTGCAGGTTCGCATCCCACCAGGCTCAAGGTTGACTCAGCCTTCCATCCTTCCGAGGTAGGTAAAATGAGGACCCAGATTGTTGGGGGCAATTAAGCTGACTTTGTAATAATGCCGCTTGGGGGGGGGTGAAAGCCCTAATAAGCAGGCATATACATAGAATGAAGGCTACTGCTAAGCTTGTAAGCCGCCCTGAGTCTTCGGAGAAGGGTGGGATATAAATGGAATTAAAAAAAAAAAATAAAAAAAATATTTATCAGTGAACAATTGAAAATAGCTTTTGTCTTAGAGATCAGCTTTAAAAACTCAATTGTAGATACTTTTTGAGAAGCCAAGCATGTTTAAGACTGTGCAGCAAAGCCCATTTATCTTTTCCATGGTCTGAATGGTAAGATAGGGCATTTTTCCTTTTGAGAGTCCTGAAATGAAGAAAGGCTGCTGCAGTTTGATTTGATTTTAGTTACTGTAGGTCATGGCCAAAGAGCTACTCAGCTTTAACAAAGCTGTTCCTTAAATCCTAAACAAGGCGGCCCAGCCAGTTCCCTGGAATCCATAGCACAGAGGGTGTAATCAAATCAAATTCATCTGTGCTTGGGGCTTATCTCTTCCCACTATATGCAGTTATTTTAAGCTGCTCAGGAAGCAGTACTGCCTTTTCATCTCTTTTTATTGTGCGTGGGATTTTTGTCTCTCGCTTGACTCACTTCTTCCAAGTTTCATGATGTAAGTAAGATACTGCTTTTCTTCTGAAACTGGACAATCAGCAGTGTCTGCTACTTGCTGAAAGAGGAAATATGACATGCCAATTGTGCTTATTCCGTCTACCCTCTGACACTTCAAAACCATAGATGTTAATCCATTACCCTGCAGCCCAAGAACAAAATAGGAGTGATCAGGATCAGCACAAGTAGTAGAATTCTATGTGGCAAATCACACCAGGGGGCACAATTTTTTCCCCTGTTATTCTCCATGCTCACTCCTGCTTTCCACACACTGTTTAGATTTAGTGTTATAGGTCAAGTCAGTCTTATGGAAAGTTATGTTGTGAAATATATCCTGAGTAGATTCATTTTATAGAACATTCCAGTGGCTATTTCAGCCTCTCCCTCCCCCCCCAATTTGGCACCTGCCAAATTGTCAGGAATGTAGTTCATATGCTGGCAGGAAATTCTGAAAGTTCAGTCCAAACATCTGGAGGGTCCAGCTTGGAAAAGGTTAGTCTACTGAATCACATTTCCAAAATAAAGGCTGCTTAATTTCAACACATCACCATTGTAATATGGACATAATTCCTTAGGCAAAATTATTGCACTGTAAGCAGGAGTTGAATAGTTCAAACTGTATTATTATGTACTAAAGTGGCTGTGGGATTATTCTGACAGATATCCAACTGACTATTTGGCCGATATATAATACAGGGTTGCCATGCATTCAGCTATGTAGGAGATTTGCAGTGGCACAGCAAATATGTATTGATTGGGCATATGCTTGAGCAACAGAAACAGATAAGCTTTTCCAATTGCTCGTTATATTTTCAAGGGCTGCTTTTACTATCCTCCAAAAAGCTATATAGAATAATGCTCAGGTCTATTCTGTCCAGGGAGCTCATTGGATGTTTTTTAGCCAATCACTGTCTCAGAGGCACACTGTTGTGAGGATAACATTGGAAGAAGGAATACTATTACATTACTTTGAGCTAGCTCTATTCATAGCTTATTTAATCTAAAAGGATTTGAACCTGACATTTCTTTTACAAATGTGTACACGTTTTCAGATGAATTCAGAGATGGAAAGAATATGTCATGACTCATTGATATCAGTGTTATTTTTCTAAATCCTCATATTGTCACCTGTCTGTTTACTTGTATCATGCATAGGGCTGAATGGGTCTCACAAGCTGCTCCATTTGGATTTATTGAGAGAGAGAAAATGACAGGTTGCCAATTCAGAGAGATTTTCCTTCTTTGTGTCATCTGATTCTGAGAGACTTCTAACTTCTGCCCTTTAAACTAGCAGCAAAAACATTGGCACTTAGCTATATCCCCCAAGGGTAGATGTTTATTCCTGGACAGAGATAGAGCGAGCTTTTGCACAAAAGCATGAATGATGGGATATCTGGGCTATTTAAGAAAAACTTGCCAATAACATTTTTTTTCTCACTGTCATTTTGGAAATAGTGCCTCTTTTTTTTAAAAAAAAAAAGACTACAGTATGGACTGTCTTCTTGAGACATCTGGAGAGCTACAGGGGACATGTGACTCAGCTAAAGCATCATTAACCTATTATAGATAGCTATAATCTCAGTCTGATACCTTCAGGAGAATCATGGAGAAGCTGGGGAAGTAATTGGAGAGTGGAGACCTCCAAGGTCAACTCTTCTATTCCAGCTGGAATATAGTAATACAGAGCAGTGCTAGCAGGAAGTACATATTGAAACCTTTCCTCATGAAGATTACTCCACAGCAGTGTAATAAATCTGAAACTTAAACACATTAATGCTGCCAAATATTAATCCAGAGAATAGCCAAATTCACCAGTACTACACTCTGCCAAGGACAGGATATGTATCATATGATGAGCAGTGCTATGAGTTATCCCTGGTTTCCCATTATCCATGGCATATGAACTGTAACCAAAGGGATTTTTCATGAAAGCAGATCGAGTTTTAACATCTGTCTTTAATTGCATTCAGATAAACATAAAGAACTCATCTTCAGCACAAGCACACTATTCCTCTAAGCACTTCCATAGGACCATTTTTTTTCCTCCCTACCATGTAAAACAGCATATGTGGTGCTCCACAAATTTCCTTACCAGTGGCTGCTGAGAAGCTTCATATTTGGACCAGCACCCAGTCCATATATCAAAAACCAGTTTTTCTAGCCAGCACATATTCCCATCATCTTTCTCATGACTGGAATACAGCAAGGGAAAAAGGCCATTATGTAGAGGGGAAGCTGTCCACAGAGAAATGGCCATGTGGCATCATTCCTTGACCTCAAGAGGCAAGAGGGTCAGAAGACATGGGATGAGACATAAGTTCCCAGTAATGGGAAACTATTTGGCCCATAACTCCAAAAGAATACTGCAGTACTGTCTTCACAGCACTTTTTTTTCTGGCGCAGTAGCTGAGCTAGAAGTTAATTGGCTGAACTGCAGAAGATCTCCTCAAGACCAATGGCTTTATGGGAACACAAATGTGACACCAGTCCCAGATCTGCTCCGTTCATGTTCTTTGCATTTGTATGATGTCAGAATTTCAAATTCTGGACTTCAGGACAATGCTTTCCTTGGATAGATGTTATTGCTGGAAACTGCAGTTCACTGGTACTTAATGCAAAATATGAATGTTAACCATCAACATATTATGGAAAATATAGTTCCTTTTTCCAGAGCTAAACAGCTAAAAGCCAATTCACGTGTTATTCACATATAGGCTATAACTCTTCTGCCTCTACTCTGAGGACAAATCCCAGTGCTATCACTAATACCTGTATCATACAACTCGGACACAAGGAAACCTGATGTTCCAGTCCTATGGAGCCCCTGTGGGGAAGTTTTTGTTAGGAGCCCTATTCCGCGCACAAATATCGGAAAGTACAGGTAGCACAAGTATGTGCCACTGAGACCTAGTCTTTTTCACCAACAACTGTCCTAATATTCACAAAATTAGTTCTAAATAAATACGGGCAGCTAAGGCTGTAACATAAATAAGGGTAGGAATGGCCTATCCTTAACTCATGAGAGTATAGATCTAAAATCTGGAGGCTCATTATTCAGACATACCGTATATACTTGAGTATAAGCCGAATTTTTCAGCCCACTTTGGGCTGAAAAATTCCACTTCGGCTTATACTCCAGTCAACAAAAAAACTTACCGAGGACTTGTGCGCGGCCGAGGCTTTGGTGCTTCCGGGATCGCGCGCACCTCTCCCAAGCCACCGCCGTCCGGACACCTGCCGAAGTTTGGGGAGGTTTGGGGAGGCGCACCTCCCCAAACCTCCCCAAACTTCGGCAGGTCTCCGGACCTCCGCAGCGGAAAGAAGCAGGCAGGCAGGGCGCGGAGGTCCGGAGACCTGCCGACGTTTGGGGAGGTTTGGGGAGGTGCGCGCGCACCTCCCCAAACCTCCCCAAACTTCGGCAGGTCTCCGGACGGCGGCGGCTTGGGAGAGGTGCGCGCGATCCTGGAAGCACCGAAGCCTCGGCCGCGCGCAAGTCCTCGGTAAGCTCCAGGCGGTCACTTGCTTCGCGTCTCCTGAGGGAAGGGGGGGGCGACTGGAGCGGGCGTGTTTCCTCGCCTGCTGGGCGCCGCGATTTGCCCGGGGAACGCGCGGGCCCCGAATGGCAGCGTGGAGCGAGGAAGTGGACAGCCAGGGCTTCCCCGAGAGCCACGGCCACACAGGGTATTCCTGTGTATTCAGGCTTGCAAAATGGCGGATCGAGCCTCTGCTGGCGGCAGAGGCTTGCAGAGCACGGATCCAGCCTCCGCCGGTGGCGGAGGCTTGCAGAACGGCGGATCAGCTTATACTCGAGTCAATACCTTTTTCCAGTTTTTGGGGGTGAAATTGGGGGTCTCGGCTTATACTCGAGTCGGCTTATACTCAAGTATATACGGTAGTTCCATGGTTTACTTATCATCCAAAATGAAGCAATTGTTTATAGTTAGTTTAATCTGATGGTATTCAACTTTCATATACATTGGGATGCAGATGAATATTTTGTCACTAGTCGCCGAGATGAAATAAAACAATGAAATGATGAGTAGCTTTCAAGGAAATGCACAGAAAGTGCTGACACCTTGGCTTAGCTCGCAGGTAACTGTTGCTCCTATGACCACGTCTCAATAAGGGAGGATCTGAAGGCAGCTAAGTGGAAAGCATTCTGCAGTCTCCAGAGGTTCCTCCAAGTCTTGGCTGATCACCAAAAGATTTAGGATCTAAGTGACTGAAATGAGTGATTACAGCTACATGGGGGAAATTATACCAGTCAGGACAGATTAAAGGGTCACTCAAACAAAGAGTTGGTGGGCAGAACTGGAGCAACGTCATCTCAGTAAAGGTTTTGTTTTCCCTCATTTCCTCTAGATTTCATTTTGAGTTTATTAACTGAAATGATTCTTTTATTAGTAGAAATTAACTGTTCTTCCAATGACTGTTATACACTATCTGCACGAAAACTTTGAATTGTTTCTTGCGGTATTTAGCAGGTTTGTTTGTTTGTTTGTTTTCCAGAAAATGCTTCTAATACTATATGCAAAATGTTTTGGCCTAATGGAAGCCTTTTAAAGTGAACTCTGCTGATCTACATAAGAGCTCCAGCCTCAAATCCTTCTTTAGATCAGAAGATATAAAGGGTTGGACTGTGTACGTTTCTTTGAGAACCGGAAAGTATTTGCTGGAGTTATGTGTAGAGAGGAAGATAGCTGTAGGTTTGTTTTGCCCGTCCTTGTGAGCCAGACAGCAATAGTGACACTTTTTGAACTGAACTGATGCTTACTGATCTTTCTACCAAGGGTGAAGAAGTCAATCACTACCCCTGAATATTGCCTAATTTTGATAACGGGCTTCATGAAGGTGAACAGATAAAAATTAAATGCAAACAGGAAACAGGTACTTTGATTAAGAGAAAGCTAGACTCCGAAACGGAAATGAAGTCCTTATGGATGCAGCGCCAACTCCACCAGAAACAACAATTTGCAGTTCTCAGAGTGATCGTTGGTTCCCAGTTGAGCCGGGATTTCCAGATGGCAGCAGTGGCAAGGAACACACTTGAGCCAAACAGATCTAACAATATATATCCCCACCTTGATTTGAATGCAGATCAATGGTTTGCATTACTTTTGCTATGTCTCACATTTTGTGTTTCCAATGCTTGAATGTTGGAATAAACAGAAGGGCAGGATATAAATTCAGTAATTCATGGCATCCATATGGAGGAATGTTCTTAAAAGCTCTCTACAAATCTTCCTCTTTTCAGGTGCAGCTTTTGTACTAACAGTTTAAAATGCCATGGCTGCAGTCCTATAATCTATTCCTGAGAGTAAGCCCTACTGAATTAAGTGGGTCTTGCTTTTACGTCTTTTTAAAGTTTTGAAATCAACTTGCTAAACATCAAACGGCATGAAAAAAAGCACCGCTTTCTGAGCAAAATTCACTACAAACTATATATCCAGACAGATTTTTGTTTTTGCCTGGGAAAAGGCAAAAGTAGCCAGAAAAGCACACATATGGCTGTGTCATAGATGTAAGGCATACACAAAAGTGTGCTTGGCTATATATGACAGCGGCATGAAATAAGTACAGTACATGACTGTTAGATGTTGCAAGGCATTTTTTTTACAAGTAAATACTTTATGAGTAGAAAATGCATAATATTTGAAGGAGCCCTGAATGGTGGATTCATGGTCTATACCTTAAAAGATGGTTAAGTCACAATTGTGAATAAGCATGTAATTCGTAACTCTGGCTACTTTTTCAGCAGCTATGTTATTTGTATTGAGAGGAGCTTTCCTTTACATGGAAAAGGAAATTATATATGTATGTATGTATATATATATATATATATATATATATATATATATATATATATATATATATATATATATATATATATATATATATATATATATATATATATATATATATATATATATATATATTAACAAACAAATGAACACTGGGATAGAATTAAAAACTAAAACAGTTTTTATTGCTGAAAAATCAAGCTTTCGTTGGCCAACTGCCAACGTCATCAGGATGGAGATGCTGGGGTGGGGAGATTCCGTTTATACTGTTGGTGTCTGCACTCTGCTCATGGAGCATGCTCAGATCTGTTTGTTGAGGTCTGCCGTATTTCTTTGAGTTGTCGCGCATCCGTTTTTGGGATGTATTTGTCTCTGGGTATCTGTTGTTAAAAGTGAATTGTTTATAGCTCCATGTGTTGTAGCCATAACCCTGGTCATTGTCCGTGTTCTCATGCCAGGGATCTTAAATGGTTGTTGCTCTTCTTCCTTGTGTTCGACATTGCAGAGTGGTTGTGTGCTGGTGCAACCTTGGATTTGATGCAATGAGATAATTTGTGAATTCTTGCGCTGTTTGTCTTCATGTCGCGCACGTCGTTGCTCTTCCCAATTTTTTGGTGCCTGGTATGCAGGGGGGAGGTCTATATGCCGGTTGATGGAGGAATGGTTTGAAAACCAGGCTTCCTTAAACAGGCGGCCGCCTTTAGTGTTGTCACTGGCAATAGCCTCAGTCCCTGCTAGATTAAAGGCATGGTTGTGTGTAGCCATGTGCGTCCACACCTGTGAACGTTGTTCTTGTCTTCTAATAGCAAGCTTGTGTTCATGCACCCTAGTCCTCAGTCGTTTTGCTGTCTCCCCAATGTAATTGCAATTGCAATTCTGGCATGATATCTTGTATACGACCGAGGCTTTTTCTTCATTGGGGAGTGGATCTTTAGGGCGCATGACGCAAGCTCGTAAGGTCCGATCAGGTCTGTGGGCAACACCGACTTTGTGAGGGGTTAGTATGCGCGCTGTGGCCTCGGATACACCGTGGATATAAGGCAGTGTTATCCGTGATGTTAAGGCGTTGTTACATTCATGGCGGGTAGGTTCACTTGGCCTGCTGTATTGTCTGATGAAGTTAGACGGGTACCCGTTGTTTTTGCAGACACGATAAAGGTGGCGTCTTTCTTCCCTTTTTGCCTTATTCGTGCTGCAATGCGTATCTATACGTCTAAAGAGGGTTCTGATACAGCTGGCCTTATGGGTTGTGGGGTGATTACTTTCGTAATGAAGTATCCTGTCCGTATGGGTGGATTTACGGTAGACCGATGTGTGTAACGAGCCATCAGGTTGACGCCTAACTAACACATCTAAGAATTCACAAATTATCTCATTGCATCAAATCCAAGGTTGCACCAGCACACAACCACTCTGCAATGTCGAACACAAGGAAGAAGAGCAACAACCATTTAAGATCCCTGGCATGAGAACACGGACAATGACCAGGGTTATGGCTACAACACATGGAGCTATAAACAATTCACTTTTAACAACAGATACCCAGAGACAAATACATCCCAAAAACGGATGCGCGACAACTCAAAGAAATACGGCAGACCTCAACAAACAGATCTGAGCATGCTCCATGAGCAGAGTGCAGACACCAACAGTATAAACGGAATCTCCCCACCCCAGCATCTCCATCCTGATGACGTTGGCAGTTGGCCAACGAAAGCTTGATTTTTCAGCAATAAAAACTGTTTTAGTTTTTAATTCTATCCCAGTGTTCATTTGTTTGTTAATTTTAACATGCCTGGGATTCGTATTTTTAATCTTATCAAGGAATACTACCCGAGAGCTGTATTGCTCACAGCCAGGAGATGGGAGAAACTCGCACGAAAGATTACTTGTGTTTATCGTAAACTAGCCTTTCTACACGACTGCCTACGTAACGATCTACCTCCGAGGTCACTCTGGAAGAAACCGCTTGTGGATTCCATGGAGTGCCGACTTGCCATTCATCGATTCCAACGCCATACTATACGTGCATTGATTAATGACCATCATAGAAAGATCCACACTATGACGATAGCAGCCCACGAATGCCAGGAACATTGCCAACAAATCCTTGCACGCCAGCATTACCAGCTTCTCACTTGCCATATTAGTGAAGATACAAGAAAGATCAAACAACTCAGGACTGAGGCCCTGCATCACAAAATGCAACGCCTGCGTGCAATAAGCAAACCTAGTTCTAACAATGATTTGGTACACAATTTATCATCCAAGACGCTTTCTTACAAACAACTTGAACTGTTACAACGTGATGCAGGTTACAACCTAATGGATGCGCGCCCTGTGGACTTTGTGGCAGCCTTTGAATCAGCCATCCAACAAGTGAACATCAATGAAGTGACCAAGGACTCTATCAGGCACCGCATCACAAGCCTACTTATGACTCATAGACGCTGCCAAACATTATCAGTTACTGAAAGAGAAGCCCTAAAGCAATTACAAGAGGACACATCCATCGTCATCCTCCCAGCTGACAAAGGCAGAGCAACTGTTGTAATGGACCGACCTGACTACATCCACAAAGCCCTCACACTGCTCAATGACACTAGTGCTTACCGGACTGTCAAAAAAGACCCCATGACAACCCTCAAGAACCAAATTTCCAAGGTACTGGATAGATTAAAACGGCAAGGGAAAATTGGGGAGGAGGCTTTAAGAACTATGCGCCCCAAAGATGCGCCCACTGCCAGATTTTATGGACTCCCCAAGATCCATAAGGAAGGAGCTCCCCTAAGACCCATTGTGTCTTTTAGGGGAACTCCAACCTCAGGGCTGGCCAAATGGCTATATGGCAGATTAAGATATCTAGTAATGAACAATGACACCACTGTGAACTCCTCTAGTGAATTTTTAGAGAAAATTAGATCCGTCAGCATAGAGGAGGGGGAGATCATGATTTCCTATGATGTCACCTCCCTATTCACCTCAATTCCACAAAACTTAGCACTTGCTGTAATTGGGGACTGCTTGCAACAGCAGGGAGTGGGGCAACATCAAGATTCACTTAACAACGAAGATCTGCTTCAGCTTACGTCCCTATGCCTGAAAACGTTTTTTACATTTCAAGGCACCATTTATGAACAGGTGAAGGGCACCCCTATGGGGTCCCCCATCTCGGGTGTCATTGCAGAAGCAGTCCTGCAACAGCTAGAGACCCGCGTGATGTCCACATGTCGGCCCAAGTTTTGGGTGAGATACGTGGATGACACCTTTGTGATTGTCAAAAAGCAGGACAAGGACAGGCTGATGAGGAAGCTCAATTCCATCTATCCTGATATCCGCTTCACCGCAGAAGAAGAGACCAATGGGGCTTTGCCCTTCTTAGATGTGTTAGTTAGGCGTCAACCTGATGGCTCGTTACACACATCGGTCTACCGTAAATCCACCCATACGGACAGGATACTTCATTACGAAAGTAATCACCCCACAACCCATAAGGCCAGCTGTATCAGAACCCTCTTTAGACGTATAGATACGCATTGCAGCACGAATAAGGCAAAAAGGGAAGAAAGACGCCACCTTTATCGTGTCTGCAAAAACAACGGGTACCCGTCTAACTTCATCAGACAATACAGCAGGCCAAGTGAACCTACCCGCCATGAATGTAACAACGCCTTAACATCACGGATAACACTGCCTTATATCCACGGTGTATCCGAGGCCACAGCGCGCATACTAACCCCTCACAAAGTCGGTGTTGCCCACAGACCTGATCGGACCTTACGAGCTTGCGTCATGCGCCCTAAAGATCCACTCCCCAATGAAGAAAAAGCCTCGGTCGTATACAAGATATCATGCCAGAATTGCAATTGCAATTACATTGGGGAGACAGCAAAACGACTGAGGACTAGGGTGCATGAACACAAGCTTGCTATTAGAAGACAAGAACAACGTTCACAGGTGTGGACGCACATGGCTACACACAACCATGCCTTTAATCTAGCAGGGACTGAGGCTATTGCCAGTGACAACACTAAAGGCGGCCGCCTGTTTAAGGAAGCCTGGTTTTCAAACCATTCCTCCATCAACCGGCATATAGACCTCCCCCCTGCATACCAGGCACTAAAAAATTGGGAAGAGCAACGACGTGCGCGACATGAAGACAAACAGCGCAAGAATTCACAAATTATCTCATTGCATCAAATCCAAGGTTGCACCAGCACACAACCACTCTGCAATGTCGAACACAAGGAAGAAGAGCAACAACCATTTAAGATCCCTGGCATGAGAACACGGACAATGACCAGGGTTATGGCTACAACACATGGAGCTATAAACAATTCACTTTTAACAACAGATACCCAGAGACAAATACATCCCAAAAACGGATGCGCGACAACTCAAAGAAATACGGCAGACCTCAACAAACAGATCTGAGCATGCTCCATGAGCAGAGTGCAGACACCAACAGTATAAACGGAATCTCCCCACCCCAGCATCTCCATCCTGATGACGTTGGCAGTTGGCCAACGAAAGCTTGATTTTTCAGCAATAAAAACTGTTTTAGTTTTTAATTCTATCCCAGTGTTCATTTGTTTGTTAATTTTAACATGCCTGGGATTCGTATTTTTAATCTTATCAAGGAATATATATATATATATATATATATCCAAATGGAGTATTTTCCTTTGAAATTCTTCCCCTAAAGCCTTATTATGAAAAAAATATATGCAAATGCTCCAATTAGTTGAGGGAGGGGAATCCCCAGGGCTAATAGCCTGAGGGCTGAACCAATTAAAAACAGCTTTCCTTACTTCACAAAGAGACTTCTGTTGCTTCTTCTCATCTAGACCATTTCCTAAACCAGGACCCAGTACTGAACTCTTGCCTGTCATTCTGGATGAAGAGCCATCTTGCTTTTCCTTCCATCATTCTGGCTACTTAAGGATTAAGTTGCTATTTAGGAGCAGAGCAAGCTAAGCTTTGACTCCTGCAGAACACTTCCCTGAAATAGAATGGAAATTCAGATTCATCTTGTCGCCCGCACACACCCTGGAATTGTCCGCCCACATCATGGATTAAGTGGACCTGGGAGGCATTTACTGTCATATTAGCCGTGGCATTTTCAGAGTATGTGCTGTATCTGTTTCTGAGGATCCCAGCCTTTCTCCTTTGAATATCTTTTGGGTTTTGTGCTCTTATTAAAGTAAAAGGACCTAAGAGGAGTCACAAATGGAATTAAAGTCCTTTTCAAAATAAGTGACCTCTTTTGCTTTTTTGTTATTGTTTTTTTTTTCTTTTTTAAATGGCTAATATTCAAAAGAGGCAGGTGTCTTTGAAGAAACGTTTATTTTCAAGGAAGAATTTTTTTTCCCATGGGGGAAGTCCTTCGTTCCTTCAGTTGTTAATGGATATTAATCATAGAGAATTCTCCTCCAATTAATCCAGATGAACACAGAAAGCTGTCTTGTAGCTACCGTTTGTCCCTTTAACCTCCAGTGTTGTATATTCTGACTACCAATGGCTTCCCCAGCATCAGAAGTGAAATATTTTCAGTTGTCTGCTAGTTCAGTTTTTAAGAACAGAACAGAATAACAGAGTTGGAAAGAACCTTGGAGATCTTTTAGTCCAACCACCTGCACAAACAGGAAACTGGATAAATAGCTGTCCAGTCTCTTCTCAAAAGCCTCCAATGATGGAGCACCCACAACTTCTGAAGGCAAGCCATTCCACTGGTTAAATGTTCTCTCAGTCAGGAAATTTCTCCTTAGTTCTAGGTTGCTTCTCTCCTTGATTAGTTTCCATCCATTGATTCTTGTCTTGCCTTCTGATTCACTCTGGCCCACAGTTCCTGCAACTTCAACCCCATCTATTATTTCTTCTCTCTTAGTAAGAATTAGATTCAGTATAGCTGTTCCTTTAGTTCCCTCCTCTACCCTTTGGATAACAAAGTTGTCAGCTAGATGGGTCAGGAACCTGTCTTGATGCGGAGTTGGTCTCCTAGTTGATGTCAGGGTAGTTCAAGTCCCCTATTACTACTGTGGGGTGTTTCCTACATACATTTGTTAACTGACTAGCAAAAAGTTCATATGTGTCTTCTGCTTGGCTGGGTGGCCTGTAGTATAAACCTATGCCAATGTCATTCTTTTTTCCTTTTATATTAACCAATATGCATTCTCGGAGGCTTTCATCCTTGGTTTTATGCATTTCAGTAGAGATGTAGTGATCTCTTACATAAAAAGCAACTCCACCTTCTCTTTTGTCATCTTTGTTTCTTATGAATAGTTTGTATCCTTCCATCAATACATTCCAGTTGTGAGTTTCATCCCACCAAGTTTCAATAATGACAACTGTATCATACCTCCCCTCGTGTGCTAGTATTTCAAGTTTACCCTGTTTGTTCCCCAAACTTGGAGTATTAGTGTATAGGCATCTGAGTCCTTTATAGTTGACCCTGGGTATGCTTCCTACATCTTCTATTCTGAATCTAAGTTTTTCTTCCTTCCCATCATCTTTCTCTACCTCCTTGTTTGATTGGTTGTCTTGGAGTTCATACTTGGGATCAAGTCCTAAAGATCCTATTGATTGGGCTTCCTCCCCCCTCAGTTTTACTTTTAAAGCTCTTTGGATAAGTTTCATCTGAAGAAGCTAGTGATTAATTCCTTTTCATGACAACCCCTCAGTTATTATATCTGCTGCTAGATGTCCACACTGTGTCTCACAACAATCAGCAACAGATGTATTTGTTCAAGGAGAGATAGCTTCAAAATTTCCAGCAAATGCAGCAGATTGCGGTGTGCTGATGGGCAGCCTCTTAGTGGGTGAATAAGCAAACTTAGCCATAAGATCCCTGTTGGCTGAAATATGCAATCATGCAACTTAATGTGATTTGATGAGATGAGAACAGAAAACAACTCTCAGAGGCATTTTACACAGAAAGACATCATGAGGCTTTTCGTTATACTAGCTTCTGAGCCTATCATTGATTCAGAAAACATTGTTTTCTCTTTATGTCTCTCCCCAACAACTCTGACCCTGGGGCACAATCAAGTCACCCAAACTCGGAATCACACCAATGCAGTTCTGGGCCAGCAGAACAAAACACTTTCTGTACCAATATGACTTCATTGGTCATCCTTATTGGCACAGCATAAATACTGTCCTTTGTCTTCTGGTTGCTACACAGTGGTGATTGCTACCAATCATAACCTAAAGGTTAGGGACTGGATCAAAATCTCCAGGGAGGGGAAGATAATCCATGCAATCCATTTACCCATCTGGTTTGGACCAACTTTGCTCATTATGACTTAAAACTGAAATGAACCCATTCCAAACCACAGAAATATAATTCCTTTTTCTGGCCAGGGACAAGCCACATACCATAAAACTGTAAAATTGGTAGGTCACAAGAAATCCAATTTGTTTCCCATAATTCTCAATCAGTGTTCAAGATGAGTTGTGGTAATTGATGGCAAATTTGAATTGTTGCTTGACCTGTCCTTTTCCCTGCTCAATTATTGTCTCATGTATACTGAATGGATAACTTTATGTTCCTTACGTAAAGCATTTGAATTTGAAATAATATCCTGTGTTCCATCATTTCCATGGGATTTTCATTATTTTATGATTTAGTCTCCCATGACCTTAAGAACATATCCTATCTACCAAGTCACTTTCTTCCTTTCAGACCCCCAAAAGAAATGTCATTGCTAGACACCTGTCTGCTGTTGGTCTAATTATATTGATAAAAACCTAATCATCCTTGTATAACCACTAAAATTCCATTCAAAAATTCCTATTCTGTTTTTTTATGTGAAGTAGCCTTGACACATCTTTAAAAAGGGTTCATTTAGAGATGTTCAAAACCTAGATTTAACACAGCCTTTCCCGTCCATATGTTGGACTTCAATTTCTACAATCCCTTTTGAGTTTAAGTGTGGGAACCTGATGGTTAAGGCTTCAGGCTAGAAAGTGGGACTCCATGAGTTGTAGTTCTGCCTTAGTCATGAAAGCCAGCTGGGTGACCTTAGCCCAGCTCCCCTCACAGGCTGTTGTGGGAAAAATAAGAGGAAGGTGTATGTGATGCCCACTGCCTTGACTAGTTTATAAAAATAATAAAGATGGGATATAAATAAATAAATATTGTAAGAGACAAAGAACCCATGGGATATAAGGCCACGAATTCTAAAGTGAGGCCCACAATCTTTGCAAGGCTGATCCACTTATCTTCGAACTCCAGATAGGAATGTAAGTATCCAGGGGAAAAAGAAATATTTCCAGCATCTTTCCTTCCATCTCATTCAACCAATAGGATAGTGAAAAGTGTTACCATTTGTCTGTCCTTTAAAAGAATAAAATACGTAATATAATATTGAGAAAGTTGCTTGACTTGTTTCAGTTTGTATCATCTTATTCTACAAACTAGAATATAATATGCAAATTTAGTAAGAAAGAAAGTATATTTTCAAGAGATGCAGGATTTTTTTTTAGTTGAAGATAACTGGTTTTCTTTCTAGCAAATAATACCTGTATAAGATGATGAATGAATTGAGATTATCATGCCAAGTTTAGCTATATACTATCAAGAAATATAAAAACAAGAAATACACCTACTTGGACAGAAAATAGAAGGGAGCCCAAGGACAAATATAATAGTCCAGCTACTTTGTCCTAATTTCATATATCTAATCTAATAATAGCTGGATGGAACTTAACAGATACAAAATTAAAAAATAAAAATAAAACTCATATTCCTTGTTATATGAAGATCACTGATCCATAGTTGTTTCAGACAATCTGTGGTAATTATTTTAAGTGCAAATTCAGATGAGAAAATGTGAAATTATGCACAAAATGACTACCCAATGGAGGAAGATAAATAATTGCCACCCATTATTTCCACCTCAGGAGACCTGGTCAAAATTACTGTGCAGAGCAAAGAAAGCAACATTCTTTTTCCTCCCACTCTTGTCCAGAAACAAAGAAAAATAGATATCCCATAATTAAAGTTTCCCCCACCCCAAACTCCCACAAGAGAGATAGGCAAAAAAGAGTATTATCAAAACAACAAGAACAACCAAAAAAATCTTGATTTCTCTCTCTCTCTCTCTCTCTCTCTCTCTCTCTCTCTCTCTCTCTCTCTCTCTCTCTCTCTCTCAAAACTAAGGCAAGTACTCTAAATTAAACATTTAAATCAGAAAATGGTTGTTTAGACAAACAAAGAAACACATCATTCTGAATACAAAAGAGAAGACCTTACATAGAGTCACAAAAGAAAAAAAAGTACATTAAAGAGGCTAGGGGATTCTTCTTCAGAGTTTTGTACAGCATAAGTATTTTGAAACAAGTGGCAGCCATTTATACTACAACTAGATCTCCAAGGAAATAATGTCTGCATCCAGTAAATCTGAGTTTTCAGTTAAGTGTATATTATAACGGTGTATATATCAAGTACCCAAAATTGGCTATGGCTATTGTAAACTTCATCAGTCTTGTGCTTTTTAGCTTTATTAAACTTCAGCTCCCATAATCACCTAGTTAGCATGGACTATTGCAGTTGAAGCCTAACATATCTGCAGGGCAGAACATCTGAATTTACTGTCTCATAATGTGTACTATTTATTTATTTACAATAATTTGTATAGTGCCTACTCATCAGTCTTTAGATCTGCATAACCTGGGGGAAAGGGTTATTAAACAGTTCAGATTCTTGCTAATGTAAGGAATCTTTAAGACTCATTTGTGTTAATGGAAGAGCATTAACCACATATTTAATTTAACCATTGTAACAAATGGAATTTAAGATCTTTGGCTTATTGTATTGACCCCTTTTTCCCTGAGACTAGCAAGTCAAATCTATACCAATAGGTATAAGTAGGTTAGAAAATATAAAAATCTATTTTGCCATGTTTTATTTAATCAGCTTTAGTATTCATTTATAATTCTTCATTTTCTGTATTGTAACTATTTTTATCCGTTCTGAGCACTTGCTTGAATAGATATGAAATCAACATAATAGTAATTTAGTGCAAAGTTAGCATTTTTACATCCTAATCCTGTAATAAATTCTATGATATGTGTATTTTGGATTGCAACATTCACCAATTTAAGGGTCACAAATTCAATGAATTACAATTATTCCCCCCCTCCAAATTAATCAGCTAGTGGCTAAACACCCTGACTCATATACCCATAAAAACTTAAGATAACAAACAATATTTCAACATCTGTTTTTTTTCTTTCCTTCATCTCACATTGTGTGAAATATATTGATCTCCCGGAACCTATAGGTGCCGTTTTGCCATTGGTATAGTGCTTTATCAGACTGATATTGGGTATAGTATAGTTTGTCTTGTCATGAAGTGGTGTTCTAAGAACAGGAAACTATGGATGCCATCTTGATTACTGCTGACCAGGAAAGATAATTCTCAGGTTGAAAAAGTTCACATCTCTTGCCTAGATCAGATCCAACTTCTGTTTGCCCAAAATGGATTTAAGACATTAAGGGAATGTTTAGAGAACTTTGCAAATGCTCCAGGTATCTCATACCTCATTCTTCCACATCCTCTGTAATTTGCAATGGATTAGGGTTTATCATTAATCTCCAGGTTCTCTGAGGAATTAATAATCATCTGTACTAAGAGATCTTAGGACCCAGACTCACATTCATTTTTGGAAATGATTTGATATTTGGTATGTTTTTATATTTTAATATTTCAAAAAACTAGCACATAAACTTCTATTTGAACAGTTTTTAGAGTGCCAGGATTTGTTGTTGTTACTGTAGGAGGAAGAATTGTGAAAACTGACATGTCTGAGAAAATGCAAGAACTTTGAAGAATGTAGAAGTCTGCAAACTAGAATGCACAACTTGCATTTCAAAGTGACTTTTATAGGGAGAGATGAAAACCAGAAATGAAAGCCACTCAAATGGTGGCAGACAGATGATGTCTTAGTAAAATAACTTCTTTGGCATAATCATATGATTTAAGAGTTGTTTGCCCTAATGAAACTCATAGATTCTATTTAATCTATTTTCATGCTATTGTGATTTCTAGATATAGTTTTTTAAAAAAAATAAACATAAAGATACTTAAAAAAAACTTTAGTAGCTAAATATTATTTTGAGTTTCATAATGCTGCTTGGGGTGTGTGTGAAAGCCCTAATAAGCAGGCATATACATAGAATGAAGGCTACTGCTAAGCTTGTAAGCCGCCCTGAGTCTTCAGAGAAGGGCGGGATATAAATGGAATTAAAATAAATAAAATAAATAAATAAAAATATATTTTATTAAACCATGTTTTATTTAGCTAAGGTTTTTTTGAATACCCCATGGTGCATTCATAAAAATTGATGATGATGATGATGATGATGATGATGATGATGATGATGATGATATGATGGTGATGGTGATGATTTTCTGAGTGAACGCTATGATGCAGTGAAATATATGAATCGAGTCCAGCTTATTATTAGATATCACAGTTGGCTGGGTTGACCACCATAACAAATGCTAAGCTATGGTACGTCGAACTGACTTACCTATATGGAAAGTCCTGAAAAGTACAGTGGTCAAACAAAAACAGCAATTAATTCTGACTGCAATGTAAGTGGCCTCTGCCACCAATGGAAATCATTTGTTCATGTCCCTAGGGCACTGCCAAAGTATAATTTGGGAAGAAAAGTGTTCCTTTTCTAAAGGTAACTGGTGGGAAAAAAGGACAACAGGATGTTTATTTCTAAGTGCATATGCAAATTTTCTCCTTCCTACCCCACTTCAGTTTGGTCCATGCAGTGCACAGTTGGTGAACCCAAAAGAGGGGGAGCAGAGAAACACCCACACCAAATCTCCAAAACCAAAACCTCTAACCCAGCAGCTGAAAACACTGTCTTATAGTCAGCATACACCACAAGAATGACCACAAACCTCACTGCAGTGGGAAAACGGCAACTCTTGGCAGGTTTGACATGCTTGATGGCCCATGAGAAAACCAGTGGCAGAGTCGTGTCAGGGAGACTGCCTGCTTTGGCCAAGTATGGTGTGGATTAAAGTGATGTGGCTTTGTTCGCAGTACTTTTCCCAGAAGCAGCAACAGCATATAGAAGTCTGGAAATGGGTGTAACACAACAAAACACGAAGGATAGTTTGTACATGCTGCACTTGGCAGGAAGATCAGTACAGTAACTTGACAAGAAATGCTGTGTGTGCATGAGGTAAATCTCTGCCTCTCATGTTTAAAGCCTCCCTTGTTTCCTTCAGAACCTATCAAAGGTTAATATACTGTCTTCACTTTAATTTCATTTATTATTGCTATGACTATTGCTACCTGACATATATTTATTGACCAATGAGGTTATTTTTCGTATTCGCTGTTTCTTACATTATATCCAGGATATAATTATTATTTGATTAATCTTCAATTTGATTCACAGTCTGGGACTTATTATCATTATTATTAGCAGTAGTAGTAATAGTAGTAGTAGTAGTAGCAATAGTAGTATTCCTCTAAGACAGGACTAGAACTAGACTAGAACTTCAGATTTGTAACTTTTGCGCATGCCCAAGATGGCGGACGTGCTTGGTTGAGCTCCGCGAGGAGCTCCAGCAATTTTGGTGACCCTGGGAGCCCTACAGGAATGTCACTCTTTCTGTATTGGGGGTCTGGATTAGGGTCGAGGTAAGCCTCTGATGGTTATTCCTGGAGCTGCTGTGCTGCTTGTCTGGCTTGTCGGAGGGTCCCGGCTGTTTGGAGGAGTTTTGGAGAGCCGTGCAGGCCCGGAGGAACTGCCTGAGCCCCGCGCTGTGTTTTTCAGCGCCGACCAGCTGACTTTGCTCCGCGGTTGCCGGCCAGCTGCTTGTCAGCTTTTCGGAGGGCCCCGGCTGTTTGGAGGAGTTTTGGAGAGCCGTGCAGGCCCGGAGGAACTGCCTGAGCCCCACGCTGTGTTTTTCAGCGCCGACCAGCTGACTTTGCTCCGCGGAGCCGGCCAGCTGCTTGTCGGCTTTTTGGAGGGCCCCGGCTGCTCGGAGGAAGTTTGGGAGAGCCGTGTGGGCCTGGAAGAACTGATTGAGCCCTGTGCTAGATTTCTTGGCGCCGACCAGCTGACTGTGCCCCGCAGCGCCGACCAGCTGTTTGTCGGCTTTCCGGAGGGCCCCGACTGTTCTGAGGATTTTGGAAGAGCCGTGCAGGCCCGGAAGACCTGGCTGAGCTCCATACTATGCTTTTCGGTGCCGACCAGCTGATTGTGCTCTGCGGCACCGACCAGCTGCTTGTCGGCTTTTCGGAGGGCCCCGGCTGCTCGGAGGAAGTTTGGGAGAGCCGGGCAGGACCGAGGAACTGGCTAGCCCCGTGTTGTACTTTTCGGCGCCGACCAGCTGACTGTACTCCACGGCGCCGTTCAGCTATTTGTCGGCTTTTTGGAGGGCCCCGGCTGTTTGGTGGACTTTGGGAGAGCCGTGTAGGCCCGGAAGAACTGGCAGAGCCCTGTGCTGTGTTTTTTGGTGCCGACCAGCTAACTATGCTTTGCGGTGCCGATCAGCTGTTTGTCGGAGCCCGGAACAACTTGACGGAGCCGGCGACTTCGAGGAGAACTTTCCAGTTGCTCAGGAGCCGGATGCTGGTTGAGTTACAACTACTATTATGAACTATGGCTTGGAGCAGTGTCAGCGTTTTAAGCTGGAGTGGTGGAGACGGCCCTAGTTGCCGTCTGAGACGGCTGGCAGTGAAGGAGTTGGAGTGCCGCGACCGCCCTGGTACGGTGACTATGGCTGGGTGGAGTATGGACTTTTATGCCTGGACATCTGGAGGCATGGACTATTATAGTTCACTGGACCATATCCTTGAGCCCCACTCTGTGACTTTATGGGTTTTTACCCTAATCCATCTCACTGACTGGTTTCCCCCTATTGTCCTCCCTTTCTCCCTTCCCCCTGGGCTGTGGAAGGCGCCGGGTGTATAATCACTGTGAGAGAGTGATTAAGAGTTAGGAGTTTCCATCTGTTCCGTCTTAGAGGTGAGAGCTCTAGGCGGTATCTCTTTCCCCGGCTGCATATTTCAGGCTGCTCCCCGGATTCTGACCGTTGTGAGAGAACGGGGATTGTCCCGGGGTTACCCAGCTCTAGTGGCAGAAGAGCTGGGTTTGCAGTCTGGATGCTCTCCTTCCATTTTTAAGATCCTCCCATTTTATTTATTCGATCTGGGTCTGTTTTGCTGTACTATCCAATTTTACTATGGTCTTGAGATACTCCAGCACGGTTTTACTCGCTCTCAGGGGTGCCCCCCCATCCTGGGAGCGACCCGCCTTATCTTTTAATTCACCTCTTGATGACGGGTCTGACTGTTGGGACCCTGAGAGATGGCCGGGCAGAAACAGGGGCCTAAGATATAAATTTAACAAGAGGCCCCTGATTACTTTTTTAGCTAAATTTTTTGTAGGGTTAGGGAGGGGGGAGGGTTGTGGTTGGTTGGAGAGGGGGGGCAATCCACCAACTGCTGTTCAGACCAGGCCTAGGAGAGATCGCGTTGAGAGGGAGCCGGGGTCGGTCATCTCTGGAGCTCTGGAGCGGGTCGTGGGATTGCCAATTCCCACGACGATAGGGAATGGCTGCAGGTGTAAGATCAGAGGGCCGTATCGACCTCCGGGAGGGCCTCTCCGCTATCTTCAAGCGGTGAGGCGCTCCGACCCACTGCTTTCGACCCAAGGCTCTGGGAGCGGGGACGTGCAGCCACCTGAGCTCCGACTGGTGTACCTAAATGCCAGGTCCGTTGCTAATAAGGCTCCCCTCGTCCGGGATCTAGTTGAGGGTGAGCAAGCGGACCTGGCTTGCATTACGGAAACCTGGTTGGGCCCAGAGGGTGGTATCCCCCTGGTGGATCTCTGCCCACCAGGCTTCCGGGTGCTACACCGGTCTCGGACTCAGGGTAGGGGTGGGGGAGTGGCTGTGGTTATGAGGGAGACCTTATGCCCGCAGGAGGCCACCGTTCCTCAGATAGTCGGGTGTGAATCTCTCTTATTGAGGTTTGGTCCTAGGACGCAGTTGGGCTTGCTTCTCGCGTACCTTTCGCCTAGTCGCGTAGCAGCAGCCCTGCCCGAGCTTCTCGATATCCTCTCAGGGCTGGTGATTGAGTTTCCTAAACTTATGGTTTTGGGAGACTTCAATCTACCATCCCTGGGAGGAGCATCTGAGTTAGCTCGGGAGTTCATGGCTTCCATGACGGCCATGGACCTGACGCAGGTAATTCATGGACCGACCCATGAGGGAGGCCACACCCTTGACTTGGTTTTCTTATCTGGTCGGTGGTTAGATGATCTTGGTGGGGGCTCCCCAATTGTTATGCCCCTGTCATGGACCGATCATCATCTCCTGCGGCTGGTCTTCCGTTTTGCCACTCCCCACCGTGGGGTTGTTGAGCCAACTAGATGGTTCCGCCCCAGGCGCTTAATGGACCCTGAGAGGTTTCAGGCAGCGCTGGGGGCCCCACCTGCCTCCCCAGCTCACAGCTCGGCGGATGCCTTAGTGGAGGCCTGGGAAAGGACGGCCACGGAGGCACTTGACCGAGTTGTACCCTTGCGGCCCCTGACCCGGCGCAGATCCCAATGGGCTCCATGGTTCTCCGCGGAGCTCCGGGAGATGAAGCGTCGGAGACGGGGCCTAGAGAGCGTTTGGAGGTCCAGCCGATCTGAATCCGACCAATTGCGACTAAGAACCCATATTAGGTCTTATCTCGCTGCGATGAGGGTAGCGAGATCTAACTACTTCACTGCCCTCATCGCGTCCGCAGATAATCGCCCGGCCGCCCTGTTTAGGGTGACCCGCTCCCTCCTTAACCAGGAGGTTAGTGGGGATCCCTTGCAGGGGCGTGCCGAGGAATTTAGTCAACATCTGTCGGACAAAATCGCTCAGATTCGGACCGGTTTGGACTCCGACTGGGCAGTATCGGACGATCAGGACACGAGCGATCCTGTCGATGTCACCTGGGAGGAGTTCGATCCTGTGACTCCGGAGGAAGTGGACAGGATCATGGGGAGGCTGAGCTCCACCACATGTTTATTGGACCCGTGCCCTTCCTGGCTGGTTTATGCAGCCCGGGAGGGGACACGAGGCTGGTTCCAGGCGGTTATAGCTGCTTCTTTGAGTGAGGGTAGTTTTCCCGCCGCCTTGAAAGAGGCGGTGGTGAGACCTCTCCTCAAGAAGCCTGCCTTGGATCCGGCTGTTTTGAATAACTTTCGTCCAGTCTCCAACCTTCGCTTCCTTGCGAAGGTTGTTGAGAGTGTGGTGGCGCACCAGCTCCCTCTGGTCCTGGATGAAGCAGATTATCTAGACCCGTACCAATCGGGCTTCAGGCCTGGGTACAGCACGGCGACGGCATTGGTCGCGCTGGTGAATGATCTCTGGAGGGCTCGGGACAGAGGATACTCCTCTGTTCTAGTCCTATTAGACCTCTCAGCGGCTTTCGATACCATCGACCATGGTATCTTGCTGCGGCGTCTCAGGGGATTGGGAGTGGGAGGCACGGTTCTTCAGTGGTTCTCCTCCTATCTCCTGGGACGCTCGCAGTCGGTGTTGACAGGGGGGCAGAGGTCGACCGCGAGGCCTCTCGCTTGTGGAGTCCCTCAGGGGTCGGTCCTCTCACCCCTTCTGTTCAACATCTACATGAAACCGCTGGGTGAGATCATTCGTGGTTTTGGAGTTGGGTACCATCAGTATGCTGATGATACCCAACTTTTCATTTCGACCCCAAACCACCCCAGTGATGCCCTCGACGTGATGTCCCGGTGCCTGGAGGTGGTCCGGGTCTGGATGGGGAGGAACAGGCTTCGTCTCAACCCTGACAAGACGGAGTGGCTGTGCGTACCGGCATCTCGGGATATTCAGGATATCCCACCACTCATTATGGGGGGTGAGTTATTACCTCCTGTAGATAGGGCTCGCAACTTGGGAGTCCTCCTAGATTCACAGCTCTCTTTAGAAGACCATATTGTAGCTGTAACTAGGGGGGCCTTCGCCCAGGTTCGCCTGGTGCGCCAGTTGCGGCCCTATCTAGACCGGGATGCCTTGCGCACGGTCACTCATGCGCTCGTGACCTCTCGTCTTGATTACTGCAACGCTCTCTACATGGGGCTACCCTTGAAGACCACTCGGAGGCTCCAACTGGTACAGAATGCAGCCGCGAGAGTTGTATCGGGGGTCTCCCGATACTCCCGTGTTACACCTTTGCTCCACGAGCTGCATTGGTTGCCAGTTGTCTTCCGGGTGAGGTTCAAGGTGTTGGTAATGACCTACAAAGCCCTCCATGGCATGGGTCCAGAATACCTTGGGGAGCACCTGCAGCCGGCGTCATCTTCCCTCTGCCCAGTACGCTCCCACAGAGAGGGCCTCCTCAGGGTGCCGCCAGTCAAAGAATGCCGACTGGTGACCCCCAGGGGGAGAGCGTTCTCTGTGGGTGCACCGGATTTATGGAACCATCTTCCGGTAGAGCTCCGCATGGCGCCCGATCTCCGCTCCTTCCGGCGCGACCTTAAAACCCATCTCTTTAAGGAAGCGGGCCTGGCCTGATGGGACGGGGTGGGATTGTTACTATGACTTTAATTTTAAATTTGTATTATTATGGGCACTGTTTAATCATGTTTTTAATAATTTTAATTTTTTTGTATCTGTTTTTATGTATTGCCCTGTTAACCGCCCTGAGTCTCTCGAGAGAAGGGCGGTATATAAATTAAATTAATAAATAAATAATAAATAATAAATGTTTTATCTACTACACCAAGCTAGCTCTCTAAAATTCAAGGAATCATATCAATAGCTATCATCAGCACAGTATAAGTCACCAAGCAAAATTAAGAATTGTAATACTTTATATCCAAGCAATTAGGAACCTTATGTTTTTATTTTAACACAGTAAGCAGCTTTTATGAAGCTAAAACTCAAATACTTTGGCCACCTAATGAGAAGGAAGGACTCACTGGAGAAGAGCCTAATGCTGGGAAAGATCGAGGGCAATAGAAGAAGGGGACGACAGAGAATGAGGTGGCTGGATGGAGTCACTGAAGCAGTAGGTGTGAGCTTAAATGGACTCCAGAAGATGGTAGAAGACAGGAAGGCCTGGAGGAATGTTGTCCATAGGGTCGCGATGGGTCGGACACGACTTCGCAGCTAACAACAACAAAGCAGCTTTTGAACTGAATGTGTTCATAGTCTTTCATGGTTTAGCTAAAACAATTCAAAGAGTCTGGGTGGCCAGGTTGCCCTTTCTTTTCCATAATAAAATATGATTGTGTAATGTAAGAAAGTCTGTCAGAAACAGTAAGAAGGTAGGCATATGTAGCTTCCTAGCAAGGAACAAAATGTGTAATTGATCTCTGAATATAGAAATGCAATGCATTGGGTGGCTGAATTCGATTGAAGATCAACAATTATTTCTAGAAGTCTTTACCATTAAATAGTGCATTTCCATTTGAAATACATATAGCTCACAATTCTTCCTTCAAGGTAATCCCTCTGTTATAGGGATTCATCATTTTGGAACCCCCAAGTATACTGCATTGTATTTGGAAAATGCAATTCTTCCACACAATAGCATGTTCATTGGTATTGTGCTTGCTATACAAAATGTTGCACTGTGTTAAGAGTTTCATAAGCACCCCTTGTTGGTTATATAAGGCATGATTAGTAACTGCAATACTATTCTAAGACTCTAAGTGATTGTCATATCAAAACCCCTCATCTCATTTCATGATATTTAAAAATTATTACTTTGTAGAGAATAGCTAGTAGATAATAAAGAAGTCTGACTGATTCTATAAACTTTATCAAATGTACAATCAATAGGATATTATACCTTTGAGGAGTGACTGCCTTTGAGAAATGGTCATAAGTTGAAGACTGCCTGTATTGAGAACATTTTTAAAATCATCAAAAATCTTGTCATCCTGCTTTAAGGAAAACCTGAACTGTAGAAATGTCACATGAAATAATTGTGGATACATACAAAATTGCATTTCAGCCTTTTCTTCCATTCAATTGTGTCTGGTTGGCTTCCATAATTTTCCAAACATGTTTTTGAATCTGGTGCTGGCATTAAAAAAATGTTAAGAGTGGCATTAGTGTATTTGGAATTATAGAACCAAAAAAAAGTTCGTTAACTGGAGATGTGCAACAAGTGGTCTATGTAATGAAGTCTGACAACTGTTTTTTGGAGCATATTTGGGAGAGAAAATTGAATGTTTGTGGTAAAATAAACAGTAAAGGAGGAATACTCGTACGTTCAGCCTAAATCTAAAGTAAAATTTTAGAACTGTTTCACAAAATATGAAACCAGCTTTTACATGTTTCACACAGGAACATTATGGCTTAAATTGTTCCACTGGTTTTTATTTTATTTTGGGTGTTGCGCTAAAAGAGCCTGTACAACCATGGTATCGGAAAGAAGTCCCCCCCCCCCGCCCCCATGTGTGCCATATGTATCTGCTTTGACACACAAACGATTCCAAGGAACTAGTGGCCTTGAGGCTCAGTTTTGCGTCACACCCAAAGGTGACATATAGGACACAGGCAATATAATTAGGTGTCCCCATACTTTGTGGCTGCTTGCTGTTTCTAATTGTCAGTTCTTATTTTTAGGAAAATTATAGGTTGCTTTCTAAGGAAAACAGTCTTTTGTTGATGTAATACTTTTTAAAAATATATGCCCCAAAATTTCTTTTTGTAATTTTTTTTTAAATTAAAAATGTGTCCACTCTCATTTCAGTAATATATACTAGAGATGTTAGTGAGTTGTGATATATGAGTGGGCGGGGGCTTTCTCCATTTTACATAGATGATAGTTAATTATAACCACCCATTTAAAGCTAATTAACAACTTGAAATGATATGAATGTCATTTTAGTGGGGTACATTTTAAAAATCAGAAACAAGTACAATTATTTGCCTTTGTAATTCTATATGCTCCTGTAATTCATTCGATAGAGTTAGAAAAATAGCACCTATTCTGGGACTGTGAGCTAATAGCCTAAAAAATAAAATCACTTTCCCATTTTTCAATAAGGTGAATTTTTAGACAACATGCTGGCAAAAATAGTATCTTATATTTGAAAAATAACATGCAAGATATTCTGATTAAATAAATAAGTCAATATCTTCAAAAGATTTTAGGGAATAGTACTTACCTACAGAACCATATATTGTGTCTTGTTCTCAATTCATCACTGCCAAAGTAGATTTCTATCCTCGCACATTATTTTTTTCTGATTTGTAACTTCCCATCCCTGTCAAAGACCATTCCATGTATGGTCAAGGCAAAGACCACTTGTTCTTACATTCTATAGATTTTGATGGGAAACACTTAAGCACTTCTTTAACTCACCCATTAATATGACATCACTTTTACTGGGCTAAGTTAACAAGTTTCAGAGTGTGATTTGAAATGTTGCAGCTTTTCAGCATTCCCTGAAAGAAAGAAAGGAAAAAGAAACCAAATGGCAAAGCTTGCTTTTGATTAGTATTCATCAGGCCTATACAAACTTGTACTCTTTGGGTGTTTGACAGCTCTTACAATACTAAGACTATGTAGCCTAACTGGAGATAAAGTCCAAACCCATGTTGCTTAAGCCTGAGCTAGTAGCTGATAAGTCTAACTCATTCACAAATGTTAGCCTTAAGAACAGAATTACAGTAGAGGTGGTACGATTTACTTTCATCAAAATCCATTTCCAGACTTTTCTTACTGTCGTACATTTGGTTGTTGTTTGCTTTTGTAACAGAGAGTAACTGAGAGATGCCAGACTTGCTGTCCTAAGTAGGGTACAGGATCTATTATATTCTGCAAAATTCAGACAGCAACAGAGACATAGAAAGTGTACATTTCTGCTACCTTCTAGTAGTGAGCCAGAGTTTTACAGCCCTGAACTGGTAGCCCTAATGATATGTTTATTCAATTTTTCAAATAATGTACAGGTACTCCTCAACTTACAACAGTTCACTTAGTGACCATTTGAAGTTACAATGGTACTGAAAAAAACTTATGATTTATTACCATTTTTCACACTTTTGACCGTTGCAGCATCCCCATGGTCATGTGATTTATATTCAGATGCTTAACAACTGATTCACATTTATGACGGTTGTAGTGTCCCAGGGTCATATGCTCACTTTTTATGATCTTTTGAGAAGCAAAGTCAATGGGGAAACCAGATTCATTTAACAGCTGTGTTACTAATTTAACAACTGCAGTGATTCACCTAACAAATGTTGCAAGAAAAGTCATAAAATAGGACAAAACTCAGTTAACAAATTTCTCACTTAGTAACATAAATTTTTGGCTCAGTTGTGGTTGTAAGCTGAGGATTACCTGTATTTGTAGACATAAAGTATCAAAGCTACCACAAATACCATTCTGAATTTGCAGATTCTGTGCTTGTTCTGACTAGCCTCGGACTCAGACTGTAGTCCTGAGATTCAAGTTTGGGTCTCAGAAGACAGAACAAACCTAACTATATGGTATGGTCCTAAATCTAAATGTTCAAAATAAATGTGCAAATCTAATAATTGATATGAGAAGTACATCTCCATAACTAGGTTAAATGTTCAAAATAAATGTGCAAATCTAATAATTGATATGAGAAGTACATCTCCATAACTAGGTGAAATTTATGTGCAGTCTTTAAATCTACCTTCAATATTTAAGGTTTCTCACATAATCTAGGTTTGTGTGCAAAAGTGTAGGTTTTTAGATTATGATAGAAATGGATTTTTGTGTGTGTGATTTCTCCATTCTGATGAATAGCTAGAGCTAGTTTGGTGTAATAATTATGGCATCAGTCCTGAAACCAAGAGAATGTGAATTCTAATCCTGCCTTAAGCACAAAGACAATTGGATAACCTTGGGCCAGTCACATTCTGTCAGTGGCAGAAGGAGGCAATGGAAAACCACTGTCAAAAAAAAAACTTGCCAAGAAGGGCAGTGGGTAGTCAACAGGGTGAAACAAACAATGTATAATCAAAACAATAAAACCTACAAAGGTAAATATATACAAGGTGTGGATTCTATGAAATTATATGGTAGATTTTGCTTTAAATTTCAAATTAAGTGATAGGCATCACATGAATGTTTTTTAACATAAAAAATAAACAAGGATAGGGTGCTACTAGTTTAAAAGAAAAGTCTGCTTCCTTTTTTTCTGATCAAAATTGTTTGCTCACAGTCCAGTATTTCTCAACCTTTGCAGTTTGGACTTCAATTCCCAGAATTCTACAGCCAGCCATCTGGAATTCTGGGAGTTGAAGTCCACACATCTTCAAGAGGCCAAGGTTGAGAAACATTGGCTCACACCAAATCCTTCAAAAAGTAAATCAACAAACTCAGGAGGAAGGAATCAAGATTATCTTACCTTTCCTTGGCCCCCAAGAATAATATCATTTGCCAATTCATTGGAAAAAAGTGCTGTTAAGCAGTTGTGTTCAAAGGTACCAAATATTCTAATTTTGCAAGATTTTCCTTCAGGTATAAGTGAAATGATTTTTATGTGCGTGCCAAGAACCATGAAGGTGATCTTGTCAAGCTGAATTTATTTAATATAGATTTATCATACACCTTTTGTCAATAAAATAGTTTATTATATTCGTGCCTTTTAAAACTCAATGGCAAAAAAAAAAAGATTGTGGTAAAATACTTATCCAGTTCTATATCTGTTAAGAATGCTTAGAATTCTTGGACTGAGAAAAATAGATGAAACAAAAATTCCCAACCTAGTGCATCTTGTACTAGATGAAGCTATGCAGATATTGTCTCCAGTCTGCTGCTGCACTCCTTTCTGGAAGACAGTTGGGATATAAATGTTCAACTGGTGTGGAATAATTATCTTCTTAATAAGGAAGCTCTTAAGCAGTTGGTGAGAACAGCAAAGAAGATTTCAGCAGATAATTCCTCAGGGTAATGACACCACTGGAAAACTCCATCTCTTGTCCCCACCAATTGTGCCTCTGCACCAGTGTTTCTCAACCTTGCTGTCTGGGCCAGGGATAGGCAACCTTGGTTCTTTTATGACTCGTAGACTTCAACTCCCAGAATTCCTGAGCCAGCTATGCTATGCTACCCCTGGTCTGGGGAATGCTAGGAGCTGAAGTCCACACGTCTTAAAGTTGCCAAAGTTAAGAAACATCACTCTGCACAATTTAGAGTAAAATGAATAGCTCCAGAACCTGTACTGGAAACTAGCAAGTAACGATGAACAAAGTGAAATGAACACAGTTGCTAAGAACTATGTCATCTGAGCAATATTTTTGTTCATACCTAGCCTTACCGGCTACCAAGAGAGCCAATTATGTGACATATAATTTCAAATGATATGCTCTTCTGTGCTGCAGGCTACAAGCCAAGCAGCGAAGGAAAGCAAACCCAAAGCAACATAGGTATAAACTATAAAGCATAAGGGACCATAGAATCTTCTAATTAATTGTCCATTCACTCTGGAAACTTAGTGCATAACGGCATACTTATGTCAGATCGATTCCTGCTGCTATAATCTTTTTCATCAAGGCAATGGAATAATCACAAATTGTATTTCTAAAGCACCATGGAAGCCCACACGTGAATATGTCTTTGGGCTCTTTTCCCTCTGACACACAAACACAGAACCACGTGATACAAAAGGCAGGAATATTCATATTTGTATCAATAAGGAAAATTAGGATAAAAAAAAAATCCCCTCACCAACATTTTTAGAAAACCCATGCCAGTATCCCTTTGCGGTATACTAACACAGAAAAAACACATTCAAATTAGGATCTGTCGATGCATTTGCAGCCTGTCTCCCATTATTTGGACTTTTACAATTTATGTACGTTTGTCTTCCTGGTTTGCATTTTTGTGTCTTGGTAAAAAAAAACTTTATCAGATGCGTTTTTCATTTGCAAAAAAGCGCAAGAGCACTTTGTTTGCCAGGAATAGGATTTGATGCCCTCATTCAATGTCTATGGAGATTCTCAGTCATCCAGGTCATAGTTGTCCCAAAGGTGCGTTTTCATGAGGCAACTGGACTTCCTTGTTTTTCCTTTAAAGATGTTTAGCTTCTCATCTGAGAAGCTTCTTCAGCTCTGATTGGAGGATGGAGAATGGAAATGTCTTCAAAGGGAAAACAAGAAAGTCCAGTTGCCTCATGAAAAAGCATCTTTGGGATGCCATCATTCAGTTTGTTCATATTGTTCATCCTGTTTTTCTGTAATAATCTTTAACTAAAGATTTCTGTAATAATCTTTAATCTTTTAATTTTAAAAATGTAATTCCTATCTAAAAGCCTTTATGTGCACCAGAGCTAAATAGCTAGCCAACCATCCAGTCTTCCTGCCTGTCCATCCGTCCGTCCATCCATCCGTCCATCCCTAATATGCACTAGATGTACTTTTACATCATCCTTGAACAAAAAAGTATAATTGTATATAAAATAAAATTGAACTATCTTGACATGGGAGCAATCTAACTGACCAATGATTCTGAAACATTTGCCATTGGAAAATTATTTCTTTTATAATCAATTTATTTGGCTTCTGGTGGACTATTTTTTAACTCAGTAGAATACTATGGTTGAGATAAAAATTTAATATCCATCTTTGATTCAGCTTTTTACTAACACACATATCTGTAAAGCCCTGTGAATGTCCTTTATAAGCCATGTATAATAGTCTATGTGGCTTTGGTGGCATTTATTTTTTGCCTTTTTGATTCCAGTAACATAGAAGTTTCAACTTGCATTCCATGAGATTTTGCAGACAGCCCAAAGATTTGCTTTTAATGATTGTAGATTGCAGATATGTTCTTGGCTAGCACTCATAGCATGTCTGAATATTTAGTGCCTAGAAAAGCTATGAATTGTGAATCTGTTATAGGAAAACAGGAGCCATTTCAATGGAGCTGGAGTATGCATCTGCCATCCTTGGGCAGGTATCAGAAATCTGGCAAAGGTTTTTAGCCCACTTGCTAAAAAAAAATCCAGTCTCAAACTCTGCACAATGTTATGAACATATAATTTGCTGCCGTGTTAATTCCTTCAAATGCCCCAACATGATATATACGTGGGAAACTGCCGTGGCCGTTAGAGTCCACCACCCAATGATGCTCTGAAAATATTTTGATGTTTAGAATCAGAATAGAGCTGGAAGGGACCTTGGAGGTCTTCTAGTCCAGCCCCCTGCTCAAGGAGGAGATCCTAAACCAGGAGTCTTCAAACTTGGCCCTTTTATGACTTGTGGACTTCAACTCCCAGAATTCCTCAGCCAGGCATGCTGGCTGATGAATTCTGGGAGTTGAAGTCCACAAGTCGTAAAAGGGCCAAGTTTGAAGACCCCTGTCCTAAACCATTTCATACAAGTGACTGTCCAGTCTCTTCTTAAAAACCTCCAGTGATGAAGGCAAGCTGTTCCACTGGTTAATTGTCCTCACTGCAATCGTTCTTCACATGTTTTAGTCTCCAGACCTTTAGTCAACATCTTTGTAATGTGTTGATCAAAATTGGATGCAGTATTCCAGGTGTGGTCTTACTAAGGCTTTATAAAGCAGTACTAATACTTCATGTGATTTTGATTCTATGCCTTTGTTTATACAACCAAGGATTGTATTAGCACACTGCTCACTCATGTTTAATCCACTAGGACTCCAAGGATCCTCTCGCAGTTACTGTTTTTGAGCCAGATTTTGCCTAATCTGTACTTGTACCTTTGGTTTTTCCTGCACAGGTGTAAAACCATGCTTTTTTCCACATTAAATTTCATTTTATTGGATAGGGCCCATTGTTCAAGTCTGTCAGTATCTTTTTTGGATCTAGAGCTTGTCTTCTGAGGTGTTGGTTTAGAGTCATCTGCAGATTTGATGATGAGTTCCCCTTCTATCCCCTCATCTAAGTCATTTATAAAGATATTAAAGAGTACTGGGCCTAAGACAGAACCTTGTGGTAGCCCACTGCTTACTTCCCTCCATGTAGATGTAGTACCATTAAGGACTACTCATTGAGTACAGTTTGTCAGCCATTTACAAATCCATCCGCTGGTGATGCTGTCTATCCCACATTTTTCTAGCTTACCAAGAAGTAGGTTGTGGTCTACTTTATCAAATGCCTTGCTGAAATCTAAATGTACTATGTTTACAGCATTTTGCTGGTCTATGAATTTAGTCACTTTGTCAAAGAATGAAATAAGATTGGTTCAGTTGCCTATAGAGATTCTCAGTTGTCCAGATCATGGTTGTCCCAAAGGTGCTTTTTCAAAAGCTTCTATTCTTGGATGAGAAGAAAATGTCTTCAAGCAAAACAAAACAAAAGTCCAGTTGCCTTTTGAAAAAGCACCTTTGGGATTAGGTTCAGGTGCTTATTCACCAAATAAGACCTAAGATGACCACCAGCTAAGCACACTTTGTCTACAGTCCTTTCAAATCTGCAGCCAGCCATCCTTCCTTCAGCCATTGTAGTGTCTTTTTGCAAGAAAGGGGTTGGGAAACTATATGAATTACCTGCATAAATGCTGAATGACTCAAAAAGGATCCATATTTTTGTTGGTCTTGCTCATTAATGACATGTGTTCTGCTCTGCTGACTGAGAGCTATGAAATTTCAACACAGCTAGGGGATTTTTTTCCCTTGGTTTTTTTTCTTCCGAAAATTAGGAATTTAATGCCACAGCGGATCTAAAGTGAAGCTTTCACAATGGGAATGCAAGAGACCAGAATCCAAATAGTCTTGGGACTTCTCTCCTTCCTTGCTTCTACAGTTCAGCCAATTTGGGTAACTCAAGAAGTGCAAACAAGGCAGGGTTTTTCCCTTCTGCTGCAAGAGTTGGCATCATCCACTCCTGCTTTACCCTTTGGTCAAATGCTCAGCTCAACCTCTGTGGTCTGGAAAATTAACAATCTAGCTACTGAACCAAAACCTCTTTCCCTGGAGCGGAGATTGTTTATGACAGGATGATCACAGCTCTCTCATGAGAATTCCTAGTCACCCATCTTCTTAGAGCCAAACTAGGCATGATGGCAACAGTTACATGTGGCTAAAGCATAGAATTATCCCATTACCTAAAAAAAGGCCTGGATATGATTCGAATGCCGAAGATTATTGGGGGGAGGAGGGGGGGAGAGATTGAACCCTCTCTTCACCTGCTACTTGATTTAGCCCAGACATGTCAATCACAAGGCCCGGGGACCGGATCTGGCCCACGAAGTGGTTTCATGTGGCCCACAAAGCCATCCTGGAAACAGTGAGGGAACAGCCCCCACTGCCTTGGCCCTGGCCCAGAGACCCTCGTTCTGCCAGAGACCCCCAGATCTGTCCCACTCCTGCCCAGGCCCCCATAGGCACCCTTGATGTGAACGATGTAGAGCTGGCCATGCCCACCCAATAGGCCATACGCACTCTAGCCACACCCACCCAGTAGGCCACGCCCACCCAGGCCATACCCACCCGGCCCCCTGAGGGCAACTGCAATGCTGATGCGGCCCTCAATGAAATTGAGTTTGACACCCCTGATTTAGCCCTTCAAGTATTTCTCACACAGGAAATGTAACTCTTGGTATCAGAGTTCAGCTCAAGAGAAAATCATCCAGAGAAAGAAGGCACCACGAGGTAAGCCAGAGGCAGGGTGAGTTTTCTGCATTTCTCATTCAAACTCAGCCATAATTTCTGCTGTGGCCTTTGATTTTTTTTAAGTAGATTTTTTTTTGCCCTGTCTCACACACAATGCATACATTCTATGTTACACAGCTCTGAGGATTTGAGGAGTCCCTTTATAATACATGCAGTTCAGCATTTCTGCCCTATGCACAGTGCTCCTCTGTTTAAGTTGCTCTTAATTCAGGCCTTTTTTTTGTCTCCCTGTGTTTAAAATCCCATGTCTGCCCTCATCACATGGCTGGGTCTTTATCTTCCCTCTCCACCATAAAAAACAACAACAACAACATTTGTTTTCTTTCCTGCCCCAAACTTTCCCACACTTGATCTAATTGCTCAGGGTTGAGTGGAGGATTTTTTTTAGGTCTCATTCTGAAGTTGTCCTTGGAAGGAAATGTAGCTCTGGGACTGTGTAATTTGTCCTATACTGCCACATTACTTACACCAATGGAAATCAAAGAGTGCCTTGCCCCAAGGGGGAAAAAAAGTAATAATTAAAAAGTAATTAGTTGGAGTTACTAATTAAAGTATTTCAAAGCAAAGGCATCTCCCCCCCTGCCCGTTTTGCTTTCCCAACACCTCTCAGCCAAGGCATTCCAGAAATTCCACAGTGGATCTGTGATCTCTGCTCATTGTGGAATGCAAAGAGGGTGCCAATGCCTAGAGGCAAAAAGGAGTGTTACTAACATAGACATTTACAAAGTGTCCTTTGCAAGAGAACTACAAATTAAGTGAGTCCTTTCAGTCTTCTTTCATAGAGCTCATTTATTCCCGAAGTTACGGACCTGATTAGAATACCTTCTAATGGCCTATAATGAGTCACCTGGCAAGTGAACAGCGATAAAATAAAAAAAAAATAAATGTATGAGGGATCATATAGGAGCATGCAATACCAACTGAGGACTAATTGATTCTGGATGCTTTTATATACTTTCAAGTTATTGACTACTGTCAACTGCTGGACATCTCAATACAATTTTCTTGGCAACATTTTCAGAAGTGGGTTTCTAATTATCTTGTTCCTAGAGCAGATAGAATGACTGATTCAAAATCATCAGACTGGCTTCCCACCTAAAGCAGGAGTAGAACTCACAATCATCTTGTTCCTAGCCTGGTGCCTTTAACCAGTTACACCAACCAGCTCTCACTAAGCCATTACAGTCTGCAATATTTAATATTACAGTCTGCAATATTTAAAACATCAAGGTGCTGACTTCATATATAGGAACACAGGAAATTCACTTAGACCAATATTCTATATATGCTAATTGACAGCATCATTCTGGAGTTACAAACAGGAGTTTCACTATAAGGATTCAAGGTCTACGTTCGAGAATCTTTGGCTGCAAAACATAGAATCGTAGAGTCAAAAGGGACTTTGGGAGTCTTGTAATCCAACTCCCATCTTAGCGCAGGAATCTGCAGACCATCCCAAACAAATGGCTGTCTAATCTAGTGATGAAACATCATGAATCCAGGAGACAAGATTTTCCACTGCTCAGTAGCTCTAATAGCCAGGAAATTGCTCCTGATTTCTAGTTTGGATCTCTGCAAAGCTTCCACCCATTGGTTCTTCTCCTGTCCTCAGGTACAATGGAGCATAAATCCACACCTGCTTCCCTCTTACACTGCTTCAAGTGTTAGGAAAATACCATTATGTCTCCCCTTGGCCTTCTCTACTTTAGGCTAAACATGTCCAGTTCTTTTAACCATTTTTCATGGGATTTAGCTTTCTATGCATTAACCTTTCTTCAGTCTTCTGGCACTTCTCCTGGAATTCACAAAAATTACAAATAATATTCTGAGATCACACCCACCAATTCCTTCATTACCTTCTAGTCCATCTGCCCCCAGCGATTTGAAATCATTCAGAGAAGCTAATTGTCTTGGATTTATTGTCTGCTCCTCAACATTGTTGGATTGTGTTAACATTTTACTTTTGCTAAAAGATAGGTGACAAAAAGCAATTTAGCCAGCTGCCTGACCATGTACTCTTGTGGCTTTGGCCTAGGATCCCATTTGCTTTTTTTGCAGCTGCATCACTCTCAGCTCATGTCACCAATACATCCTATTCATTTTTCTACATGCTGCCCAGTTCAGAACCCAACTTCCTATACTGTATTATAGTACTGCCTTAAATGTTTGCTACCCAAATGAAGGATTTTGCATTTGTCTATGTTTGAAATTTATTTGGTTGGTTTCTGCCCATAGCTCCTGTGGGTCAAAATCCTCTTGAATCTTGATACTGTCCTCTAAGGTGTTTGTTATTTCCCCTCCCACCCATCCTTGGGTCATCCACAAATTTAATAATATTTTGCAACTTCTCATCCAGGTAATGTTTAAATATATTGAATAGAAAGAAGCCCTGAACTTGCTACTTTCTGTTGGCTTGATAGGGACTTACTGATGCACATGCTGATATACACACTAACTTCATTTTGTTGTCTTCTGAACTAAGATCTTATGGCAGGCTTTGTCAAATGCTTTGGTAAATTCAAGGTTTGTTGTGTCTACTGCATTCCATAGTTAAATGCTGAAAGAAAGGAATCATGCTGGCTGAGCATGATTTATTCTTGATAAACTCATGCTGCCTCCTGCCAAACAATGAATCATTTCTTAAATGCTCATAAACCAGGATCTGCTTGGTCTGTAGCTGAGTGGTCTGTAGTTACTAAACGGACTGATCTCTAATTACTAAAGCCCTTTTTAATAGTGGGAACATTTGCTTTCTTGATAATAATTTCACCATATTAGCCATGTAAGAAAAAAACATCTTTGGATAGTAATATCCAAATATATATATATATCTTGATTTATATGTGTAAAATTGTACTTGGAAACAATAATTATACTATAAATGAAAATAGAATTTACATATCCCATGGCATGGAAGAATATAGCCAGTGTGCCTGAGTAGTCAGCTACTAGTTGTTAATTGTTGATGGGCAGCTTTGAGAGTTCTCCCCAACCCCCACTGTTTTCTCTCAGTTTGTAAATTCTTTACTTTAAGCTGAAATTTCACTGGAGAGGCCTCCAAGCAGCAGACTTGCATACACCCCGTGTAGCATGAATAGTCCTTTTATATTCCAGATTCGGAATACTTCTTCTATTCACAGTTAATGCACTTAGTCTTTCTGACCTTGAAATAGTCCCTGCTCAGATGTTTAGTCTAAGTTTCCTGATATGTTAAGCCCAGGGAACATCTTGACTTTTCTGTACTGTTTGTGGCCTTTTTGTTTCCTGTGTTGCCATTATGACTCTATTCTCTCATATAGGTCTTTCTTTAAGGATTTTTTTAAAACAGAGATCTCATTATAAAAAGGATCTTTTTGATAATAGAAATTACATTGAAAAAGCCTGGAAATCAGCAGTAGAGCACATGATTTGCACATAGGATATACAAAAATCAATTCTCAGCAGCTGCAGCTAAAAATCAGGGGTTGATAAAAAAAGACTTCAGCCTAAATGCTGGATAGCTATTGCCAAGCATGGTTACCATGATCTCTGTGAACCTAAAAATACAGTCTCCTCTGGTGCAAGGAAGGTCACAAGGAAAAATATTTCACACAATGAGTGCTTGACCAGTTGCAGAAACTGAAGTCTGAGCTGTAGAGTTTAGGATTAAAAATTCTTCATATTTTAATAATAATTATAATGATGATGATGATGATAATGTTGATGGTAACAGCAACAGCAACAGCAACAACAACAACAACAACAACAACAACAACAACAACAACAATAATAATAATAATAATAATAATAATAATAATAATAATAATAATAATAATAATAATAATAATAGGAAGGGATCTTGGAGTTCATCTAGTCCAACCCCCTGCTCAGGCAGGAAACCCTGCCATTTCAGGGTTATCCAATCTCTTCTTAAAGACTTCCAGTGTTGGAGCATTCACAGCTTCTGGAGGCAGGTTGTTCCACTGATTAATTGTTCTAACTGTCAGAAAATTTCTCCTTAGTTCTAGGTTGCTTCTCTCTTTGATTAGTTTCAATTCATTGTTTCTTGTCCTGCCTACAGTTGCTTTGGAGAATAGCTTGACTCCCTCTTCTTTGTGGCAACCCCTGAGATATTGGAACACTGCTATCATGTCACCCCTGGTTCTTCTCTTCATTAAACTACACATACCCAATTCCACCAACCGTTCCTTATATGTTTCAGCCTCCAATACCTTAATCATCTTTGTTGCTCTTCTCTGTACTCTTTCTAGAGTCTCAGCATCTTTTTTACACTGTGGTAACCAAAACTGGATGCAGTATTCCAAGTGTGGCCTTACCAAGGCATTGTAAAGTGGTATTAATACTTCACGTGGTCTTGATTCTATCCCTCTGTTAATGCAGCCTAGAACTGTGTTGGCTTTTTTGGCAGCTGCAGCACACTGCTGGCTCATATTTAAGTGATTGTCCACTAGGACTCTGAGATCTCTCTCACAGTTACTACTGTTGAGCAAGGTGCCACCTATACTGTTGTTGTTAGCTGCGAAGTCGTGTCCGACCCATCGCGACCCTATGGACAACATTCCTCCAGGCCTTCCTGTCCTCTACCATCTTCTGGAGTCCATTTAAGCTCACGCCTACTGCTTCAGTGACTCCATCCAGCCACCTCATTCTCTGTCGTCCCCTTCTTCTATTGCCCTCGATCTTTCCCAGCATTAGGCTCTTCTCCAGTGAGTCCTTCCTTCTCATTAGGTGGCCAAAGTATTTGAGTTTTAGCTTCAGGATCTGGCCTTCTAAAGAGCAGTCAGGGTTGATCTCCTCTAGGACTGACCGGTTTGATCGCCTTGCAGTCCAAGGGACTCGCAGGAGTCTTCTCCAGCACCATAGTTCAAAGGCCTCAATTCTTTGGCGCTCAGCCTTTCTTATGGTCCAACTTTCACAGCCATACATTGCAACTGGGAAGACCATAGCCTTAACTATACGCACTTTTGTTGACAGGGTGATGTCTCTGCTTTTTAGTGTGCTGTCTAGATTTGCCATGGCTTTCCTCCCAAGGAGCAAGCGTCTTTTAATTTCTTGGCTACAGTCCCCATCTGCAGTGATCTTGGAGCCCAGGAAAATAAAATCTGTCACTACCTCCATTTCTTCCCCATCTATTTGCCAGGAATTGAGAGGGCCAGATGCCATGATCTTGGTTTTCTTAATGTTAAGTTTCAACCCAAGTTTTGCACTCTCCTTCTTCACCTGCAACAAGAGGCTCTTTAGTTCTTCTTCACTTTCTGCCATTAGAGTGGTATCATCTGCGTATCTTAGGTTGTTGATATTTCTTCCGGCAATCTTAATTCCAACTTTTGATTCATCTAGCCCTGCCTTTCTCATGATGTGCTCTGCATATAAGTTAAATAGGCAGGGCGACAGTATACAGCCTTGCCGGACTCCTTTCCCAATTTTGAACCAATCAGTGGTTCCGTGTCCAGTTCTCACTGTTGCTTCTTGACCCGCATATAGGTTTCTCAAGAGACAAATAAGATGGTCTAGTACTCCCATCTCTTTAAGAACTTGCCACAGTTTGTTATGATCCACACAATCAAAGGCTTTAGCATAGTCAATGAAGCAGAAGTAGATGTTTTTCTGGAACTCTCTAGCTTTCTCCATGATCCAGCGTATGTTGGCAATTTGATCTCTAGTTCCTCTGCCTCTTCGAAATCCTGCCTGTACTTCTGGTAGTTCTCGATCCACATACTGCTGAAGTCTAGCTTGTAGGATTTTAAGCATGACTTTGCTAGCATGAGAAATGAGTGCAATGGTGCGATAGTTTGAACATTCTTTGGCATTGCCTTTTTTTGGAATTGGAATGTAAACTGATCTTTTCCAATCCTGTGGCCACTGTTGAGTTTTCCAAATTTGCTGGCAAATTGAGTGTAGCACTTTTACTGCATTGTCTTTTAAGATTTTGAATAGCTCAGCTGGAATACTGTCACCTCCACTAGCTTTGTTGTTGCTCAGCTTTTCTAAGGCCCACTTCACTTCACATTCTAGGATGTCTGGCTCGAGGTCAGTGACCACCTCATTGTGATTATCAGGGACATTAAGCTCATTCTTGTATAGTTCTTCTGTGTAATTTTGCCACCTCTTCTTAATCTCTTCTGCCTCTGTTAGGTCCCTGCCATTTTGGTCCTTTATCATGCCCATTTTTGCATTAAATGTTCCCTTCATCTCTCCAATTTTCTTGAAAAGATCTCTGGTCCTCCCTATTCTATTGTTTTCTTCTATTTCTTTGCACTGTTCATTTAAGAAGGCATTCTTATCTCTTCTAGCTATTCTCTGGAATTCTGCATTCAATTGGGCGTATCTTTCTTTTTCTCCCTTGCCTTTCGCTTCCCTCCTTTCCTCAGCTATTTGCAAAGCTTCCTCAGACAGCCATTTTGCTTTCTTGCATTTCTTTTTCTTTGGGATGGTTTTGGTTGCTACCTGTTGTACAATGTCGCAAACCTCTGTCCATAGTTCTTCAGGCACTCTGTCTATCAGATCTAATTCCTTAAATCTATTTGTCACCTCTACTGTATATTCGACAGGGATATGATTTAATTCATACCTGAGTGGCCTAGTGCTTTTCCCTACTTTCTTCAGTTTAAGCCTAAACTTTGCAAGGAGAAGCTCATGGTCTGAGCCACAGTCAGCTCCTGGTCTTGTTTTTACTGACTGTATAGAGCTTCTCCATCTTTGGCTGCAGAGCATATAGTCAATCTGATTTCTGTGTTGACCGTCTGGTGATGTCCATGTGTAGAGCCGTCTCTTGGGTTGTTGGAAAAGAGTGTTTGCTATGACCATCGTATTCTCTTGACAAAATTCTATCAGCCTGTGCCCTGCTTCATTTTGTACTCCATCCCCCATGATGATAAGGACATCGTTTTTTGGTGTTAGTTCTATAAGGTGCTGTAGGGCTTCATAGAACCGGTCAATTCCATCCTCTTCAGCACTGGTGGTTGGGGCATAGACTTGGACTACTGTGATATTGAATGGTTTGCCTTGGATTCGAACTGAGATCATTCTGTCATTTTGAGGATTGTATCCCAGTATTGCTTTTCCTACTCTTTTATTGACTATGAAGGCTACTCCATTTCTTCTGAGGGATTCTTGCCCGCAGTAGTATACCTGATGGTCATCTGAATTAAATTCACCCATTCCTGTCCATTTTAGTTCACTGATGCCTAAGATATCGATGTTCAGTCTTGTCATCTCTTGTTTGACCACGTCCAGCTTTCCTTGATTCATGGATCTTACATTCCAGGTTCCTATGGAGAAAAAATCTTTACAGCATCGGACTTTCCTTTCACCACCAGACACATCCACAGCTGAGCGTCCTTTCGGCTTTGGCCCAGTCGCTTCATTCTTTCTGGCGCTACTAGTACTAGCCCTCTGCTCTTCCCCAGTAGCATATTGGACGCCTTCTGACCTGAGGGGCTCATCTTCCAGCGTCATATCGTTTTGCCTTTTGGTACTGTCCATAGGGTTTTCATGGCAAAGATACTGGAGTGGGTTGCCATTTCCTTCTCCAGTGGATCACGTTTTGTCAGAACTCTCTGCTATGACCTTTCCGTCTTGGGTGGCCCTGCACAGCATAGCTCATAGCCAGTGGCGTAGCGTGGGGGGTGCAGGGGGGGCCGGCCGCACCGGGCGCAACATCTGGGGGGGCGCGCTCACACTGAGCTGCTCAGGGAGCCCCAAGGGCTGCCCAGAGTTGGCTTGGCGTGACAGAAACACCATATTAACACTAAAAGCACGCGCGCTGCCCAGCGTGCAATCGTATCTGTAACAGCCGTTTTGTTCTCTTAATAACAGGAATAATTACACCCCGCCCCTTTGTCCCGAGAGACACGTGGTCTCGATTGTGGCTTGCAGTAGACTCGCGGCGGGGGGCTGCAGCACACCTCGTCGTTTACCAGCCCTCGGAACTGTTTGGCGGAGTGTCCAGCGCTGCTCGCCGTTTGTAATAAACAGGGGTCTTCAAACTTGGCCCTTTTATGACTTGTGGACTTCAGCTCCCAGAATTCCTCAGCCAGGCTGAGAGGAGCTGAAGTCCACAAGTCATAAAAGGGCCAAGCTTGAAGACCCCTGGTAATAATAAAGAATGAGGCCCGCAGACGGCGAGAAGGCTGAAAGGGGCGTCGCTCCTGGGTGTATCTTCTGCTCGGAATTGCGTCTCCCGAAGACAAACTTAAATCTTCCTTGAGCTGGTTTTCGCTGCGCGCGGGCGCGCGCAAAAGAGAGAGAGAGAAAAAAAGAGATCTCCGAAGGGAACCAGGGAGGGGGAGGGGCGGCCTGGCGGAATGCGCCTTGTTCTAATTGTGGAATATAGGGCAAGGCTTCCGTTCCGCCCCCGCCCCGCCCCCGCCCCCCCCCCCAGCCTGAGCCTGCCTTGCGTGGCTGGTGGCTCTCCTGCGGTAATTGCAGCAGAATCCCAAGCAGACATTTCTTCCTCTAGGGCAGCGTTTCCCAACCTTAGGAACTTGAAGATGCGTGGACTTCAACTCCCAGAATTCCCCAGCCGGCTGGCTGGGGAATTCTGGGAGTTGAAGTCCACGCATCTTCAAGTTCCTAAGGTTGGGAAACACTGCTCTAGGGAATGTGGCGGAGTTTTCTAACCTCGCGGGGAAGGGGTAAATCGGACCTCCTTTGTCTGCTTGGTGTGTTAGGACCAGTGGCGTAGCGTGGATAAGCAGCGTCTGGGCAGAAAATAGGTCGGGCGCCGCAGCAAGTATGAATTCCTGGGGTTCAGCCTAAGCAGGCAAAGCTGCAGGGTGGGTTGGTTGGCTTTTCCGGCTTTGGAATAACCTTGGGAAGCTGAGGCATTGTAAGTTGGAAGTCATTGTTTGTTGCCTAACATGTTGGGTCACCCCACACCACATGCTAAGCCATAAACCGTGGTTGGTATCCAGGGTTTAGGACAAGATGGAGAAAACTAGCCAATTATGGGATCATAAATCTTGATGAAGCCCATCATCGCTCCATGTGATGTATGCACTCAATCTACAAACGTAGTCCAAGCCTATTCACATCTGTTGTAAGGTCATTCTCTCGTGGGGTTTATCTTGACATCCACTAAGAGTGGAACAAACATGCCCCATTAACCATTTTCAACGCCATGTCCTCTCTTTGTCTCATCCTAAATCACAGCTGAGGCACCTTAAAGTTGCCTTGTTTCAGTTTTAAACTAGCATTTTCCCTCTTCTCCAGAGACCCTTTTTTGCCTTGAACCTAACTCAGGGGTAGGCAACCTTGGCTCATTTATGACTCATGGACTTCAACTCCCAGAATTCCTGAGCTAGTGGAAGAGACTCGAGTGCTAAAATCCACAGGTTAGGGGGCGCAAATTACTTGCCTTGCCCCGGGTGCTGACAACCCACGCTACGCCACTGCTCATAGCTTCATTGAATTACGCAAGCCCCTTCGCCACGACAAGGCAGTAATCCATGAAGGGGCCACCTATACTATACCTGTGTATTTGGTTTTTCTTGCCTAAATATAGAACCTTACTTTTTTCACCACTGAATTTCATTTTGTTAGATAACGCCCAATATTCAAGTCTGTCAAGATTCTTCTGTATCTTAAGCCTATCTTCTGGATGTTGGCTATTCCTGCCAGCTTGGTGTCATTTGCAAATTTTTATTGCTCTAAGCATCATTCTGCCTTGTTATAACAAGTATGGTCTTTAACTTTATCTCTTTTTCAAAGAATTACAAAAGAGTCAAATTCCTAATCCCGATCAGTGTAGAGAACAAATAAAAATGTGCAGAATTTTGATAAGAGATTATATAAAAGCCTTGTTAAGTCTGGTTTGGAGAGGATATCATTGGTCAAGGGGCTTGACACTGGTGTAAATCTTTCTTCCAAATTTCCAGAGGATCCCTTATCATCACCTCCTCCTGTGTTCTGTGAATCTCAGCTCTCCTTTCACTACTCATAATTCTTCATTTTTAAAAGCTGGAACAAAAGAAAACAATAAAGAACATTGTGCAAGTCACCCACATTGCTTAGCAGAAAAAAAGGGTATAAATCTCAAAGAATCTATTTAGACGCTATCTCCACATTGTTATTTATATGATTGTCAAATGAAAGCTTTTATGGGAGCAGAATTTGGGATCTATTTTTTGTTTTGGCTTTTGCTTGTTTGTTTCTGTAGGGGAGACTAGGTTATTTGAGGTATTTGCAAGCTGACTCCAGAGAAAATGATTCCAGTTCTTGTCTCCACCCCTCCTATCCCCAGCTTGTGTTCCATGAAACTGGGCAGTTTGCAGTAGGAGAGCTGGCAGCTAGCAACACATCTGACTACAACAGTGATTGCTGAATCTTAAAGGTGTCGGGAAGCTGTTGCTTGTTGCTAGGGCTTCATTTTCTTGGACCCTTTAAATCAAATGAGTTCCTTGGATCCTTTGCTAGAGGAAAGGTCAGGCATACAGAGTGTTGCTAATGCTCTAATGAAGAGCTGAGGTGTGGGGGGTAGCAGCAAGACATCAAAGGGGACTTTGCCAGAACTAGAGGGGAGGGTTGCTGAGGACGGCAAGGAGCAACAGCAGAAGTCCAGCCAACCCAGAGGCTTTGCTTTCTCCCCTGCTAAGTAGCTTTGCCCAGATCCTATTTGCTGAGGAAATATGCCTGAGCAGATTTCAGCTTTTCCTGTCATTGAGGAGAGTTGCCTGCAAACGCCGCCGTTGGAATTTATTTATTTCACTGAAACAGCTTGGCTGAGTTTAATTACGACGCAGCATGGTATAGATCACAGACTGGTGGCAACCTGGCAGGGGTAGCAAAACCATTCTTGTCCCAGTCACAACATGCTTCCACACCCAATGACTTTCGCTTAACAAAGCTTTGTCTGCTTCGTCTTTTCAGTGAGAGAAAGATCCATAATTATTAAGGAAGGAGCAGGTAAATCTTTTCTAAAAATTATATTACTTAATATGCTTGATCTGGTTCACAAACAAATTGCCAGATTGGGCTCGTCCTTCCTTGTCTAAAATGCATCTCTTGTTAACCATGTCTCCATCTGTCTGCATCTTGTCCCCAACCTATGAACAAGACAAGCTTAAGTTGTCCATAGTTGTATCAGCATAAAGGTGATTTCTCTTTTATACTACGACATAAATAGTGAATGACTTGAGATAGACTTGTGGACCTTCTGGTTGAAAAATCAACTTCAGTTGTAACCATTCTGCTATTATCTAAAGTTGTTCTGCTAGTCTAAAGAGCTAGGTACAGTAACACAGAGCTGGTAGTCTTTATGACTTTGGCAAGAGTGTAGTAGAGCTACATTTTCAACCAGAGGAATTCCCATTGTGTCTGTCCCTCAGACAAACCACATTTAGCTGCATGCTGGGGATGTCTTAACAGAAGACCAGGTCGATACATATAACCTGGGGATGTCACCATTTCAAATCATCTACAGAATGGTGGAGATGATTGTTAAATGTAAGATGTGATTTAACAGAAGTGTGCAATGGTACTAGAGTATTCAACCTGTGCTACTATACATGCTGCAGTGCTGGACTGGGGGATACTTCCTCTGGCTATTGATACACTAGAAGGGGGAAGGCTGCAAAGCCAAGAATTCAACAGATCAATTAGTCCATTACTTATAGCCAGAGCTTTTTTTGTAAAAGAAAAAGGTGCCGGAACTCACACATGTCATATATCCTGCTTTGCCTACCCTATAAGGTTCCATCCAAAAAAGGTGCCGGAACTCCATTCTGAGCATTCTATGACAAAAAAGCCCTGCTTATAGCACAGCACATCATCAGGACAGCACCACTCAGCAGTGATTCAGAACAGAGGCAAAGAAGCAAGAGAGAGATCAGCAACAAGTCCTTAGGGGTTATCCCTACATCTCGTCTAATTGTAGCACAATTTTGGACTGCTATTTTATATACCTCCTCACGACATTTCCCTCATCCCATTCCTACTTCACCACTGAGGCAGCTTCATGTCATTATTAGTGATACCAGTTTTAAAATAGTGATTTTCCTCTTCTACCAAAGCACATTACACTGCAGCCATTATCCAGCAGGAAAGATTGAAGTTTATGTCTCTGTTTTCATAAAGAATTTTAATCTTTGTGAAAAAAGGAAGGTAAAAAAATTGACATTCGTATTAAATCACTTGTAGACTACTCCACCATTAATCTTACCTAAATATATGTATAAATATATGTAAATATACATATGCTCAGTTGATTTGTTTATGTTAAAGTGAAAGCTTTAGAAAAAAACAAATGAACATAGTTATCTGCATTTTTAACAGTTCCTCCTGACATTTAGGGAGTTGATTTGTGACATCAAAAGAGGGAAGCAGTTAGTCTAAATCAGACATGTCAAACTCGTGACATCACGTGATGTTGCATGAAATATCGGAGCTTTTTCCCCATTGCCAGCAATGGGGTGGGCGCAGTTTTCTCATGACACATCTGGCCTGCGGGCTGGCAGTTTGACACCCCTGGTCTAAATCTGGACCTGGATAGCCTTTTACCACTGGGGCTGGGGCAGGAGATCTTTTGATTCTTTTTCTATCATGGCGCCAAGTGCTGAGCTAATATCCCATTACAAATATCCTTCTTTCTCCCCCAGAGGCCTTCAGGGGCCTATAATAATCAAGATTTTCTGAGGTCAGAGCCTGTACATTGCCTGGCTGACCAACCACCTTCACCTTTGATTTGATTCTCTCTTTGTCTACCTGCTCTTAATTGCAGTTCTGTTTCCTGTACTTCTGCTGCCTCCCATCCTTTCCCTACAGTCTTACTTGCAGGCCCCGAGGGTCAGAAGCCTTTCTCTATGTCTTTTTAATGATGCATAGCCCAGCCCATATCATCTCCCAACAGCCTCGTTAACAGATTCCAGTGCCTCACTACCCAATCTTGCTCACTAATTATAATAATCAACCATTCATGTTCCAGATGTGGTTGAGCCAGTGCTCAGTTTGCTGAGTAAACTTTATCAAGAGGAGGGGTTTTTTTCCCTTTAGAACAGGTGCCAGCAATGGTACAGTAACCCAATGACATGGCACTCAGGCTACATTCAGTGGATTGGAATATATTCTCTTAAATTAATGCTCTCGGGAGAAGACTCTGCAAAGATTTCCTCTCCCCAGAGAAGTTCAGCTTTCAAAAGCCATTCATGCCAGTAATGTGGTTGTACGTTTTGGACTGAAATGCAAAATAGGATGCTTCTATTGGATGTTTTATATATTGTAGTTAGGATAGGCCATTTTATATATATTGCCAGCCATGTTCATAGCATATGCTGAGAGAGAAGTAGCAGGAAGCAAAAGTGCACCAATTGCCATGTTTAACCCTCATATGGTATATTTTACCCAAAGTTTCAGATTCACTTTGTTATTCATATCTAAATGGATGCCATCTTGAACTTCTTTACCTATACAACTCCAGTTTGACTCAAATAGATCCAATCTGAGCCCTTAGCTAAATAGGGCAGGCAAGGAAATTAAAGTAGTGTAGCATATGCAAGAAGACTTCTTGTATGTCATTGTGTACAAACATATGTGGGTCCATGCATCAAAAAAAAACCCCAAGCTTGTTATGGAAAGGTCTATGCAGGGGTAGGCAACCTTGGCTCTTTTATGACTCATGGACTTCAACTTCCAGAATTCCTGAGTCAGCTCGCTCAGGAATTCTGGGAGTTGAAGTCCACGAGTCATAAAAGAGCCGAGGTTGCCTACCCCTGGTCTGTTGTCATACAATAGTTGCAACCAATAATATGTTTGTTTCACCTAACTTGTGAGGCATGATGAAATTAGAATAAAAATAACTTTCTCAGGCTAAGCAGAGTAGATTTCCAAGAATTAAAACAAGGTAGGAGAACTACTGTAGAGGTTCAGAATGTGTTCCGATTTGCAGATTCCTAAGCAATACTAAACTCCCTGAGCATTTTTACCAGATTTTATTTGAATTTCTTTGCCCACAATTTTATTTAGACAGGAAATGCATTTATCTTCTCTTCCATTTCTCTGGATGTTTTATATACTATTAGATTTATCAAGCCCAGTTTAATGCTACTATTTTAATTGCAGCTTTTATTACAGAGCATGATGACAAGTAACCCTGTCATGTTAATAATAATAATAATAATAATAATAATAATAATAATAATAATAATAATAATAATAATAATAATAGTAATAATAATAATAATAATAATAATAATAATAATAATAATGAAGAAGAAGAAGAAGAAGAAGAAGAAGAAGAAGAAGAAGAAGAAGAAGAAGAAGAAGAAGAAGAAGAAGAAGAAGAAGAAGAAGAAGAAGAAGAAGAAGAAGAAGAAGAAGGAGTAGTTGGAAGGGACCTTGGAGGTCATCTTGTCCAACCCCCTGCTCAGGCAGGAAACCCTATACCATTTCAGACAAATGGCTGGCCAGTCTCTTCTTAAAAACTTCCAGTGTTGGAGCATTCACCACTTCTGCAGGCAGGTTGTTCCACTGGTTAATTGTTCTAACTGTCAGGAAGTTTCTCCTTAGTTCTAGGTTGCTTCTCTCCTTGACTAGTTTCCATCCATTGCTCCTTGTCCTGCTTTTAGGTGCTTTGAAGAATAGCTTGACTCCCTCTTCTTTGTGGCAGCCCCTGAGATATTGGAACACTGCTATCATGTCACCCCTCACCCTTCTCTTCATTAAACTACACATACCCAATTCCACCAACCGTTCCCTATATGTTTTAGCCTCCAGTCCCCCAATCATCTTTGTTGCTCTTCTCTGTACTCTTTCTAGAGTCTCAACATTTTTTTACATTGTGGTGACCAAAACTGGATGCAGTATTCCAGGTGTGGCCTTACCAAGGCATTGTAAAGTGGTATTAGTACTTCACGTGATCTTGATTCTATCCCTCTGTTAATGCAGCCTAGCACTGTGTTGGCTTTTTTGGCAGCTGCAGCACACTGCTGGCTCATATTTAAGTGATTGTCCACTAGGACTCTGAGATCTCTCTCACAGTCGCTACTATTGAGCAAGGTACCACCTATACTATACCTGTGCATTTGATTTTTCCTGCCTAAATGTAGAACCTTACTTTTTTCACCATTGAATTTCATTTTGTTAGATAGTGCCCAGTGTTCGAGTCTGTCCAGATCCTCCTGTATCTTAAGCCTATCTTCTGGAGTATTGGCTATTCCTGCCAGCTTGGTGTCGTCTGCAAATTTGATGAGTTCCCCATCTATCCCCTCATCCAAATCATTGATGAAGATGTTGAAGAGTACTGGGCCCAGAACAGAGCCCTGGGGCACCCCACTACACACTTCCTTCTATGTAGATGTAGTTCCATTGAGGACCACATGCTGAATACGGCCTGTCAGCCAGCTACGAATCCATCTGGTGGTGATGCTATCTAACCCACATTTTTCTATCTTATCAAGTAGTAGGTTGTGATCTACTTTATCAAATGCCTTACTGAAGTCCAAGTTAATTATATCTACAGCATTCCTGTGGTCCACTAGTTTTGTCACTTAGTCAAAGAATGCAATAAGATTTGTCTGGCATGATCTGTTTTTGACAAACCCATTTTGGCTTTTAGTGATAACTTTGTTCGCATCAAGGTGTTCACTGATTTGTTGTTTGATTATCTTTTCCAGAATCTTCCCAGGTATTGAGGTCAGGCTGATAGGTCTGTAATTTCCTGGATCCATTTTTTCCCTTTTTTTGAAGATGGGAACTATATCAGCTCTGTTCCAGTCCTCTGGTAGTTCCCCAGTGCTCCAGGATCTTTGAAAAATATAGTTCAGTGGTTCTGAGATCACGTCTGCCAGGTTCCTTGAGAACCTTGGGGTGTAATCCTTCTGGTCCTGGTGATTTGAACTCGTCTAGGTTGGACAGGTGCTCACTTATCATTTTCTTGCCTATCTTAACTTGCATTTCTATTCTGTTTTTTACAGCAAAATAGGTTTCCAGTGTTTTCTGCTGGACATCTGTATCACAATTTAATAAATTTTGGCTACAGTGAAAACATCTAGGCTGCAAAATAACACTCTAGAACAGGGGTGTCAAACTGATGGCCAGCGGAGTGGATGCGTCATGTGCAGGCCACACCCTCCCTGGCTCCACAAAGGCAAAAAACATCATGATATGTCATGATACATCAAGTGACATGATCAAGTTTGACACCTGTCCTCTAGAATGTAGTCAGAAAGAAGTAATTGAAAAAAGTATAGTTTAATTTGTCAAGGTCAGGGAGTGTTTTTTTAAACATCCTGCATTAGTAGAATGTAAAGATTGGATATTCAATGTCGTTAACCTGAGTTTATATGAGTAGAGGCTGCTGTACTGTCTTTTTGCCAAATACTTTTTTTAGAAATATATGCATCCTAAAAATGCAATATTCATTCAGAAATTTCCAGGAAATACCTAAAAAGAGCTCTCTTTTTCCATGCTGTTTTCTTTTCAGTTTTGTTGCACTTTTGAATCTGTTCATTTACTTCTTGGTTTGGATTGGAACTTGATTTCAACATGACAACTTCATGGAGGAAGAAAGCAACACTCCAGCCATATTTTTTGGGCAACTAGGAACCATAAAGTGAGTGGGAGTATTTTTTTTTTTCATGGTGCCTGTGGGATCTTTTTTGAATGTGATATAACTTTGATTCTTTGATTGTGTTGTACTTATATTGAGGCTCATGCTACAGATTCCATTTGTTTCCCATCTCAGAATGTTTGAAAATGGTGGCATCCATTTCCAGAAATTCTGGTCAGAGAGGATTTCATGAACCACTCCTGCATGAATTTAAGAAAATGTTTTATATATATTAGAGACTTCACTTCAGTTACCTTCACTTACCCTTGAGAGTTGGACATTTAACCCAAGCTGTACAATATGACTTCTAGCGATCAGAAAGGAGAGACAACTATTACAAATTAGTTAATATCTGGTATACAGCCCTCATTAAACTTAAGAAAATTACTATTGGTATGTATGTGTGTGTATACAATGTAATAAAGAAAAGGACACTTTCATAATTGATTAATGTTAACTGGGAAAGACATTTGAGAAAAGCCTTAACATATAAATTGAAAAGATAGCATATAAAACATGTTTTAATTTCTTTATCATTTTTCATTGACCTTCACAAAAATTTATTGTCAGCAATAAAGTTAATGATAGTTAATAGGCAACATATATTATAAAGGTAATAGAAATTGCAAACAATAGCCAAACTTGGAAAATATTTTGTGTGAAAATATGGTAGTGATAAAATTAAGAAAGCATATATAGTACTGTAATAAAAAAAACATATGTAGGCAGAACTGTTTTATTCAAAATTAGGGGGAGGAAAGGCATGTTTAAACATTATGATACATTATTTTGAAATATAATGAATTTTGTATTTAAAAGATTTAATAATATGACTTTAAAAAGAGTAGAACTGAGTAATGCTAAAAGGTTTGGGGATTTGTCTTGGTTTCCTAATGCATATTTCTATTCTATATATAGTACACATTCATTGATGTATATCATCTACTATGCGATTAAAAGTAAATGTGCACCTTCTATGGCTATTTGTTTATTCAATTTATTCAATTTTATACCATGGCAGTGTGAGCCTCAGCAGTGTATGTATAAAAATATTATAATAAAATATCTAGAATTAAAAACAAGTCAAAATATATGAATGTCACTAGCATTATCCATCTAATTAAAAGCCTTAGCCAGTTTTTGGAATTCTAACAAGGTGAGGACAAGTCTACATTTCATGTTTCAAAAGTCAATACAAAGAACCACCTTAATAGTCATATCACTGGAGATTACAAGCAACTTTTCCCAGGATATTTATATTGAAAGAAGATAAGTGTAGTTTGAAAAGAGGAAGAAACATCAGTAACCTGTACTACGTTGAAGATACTATTTTGATAGCCAAAAATGTAAAGGGTGTGCAAATTGTAATAATGAAAATCAAGTATCACAGTAAAAAAAATGTAACTAAAATTAAATAAAGGTAGTCCTCGACTTACAACCACAACTCAGCCCAACATTTGCTGTTAAGTAAAACATCTGGTGAGTTTTGCCCCATTTTCTTGCCACAGTTGTTAAGTGAATCACTGCAATTGATAAGTTAGTCACAAGGATGTTAAGTGAATCTGGCTTCCCCATTGACTTTGCTTGTCAGAAGGTCACAAAAGGGGATCACATGGCCCCAGAACATTGCAACCATCATAAACATGAGTCAGTTGGCAAGCATCTGAATTCTGATCACATGATCATGGGGATGCCACAAAGGTTGTAACAATGAAAAATGCTCATAAGTCACATTTTTGAGTGCTGGGATGGGCAGCATATTAATTTAATAAATAAGATAAAATTTAATTTAATAACCAATACTCTGACTGCTAATTTAATCAGCTTCATCTGAATATAATACTAAATTTTCTGTTAAACCAGAGTTTAGCATTTCCTCCTGATCCGAAACTGTGGTCATCTGAAATTACTGAAATAGTTTTGTATTCTTTAATCTTAAGATACCTTATTGCAGATAAATTAGAGTTAAGATCGACAGAGATTTATTAAGTCTGAGTAAAATAACAAGGTAATGACCATAGAGATTAAATTGGGAAAGGTTTGTCCATACCTCAGACTCATTCATGTCACTAGGGCTACATGCCATGTCTGAGATTTATACAATATATTCCAAACAACCATTATTGGCAGCAAAGAGCTCTTTCTATTTATCTCTTTGCTCCTTTTGTAGTGGACGATCCAGTTTTTGCGATCCAGGTACAGAAGTCCTAATATGCAGTAATGAAGATTTTTTAAAAAAGAGTTTCCTTACTGTTTCCTTTTTTTTTTCTTTGCTGCAGCTGTGCAATCTGGGAAACAGATGTCGCTGCTTTGATGAGTTGGAAACAGATGCTGCATTTACAGCTCCACATGTTCTGAAATACTTCTTCAGAATCAGATCTGAAGCATTCCACAACTGTCCTCTTTGCCATTCCAGTGGGATCTTTGTAGCGCCTGAGGGCACTCTGGCAGATAAATATGTTCCTGTTTAATTCTTTTAAAATAGGCAGAGGAAAGTGGACACTGAGAGATGTGCCTAGGCCACATTGGTGTCTATGGGTACACTGTTGTCTACTCCTGCGTTCCATTTTGTGATCTCCTCTATGTAGTATGGAGTTGGTTCAAGAGAACCATATGAGGATTTAGGGGATTCTCTTTTTAAGTGGCAGGATATTTGAGATCCAATCAGCACCAAATTGGAAAATACCAACATCCCAAACAGGAAAGGACAAAAAGAATAAGTTGAATATATTAGGGGTTTGTATTAAATAAATTACGTAACTAAGTAGGATTGGTGCTTGTCCCATGCCTGAAATGTAAATTTCATTTAATGTAGTATAAAGGGTGGAGTTTGAGGCACATCATTTGGAGTGAATGGAAAGAAAATCTACTATATACATTCTTGGGGTACGGAAAATTTACTGTTTCTTTAGCTGAGTGTTTAATCTTCACTGGGTTTGTGGAACTCGGAATAATAATGCTAAAATACCAAAATGTAGCAGAGAATGATGCAAAAAGCAAGAGTCTTTCTTCCCTGATATTTAATATTTACTTCAATACTTTAATTTTAATTTTAATTATTTTATTCTTTTTTAAACTGTTTTTATTATAAAATGTATATATGTCTTTCATGTTTTTATGCCTATTTGTACACCACCCAAAGTTGTTCTATGAGAGAGAAGGGCGGTTTCTAAATTTGATGTATAAATAAATAAAATAAACGTACTCTGCTATTATTTCAATATTTTGTCTCTAAGTAAGATGTAAAGAGTTATCGGCCTAGGGAAAGTCCTAGGAAACACTAGATTAACCTTGCTAGCAGAAAGTTGCAGCGTTATCCTGATGCCAGGCTAATAGGTTTGTGAATTTAAACCGAGATATACCGTGCTTAAGTAAAGCATTGACACCCCTTTATGCACAAAGCAACATGTTAATGTTTTTTATATAATTTTTATTGAAAATTTTTAAATAGATAAAAAATGAAAATGAAAATATATAAAGTTAGAGAATGTCAAAAGGTAAAAAAAAGTGAAGAAAGCAATACAATGGGAAAAAAGATAATTAAGGAAGCAACTTCCACTTTTTTGCAGCATAACATAACAAACATAAAAAATGGGTATATATGTGTGTGTGTATCTGTATCTGTATCTATCTATCTATCTATCTGTCTGTCTGTCTGTCTGTCTGTCTGTCTGTCTGTCTATCTATCTATCTATCTATCTATCTATACACACACACACACACACACACACACAAATAAAACTATTTCACTTTTTTATGTTTTCAGCAAAAGTCCATAATAGTTTTTCAGACTTTTATAGAAGTGCTTGTTGTTTTATCCCTGAGCAAATAGTCCATTTTTGCCATACGTGCTAATTCAGTCATCTTTACAATCCATGCTTCATTGTGGGTATTCCATCATTGTACATGTAATAATCCTGCCATAGTTATCATATATGAAATCAATCTTCCATAAGTTTTTCCTAAATTATTATCCATATCCCAGTATGTAATGTATGAATGTTCATGTTGCAGTACACTAACTGTTTGCAAGTAAACATGTTCACACTGCAAATAACACCAGCAAATATATATATATATATATATATATATATATATATATATATATATATATATATATATATATATATATATATATATTTTGTTGTTGTTGTTAGTTGCGAAGTCGTGTCCGACCCATCGCGACCCTATGGACAATGTTCCTCCAGGCTTTCCTGTCCTCTACCATCTTCTGGAGTCCATTTAGGCTCACGCCTACTGCTTCAGTGACTCCATCCAGCCACCTCATTCTCTGTCGTCCCCTTCTTCTATTGCCCTCAATCTTTCCCAGCATTAGGCTCTTCTCCAGCGAGTCCTTCCTCCTCATTAGGTGGCCAAAGTATTTGAGTTTTAGCTTCAGGATCTGGCCTTCTAAAGAGCAGTCAGGGTTGATCTCTTCTAGGACTGACCGGTTTGATCGCCTTGCAGTCCAAGGGACTCGCAGGAGTCTTCTCCAGCACCAGAGTTCAAAGGCCTCAATTCTTTGGCGCTCAGCCTTTCTTATGGTCCAACTTTCACTGCCATACATTGCAACTGGGAAGACCATAGCCTTGACTATACGCACTTTTGTTGACAGGGTGATGTCTCTGCTTTTTAGTGTGCTGTCTAGATTTGCCATGGCTTTCCTCCCGAGGAGCAAGCGTCTTTTAATTTCTTGACTACAGTCCCCATCTGCAGTGATCTTGGAGCCCAGGAAAATAAAATCTGTCACTACCTCCATTTCTTCCCCATCTATTTGCCAGGAATTGAGAGGGCCGGATGCCATGATCTTAGTTTTCTTAATGTTTAGTTTCAACCCAACTTTTGCACTCTCCTTCTTCACTCGCAACAAGAGACTCTTCAGTTCCTCTTCACTTTCTGCCATTAGAGTGGTATCATCTGCATATCTTAGGTTGTTGATATTTCTTCCAGCAATCTTAATTCCAACTTTTGACTCCTCTAGCCCTGCCTTTCTCATGATGTGCTCTGCATATAAGTTAAATAGGCAAGGCGACAGTATACAGCCTTGCCGGACACCTTTCCCAATTTGGAACCAATCAGTGGTTCCGTGTCCAGTTCTCACTGTTGCTTCTTGGCCCGCATATAGGTTTCTCAAGAGACAAATAAGATGTTCTGGTACTCCCATCTCTTTAAGAACTTGCCACAGTTTGTTGTGATCCACACAATCAAAGGCTTTAGCATAGTCAATGAAGCAGAAGTAGATGTTTTTCTGGAACTCTCTAGCTTTCTCCATGATCCAGCGTATGTTGGCTATTTGATCTCTAGTTCCTCTGCCTCTTCGAAATCCTGCCTGTACTTCTGGTAGTTCTCGATCCACATACTGCTGGAGTCTAGCTTGTAGGATTTTAAGCATAACTTTACTAGCATGAGAAATGAGTGCAATGGTGCGATAGTTTGAACATTCTTTGGCACTGCCTTTCTTTGGAATTGGAATGTAAACTGATCTTTTCCAATCCTGTGGCCACTGTTGAGTTTTCCAAATTTGCTGGCAAATTGAGTGTAGCACTTTTACTGCATCGTCTTTTAAGATTTTGAATAGCTCAGCTGGAATACTGTCACCTCCACTAGCTTTGTTGTTGCTCAGCTTTTCTAAGGCCCACTTCACTTCACATTCTAGGATGTCTGGCTCGAGGTCAGTGACCACCTCATTGTGATTATCAGGGACGTTAAGCTCATTCTTGTATAGTTCTTCTGTGTAATTTTGCCATCTCTTCTTAATCTCTTCTGCCTCTGTTAGGTCCCTGCCATTTTGGTCCTTTATCATGCCCATTTTTGCATTGAACGTTCCCTTCATCTCTCCAATTTTCTTGAAAAGATCTCTGGTCCTCCCTATTCTATTGTTTTCTTCTATTTCTTTGCACTGTTCATTTAAGAAGGCATTCTTATCTCTTCTAGCTATTCTCTGGAATTCTGCATTCAATTGGGCGTATCTTTCTTTTTCTCCCTTGCCTTTTGCTTCCCTCCTTTCCTCAGCTATTTGCAAAGCTTCCTCAGACAGCCATTTTGCTTTCTTGCATTTCTTTTTCTTTGGGATGGTTTTGGTTGCTACCTCTTGTACAATGTTGCGAACCTCTGTCCATAGTTCTTCAGGCACTCTGTCTATCAGATCTAATTCCTTAAATCTATTTGTCACCTCTACTGTATATTCAACAGGGATATGATTTAGTTCATACCTGAGTGGCCTAGTGCTTTTCCCTACTTTCTTCAGTTTAAGCCTGAACTTTGCAAGGAGAAGCTCATGGTCTGAGCCACAGTCAGCTCCTGGTCTTGTTTTTACTGACTGTATAGAGCTTCTCCATCTTTGGCTGCAGAGCATATAGTCAATCTGATTTCTGTGTTGACCGTCTGGTGATGTCCATGTGTAGAGCCGTCTCTTGGGTTGTTGGAAAAGAGTGTTTGCTATGACCATCGTATTCTCTTGACAAAATTCTATCAGCCTGTGCCCTGCTTCATTTTGTACTCCAAGGCCAAACTTGCCTGTTATTCCGGTTATCTTTTGGCTTCCTACTTTAGCATTCCAATCCCCCATGATGATAAGGACATCATTTTTTGGTGTTAGTTCTATAAGGTGCTGTAGGGCTTCATAGAACCGGTCAATTTCATCCTCTTCAGCACCGGTGGTTGGGGCATAGACTTGGACTACTGTGATATTGAATGGTTTGCCTTGGATTCGAACTGAGATCATTCTGTCATTTTGAGGATTGTATCCCAGTATTGCTTTTCCTACTCTTTTATTGACTATGAAGGCTACTCCATTTCTTCTGAGGGATTCTTGCCCACAGTAGTATACCTGATGGTCATCTGAATTAAATTCACCCATTCCTGTCCATTTTAGTTCGCTGATACCTAAGATGTCGATGTTCAGTCTTGTCATCTCTTGTTTGACCACGTCCAGCTTGCCTTGATTCATGGATCTTACATTCCAGGTTCCTATGGAGAAAAAATCTTTACAGCATCGGACTTTCCTTTCACCACCAGACATATCCACAGCTGAGCGTCCTTTCGGCTTTGGCCCAGTCGCTTCATTCTTTCTGGCGCTACTAGTACTAGCCTTCTGCTCTTCCCCAGTAGCATATTGGACGCCTTCTGACCTGAGGGGCTCATCTTCCAGCGTCATATCGTTTTGCCTTTTGGTACTGTCCATAGGGTTTTCATGGCAAAGATACTGGAGTGGGTTGCCATTTCCTTCTCCAGTGGATCACGTTTTGTCAGAACTCTCTGCTATGACCTGTCCGTCTTGGGTGGCCCTGCACGGCATAGCTCATAGCTTCATTGAATTACGCAAGCCCCTTCGCCACGACAAGGCAGTAATCCATGAAGGGGATATATATATATATATATATATATATATATATATATATATATATATATATATATATATATATATATATATATATATATATATATATATATATATATATATATATATATATATATATATATATATATATATATATATATATATATATATATATATATATATATATATATATATATATATATATATATATATATATATATATATATATATACATATATATACATATATATATATATACATATATATATATACTGTATATATATTTCTTTAAGTGATCTTGTAGCAGAACCAATGTCATGGGGGCTAGAAGTGTTATCTTTATTGTTGAATTGTATTGAAGATGGAACAATGCCACAAATACTGTTTAAATACTATCCCCTTCATCATAAAACCTGGGGAAAATGCTAAAAGACAAATGTGTTTTACAATGGTTGAATAAGCTTCTTCCTATTTCAGTTTAATAAAATGCATATAGAAGTAAGGCTGAAATGCCTTAATATTAAGGAAAATTATCAGAGACATAACTACTGTGGACACAATACATCAAAATTAGAGGCGAACCAGCATAGTATATTTAATTTCTGATTTATTATTATAAAAATGTTTCTGCTTCTCATGCATTTTCAATTACCATGTGAAGATTTTTTTCTTTGAGTTATGACTCAAGAATCAATTTCTAAGTCTCTAAAGGCTGCTTTGATAATCTGTCCATAAGCTATTGTCCAGGGCCTTCTAGACTGGGAGAATTGGCTTCAGCCAGACAGTTGGTGAAAGGACCAAATTAGCCATGGGAAAGATTCCTATGGGATAGGGATGTTCAGACAATCCAAGGACTGCACCTTTTGCCTGTTTTCATAACTTGGGATCTCTTGTGTTTGCCTTGTGGAATAATTCAGAAACTGCAGTTATTTGGAGTCTGTTCTTTGTGGATTTCTGCAGAGCAGTGCTTGAACTACATTTTGTGTCCCGAACAGGGAGCCAAAGCCAAATATGTCTATTTATGCATGATAGGTTTTACTGTCTACTGAAAAGTTCATTTTCAATAAACATGGAAATAGCAAAACCACAAATCTCTTCACTTTGAGAAAGAGGAAAGGCCTCTTCTTATTTTTTAGTACTCCACCCAAGTGACCTATACTCTTCTGGTTCAATTTGTGGGAGTCTCTTGAGAAAGACTCTTGATTATGGTATTATGTACTTCCTCTCACAATCATACTTTTAATAGACACGAAGAAAGTTACATGAATCCAACTATCACCCAGTTGACAGTTGCATGCTTGCTTTCTTGGGATAGGTCCCTTTCCGCTTTCTCATAATTGGCCACTCTGGCTGGGACAGATGGAGAATCCATATTTGTCTTGTCTTATCCATGGTTGTTCACTTGATTGGCAGCACAGCTGGATTCTGATGCCAGTTTAATTGCTCTTCAAGGAATTGCTGAGGTGATGTTCCAGGAATGCCTTGGGCTCACAGTTGGCTTTGGGAAGAGCCCAGCACACAGAAGGGAAGGGAAGGGAAGGGAAGGGAAAGAGAAACTTTGTTGCAGGATCCAATCTGGGTCAGTCACCAGACCAGGGGATTAATCTTCCGAGCTTTCAGACACTTGCTGAAGCCTGTCCTCAGGGAACTTCTCAGGAAGGTATCCTATGCATAGTATTTATGTGGTATCTGGGTGTGTATGGCTTTTTATTTGTTGATTGGGGGGGGGGGTTGAAGGCCAATTATTATTTCAGCCATCATGAGTCTGAAAGCTCGGAAGATTGACCCTCTAGTACCGGTGACAGATGCAGTTTGGATCCTGTAACATTATCCTAGGACACGTACCATATTTCCCTGAAAGTAAGGCCTACCCCGAAAATAATCCCTAGCTTGATTTTTGGGGGTGGGCCTAATATAAGCCCTACCCCCAAAATAAGCCCTAGTTTTGGGGTGAGGCACACACTTAAAAATCAAGCTAGGCCGGGGGTAGGGGTGTGGATCTGCCCAAGTGCCCTGCATCCACTTACCGTGCAGCCAGGCCTCTCCTTGCCGGCCCACTTCTTCTGTGGCATCTTCTGCAGCCAGGCCTACATTTCCCAGTCACAGGCCTTTCTGGAAGGCCTCTGCAGCCGAGAACTGAGCTATGTAGCTCAGTACTCGGCTGCAGAGGCCTTCCGGTTAGGCCTGACTGCAAAATGCAGGCCGGAATGAAGGCTGCAGAATGAAACTGCTCCTTCAACCCCAGAAGACGTGGATCAGCTGGGCGGTGCTGTCGGTGCTGGAGGTGAGTAAGACTCCTCCCAAAATAAGACCTGGTGCCTCTTTTGGAGGCATAATAATAATTAATAATAATAATAATAATAATAATAATAATAATAATAATAATAATAATAATAACAGAAGAAGAAGAAGAAGAAGAAGAAGAAGAAGAAGAAGAAGAAGAAGAAGAAGAAGAAGAAGAAGAAGAAGAAGAAGAAGAAGAAGAAGAAGAAGAAGAAGAAGAAGAAGAAGAAGAAGAAGAAGAAGAAGAAGAAGAAGAAGAAGAAGAAGAAGAAGAAGAAGAAGAAGAAGAAGAAGAAGAAGAAGAAGAAGATCCGGTCTTATTTTCGGGGAAACATGGTATATTTGCTTTTATTTGTGGGAAACTTTGTTGCTGAATTTTCCAACTCAGTACTTAATCACATGAGGCTGACTAGCAGAAAGGATGTTCCCTAATCCTGCACGTATTTGCATCTGACTCGAAAGATTTGGATTATCAGATTGGGGCTGTATGCTGAAGTTTTATTAATTTTGTTGCTAAGAAAGAAGTACTTTCAGATGTAGCCAGTAAAGTTGCTCAACCTATGAATTTCTGATGAACAGTTTTCCTCCGTGAAATTGCTTAAAGCAGAGGAGTTTAACTAGATGAAAGCATCCTATTCAAAAACAATTAGGTAATACAGTAAGGAGGGGGGGGTGCATTTCAGTCCAGCAGGAATTAATTACCAACACTGGTGATTTTCAGTAGTTATCTTCATTCGCAAAAGCAAAACAATAAATGCAGTGTATTAAGTAGCAACAACAAAATAGCTATCTGAATAATATTCTATCATGGGTGGTATTGGAGTGAACATATGGTATTATGAGATGTATATCTCACTCATTCTGTTTATTGTATTACTTGTGTATTGTTAGGAAAGGAATGCAAGCTATATTATTTTGGGTTTTGCTACAATAAATTGCATTGCAGACAACTCTCAAATCAACAGTAAGAATAATAGTTTCTCCCGAAGACTTTATAAAATGATGCCACATGAGACTGAAACAGGATCTAGGCTGCCTCCCGAGATGGCACAGGTGTAGAGACCCATCCAGGCCGAAAGCCAAGAATGAGATTGTCTTTCCCTAGTATGGTTGTTCCTTAGATGAATTGAATGTCTCGTTCATTTATTTACTTAGAATAAGTGGATTCCCAGAAAAAGAACACTCTAAAATTTGTCTCATAATACCTCTCAACTTAATTAAGTTCAAGAGGCATCACTGCTTTTTAGTGTGAACTTTCTTACCTTGTCAAAGCTATTCCTCGCAGGTTAGGGAGACCTCTTAAGCCAACCCTAACTAATGGTAGAAATTTGTGGTAGGGATCATATGAGATTGCCATGAGATATTTCCAAAATTAAGCAAGACTCAGAGACTCACATTTTCATTTTAAAAGATTTTTCATTGATTTAACAAGTTCATTCTAAGAATTCATCAGTTTTTAAATAACTGAGTAATGCATATTCATTTAGATTCAGTGTTCATTTATTTAAGAGTTCTGTTTAGCTTTGCAGTGGCTGTCAGATTGATATATTTTATTTTGGTCATATTTCTGGATTAAAAGTAGATGTTTTGGTTATTCTATTCAACTTTCAAGGACAAATAAAAGGCTTTGAACAATATTTTTGTATGGTTTATGGTACGATTTATATTTGTATTAATATAATGATAAATAGAAATTACTAAGGATGTTCTTTCTAAATAATTCAGCCAAATTTGTTCTGCAAGTCTCTTTCCGTGTCTAGCATAGTTTATAATAAATGTACCTATTTGTTCCTAACAATCCTCTGTATTTAAAATCCACCTGACGTCCTGTTAAAAGTTTGAAACTATTTCCACAATACATAACTGAGTCAACCGAAGGAGTATTGGTCTGTTGGAATACCTCAAAAGGCCCTCTGGTCCAGTCTACTTTTAGGGGTTAAATCAAGCCGCAAACAGTTATGCACAGCCTTATGCAAACTCCAATCGCTCATATAAATACAGATACTCTTGCACTTTATCTATCTAGCCCCTGCAGAAAAGCATTTGTAGAGAAACAGTGGCTGAAAAAGCAAAGTGCCTGTTTCAGAACTTATTTATAAGGCCCAGCAGCATAAAATGTAAGTGTCAGTGGCATCATAGTCATAAATACAATGCAATTAAATTACCTCAAATCTTTCTGAGATATGAGCCATCTAGCTGAATTCTATAAGCAGGATTTGACCTTTTTTAAAAGAAAAAGTGCCTAGTGAAAGTTGCTAATTTGTGTGCTTATCCGTATGCATTACTTTTCAATTAAATTTGCATCATTTCAAGAACAATCTAAGTTCATTCACCATCAAAATGTTATTTGGTAGTAGTCCAGAGAGTAAAAGGAAAGGAGGGGAAAAATGTATTCAGTCTTATACGTTTCTGTTAATATAATCTTATAGTAAAAATAGAAGTAATTCCTCTGATTGTGCTTCTTGTCACAGGGCTCAGCTAACTGGTCTTTAGAGAATCTCTTTAATTCGAAGTAGTCCTTTGCCAAATTGAATGTTGAATCTATTGAGGCCTTAGGCTACTATTTTAATACAAACAAGAAGTTGCAGCAATACTTGCACATAGTCATTCAGATCAGAATAGTAAAGCTAGATAGTTCTAATTCATTTTAATTCTGTGGGAAATGACAGAAAGAGATAAAACTGTGCTCCCGAAACTAGCCTCCTGCCTCTGGGCCAATATCATCTTTGGATACTTTTATACAGAGTAGGATGGATGTGATTTTGTACTTTGCCTCAGGCAACAAAATATACTGGATTTCTGGCAATTGCCTCTTTTTACCATGGCATGGAAAAATAATACCTCTATTGTTACTGAAGCTACAGTGGTGGGGCAAATGCATCATTAAAAGAAAGTGCAGTTGGTTAATTGCCTTCAGAGGCCCAGAGATGTACTCTATCTCTTCTCTTAGCCATCCTACAGCCGTGCAATATACACATGTGTTTCTTCTGGTAAATTCTCATAAATCAACCATGTCAGCCTCTAACTCACATTTATTGCTCTACTTAGAGCTCTTACCAATCAATTAAGCAATGTCAGTATGAGTCTTTCTCTCTAGTTCAGTCATGTGTTAGGAAATGGCAGAGTTTTTTTTTCTTTTTTCTTTTACAGAACCCAGGACATTATTCTGCTTCAAACATCATTAAGAGGCATCAATATTTTTAATATTAATCATTCAGATGTGTTTGTGTGTCTGTACATACATATTTCAATATATATTTTGAAAAATATGTTCAAAGTTCAAAGGAAACAAGAAAAGTAAAACTTGCAGTTAGAACGGGCTGGACATGTTGCCATGTTTTTTAAAGATGCAAACTGGAGAAGAAAATTTGTTTTATTTTCCTACTGTAGCTATTTTTCAAAACAAAACAAAAAAACTTCAGTGGAAATGTAAATTTAATCGCAAATGCTTAACTGTCTGGGGCAGGCTTTCTTTGGAAAGTCCAGTGTTTGTTTTCTGTTACTCACAACTAAGTTCTCCACCTCTCTGTTTACAAGAGACTTGGCCACAAAATGGCCTTAGCCTTTTCTCGGGGAAAAAATTCAGTCCATTTTGTTTGCATTCACCCTGGTTTGAATTTTCACATTTGCCTTAAGAAACTGCTTTATTCTGAACTCAGAACCAACTTATTACTGTTTGAGTAGTCCTTGTCAGAATAGAACCTTTCCCGGTATTCCCTGAAAATTGCGTGACTGAACCTTCTCCACACAAAGCAGATCTTCTGTCAGGAATCTGATTTTTTTTAGGAATCATGAGAAATATACAAGCTCACCCTGGACATGGAGCAATAAGAACGAGCATGTTCTTCATTTGCTTTGTACCTTTCTGCAAATCTCAGGCCATTTACAAAAGCTAATGGAAATTCTTATCTTTAATTTGCAAGTTAGCAGATGCAGTTTGTTGGAAAACTAGCAAAATTGCTGACAATAAGAGAGTAGCAATACCATGACAGTGAGATGCAAATGGCAAATAGTAGGAGCTTCTGGTTGCTAGTTAATCCATAACCCCTACTGGCTTGAATGCTTAAGAGAATAATCTCATTGGCCCTGTTAGTGTACACTGTAACCGAGTGCCTCTGGGTTTGCACCATCTGCAAGTCTTGAAGTCTGATGCTTGTTTTTCAAACAGAAAGCATGCGTCTCTGCCTTAGCTGCCAACCCCATGGGATACAGACAGTGACTTTTTAAATTTATATTTTATTTTTATTCAAGACAAAGTTAAAATACAAAATGCAAAACTTGGCAAAAATCCCCCCCCCCAAAAAAAAATCCCCCCCAAAAATTCAAAAGAACACAAAACAATCAAAACGTTAAAAAAGTAAAAAGGTGCATCAAAAAAGACCAACACGTATTCACATATTATCCCCCCAAATTGAATACTGATTAATACATTACTATGCCATTGATTTCCACCCCTTGCAAAACAGCCCCCCCAAATTTTTAAACTAATAAGTCTATTTGCAAATTATTGACCTGTCTTCCGTATATTATATTAGTGACAAAGTAGTTAACAGGAAGAATAATACTAAAACAAAATAAAATTAAAGTTTCAAAACTCTCTATAAACAGAAAGTGACTTTAAATAAGAGCAAATGTCTATGTGTTTGTGGATGTGTAAATGCGTAAATGCTGATTCTAAGAATCTGCAGTCCACACCAGATGACTGGAAAAGGAATGAAGTGGTTCCCATCTTCAAAAAAGTGGGATCCAGTAAACTACAGACCTATCAGGCTGACATCGATATCTGGGAAGATCCCGGAAAAATTGTTCAAACAACGAATCTGTGAACGCCTACAGGCAAGCAAAGTTATAACCAGAAATCAATATGTATTGTCAAATATTGTCAAAAACAGATTATGCCAAACAAAATCTTACTGCATTCTTTGACAGTATGAAAAAATTAGAGGACCAGCGAAATGCTTTGGATATAATTTATTTGAACTTCAGTAAGGCATTTGATAAAGTAGGCAACCGCCTATTACTTGATAAAGTTCTGTTAAGTCAGCTTTGAAGGGATAGAGAGGGGGCATGAAAGGAACCTCAGGAACCCAGGTTTCTTCACTCTCTTCTCATAGGAAAAGATTACTACTTGGGGCAGAAACCCTAGGGTTATTTGCTTCCACAGAAGTTATCCCTTCAGTCTTATTTATATAATCATTCAAGATCAACAAACCAGACTTGAAACAATTCATTTAGAAATGGAATTTCTAATAAAAAGTTCCTGTTCAAAATTCCACCCTTTTCAATATCTCATCCAGCCATACAATCATATTTCTGGATGGAGAGTCCCCAATCCCTCCCATTTCTACTGAGCATTCTGTAGTGACTGAGCATATGTTGTTCTCCAGAGTCAGTTTAGTGTTTAATGTGTTGAAGTAGCACCACTAGTTCATCTTCAAGCACAGAAGTTCATTTGGTGACTTCAATTGGTTATTCTCTCTCAGCCCAACCTTACTTACAGGTTAGTTGTTGATAGGAGGAGGAAGTGCTATGTATGCTACTTTGAGCTCCTGAACAAAAGGAAGGATATTATCCAACAAATAAGTTTTGCTATTTTCCTGAGTTGTGGAATGATTGGAATATATAGAGTCCAACCTATATATGTGTAGATTTATACATATCATGTAGGAACTGGGATGATAGTAATCTAATCAATAAATACCAGTAAATAATAGAACAATATGATACTATCCCGTGTCCCCCATTTCAATTCTCAAACCAGATGGAGACAGAATCCCTTTACATTCATGGACCGGGTAAGCCAGTTCGCCACTAACTCACATTATAGCTTTATCTTGTCTCTTTAACTTTTTGTATGTTCAGCCTATTCTTATTTCTGTTACCTATGTGTGTGGTAGGAGACTTCACTCAATATTTGTAAAGATCTTTAGAGACCACATATGGTCAGAGAGTTGCTATATAAAACTTGTGGCATTAATATTTGTATGAAAACTAGTTGGCTGTGACCACTTTACCATATCCTGCCCTATTCCCCACATGTACTCTAATCCATCTTTATTCCATATTAAATCTTGTCTTGTAATTATACTGATGTTAAAAAAAACTATAAATACCTTACAATAACACAAAACCACTATGCAAATACTATATAAATACAAGTCAGTAGTTGGTGCTAGGGGAAAGGAAAACACGACCTGGCTTTGACACAAGAGTAAAATAGGCTTCTTGCTCAGATATTTGCATTCTCTTTTGGAGGGCAGAAAAGAGGCATTGTTTCAGTTAACCATACTTGAGTAATAAAACACCTACCCTATGTGAAGCGGGTTTCATATGCAATCAGCTGAATCGGTAGAAAAGAGCAGGGGAAGAGCTTTGCCTGAGCTTTGCTAGTAGGCAGTGCAGAGAGTACTGAACTAGGAAGACTGATGCTCTGGCCTCCCATAGGGCAGTTTTCTGTGGTATTTGGAAGCACTAGTAAAGAACAGTGTTTTGTAAGATTTAAAGCATCTTAGCTCATTCATATATTCAAATGAAGCTCTATCAAATTGAGTGTGACCACATTGTGCAATTACTTTGGATTCAAGAATAGTTAAATACTGAAGTATTTAAATGATGCCTCTTCACAGTCTACATCTAGCAGATCTCACAATAACTTGAATTGCAGTTCTGAGGAAGGACACCTGTTAGGAAAGGCATATGTGTATTTTGGTCTAGCATGGTCAATTTTCCAGTTGAAACTATAGTTAAATTTAACCAAGTGTTGTGAAATTACGGAGTCTTCATCATGTCTTCTGATAGTTAGTTGGTGTTCAACGAATGTTAGTCTACTAGTCTTCTGCTTGCCTGTCCCATATAGTGGCTGTTACAGGCATTACATTCTATGTTGTAGATGATCCCTGTTTTTTTCTTCTTGAGCTACTGGGTCTTTTGATTTACTTAACAAAAAGAGCAGAACACATCCTCACCAGCCATCAACGCTCACATAAACAGGGATTAACACTAGGATTAACACCAAACAATCAAGCAGTAAAAACTCTAATCAAGGCACTACCAGTTCAGACAATCAAACATTAAACAACAACTTAATGAAGAAACTACCAAGGAGACAACAATACCTCCTCCAACACTGATGGGGCAAGCAACTATATACAAACGTAATCCCGCACCCTTCTAGCATAAACAATGTTACCTAGTTTGGTAAGGAAACATCTGCAAGCCAACCACCAAGCTCAGAGAATACCAAGGACCCTACAATTCAATCCTGAACTCCAGATTTTTTTTTTCTTCTATTGCCACAGTCACATATCTGCCTCACCACTTACTGAACCCTACATGGAAATGCTCAGCTCATATTTGCAACCTGTTTCTCAGGTTATATGAATTTGATATAAGAGGCTCATAAGCCTGCCTCCAGGCTTAGTGTACCGTAGTTCTGTCTGAAGGACAGGCCAGTGCTAGTCTGAACAATTTCAAAAGTGAGGCAGTGGGGGGGGGGGAAGTCCATGTGGAAGAATGGATAGAAATATCAGCTTATGTAAATGTCAATGACATCATCCTTCCTCCTTCCTACTAGTGCTATTTATAGATACTTTAATTTACTCGTCTTTGCTTTATTATCTTTCCAGAAGCTCTTTATCCCCAGCATTTAGCGTCTCAATTGGCAAGCTGCAGCCAGCTGCTTCGATGGTAGGAAGCTTTTTCTCCTCATGCAGTCAAACTAACCAGGGTACAAACAAAGAGAAAAGTAAAGGGAGAAAGAAGAAAAGGCTGTATGTGACGTCTAGTTGAAAAAATGCCTTGTCGGATCCTTAGACGAGGTGTACTATGAAATGTCGTGTAAGATCTGGAAACAAGAAAAGGACTTCTACACTAATACATATTAGATATAGCTGTAGAATTCAGAAACAGCCTCATATATCAAGGATCCTCTTTTTTTTCAGTGCCACACTTAGAATGATGTGTTATAACCTTCTTAGAAAATGGCTGCTGCTGTTGGTGTAGTCATTTATAAATCTCACATTTTCCAGAAGGCAAATAGGAAAAATTGCCCCCTAGTGCTCACTTTTGCTTGTCCCCATGACACCCTGTGCACTCTCTACTTAAATAATTTCTTTTTTTCTGACTAGGAAAAGGTACACACTTCAGAACAAGGCTGCAGTAATCCACCATTTTATTCCATAATAATGCTTATAGACTGGATTCTCTGTAGTCCTTTGTAAATACAGTTTATGTTTGAATCTGGCTTTTGCTTTACATCATGCTAGTGCTCCTATTAGTTACACTTCAATTAAAATATCTTGTAAAATATGACCATGATTCCTGGCTTTTTATCAAGTGGGATCCATTCTATGACTCCCTTGGTCCACCTGCCATCAGTTCTTCTTGCTATGTGTCCAGCCCATTCCCATTGCAATTCTTTTACTCTCTTGATGGCATCTTATACTTTCCTTTGTTCTCTAATCCATGTGCAGGTCTTTCCATCTTGTCTTGTAATGTATCTTTCCATAGCTCTTTGAGCCATTCTTAACCTTTGTATCAATAAATAATAAATAAATAATGGATCAAAAGCCTCCACGAAATAGACCTAAAGCAAGATGGATCGAGACATCAGCAAGTATTGTGGGCCCAATTGTCAAAAGAAAGCTCAGGACTGCATAGGCTGGAAACATGCGGAAGAGGCCTTCATCCTGCAGTGGAGGGCTAAAATGATGGTGGTGGTGGTGATGATGATGATGATTTCTGGCAAGTAAGGCACTAAGGGAAATGTCAATGGACCCATTTACCTGTTTCTTTGTCTTGCTTCTGAAGCCTAATCTAAGGACCTGTACATGATAGGGCTAAATCCGACTACATAACAACAACAACAACAACAGTAATAGTAATAAAAAAAGTTGGAAGGGAACTTGGAGGTTATATAGTCCAACCCTCTGCTCAGGTAGGAAACCCTATACCATTTCAGACAAATGACTGTCCAGTCTCTTCTTAAAAACTTCCAGTGTTGGAGCATTCACAGCTTCTGGAGGCAGGTTGTTCCACTAGTCAATTGTTCTAACTGTCAGGAAGTTTCTCCTTAGTTCTAACTTGTTTCTCTCTTGGATTAGTTTTCATCCATTGCTTCTTGTCCTGCCTTCAGGCACTTTGGAGAAGAGCTTGACTCCCTCTTCCTTCTGGCAACCCCTGAGATATTGGAACACTGCTATCATGTCACCCCTCACCCTTCTCTTCATTAAAGTAGACATACCCAATTCCAGCAACTGTTCCAGATATGCTTCTAGAACTATATTGCATCCTTCATAGCATTATGGGAGAAAATGGCACATGTCACAAGCGTAGACATCCAGTCATACATACACACGCATACATAAGGAAGAGAACATTCAAAGTAAGTAATGCAAAATTATGTTATTTTTGAAGGAGACGTAAACAATTAAAATTAATAGTTTTTCTCAGGGGGAAAAATGACTTTTGAGAAGTTTCCATTCAGTTCCAGAGTGAGAAAAAAGACAGCCAGCTGGGAAATCCTGACTTGATTGCTTTGCATTTACTCTACAATGATTGGGAAGGTCTATTACAATTTCCAGGGAATTCCTACTTTATTATTGGGCCAGTATGATGCATAAATATAGAAAAAAATTACAGAGAGAAAGGAAGGCTCTCATAAGAAGACAACATTGCTACACTATCAATATTTTAGCTAGGAATGATGTCTTATAGTCATGAAGACACAATCTGCATATAAATACATTATTTTACATCTAGCTAACACTGAAGTTGGAACAGCATGATTTTATAGCAATTCCCAGTCAGGATGTGGAAAACCATCCTGGACAAGCCTTCAACTATAGACACCAATAAGATAACAGCTGATTGAATTGTGCTCACATGATTCATCAGCACATGCACACATATACTACTTCCCAGAATATATCCAGTGAGGTAATGGGTACTAGCTTCCCGTTAATTCTAAACATACAACAGCTGTTGTGAGGCATTAATTGTAATTCAGTACAATGAGAAAAAGAGGCTGTGGTGGGGAGCAGGGACCATGACAGATGTGAAGTCCTACTCTTTGAACAGAAAGTTTAGTCAGTAAGGATTACACCACTTTAATTGCTGTGAGAAAATGCTGTGGTTTAGTTTTTTTTGTTTGTGCTTTCCACTGCCTTCTGAATGGGAACTGAAGCTTTTTTGCATTCAAACAGGCTCCTCTCACAGATTTTTATATCATATCACATCATATCATATCATGAGACTGAGATAACTGAAATACAGTATATTCTTTAATATTCCCTACTCTCACCACTATATTCTTTAGCCATATATTTTTCTGAGTCTATTGTGTGACACCAACTGTTCCTCTGTTAGATAAAGCAGATCATCCAAGCTTTCAGGTATCAATAACTAGGCCAGATAAACACTGTCTGAATTTACAGGTCAATCTAGAACATCTGCAGCTTCCTTTTTCTAAATCAGAGTTTATTTATAGTCCAGAGCATACAGTATAATATATAGAGCTAGTATTGCCAATATCAAGAGGAGACAATCTGATGCAATGTGGATTAAAATTGCTATAATTTTTGGTTTTGCCCATACGGATTTGGGCATATGGATATTGTACTGGAGAATACATAGAAGATATTAGGTTGTCTGTTTTCATTCTGACAGACAGCACTCACCTCTTCAGAATCTCAGGCAGAAATCTTGTCCAGCCATTTTCTCCATAGATGAAAGGTTTGTATTCAAATATAATGGAGTATCTATGAATTCCCAGTGTAAAGTATTTGTGTAAGAACTTAATTTTCATATTTTCTTAATGTTCCTATGGAGATTTTGGTTAAAAACAAATAAATCCTTACTATAAACATTTTTTTAAAAAAATATTTTGAGTTAGATGAATCAGAAATATCCAATCTCTTTTTAAGAAGAGATTAGACATTTTAAGAAAAGACTGGACAATCATTTGTCTGAAATGATATAGAGTTTCCTGCCTGAGCAGGGGGTTGGACTAGAAGACCTCCCAGGTCCCTTCCAACTCTGTTATTCTATTCTGTTCTAAATACATATTTTAAGAGATGCCATTAAAATACACGTTTCAATTTCAAACTTACACAAATGTAAATTTTCAGGTAGGAATTTTTAAAATGAAAATTTGGCAGGATAGATCTATAGATGAATACCTGTAAAAATGATAAAGCCAGAAATAATAATAACCCTTCCTTGAAGCTTTATTTCTTGGAGAAAGTCTATGAGAGCACCAAGCATCTTGGTGACTTGATGGCACATAATCAATGAAACATTACTGCTAATTAAATCCATTTTGTGGAATCGAGTGTAAAAGAACGACCATATTATTTTTAATTCTGGGCGTATAGGTTGAAGTTAGGAATTTCAGAATTGTTGATAGGATAGGCTAATCAGAGGTAGAGGTAGATTTACAACAGTTCATTTAGTGACCCTTCAAAGTTACAACAGCACTGGAAAAAGTGATTTATGACTGTTTTTCACAGTTACGAACTTTGCAGCATCCCCATGGTCACGTGATCAAAATTCAGATGCTTGGCAACTGGTTCATATTTAGGACCATTGCTGTGTCCCAAGATCATGTGACTCATGATTTTTGTGACCACCTGACTAGCAAAGTCAATGGGGAAACCAGATTTACTTAATAATCGGGTTACTATCAACTGCAGTGATTCACTTAAACAACTGTGTCAAGAAAGGTCGTAAAATGGGGCAAAACTCCCTTAACAAATATCTCAACAACATTGTGGTGCTCAAAATACTATCTGTATTGTTTCTTGATGATTCAAATGTAGGCTAATGAAAGGTAGCCTAATCCAAAAAACAGCAATACTTCGGTCAGGGATAGAGATACACATTTTCATCTTCCTGGAAAAAGCTACTGTAATTTATAATTACAGTACTTAAGCTCAATGTGTCATCCTTTCTCAGGTTGTGTATATTTAGGCATTAGCTCTTTTAACTTTTTAGATCAAAACTGAATGCTGCAATATAATCTATGTGGAACTGTGGGGTACAGAATCTCAGCCAAGAAATTTCTGATGTTTGAAAAACAATTGTTTATTTTCACTGACTTTTAATAACCTGGGAACACAATGCGCTAGTTGTTGGTTGCAAAATCCTAAATAGCTTGGGACTACGTTTGTTGAAGATTGCTTCCTTATACCGTACTTGAAGTTGCCACAGGATAAAGAGCCACTGTTTATCTGTTTCAGCTTGCAATTCTCTGTTCTTAGTGGCTGCTGAATGTTGTCTTAAATGAATCCCTATTGGGAGAACGTGCTTCTCTGCTCATCTTCCAGGTTTCTCTCCTCCTTGTAAAGATAGCTTATGTTTTCATTTTCACATTGGGAGGCAGCCCTAAATAAGGAAAGAACTCCTTGGCATTTTGTCAGCTTTCCCTTATAGTGACAATTCATGCCTCTGTGCATGAGGAAGATGCCATCGTTTCTAGCCCTTCATGTAAATGAGCTAAGATGGTATTCTGAATAATTCTAGAAGGGCTATAAAGTGTTTCTGAGAATTGGGGGGGGGGAGTCACAATATTGGCAGTGGGAATGGACTTTTGACAGAGCTTTCAAGAGAAAAAGCAAGAGTTCAGAAATTAAAAAGAAAACAGATGACTAAGATGCAAACTTGATCCACCTTGAAATGCTACAGTATATTGATTTCCTCCAGCCCTCCTGTTTGTAAGGGCATATTTTTGAATGCTGTACTTGAATAATGACTGAAAGAAGGAAAATGCAGTTTATTCATGCAATTTTTCAGTCATTTTTTTAATGCCTTTCTCTTGTATGAACTTTTTGGTAACGTTGAAATTTTCTAATATACATCTTCTGGCAGAAAATTATCTCTAGCAGATTAGAACTGTCTTGTGATTTGCCTGGAGCATAGCATTTCCTTTACATTTTCCTTTTTCATCAATTATTTCTCTCCTTAATGGTTGTATTTTGAACATTGAAAGTTAAATGCTTTTTTTAAATAGCTTAGTTCTTGTTTTCTAAGAATCTTTACCGGTACTTTGGGCCTATATCCCAATGAGAGGGGAAATGGGTGGGAGAAAGGATCAAAACCTTTAGCCACATGCCTTCATGCTACATGGCCAAGAGGCTGTTTTTATTTTTAGTGTGCTTTTATCTATTAAATCGCTAGAAAGATAGCATAGATAGTAATAGCCTGCAAACAGGGTTAGGAGAGGACATCCAGAGGGCATTCCTTGGATGATAAGTGATAACAGTAGAACTGCCAAGCTACCATGCCAAAATAGGAGACAGGCTTAGGATATGAAGACTTAGAAGACTTCGGAGAGAAGTCTGAAACTTCAAAGCTTTCACCCTATGTTCTTCACTAGAACAATCATAAATGTTCTTCTCTCAAAACTGTAGACAAATATTTCAGTCAGTTTCTCTTTGAAATGATCCAGATGTTTTTAACATATCTAAATAGATTTTTGGAAAGTTGCCATAAAAATGTGCAGAAAATGCCTATCTTGAATTCACCTGGATTTATTTTATTTATTGGTATAGAGTCATTTTATTATTTAAGACTAGGAATAGCTGTACTGTGTGTTCTTGGAAGCTACTCCAATGTCAGTCTAAGGGCCAGAAATATGTTTTCATATATAACTGAAAAGATGCTGTAATAGGAAAGAAGGTCAGGGATTAATGATACTGCAGTATTAAAATTGGCATTGGTCTTTTCTGCCTTTCTAGAAAAGGCAACACAATAGAAAGCATATGAAAAATCAGGATGCTACAACAAAGGTCAAAAACTGGAATATTGTTATAATTTAAGGGAAAAATCTTTATGAATGAAACCGTAAATTATTTTTCATATCCTGATTAAAATAAAATGGGTCCAGATGCAGTTAAAATATTTTCTGAAAATCAACTTCTGTCTAATTGTTCACTTTAGAAAACCAAAGAGTCAAAGTTTATGTTAACAATCTGTATTTTTTTTAAAAAAAACCTTTTTAAAGTTTGAGACTAGACAAGACCTATCAATTATAAAATCAATGTCAATCAAAATTAGGTAGATGAGATTCATGTATGTGGGTAACAACATTGGTTGGTGTTGGCAAGGATAACAAGAATGTGTTGGCCAACAAAAAGGAAAACTAGTAAAGCTAAGGAAAAAATAATTTCGTGAAGAATTTTATAAAATATAAACAAATTTCATGGAAAGAGAGAGAGAGAAAGAGAGGGAGAGAAAGAAAGAAAGAAAGAAAGAAAGAAAGAAAGAAAGAAAGAAAGAAAGAAAGAAAGAAAGAAAGAAAGAAAGAAAGACCACATACTACCTTGAAATTAATTAATATCTTGCCAAAAATAGATTCCAGATCATGCAAAGACACATTGTACAGGCAGCTGCCCCATCATTCTTCATTATCTTTTTTCACTGCTCTTCTGTTTATGAAGCTCACTTCAAAATGAAATGCTCAACTAAAACTTTTTATGTATTAATTTTAGTTTTTAAACAGGGAAGCTGAAAGACAGTTCTAATATCCCCATCTGAAAAGGTAATGCAAAGACACAAAAAGGAGAAATTGATAAGGAGCACTAACCTGCTTTGCAAATCCTCTTCTGCAGACAGAAGAGGAATGATAAAAATTGGTGTGTATAGAAAGGGTCCCTGCAAGTGTAATAAACAGTCCTATGAGAGAAAAAGGTACAAAAGAAAAGGAGATTAACTCCCTTAGAACCATAACTTTTAGGCTTTCTACTTATGATTTTACAAAATAGAAATGTTACAAAACTTGCACATCTCATCCTGATTGCTGCATCACACACATACATGCATGCTATACAGTGAAAGAATGGACATCTCTAATGTCTCCTATTAAAACTTTATCAAGTTCTGAGGATAAATTTTGATACCTTCTAGAGTCCTAGCATGTAATTTATAATACTTAAGCAGCCTTTCCCAAATTCTGTTTTTCCTTATATGTAAGTCTTGAATTTAGGCTCTTTCGCTTCTTTCTCCCAATTTAAAATAATTCTTCAGTCTCAAATGCTTACAGGTTTATAAGAGGAAATAACCAAAGTCTACAATAAATGGGAACAGTTCTTCAGGATCTCAATGGAGGCTGGCAGCAAAACCAGATTGCCGGGTTTCCTGTCACAGACAAATGGCTTCCCTTTTCTTGATAAGCCATGTAAGCTAACAATATAGACCTGCAGTATGACGTTGCTGTTTGGGCAGTCTTGTTTTTCTTCCTTTTACTCATGAGTAATCCTTTCAATTTGTATGTTCTCCTTCTAGGGAAATCTATGCTCCTCTGTAGTTATGAAGACCCAATTACATTCAATAAATTGGAGTTCCGCAGTTATTTTTAGTATTTCTAGTTTAGACTATTGTTTACCCTCTTCCCAAAAGGGAGCACACTTGGGTCAACTTGCTACATTTTAAAAATTTGTTTGGTTGTTTAGAGCATTTGTGATCATCTTCTCCCTTGAAATGACCTTCACCATGACTAAGAAAAAAACATACAGTTCTGTTTTTTTTCCATAATGGGTTTAAGGGTTTTATACCAGCCTGAAAAATCAACAGTAAACATGTGACCAGGAATCTGAATTGTGTTTACTCAGTCTTATACATATGCAAATACTCCTCAAATATAAACGCCCTTCAAAAAGTTAGGGAGAGTTATCTTCTGCTAGTAACACATGAAGCAGTTATCAGGAAGTAATTTAAAAGGAAAGCAAGTGTACTTAAGTTCACTGTTCAAGGTAGTATTGAAGTTTTTTTTTCCCCACCCCTCTTATCTACATGTATACAATGCGCCTCATGTTGCAAGCTTTTCATTTCAAAAGCCTGCTCCTCTGCAAGACCAGGAAGTAGTGCAGCAAAACCTGGTAGAATGAAACCTGGATTGTATCCTCCCCAGTTCTGCAATCGCTTAAAAATTCTTATGGTTAAATGGGTTAATTTGTGTTACATGGGAGAATGCTAGGAACTTAGGGTGCTACTAATATTTGTTAATATACATGTATTAATATGCATGTATAACTCTACATAGAAGCTGACGAGTACTATTGCAAGGTGGAAGAATCTTGCAAATGTTGTACACTGCACCCAAAATGTTCCCTTCTCTCATGCACACAGATTTTTTTTTATGACTATCTTAATCAAAGACACAATTTTCAGGTCATACCTTTGCTCTTTTTTCCTATAACTCTTAAGTCCACGTTGGCTTCTGCTCTTGATTTGTTTGGAGAGAAAGAAGTCAGGGATCCAGCTGACTTGGCCATAAGAAATCAAATTTTTAAAAAGTATTTAGGTTTGCAGGATTTGGGCTGGGATATCAAGAAGTGAGGGTGAAGGTTCATTCTTCAAGCTTGTGGGTTGGTTACCTAATGTTTCATTACCAGGCTAGGTAACGTCTTCAGCGGCTTTTAGGGGATGTCTGTGTCAGCGCTCTTCTATTTATGATAAGGGCTTCAGGCAGGGGTCTTCAAACCTGGCCCTTCTATGACTTGTGGACTTCAACTCCTAGAATTCCTCAGCCAGCCTTGCTGGCTGAGAGAATTCTAGGAGTTGAAGTCCACAAGTCATAGAAAGGCCAAGTTTGAAGATCCCTGGCTTCAGGTGTGGGTGTGTCAAGTGAGGGACTTGTAATGAGTCATCAGAGAGAGGTTTGTGATGGGTCTTGTGATGGGGAAGTTACTACAGGTCAGTGTCGTTGGGGTGTGTGGATTATCAGTGGATCAGGGGTGAGTTATCAGTGAGAGGCTGGTGATGGGTCTTGTGATGGGGAGATTACCTCAGGCCAGGGTCATTGGGAAGTGAAGGTAAGTGGGGCTTACGTGGGTTGGTTGAGATTTGGTGCTGCCTCCAGGGCGATTGATTTGGATTCTGAGGGGTTCGTAGGCTGGTTGCAGATCAATGTATCTGTTGATGGAATTGCTTGTGGAGTGCCAGGCTTCGATGAACTCACAAGCATGGCAGGTGGTAGCGTGGCCAACGATTTTAGTGTTGCTCCAATCGAATTGGTATTGTTTGGTGTCAATGTGGGTAGTGATTAAGGATTTGGGATCATGGTGTTTGACTGCTAGCCGGTGATCGTGGATCCTGGTTTTTCAAGAAGTTCCCAGCAGAAGAGGGAGGAAATGTCGGTCCTTTTAAAAATGAATTTTGCAGCAAATGTATTATTTCATTGCTTATAGACTTGAGGCATCTATTTTATGGGCAAGATTGTCTTTTAAGTAGTTCCATACGTTAGTTGAATATTTTTGGTTCATTTTGCTAAACAACATTATTTATTTGGCATCTTCACCTGGCCAACTTAGGCAGACAATCTTCTGCATGCTGGACAGGTAGTAATTTCCCCCCTTTTCCTTTAATCTTTCATAATAGTTGTTTAATATTTATCCTCTAGGGCATTATAGGTAGTCCTTGACCTACGACTACAACTGAGCCCCAAAATTTGGTTGCTAAGTGAGACAGTTAAGTGAATTTTGTCTCATCACACAACCTTTCTGGCCACATTTGTTAACTGAATCACTGCAGTTGTTAAATTAGTAACATGGTTAAGTGAATCTGGCTTCCCCATTGACTTTGCTTGTCAAAAGGTCGCAAAAGATGATCACATGATCCCAGGACACTGCAACAGTCATAAATATGAGTCAGTTGCCAAGCGTCTGAATTTTGACCACGTGATCATGCGGATGCTGCAACAGTCATTAAGTGTGAAAAATGATCACAAGTCACTTTTTTTTCAGCGACGTTGTAACTTTGAACGGTGACTAAATGAACTGTTGTAAGTCAAGGACTACTTGTGCCAGAAGAATAGAAACTAACTTATAGAAACAGGGGCACCAACAAACAATGGCTTAGTTCCAGTTTGCCAGCCTATTTAATTGTACATCATCCATTTGTTTAGAGAGCTGAATGAGTTTTTTACTGGTTTGTAAGTTTGATTGAAAGCAGAACAATCTGACTACTGGCTCCTGGAATCAAGTGAGCCGTAATTCTTTGGCTTCCTGCTGCCCTTCATAGGCTCAGCATTCCATTCCTGGAAGCGTTTCTCTCTTCCCCCACCCCCACCTCATCCCAGCTGCCTGTAATCGTGGTCAGATGAATTGGGGAAATTTCCAGCTAAAAAAAACTAATCCTTGCTAGTTGTTAGAACTTCAGAGGCTTTTTGATACAGTGAAATAACATGTCAAGATGATTTTGATTTTTTCATGTCTAAGTAAAGGTAAAGGTTCCCCCGCACATGCATGCTAGTCGTTTCCGACTCTAGGGGCCGGTGCTCATCTCTGTTTCAAAGCCGAAGAGCCAGCGCTTGTCCGAGGACGTCTCCGTGGTCATGTGGCCGGCATGACTAGACGCCAAAGGTGCATGGAACGCTGTTACCTTCCCACCGCAGTGGTCCCTATTTTTCTACTTGCATTTTTACGTGCTTTCGAACTGCTAGGTTGGCAGAAGCTGGGACGAGTAACAGGCGCTCACTCTGCTACGCGGCACTCGGGATTCGACCCGCCAAACTGCCGACCTTCTGATCGACAAGCTCAGCGTCCTAACCCACTGAGCCACCGCGTCCCTGTCTACTTTTCATGTCTACTTGGGGTTTATATGTCATTTGTTTACAAAGGACCATCCTTCACATCACTTCATATCACGGCAATATAGTTGGTGTGAGGTGGGTAGCATTTTAATTTTTTTCCCCTTTTTTGGCATGAAGCAGAGGAAAGGGAATTTCCACTACCCACAGTAACTTGAGGGGCAGGGCACTTCCTTTGATTATAAGCCATGATGCCTGATATGATGGTAGCACAATCAGTCCACCAAATTGGAGAAAAGTGCTTTAAAATATTTGATTGAATGAAAGAAAAGTAAAAGGAAAAAATTATTGGGACGCAAATCTACTCAGGTATTTCTATTTTACACTTGCAATATGAAAACCTGAAATTTATTTTATTTTTGAAGTTTTGTATAGTAAAGACAGCAGTGCCCAAAAGCAACTAGAGAGCTACAGTGTAACCGATAGAAAAGTGATGGCTTTTTTAATGGATTCTTCAGTAAAAGATTTTGGGAACTGAACTGGCAAAACAGACAATTACGGTGTGTGATGTCTTATTACCCCCCCTCCCTTTCTGTTTATAAGTAGCTGTGCAAATATATTACCAAAGTCTTGGTAAAATTGTTGTTGGCTGCAGCTCATTTGGAAATTACACTACATTGGAAGGACTCTAAGGGGTTATCTATTCGCACATGGATGTTCAGAGCACGGAAAGTTGCAGTCATGGAAAAAAATTAACCACAAGTGGATGCTTCTAAAAAATCAGACAAATATAACTTCATAGACATTTGGTTTCCTTTTACATAATTTGCAAAAACAACTTCAGTGCTGTTCTGTCTACTCTGTTACCTTTTGAAGAGACATTTGTTAAAAAAGAACTGAGGGCCCTTTCCCAAATGCATCTAATCACAGCATAAACATGACTTGACAGTATTATCTGTTCTGTCATTCCCCCCTCCCTCCCTCTCCCTCCATCTATCTATCTGTCTGTCTGTCTGTCTATCATCTATCAATCTGAAACAATTAAAAAGATAAAAACTAATACAAACTAAACATTGAAAGAAAAAATAGAAAGCACAGAAGGGAAAAAAATGGAAAGAAAAAAAGAAGAAATAAGAATATGGTAAAGAAAAAGAAAATAAATATATAAAGAAAAAAATAAAGACTCCCCCCTTCACCGCAACCTATTCAGTGGTGGGATTCAGCCAGTTTGCACCAGTTTGGCAGAACCGGTAGCTAATTTTTTGTTGCTCAGGCCCAGAATGAGCTTCCAGAAGCGGCATCTACACAGAGAACCGGTTGGTCACATATTTGAATCCCACCACTGAACCTATTACCTTTTGATCACTTTCCGTATCCCATCTCTTATCTGTAAAGAAATTCTTGTCATTCGGTCCTAATTTCACCCAGTGCTATAAAATGTGTCTATTCAAAGGTTGCTAATAGGTGAAAAAAAATGGTTAACAAGCAATTTCCAAAAGTGATTTAAAAAGGAAGTAGGTGAAGCCAGTATCCTTTTGAAGGTGCTGACCATGGTTTCAACAAGATGATTATTCCCTTGTGTCTCCAAGCCAGAGACCATTGTCTTGCGATCTTCTCATGAGAAGCAACTGTACAGAGCCTTTGTGGGTAATCTCAACCCCTCTCCTTGTCTGGAGAAGAACTGTGAAGAGCCGATGTACTCACTGGCTCTTCATTCCCCCATGATCAACTCCTCTTTTAGTAGAGCCCTCTTCAGATTGTGATTTCTTCCACAGAAGTCTGTTCTGCCATTTCCTTACTTACAACCAGAATTAAGCTCAAAATTTTCTTAACAAGAAAATTGTTAAGTGAGATTTGCCCCATTTTATGACCCTTCTTGCTACAGTTGTTAAATGAATCACAGCAGTTATTAATAACATGGTTGTAAAGTGAATCTGGCTTCCCCATTGACTTTGCTTGTCAGAAGGTCACAAAATGAGCCTTGGTGGAGCAGTGGGCTGATGCCTCCTTAAGTAACACCAGCTGCCTGCAATTAGTGCAGGTTCGCATCCCACCAGGCTCAAGGTTGACTCAGCCTTCCATCCTTCCGAGGTAGGTAAAATGAGGACCCAGATTGTTGGGGGCAATTAAGCTGACTTTGTAATAATGCCGCTTGGGGGGTGTATGAAAGCCCTAATAAGCAGGCATATACATAGAATGAAGGCTACTGCTAAGCTTGTAAGCCGCCCTGAGTCTTCGGAGAAGGGCGGGATATAAATGGAATTAAAATAAAATAAATAAATAAATAAAAAAGGTGATCACATGATCCCGGGACACTGCAACCATCATAAATATGAGCTAGTTGCCGAGCATCAAAATTTTGATCACGTGACCATGGAGACGCTGCAGTTGTCCTAAGTGTGAAAAACAGTCATAAGCCACTTTTTTTTTTGCGCTGTTGAAATTTCAAATGGCCACTAGATAAACGGTTGCAAGTCGAGGTCTACCTGTATAAGATTTCTTTCATTTCTTTCCCAGTCAAGAATGAGACAAACTTAAGCTGGTCTTAGATTGACCAGTATTATAGTCACATTTCCCCCCTTAAGCCGACAATGTCTAAGTGCAGTTGTGAAATATGTCAGCTCTATTACATTTTGTAACCCACTACCAAACCGTATGACCAAGAAAGTGAGGAATTAAAGTACTGCTTATTAGCCATTTCAGGCGAATATAAGCAAACCTCTCCCATTTTGTCTCTAGTCAGTCTTGTCTGTAGAAATGTGGTCTCCTTAAGATTTTTATTTATTTTATTTATTTTAATTCCATTTATATCCTGCCCTTCTCCGAAGACTCAGGGCGGCTTACAAGCTTAGCAATAGCCTTCATTCTATGTATATGCCTGCTTATTAGGGCTTTCACACACACACCCAAGCGGCATTATTACAAAGTCAGCTTAATTGCCCCCAACAATCTGGGTCCTCATTTTACCTACCTGGGAAGGATGGAAGGCTGAGTCAACCTTGAGCCTGGTGGGATGCGAACCTGCACTAATTGCAGGCAGCTGATGTTACTTAAGGAGGCATTAGCCCACTGCTCCACCAAGGCACCAAGATAATATTGCACAATAAATGCTAGACCAGTGGCCCCCAATCTTTTGGGCACTAGGGACCAGTTCCATGGAGAAAGGTTTTCCGTGGACCAGAGGGGGTGTGGTCTTGTGTGTTGCCTGCATCCATCCCACAGATGGGGCTTTGCTTGTTTGTGTGGCCTGGTTGCTGACATGCTGCGGACTCGTGCCGGTCCATAGACCAGGGGTTGGGGACTCCTGTGCTAGACTGCCATGTGATTAATACTGTATCTTTTCTCTGTGGCCCTTGCCTGATTAATGCAAGATTGATATAATAAAGCAGTGAGATTATGGAACCAACCTCAAATAGGCTCCCAAACAGCGAAAAAGAATCTGGAGTCAACACTTATGCCTGTATAAAGAAAGAAAGCTTTAGTAAAGTGCTGCTTTCTGACTGTGAGCTGTTTAGTTAATTTTATTCATCAGGCTATGTGCAGAGTGCAGAGAAGAGGCACAAATATTATGAACAGCTCCACAGTTGTTCTCCCCCTGTTCCTGCTGCAGCCCATGACGGGTGGATGTTTGTCCTGATTGAACAGCACAACCAGAGGAAGCAACCAATCCTTAGTTTATCATCCACTTTATACACACACAAATCAGGACAGCACAACTCAGCAATGTCAGAGCAGAAATAGAAGCAGGCTAGGGATTGGCAGTGGGGAAAGGGAATTTCATGATAGCATAGTTTTCTGCCAACTGAAAGATGGGTAAATTGGACTAATTCAGTGAAAGGAAAAGGCTCTGTGTCCTAAGCAGGTAGGCTGAAATAAGATTGGACCCAGGAAAAGACAAAAAAAAAGTTTAGCTCTTACTTAGAAAATGTTACTGACTTTGTGTTAGCAATTATTAATTAAGCTGCTTTATACATTTCTTGCCAAGTTAATTGTTTATTTGAAATTAGTCAGAGAAAAAGAAAGCGGTCTGAGTAAAGGTCACTTTTCTTTCCCCTTTTTAAAGAGAAACTGTGGGACAGCAGATGTGGGATGTATCAACACTGAACGGATTTGGATATTCTCTTCCCTTCTCAACTTCCATGGTTTTTATCATGCGTTTTAGTCAGCTGCCCTTTGCTGATCTCCTGGGACAGTGGCCAAAACCTTGGCCTGAGATCATACAAGAAATATACATGCACCTCACCCACTGTCCTACCTCTGATCTCAGGAAGTGCTTACTTGGCTCTGGGAACGAGATGGAAACATAAATGGTTTTTAACTCCCAAAGTAGTTGCCAATGCATGAAACATTTACCTTTTGGTCTCCCCGAGCCCGAGAGCAAAAGAAAGAGAGGGAGAGCGGGAAGGAGAAAGAATCAGAGGGAGGTAGGGGATGCACATATTGCTTTAAACCATCTGGAAAGGCTTCCCGAGGTTGCAAAAATACTTTCAGTGAAATCTGAAAGAAGTTAGTGGCACATTATGTGTGTATTCATGTTTTACTTTTTCCATCCTTCAGAAATACCTTTTTTAAACTGAATGAATAGTCAGCTAAATAAGTCTAAAGTACATAGTCCAATTTAAGTGTAAAGTGATACACACTGGAGCATTCTGTAGTAACTTCACATAACCAGGCAGGGCTCTTGGGAGTCAGAACGGATAGCAAAATTTTAAAAATTGCAACTTTTGGGAAAAGGGCACATTTCATGCCAGGGGTTGTTATAAAACAGACTGAAAAGATGCCTTTCCAATGTTGTAGAACTATGGTATATCTACATTTGGAATACCATGTATAGTTCTGGTTGTCACACTGAAAAAGGATGTAACAGGGCAGAAAATGTCAGGCACGAGCGACCAGAATCACTTGTGGATAAGCCCAAGTAGAAACTTTATTGTTGATCACCTATGTTGCAAGAATCTCACCACACTATCTTGTTGGGAAACGACAAATATAGACCTAAGAATCTCCCCTCTGGTGGGGGAGGGGGGCTCCTTTTTAAACAATGGTTTCACCACAGGAAACAATATAAAATATTGTTTAACTGCATTTCAATTGGCCACTGGCTCACATTTACAACTGGTTACAGCATTCCATAGAGACATAACTACAATTTGTGACTTTTTTTGCTGATTTCCAGCATTTTTTTGCCAATTTATGGAGAAAAATGCCTATTTGGGTGAATGGATTCACATTAGTGATCACATGATTTGCTTAATGACTGCCATAAAAAGATCGTAAAATTGGGCTTGGTTACATGGGTGCCTCAACTTACAATTGTCATGACTTACAACCAAAATTCTAGTACTGATCAGAGTCATAAGTCGAGGACTACATGGAATTGTATTTGTGAATTAAATTATTTCATTATTTTAATGTTCTTCCAACATCAGAAGAAATAGGATTAGAAGAAATGGTATTTTGTGAAAAATCATTTTTTGAATCCTGAAGTGCTTTACTTCCTTAGATATCCAGATAGCTCCCACCCTGATGGCATTCTGGAAGGCCTTAAAGACCTGGCTGTTCTTCCAAATATTGGGGTAGGAAGGGTGGATCCCCCTATTAAGAGCTTGACATATGTTGTCTGTGTTTGACTTATCTGGGCTGCCATTTTGTTAATCCCTCATTGTTATTTTCCCTTATTATTTTAATATACTTTGTATTTGTATTGTGAACTGGGCAGTGTCTATTGAATTAAATAAATACATTTAAAATGTCAGCTTTGCATTTTGTAAATGTAATTTTTAACAGACTATTTTCACTGGCTTAAATTTAAATAATCTAATCATTAAAAATGCAACTGTCCAGTATACTATTATAAATACTATTTGAATATTTTATTTTGTACTTTAATTGCCTTGGCACACTGGTGTCAAAAGGTCAAATATATATTTAAATAACAACTGCATTTTTTCAAAGCATTAATCTGAATACACATAAATTAATCTGAACTAAATTTAAATCCCTAGAGCCTGGCAGCATTTCACTGCAGACCCAATTTGAAGCATTCTCTAAAATTGGAAAAATTAATAATATATAAAGAGTTTTTAAGCTTATACAGATGATTTCATACACAGCAGTTTATTTCAACAAACCTAGGATTAGCAAAGAAAAGCTTCCCAAATCAACATTAGTACCTTGCTAGCAGGCTTGATCTTCAGTATCTCTTTAAAAAAAAGACTCTTTGATGAACATCTTTCCAATAAACTTGGGAAACTTAACAATCAAGAGCTGAGAACATGGTAAATTCTCTTCTTCAGTTACATGGCCAGGACATTGATGACTCAAGTGGCTATTTGTAGCATTTCAGGATTCATGAAGAGTCATTAACTCAGATCATTTCCACACAGCCCCTGGCCTTACCTCTCTTATCCATTTGCAGTAACTTCACAGTATCAGAGAAGCATTCCCGCTACTGAGCTTATACAAGCCCCTTGACTTGGCTTGGTTTGATTACCAAGGGGCTTAAGTCAGAATCAGAACTGGATTTTCATCTACTTAATCCATCAGCTCACCCCATTCCAGGAATGAGACTTCAATGACCATCCTGCAGTTCTGTTCTTGTACCACTCCACTAGTTTATCCTCTTACCCTGTTTTTTGAATACACGGGAGAGACAATGCAATATAAGACTATGACCACAGATCTGTTTGGTGTCCTGGAGCCAATGTAACATCAACACCCAAAGTGGTTCAGAACCAAAATGGAAAAAGTAGGCATTGAAAGATCCAAATAGCCAAGGAAAAGAACCTTGAGATAACTATTTGTGTTAATTTACCTTTTCTTGTTTATAAAATGTTCCATGTTTTGAGAGCCATCAAGGTGTTTTGGTTACAGCTTGCATTTGTATCTGATCAAAATTCTCAATATGGAACATCTGATGCAATGATGCCACCCAAATCTCAGATCATGTCCATCTAAGTCAGGGGTGTCAAACTCAATTTCACTGAGGGCCACATCAGCATTGCGGTTGCCCTCAAGGGGCCGGGTGGGTATGGCCAGGGTGGGCGTGGCCTACTGGGTGGGCGTGGCTAGAGTGCGTATGGCCAGCTCTACATCGTGGGCATGGCCAGCTGTACATCGTTGGCATCAAGGGTTCCTATGGGGGCCTGGGCAGGAGTGGGACAGATCTGAGGGTCTCTGGCAGAAGGAGGGTCTCTGGGCCAGGGCCAAGGCAGTGGGGGCCGTTCCCTCACTGTTTCCAGGATGGCTTCGCGGGCCGGATGAAACCACTTCGCGGGCCGTGTCCGGCCCCCAGGCCTTGTGTTTGACATGTCTGATCTAAGTCCAAGAGCCTTCTACTTCTCGGCAGCACCACTCTTACATTCAAACTAAACAACAGGTAGCAAAGTATAATTTTAAATCTGGTGGGCCTAGTCCTCCCCCCTTCCTTTGCATCTTGTAATACCTTATATTTAACTCAGGGTTTTTATTTTTACCCAGCCACACAAATTTAGATATATTCTACCACTGTTTAAATGGTACATCAGTTGTCAAAACAGGTATTGTCTGAAACAAAAACAAAATTCTAGGTAAAACATTCATCTTGATCACAGAAATTCTCCCCCACAATGTCAACTGAATTTTCTCCCATCTTAATATATCTTTATTAACTTCATTCCATGTCTTAGCACAATTATTTTGAAATATCATATTTGTCATAGGTAAAAGGTAAAGGTTCCCCCACACATGCGTGCTAGTCGTTTCCGTCATCTCCTTTTCAAAGCCGAAGAGCCTGCGCTTGTCCGAGGACGTCTCCATGGTCATGTGGCCACCATGACTAGATGCCAAAGGCACACGGAACGCTGTTACCTTCCCACCGTAGTGGTCCCTATTTTTCTACTTGCATTTTTACATGCTTTCGAACTGCTAGGTTGGCAGAAGCTGAGACGAGTAACAGGCACTCACTCTGTTACGCGGCACTCGGGATTCGACCCGCCAAACTGCCGACCTTCTGATCGACAAGCTCAGCGTCCTAACCCACTGAGCCACCGCGTCCCTTTGTCATAGTGATATCCAAATAAATTACCATCATCTCAATCCTAAAAACCATTTTATTCATAAAGTCTGTTTGTTCATGCATTTTCGTATGTTTTACAAAATACAGAGTAACAGATTTGGGAGGTATCTTGCCTCTAGGTTCTTGGAGGCCTTCCAGTCCAATCCCTTCCTCAAGCAGAAGACACTATACCATTCCAGACAAATGGCAGTCCAATATCTTCTTTAAAATCTCCAGTGATAGAGCATCTACAACTTCTGGAGGCAAGCCATTCTATTGATTAATTGTTCTCACTGTCAGATAATTTCTCCTTAGTTCTAGATTGGATCTTTCTTTGATAAGTCTATTACTTCTTGTCCTGCCCTCAGGTCCTTTGGAGAATAGGTCAACCCCCTCTTTTCTGTGACATCCCCTCTGATATTGGAATATTGCTATCATGTCACATCATGGTTAACATCTTTGTTGTCTGTTAATACAAATGGTTAATTTATCATGAGATTAGAATTCTCTCAAGGAGACTATAAAATAAGATCTTGAGAAGATCTGATAACAGTGAAATATATTTATCAATAGTTTTCTTGTGTACAATTATGAAAAAGGTTTAAGGTAGACAAACTAATTTATGGCTTTGAACACTGTAAGACTGACTTTGAAATACAACTGTGTACAAATGATGAAATGTAATTGCCAAAATGTATACATTCCTATTGGAATTTGAAACAGAAGAACAAGTGAAAGTGTATGATAAAATGGACTATAGATTTTGATTACAATATACAAATGGAACAATAGGAAAATATGTGTACAAAAGGATTGAAGTTTTCATTGTGTTATGACCTTAAAGAGAATTTTTATAAAATGATATGTCATTGGTATATGTCACAGAGAAATTGTCTGGAATGTATAAAGATATCTCTGCTGGAAATATGAACAACATGAAGGAACATTTTATCATGCTTGATGGATGTGTAAAAAATCTAGAAAGTTTTGAATACATACACTAATTCAGAAAATCTTAAAGATCAACATACAATTGAAAGTTGAGGCTTTTCTTTTGGGATTGATGAACCAACAGTTGGAAAAAAATCATGGAACTTTTGTTGTTATATATGATAACCTTGGTGGAGCACTGGGCTAATGCCTCCTTAAGTAACACCAGCTGCCTGAAATTAGTGCAGGTTCGCGTCCCACCAGGCTCAAGGTCGACTCAGTCTTCCATCCTTCCGAGGTAGGTAAAATGAGGACCCAGATTGTTGGGGGCAATTAAGCTGACTTTGTAATAATGCCGCTTGGGGTGTGTGTGAAAGCCCTAACAAGCAGGCATATACATAGAATGAAGGCTACTGCTAAGCTTGTAAGCCGCCCTGAGTCTTCGGAGAAGGGCGGGATATAAATGGAATTAAAATAAAATAAATAAATAAAAACTGCAGTAAGATTATTATAGGTGCAAAAGTAGAAAGATTCAACACTTCCTACCATGAAGAATGGTTGGTGAAGAAGATAAAACTTGCAGAGGTGGCAAAATTGATATCCTTAATTAGAGAAGAGACAACTTGTAAGTTCATTGATGACTGGAAACCCCTTGTAGACTTTTTGTGTGAAACAAAAACTGAATTTAGGATTTATATTTCTAAAATATAAGTTTTTTCTTGTAATCATAAAATAAGAGGTATTTTGTGTTGGTATTTAAAATTGTAAAGAAAATCCGAAGTCATTTTGTTTTCATTCTTTCTTTTTGCACTTTTGGCTTTTCTTTCTGTTCTTTTTTCCTTTCTTTTTATTTCTTTTCTTTATATTAATTCCTGTTAGTTTTTAACTTTGTCTCAAAACGCTTAATAACAAGTAAATTAAAATAAAATTGGGCAGCATAAAAACAATAGCATGCCTGAACAAGGATGTCCATGTAGCCATTGTTAAGAGTCCTATATTAGGGAAATGTAATAGACATAGGAATAACTTGGAGGAACAGGAGTAAGAGCCACAACCAAAGCAGTAATCAGATAAATGAAATCTCAATCAGGGGCAGAAATGTAATTTGAGGAAATGTCTCAGACATGATCCTCCCTAGTTCTCATGAAAATACAAGAAGGAAGCAGGGAACTGCATTCAACTTGCAAGATTCTGTTACTCTAAACCAGGGGTGTCAAACTCAATTTCATTGAGGGCCGCATCAGCATTGCGGTTGCCCTCGGGGGCCGGGTGGGTATGGCCAGGGTGGGCGTGGCCTACTGGGTGGGCATGGCTAAAGTGCGTATGGCCTACTGGGTGGGCATGGCCAGCTCTACATCGTTCGCATCAAGGGTGCCTATGGGGGCCTGGGCAGGAGTGGGACAGGTCTGAGGGTCTCTGGTGGAAGGAGGGTCTCTGGGCCAGGGCCAAGGCAGTGGGGGCCGTTCCCTCACTGTTTCCAGGATGGCTTCGCGGGCCGCATGAAACCACTTTGCGGGCCGGATCCGGCCCCCGGGCCTTGTGTTTGACATGTCTGCTCTAAACCTTAGAATAAAAATAGCATTAGCATTTATAGCTCTGTTTCCTAGTCTGGTCTGCCTTGAAGGGCTGATGGGCATGGGTGTGTTGTCATTGTACAGACTTAAGAGTTGTTATTGAGATTTAGCTCAGTTTGGCTGATCTTAAATTTTTTTACTAGGGTTATTTTTGGTCAGTATTTGGATGAGAGACAGTCAGGAAAGCCCAGTGCTATAAGCTTGACTGGAAGCAGTGAGAATCATCTGTACTACTGCCAAGGTCTACAGTGGCTTACTGATTTCAGAGATGGATATGGAGGACATAAGAAATGACCTTGAAGGAAAGAAAAAAGAACTGCTACCAAGGCAATAGTCAGATACATGTGGCCTGAGCTCCTTTATAAAAAGGGCCAAAATGTAATGTAAGTAAATGTCTTGGCCAAACCCCTCTCTAGTTCACACGAAGACAAAGGGAAGAAATAGGAAGCACATTCAGACTTGCAATACTCTGTTACTATAGCTTTACAATAAGAGGAGTACTGATCTACACAGCATTGGTTTTCTAATCTGAGCTACACTGAAGGAGTGACAACAAAGCAGTACACATTACTATCTACAGAAGGACCTTCATAAGAACATTCAGTCCAGAGTGTAAAACCAGATAGCTGCACCACTGAATTCAGTATAAAACAACACTATCTTTGGATGCTTTCATGTATATGGTTTCATTGCTGAACCCATAAAAAACTACAAATAGAGGAATATGCTGATAGCAACTGGTCTGCTCAGACTAGCAGTATTTTTATGGGTAGTAGAATCAATGACCATAAAGCAAAGCCCACATATTCACAGAATAGCAAACTCTTTTTGTATTTCAGACCCAGAGCTATATTTAGTATCCGGGTAAGTCATACTCAGCGGGTGAGGACCAAATAATCTTGTTAAAAAGAGAGCATAAAAGAAAGAGAAGCTATCTCTGCGTGTGCAATAAAGATTAATTATAAGGCGTCTGCAGAAGACAACTCGTATGAAAGTGTGTGTTTTTTTCCTAAGCAGTTCAATGGTATTTACAAAGTTAAGAGCAAATTCCTAACAATACAAGCACAATATGATACCACAGTATATCAGCAGCGCAAAGGTTGCCTTTTCTGTCATGGTTGCAGCTTCTTCAGGACTGTCCCTGGATTCCTGGGCAAGAACCTTTGCTACTTATTCCTTTTTAAGCTGCTGCCCACTCTAATTAGCTCTCCCCTGAAGCACTTCCCCCCTCTCTTCTCTTTCTAGGCTGGTGCTACATTTACTACTGGAAGCAGCTGTCTCGATGCAACCCAGTAACTGAGGAGGAGGAAAGTGAAGATATTTCGACAGGCAGGTCATCTCTTCCCACCAGAGTGCAATGACAGGAAAAGCTTCAACTGATGAAAAATTTTCCTCCTACACAGCTATTAAAGGCACAAAAGATTTTTAATTGAGTCTTGTACTGTGTTGGCCAACCCAGGCAAAATAAAATAAAATAAAATAAAATGCTATCCAAACTATGCAGATTTGTCTTTTCCATCAGATCCTATTTTTCTCACAGTTCCAGCTGAGCCTCCTAAGGATCAAATGGGAATGCAGATATGACAAGGGATCACAAATCCCTTATTTATCTATCACAAATAGATATACACCCACAGGTTGGATAATGTTGTAGCCAGAGGTTGCAAAATGAGAATTTTTTTTGATCTTCCTCCAGTTTCCTCTCAATCCGGGAATAGGAGTTACACTGCAGTAAGTACCGTTGCCCAGAAAACATGTGCGTGCTTTTGCTTGCACTTGAGTGTGTGACTTCTGTGTTCTCACTGGAGAGTCCCGTTTATTGTTGGTCTGCCGCAGCAGCATGCTGAATGGGCAAGACAAAAGAGGCTACATGTAGTAATTCTCCCAATCTGAGCAGTTTTGAAGCATCAATAGTTTGGAAGCATGTGATCATGGTGAACTAACTGCACAAAGTTGCTTTCATTCTCTAAAGAGGAAGAAAAATCTTAGGCTGAAGGAGCAGACAGGACAAAGGAGTCAGTTTCAGGCAGGCAGCCACCACTCACTGGTTGACAGTTCTCTGTGCTCCACTAATTAGTCAAAAAGGACTAATATGATTGGATGGCAGTTCCTTGCATGTAAATGTGCGCATTCCCATAGCATTATTTTATTTTATTTTTTATTTAATTTTAATTCCATTTATATCCTGCCCTTCTCCGAAGACTCAGGGCGGCTTACAAGCTTAGCAGTAGCCTTCATTCTATGTATATGCCTGCTTATTAGGGCTTTCACACACACACCCCAAGCGGCATTATTACAAAGTCAGCTTAATTACCCCCAACAATCTGGGTCCTCATTATTTCCCAGAAAGTTTTGAAATGTAAGAAAAGTCTGCATTCAGAAGAAAATAAGTACAGAAAGGCTGGTCATTTGGAAGCTCTCCTGGTCTTTACATGGATGTAAAGAAAAAGAGAAAAAGGAACAGCAACTGGTGTGGGCATTGTATTTAATTAAGTAATCAATTAATTGGACCATTTATATGCTGCTTCCTCTCTTAATGGCCCTGGGCAGCTTACTTGAATACAATAAAAATATTTATTTAAAAAAAATTAAAGCGCAACAACCAGTAATAACATTAAAACACACACAAAAAACTAGGTAAATAAAAATATTTAAAAATCTTTCCTGGACTATAAAATGGACAGGCGCTTCCTAACTTCCATAGACAGATTATTCCATATTAAATCTACCATAAAAAATAGCAGAATTTGCTGTCAATATTGGATGTAGCCTTGTCAAATCTCCCCTATCAAAGATCTGAAAGGGCAGAACAGGCCCATATGGAGCAGAGATTTCTGCAGGTAACTCTGGGTCCATGTTACCAAAGTCTTTTACAAAGGGAGATTCTTAAATTTGGAAAACAATAGAGACATTAAGGTTCATAGGTATAAATGTAATATATAAATAAATACAGGTAGTCCTCAACTTACAACAGTTTGTTTAATGACTGTTCAAAGTTACCATGCAATTGAAAAGTGACTTATGACTATTTTTCACACAACCATTGAAGAAGCCCCATGTTCAATTCAGATGCTAATTATGACCGTTGCAGTGTTCCGGAGACACGTGATCCCCTTTTGCAACCTTCTGACAAGCAAAGTCAATGGAGAAGCCAGATTCACTTAACAACCATATTACTAGCTTAACAACTGCAATGGTTTACTTAACCACTAAGGCAATGTTGTCACACTGTGGCAAGTAAGGTCGTATAATGGGGCAAAGCTCACTTAACAAAGTCTCACTTAGCAATATAAATTCTAGTCATAAGTCAAGGACTAGCTGTACATCAGCTGTACATCATAGGTGATGTGACTTGTTCCAGAGGAGACATTCACCAACCACACTGCTACATTCTGGATCAATCACATTTTTTGCCTTTCTTTGGATTGGTACTAACAAGTCATCTGTTCACAGTGGTCCCAACAGTACCGTAAACTTTTTTAAAAAACGTCCTGAAATATTTATAAACATGAGGTGTCTAAACTGGAGGAAAAAGGAGGGCATATAGAGAAACAAACTGGCAGAGTTTATGACAACCCCAGTATTTTCTGTTATAGGTGTTTCCTGCAATCTCTAGGATTAGCAGAAGATCCCAGAAGCAAGAAAGAGGAAGAAGTAGCTCTGCCTTAGTATCATGATGTAACAAAGCCTTCCTACGAATGAAGGAGAATATACGTGTCCCAGGATAATGTTGCAGGATCCAATCTGGGTTGGTCACCAGGATCAGAGGTTTTGTCTTCCAAGCTTTCGGACTTGTGACAGATCCCCACTTCAGGGAACTTCTCTCTAGCAGAGTGTATGCTGTTCTGTGTATGGTATATACAGTGCCTATTGTAAGTGACTTTTTAGATGTTGATTGGGCTGTGTTGATGGCTGGCTTTTAAATCATTAGCTGTCATTTACTTTTGCTGCCCAGCCCTCAACTTCTAAGTATTTGATAGGCTCCTGTTGACTGACAAGGGGCCTGTTTCCCAGGCTTCAATCACTTCCCTGGCTGTTTTTGTGCCTGTTCATCCAACAATCTTGGTAGCTGCAAAACTAAAAGTGTGTCCTTGTTCATTGCCAGTGTGAGGCTACCAATGAGTGTGGGTGTCCTCATCTTTAGCCAGCAAAAGAGGCCATCACTTTATTTATTTATTTTTTAACTTCCAGTATCCCCTCACATTTTATGGACCTCTCATTTTGTTGCTTTGCTGCTGCTCCCCATTTATTGCTTGATGAAGGCAGGATCCATAATCCTGTTATTAACCTAAGAGTGAGCATGCACATGTAAAAACAGTCATGCTTTGAACATATATAAAGTAAATACCTTGAAAATATGTAAACAGAAAGCAGAAAAAGCACTTGTGAAGCGTTTTAAACTCTTCAAAACCTCCCCATCAGTAATGCCAAATGCTATGTCGAGGAATTCTAAGGCTGGCTACACTCCTTGACTTCCTGGTCCTTCTTTGAAAAGGAACCCATCCTCTGTTTCAGAAGACTTTTTCCACCTTAATGCACTGAAATCCAGAAGAGATAAATCCTGAAGTACCAGCCATCAGAGCCATCCTTGCATGCTTAAGTTTTAGATGCTCTTAGATAGTACAGCGAGCACAGGATGCATGCACTTTTTAAAAAACATTCTAACCTCATGAGCCCTTAATGTATTTTATATTCTTAAGTACGTAAATGCCTCAAATTAGAATAATTGGTTTGAAATAACCATATTGGCATTTCCAGGTAACTCATCTTGCTTTGCATTGCTTCATCTTACGAAGCCAATAGATCCTGCTCCAGCAAAGTTCCTGATATGACTGATAGCCAGACCTACCTGTGCCTGGGAAAACGCTGCGAGGAAGCCTAAGGAGATTAAATTATTGGGTGTTAGTTGTGATAAGCACACATATAACACTTTCATCTCTAAAATGCTTTATGAGCGCTCATGAATAAGAAAAAGACAGCTGGGTGTCACTGCCCAGGGTGTGGAAGTCTCCAGGGTGTGGGGAAAAGATTACAATCAGGTAGCTTTTCTGAGTGGCTCTTTGTTTCTTTCTAGGAGTGTACAGTATGTTTTACAGCAGTCGATTGCACTCACTTTGTTGGCTCAAGAGATCATTTTTTCCCCCAAAGAGACTCAAAAGAAAAAAAAAGAAGGCGAGAGAAGAAAGACATTCCAAAGTGTGTGGGTGGGTATTGGGGTGCTGCTCCCAAGAAGGGAAAAAATAAAGGGGAAATTGCAGCAGAAATATCAGGAATCAAACACTAGGAGGAACAAAGAAATACAAATTTAGAAGGCTGTAGAATAAATGAAAATATGTATTGTGTGGAAAATACAAGTTGAAGCTGCATAGTGTTGTGCTTAAGAAGTTCGACTAGGAATGGAGAGACCCACATTCCAGTCTATCCTCATCCCCCAAAGCTCCCTGGGTAACGTTGTTCCCATCGCTTTTTATCAGTACATCCCATGTCACAGAGTTGTCATTGTGGTGGTGGGGGGGAAATAGGAGGAAGCACTATGTACACAACCTGAGCTTCTGTTTACAAAAATCAGGATACAATAATGGATGGATTTTTTTAAAAAAAATCAAAATCCAGGACCAATCAATAAAAGGGTTTGGTGAGCTGTTCTGAATAAAGAGTATTTCTTAATGGCTCAGCTTCCCACAGCTCATCACAGTTAATTATAAGATTCATCTCCACAAAGTAGGATAGTGCTTTTAAACCTAGATGGTTTCAAATGGGGGTTCCACTATTAGTTGTGTAAAAGATAGACTAAAATCAGCTTTTAGTCATGTAGATATGTATTAACTTCAGTATCAATCCATCATACCTGAAAGCAGCACGTCAATTTAGGGAGCAGGGTATTAAAGAAGCATACATGATATTCCCAGCTGTGTCCTTCAGCATCTTGATGCTCCTAACTCCATGTTGCTTGGCACCTATTTGCTACCTCTGAAAAGGTATATTTCACCTATTGATGTAGCAAGCAGTGCCTATGTACTCAGGTGCAAAGTGCATGGCCAGGCTAGCTACTTTTGTGTCTGTTGACTGGAAGCTTTGGCTCTTTCCCTTTTCTTCCAAATTCAGCTTTTCCCAAGTTCCACCCTTGCCAAAATAGTCTGTCCTACATTTCAGAAACTAATTCTATTAATTTTTCTTCATAAACAACCAAATCTATCATGCTTTTAGATAATATTCATTCCTTTGCCATGTTTACTTATGAATAGACTTATGTTGAAATCACACATTGGAAACAGATATTTTCTAAGTAGTTAGTCACCAAAGAGTCACCTTTGTCATTCATTCTTGCATCTCCTAATGGCCCAATTGCTTTCTCTGTACTCATTTGTCACATTCCCCCCCTCCAATTCCTTTCAAGTCACTCAGCAGAATAAGTCCCCCTCTCTAGCCTCCATCTTATTCATTCAGAATGTTGAACATTTTTTTTCTGAAATTCATTCTTAGTGCTTCCATTATCACTATTGATTAAACATAAAATGCAACTATCATTAACCTATGAATACTCATTTTCAAATACACCTAGATCAAATCAGATGTTGTCATTTCATGCACCATTTTAGTCCTTTAATAATTCATTAAGACTTCCTCTGAATGTATTCAGTTCCCTCAATTCCACAAAACTAGATAATCTTCCTTCATTCTATTACATCCTTCTCTTTTCTCTCAAACACACAAGCTTTTTTTCTTTCACTTTACTTATTAATTCATACCCTTAACTATTTATTCCTTTTACATTCCAGGTTGCAATCTTTTATGTACCATGTTCCCTCATAAAAATTGATCTCTGCTACCCATTATGGCTTTGGGTCAATCAAGGCTTTAACGTAACATTTTTCTGTAATATAGAAAAAAAGGTTATCTGCCTTTGTCATAACAATATCATTTGCCGTGTACCTTTCTAATGTTAAGAATTGTATCGATCACTACTGGCACATTTTGGCCTTGTCCCTCTGAAGATGTTCATGTTATTCTATATAGTGACTACTTTATAAATCAATCTAATGTCTACTTTATAAGCCAACATCTGTTGCCCATATTCCATCCTGTAGAATTTATATGCATTGTACTGATGCACACTCAGAATGGAAAAAATTAAATTCCAATTTAACATATAGATTATTTTCTGAACATAGGCCTGCATCAAATCTTAAGGAACCTTTCATTAAAGGGATGGTCATAACTTCAAAACTTCTTTACTACATTCAGAAAGTGATTGAAATCGTGATCTTTTTTGTTTTGGCATTATAAGAAATTTGAAAGTTCTTTAACTCATAAAATCTAGTCTTGTCCATTTGTAACACTGTTTTGTTTTCAAATCATTAAATGTGGCACTACAATTTTGGAAGAAATATTTAATGAACGATTTTAATATGATGTTGAAATACATTCCTTAAACATGAAAATTGTTACCTCATGAAGAGCATTGGCAGTTGTGAGCCTCGGGCATGACCATTGTTATCTTATCTAACAATTTACAGAGGAGATAGTGTTATAATTTTATTGGTAACTAGATTTGCATGTGATCTATCCTTTTTCATCATCAAGCAAAATTTCACCAGCTTGAATTTAGTATTTCCATTCCTCCTTCATTTTTCCTAAAAAATTAAGTGCATTTTCCCTGTTCTGTCTGGGTACCATTCCTCTAAAGGGGACAAACTTTGGCTGAAATAATGCAACTCTTTTATTCTAATACACTATTAGTCCAATATTTACTTCTTCACTAGGAAAAAAATTAATTCACAACTTCTTAAGTCTGTTGACATCATGTAAATTTATACTCATTTCTACTTGGAATTCTGGATATTTGAATATGATAGATTTTGTTTGTCCTCTACTTCAAATATCTATGCCTTTGTTGCCTGAAAATCAAGAGGCATTAAACCTTTTGTCACTGCACTATGTAGCCCATGTACACTCATCCTGTAAGTGAATGGCCTCGCAGTTATTTTTCTGCTGCCTGGCAGCATTGCTGCCATTTTCACCACTAGCTGTTTTGCTGATGTAAAAAATGAACATTCCCTTACTAATTTATAAAACTATGTTTTATATGAAAACATAAAACCTGAAAATATGTTAAACAATTGTTATGACACCTTAAAGGCTAAGCACTTTTATTATGGTGTTACAAAACAGCTTTTTTTTGAAGCATTGCACAACCAACTTGCCAGAAACATTTACAGTATTAAAGAATTGCTTTGCCTTGTTTTTTGATGGCACTCATGAGTAGAGCCAATACTTATGATGTACACTGAGCACTTGTAGGGAACATGAGCATTCAATGAACCATTTATCCATGGAGGAAATTAGGTTAATTTACCTAATTTGTTTACCTGGAGCTGGAAACTTTGACAGCCTCATTCATGCCATGCAGCCTAGATATTCCCTCCAGTATGACATGCTTTGCCATGCCAGATCAAATGCACCCCTTGCTGGTTTTATATACAGTACCTATTTCCAGAGTCTGCTGAAAGGCTGCCCCCTCCCATGTTCCCCTTTCATGCTCCTATTGAGAAGATGAGTGAAATATATGCAGTGGGACTTCCTGAATCAGGACCAGCGAAGAGCCTTTCAAGGCTATTCAGGGAAGATTGTGTGCCAACTCCATGTGTCAGAGGTCATGAGATCATAAATATGTAGTGGACCAACTAACCCTCCCCCCTAAAAATAGTAGCCCTCTGCATAGAAGTTTGAAAAAGAGGGACAAAGCAAACAGCCTCCCCTTATTCAACATTTGTTGCAAAAGCCAGCTAATCTGTCCAATATATACAATAGAACAGAATATTATGCAGATATTTTTATATCTTTTCACTAGAGGAAAGGCATGCCTATGAAAGGAAGGGCCAATTCATTTCAAAACAATTACACTGAAGGTGGAAAATCAAAATGTTGCCACAATGGAAACTAAGCATGTGAATGCTCCAAAATAAATATTGATGCAAGCAATTGTAGCTTGACCGTGTTCGATAGTCTGAAAGTTTCCCAATGTATTTTTTTAATCATTTTATTTGCTAATCAACCAATAACCAAGATTATGTATGCAATGAACAATTGTTATGCTCTCAGGATTTCTTGAAGCATCAATAAGTTTGCTTTCTACATTGATTAACAGCAATTGCAATGGACTCCACAGATCAAAATTGGCATACAGCATGCGGCAGACCCCAAGGGCTGAAACAGATGGTAGCCTGCTTGTGTAGGATAGATGCAGAAATATGACCCCAGAAGTCTATAAAACATTTCAAAGGATGTTTAACTACATTCCTTTGGTTGTTTACTGCTCTCTGTGACCATGCCATTGGATTGAAAAGTGAGCACATCCCAAAAGTTCTAAGGCACTTATTTCAGATCATATATTCCTTTTGCTTCTGAAAGCAGCACCATAAAATCTTTGGGCTGTGTTTAACATAGACTAGGTCTCTGAAGCCCCTGCAAACCTGGGCTCCACCATTTCTTGGGATATCGTTGTCCCGGGAATGCTGGGGCTTCTAAGCCTAACTTTCGCTCCACCCAATTGAGTTACATAGCAAAGTTACATAGCAAAGCCTTATTCTGTACAGAATAATGATGCTTGGGAATAGATTCCAAATCAGGCATGTTGTCCATTTCAAGGTGAGTTCCTTTTATACAGGTTTAACAAAGTATGTCCCCTGAAAGAAATACACAGTCATAAATCATTAAGTCTTAGAGCTTTTACTGCTTTTCTGCTCCCAACATTGCTGCCCCTCTGTTCTCACTATAGCAGGGGTGTCAAACTCAATTTCATTGAGGGCCGCATCAGCATTGCAATTGCCCTCAGGGGGCCAGGTGGGTGTGGCCAGGGTGGGCATGGCCTACTGGGTGGGCATGGCTAGAGTGCGTATGGCCTACTGGGTGGGCGTGGCCAGCTCTACATCGTTCCCATCAAGGGGGCCTATGGGGGCCTGGGCAGGAGTGGGACAGATCTGAGGATCTCTGGCAGAAGGAGGGTCTCTGGGCCAGGGCCAAGGCAGTGGGGGCCGTTCCCTCACTGTTTCCAGGATGGCTTCGCGGGCCGGATGAAACCACTTCGCGGGCCGGATCTGGCCCCCGGGCCTTGTGTTTGACATGTCTGCACTATAGGAATCAATAGGAATCTGCAATTAGCTTGTTTTCAATCAATCAATCAATCAGAATAGAGCTGGAAAAGATCTTGGAGGTCTTCTAGTCCAACCTTCTGCTCAAGCAGGAGACCCTGTACCATTTCAGACAAGTGACTGTCCAGTCTCTTCTTAAAAACTTCCAGTGATGAAGCAACCACAACTTCTGGTGATAAGCTCTTCCACTGGTTAATTGTTCTAACTGTCAGGAAGTTTCTCCTTAATTCCAGGTTGCTTCTCTCCTTGATTAGTTTCCATCCATTGTGTCTTGTCTCGCCTTCAAGTGCTTTGGAAAATAAGTTGAGTCCCCTCTTCTTTGTGGCAGCCTCTCAAATAATGGAATACTGCTAACATGTTTTCTGTTTACCTCTATCCCATGGAAATAGTTTTCTCACATTTCATGTCCTGTTGGTTCAACAATTTCCTTGCAATTTCATTTTTATGCATTTTTACTACCCATCACATTTTTATTAATCTACAATTTGTTGTTGTTTTCCTGAGATTGGTGTGTTCCTCCTCTCTCTCTCTCTCTGGCAATCTGGCTGCATCAAGCTTGAGGAAACATCCAGTCTTAAATGTAGCTAAATAGGCTTATCTTATCATTTTATCAATTATACAGACTCTTTGTCCTCCTCTTCCTCCTCAAAACTCTTGCATGCAGTTACATTAGGAGTTATTAGTCCTTTTCCACGCAGCTATCCAAAAGTATTTTTCACCTTTTGTACCGAAATAAGTAGCTGTTGTCTAAAACACTGAACAAATAGTGAGTTGGTATTCTGATTTGCCAAGTTTATATCCTGCTGATGAATTAAAATTATTCCTAGATATTTGTTTATTTAGCATGGTTTAAAGTTCCCTCTAGTTGTAAAGACCAAACAAATATGGTGGGAAAGATTATGAGTAATGCACTTAAAGCCACAGCCAGTGGAAGGAAGTTTAATTAAGGGGGTGGGCACCCTATGACCATCTACAATAAAATAAAGAGGCTGAATTTGCTAGACAGGATGTTAGTCCTGCCATTAAAGAGTTCAACTAGTTATATGAGCTGGACATAAATGAGTTAATAAACCTAGACTTCTCAATTACTATAATCGAAACAGAGCTCATATTTCTTTATTTTTATTACAGTATATCTATTTCTGTTTGACTCCAGGCATTATGAGGCTAGAGCTATTTTCATCATACCAGAGATGACATATTCCTGATCCCAGGGGCTGGTAGACAGAATGAATGAGTCTTTTTTGAACCAAAAGTATCTCTTCCCATGTCAAATGAGGGCTCCTCCAAGAAGCAGCACGTAAATCTATTAGCTGGCATCTTTGCTCAGCAATAGCACGCTGGCTTGGAAATGTGTTGGTTGCATAATAAGCTGTTTAATTAAATATGATACAAGTCCATTTGGAGACTTCAGCTAGTCAGTATCTCCTGAATGGCCTAGCTTTGTACTGTAGTTTTCCATACTCCTGTGTCCTCAGAAGTTCTGTAGGAGTCCTGCAGATTTTAAATGGGATTCTGTGTACTTTAGAGAAAGAGATTCGCAATGTTACGTAAAAGGTCCATTGTGGCACTCTCATGACAGTTGTACCACATCTATAGAATTTGTGTGTCAATGATAGGTCCAGAAGCAAAAGACCATACAGGTAAAAAGATAACATATCAGCCCTCACCCCTTAATATTGGGGTAGCATCAGGCATAGATGACCTCTGCTTCTAACAAGCAAGAGAGGTGTACAAAGAGTGATGTGTGTAAGTATTGTTTAATTTAAAAAATGGGATGGTTCTTGAATTGTAAGAAAAGAGAAGAAACTGGTCCTAATCTAACCTTGATGTTTATTGCTTAGGCCAGGGGTGTCAAACTTGCAACGTCACATGACGTGTCGCAATGTATCATGACTTTTTTTTCCATTGCAGGCAATGGGGTGAGCGTGGTTTTGCCATGACGCATCTGGCCCGCAGGCCAGCAGTTTGACACCCCTGGCTTAGGACCTCTATAACAGTAATAAAGCTGGGCTTCAAAGTGGAGGAAAATGCTACATCTTTCCATTTATTTAGCCAACATTCAGCCATTCATGGTTAATGAAACATTTTGATTATAGGAATTAATGGTGCAAGATTTGTCAGCAGCCAGATGAAAAATACTTGAGGCCACGTTAAATTTTACAGTTATTACTGGAGAAAAGATCCTTATTTCTTCAGGGATTATAAGATCTTCCTGTGTTCTTGCCATATTGATACTTTCCATTAAACCAAGATGAGGGAGTGGTTGGGGGGATCTTTTCCCCATCAAATCCTCAAACTGACCCTGTCCTAAAACCGAAAATACATTTAAAAATAATTAAATTTAGCAATATTTCAAAATTAGGATTTTTATCCTGATGTATAAGCGGTCAATTTTATTTTATAGCTTAAGGTCATTTTAAGATTCATATATTCTAACTGGCTGCGTTATTTAATATAGTATAAATGAATAGAAGATTCATTATATTATATTGCAACACACTTGACAGCTATTATAAAATGTTATGTCTCAGTTTCTGGATTCATATGATGTACAAAGTCACTGTGTGGATTGTTTTATTTAGATTTAGTGCAGTTGTGCAAAACATGCAATCCAGTACTCTTCCTGAAGCCCCAGACTAAAGCTCTTCAAATTTGTTAGGGGTAAATATTGGGCAAACCATTTTATTTGAGGAGGACTTGGGCTGTTTTATGGTTTGAATCTTACAGAAACAAAGACACCCACTTTAGCTCTTACCACTACTGGAAAAAACCTAAAACATTTTGTTCCCGTTGTCACCCATTTTTGAAGCATGATTTTCCAGAGCTGGTGCAAAACCTTTCAAGCCCACAGAAGCCCTGCACTTGTGTCTTAGCATGTTGAGAGCCACATCTGTTGTTACATCCTTTATGTTGGTTTCATCTTTACATTAATGTGTGTTCTTATATTTTGCATGAGATTTTGAGATTTTGCAAGCTGTTACCCACTAGCTGTCTTAATCTCCTGACCTGTATTGGAAGTTAGGTATAGCATGCTGTCACAAAGTTGTTACTAGTCTCTACAGCAAAATCTTTGAAATGTTCATCGTAGTCCATACTACGTGCATAAATAATATATGAAATATATACATGTAGTGTGTACATGCATATGAAATATATTAAATCTGGTAAACTTTTTGAAATGCTATTTTCTATTAAAACTTACAAGGGAGAATTTATAAGTATTTATGCTTTGGCCTTTGGCATCTAGTCATGCCGGCCACATAACCACGGAGACGTCCTCGGACAAACGCTGGCTCTTCGGCTTTGAAACGGAGATGAGCACTGGCCCCTAGAGTCGGAAACGACTAGCACGCATGTGCGGGGGAACCTTCACCTTTACCTTTATGCTTGTTTCAGTTCAATATTAACTCTTCAGTATGCAGAAGAAAAGTCATTGCCTACGTGTGGATTTGTAGGGATTAAAATGCAAATTAGGTATGCATCCAATCTTTGTGAAGGTATTTACTTATATATACTGTTGGTGTTTTCTAAAATCACCACTAAACATAGTATTCTGTGCAGGGATATCTCAGAGGAAACCATTTTGTTTCCTGCAGAAGTAATGGGAACATTTTTTCCCTAGAAAGAAACTCCAGACAAAAGCAGCTTCATTCTACAAGCTCAGCAAATATTTCTAGAAACAATTTAGGACAGAAATAAACTGAGAATTGGTGGAACTGTCAATGGCTCTCAAAGATGCTTATTACACCTGGGGAAGATGGGAAAAATAGTGGACTTCAGACTGAAAATGTGTGGATCATTTCTTAGAAAATACCAAAATCAGCTATTGAGTTTCTTGTAGTTAGGGCCGTGTGCTTCCTGTTCATCTGACATGCTCTTTAAATTGCAAACAAATTTTATCTTTCTATTGGTCTTTTAGCTAGAGGGGCTCTAACTTCTCATACAAAATGCCCCAAATTATTTACTTTTAAAAGACAAGATAGCGACCAATAGAGCTATCTGAGCCTTTGGAGAGCCACTTCAATCAGAATACATGATTTTGCACTTAGTGTCCTTCAAAAGATATTGGGTTTCATAATCCTCAATCAGGAGAGTTGAATTCCAATATATCTGAACAGCATCAAGTTGGACTAAATGAGGAAGACTACAAAGTTGGGCCAATAGTGTGGCCTAGCCTGAGACAACTTTAATCTTGTTATCATAATGCATCTTCATTTATCTTGTTTGGTTTCCTACCTAACAGAGTAGCTAGAAGTCTTTTGGATACAAGGATTCTAATTTCCTATGCAAAAGGCCCCAGATTTTTTAATTTAAAAGATCAGATAGAAAATAATTTGATAAATTAGACCACATCCTCATGCTTTTTAAATACTGAATCTGAGGAACAATTCTTTGCAGTTTGAAGGTTTGCACTATTAATATACAGGTATATCTTTGTCAAGGATTCTTACCACTACCATAAGTTGAACTTTTCACTTTAACAGACAAGATGTTTTCTTGTAACCGAGGTACAGATGTGGTTCCAGGTCTTATCCATGTCTTATCCATGTTGCATTTAGAAGCCATGACAAATTATTCTGTTTCATCTCAATGCAATTATTATAAAGGAATGATACAGTATATTATTAATATAATTGAAAAGCATTTTGTATAGTGTATAGGGCTGCCCTTAAAGGATCTACAGCTGGTCCAAAATCATAGGAAGTTCTGTGCTCTCCAATCTCCAAAAGATTGCCACATGTTACACCTCTGTTTCATGAGCTGCATTGGTTGCCAGTTTGTTTTGGGGTTAAATTCAAGGTACTAATTATGACCTATACAGCCGTACATGGCATGGGACCATTATTTGAGGGACCACTTCTACCTCTCCCATCAGATCCAGTGGAAAGGGTATGCTAGGGATCTTGTCTATAAAGGGGTTTCACCAGATAAGATGCAGGACAAGGTTTTTTTCTGCTGTGGCACCTGCCCTTCAGACCATTAGTTCTCCGAATCTTAGATAGACCCTGATCTTCCTGACTTTTTTTTCCTGAGGACCCAGATTGTTGGGGGCAATAAGCTGACTTTGTAATAATGCTGCTTGGAGGGGGGAAGCCCTAATAAGTAGGCATATACCGTATTTTCCGGTGTATAAGACGACTGGGCGTATAAGACGACCCCCTACTTTTCCTGTTAAATTATCGGGTTTGGGCTATACTCGCCATATAAGACTACCCCACTGCATACAAAGTCTTCTAGGATTGGGTGGGTCAGCTCTCCCTCCCTCCCTGCCTGCCCAGCCCTCCCTGTCTCCAAGACGCAATTTTTTTAAAAAAAATCCCATTTATATCCCGCCCTTCTCCAAAGACTCACGGCAGCTTACAATCTAAAGCACAAATCAATGTGCTTAGCAACGTACAAAGTACACTTCCGGCATCCAGAGCCTGCCTGCGTTTCTTTAACCTCCACATGCTTTCGACTCTTGACAACTTCAGCGTTGTAAACCTTGCTGCTGTTAGTATCCTGGGTGACTCTTCTCCAAACCCCCTCTACCCCAACCCGGGTGAAAACGCTAACGTGCTCCCAGTGTGTGCCTATCCCTCTCCAACCAACTGCCCCCCCTCATCCATATCTGGCTCCAGTGGGCTCCTCCACACGTCCCAGGGCCACCCTCCAGCAGTCCCCGGCTCCGGTCCATCTGACACCGACGGAAAACAGCCGGCCCTTGCCTCCAGTGTGCAGGCTATAGCATGCAGTCCTGGCACAGGTCCGTCGGCAGGCAAGGGAACAGCTAGCATGTTTTGTAGTGCCAAGGCTCCCTGTACGGCAAGGCAGACTGGGCTGTCCTCCTGAGTGCCTGCGGGGTCCTCAGAAAAGCCCTGTGATGCAGGCACGTGCAAACGCCGTGAAGCAGCTGGTCGTCAGGTTTGCAGAGCCAGGAACCGGCGATCAGCTGATAGTCGGGCTTGCTGATTACGGGCGACCTCCTCCCTTGTTTGTCGGAGCGCCGGGTCATGGAGCGAGCCGTGTGCAGTGGGGGGGTGAGTAGGTGAAGCAGGGCTTGTTTTTGGAATGAGACCCCCTGCGTAGTGTCGGGCCCGCAGGGCTCGACAACAGACAGCAATTTTGTGATTCTCTCCCCCTTCCTCCCCCCCTATCAATGAGCTGCCGAGGTTGCCTGCATGTGTGTATGTGTGGAGGGGTGTTGCCTCTGGTTTTTCCTGTAACATCGGACAATAAAACCACCCCTAACCCTAACACCTGGCGTATAAGATGACCCCCGACTTTTGAGAAGGTTTTCATGGGTTAAAAAGTCGTCTTATACGCCGGAAAATACGGTACATAGAATGAAGGCTATTGCTAAGCACATTGGTTTGTGCTTAAATTGTAAGCCGCCCTGAGTCTTCGGAGAAGGGCGGGATATAAATGGGATTAAAATAAAATAAAATAAAACTTTTCAGAAGGCTCTGAAGACATCAGGCCTGGAGATCCTGGAACGGATCCTGTGAAATGGCTGTATTGTTCCTAAGCTGTTGGTTGGCATTAGCCCATGTTTTATTTTCTGGTATTTGTTTTAATGGTTTTAACTTTTTAGTTGCTTCTTATTTATATGAGGGTTTTGTGTTTTTGTTGTTGTTATTTTAACTTGTAAGCCACTCAGAGTCATATATTTGAGATGGACAGCTACATAAATTGAACAAATGAATATTTAAAGAACCATAAACACTTTTATTTTCAGGATCACTGTGAATTACTCACGGAATCTTATTTCACTACGGAAAACCCTGCATTGTCTATTGTTGAGTGCTAGGCTATAATTCAGAGCTCTCTAAATTCCCAAATAGACCAAATTCAGAATTAATTAATTAAGAATGGGAGTCTGGAGAGAGAGAAAAATGGATTTCCTATGCCAGAGGAAGAAACAGTGAAAAGGGATTAATATCTTCTTAGCATCTTAGCTAAGATGCTCCACCTCTTACTCTTCCAATGTAGTAATTGTTGCTTAAGACCACATAATTTAAATTACAACTTTCCCCCATATTTTTAAGCTCCTTTTTTTTAGACTCAGGACAAAAAAATCTAGAAGACTGTGCTTATGCCTTCCTAATAGCCAGAATTATTATCATCATCTAGGGCAGGGGTAGGCAACCTCGGCTCTTTTATGACTCATGGACTTCAACTCCCAGAATTCCTGAGCCAGCATAGCTGAGTTTTTCTGAAGCATAGCTAGCTCAGGAATTCTGGGAGTTGAAGTCCATGAGTCATAAAAGAGCCGAGGTTGCCTATCCCTGATCTAGGGTATGAAAAGTGATTTCCTAAACATTTCCAGCCAGTGAGTCACCTCTGATAAGAGGAATAAAATGCAACTTATTTCCTCCAAGATTCTCTTGCTTTATTAACCTATGTGGGTGCAAGAAACCACTCTTGTCCCATTCAGAAACTCTATTATGACCAGAGCTTTGGAATAATGATAGACTCAGATAAGCAGGCAACCAGAGTACAAGATAAGTCCTAAGGCATGAAAGAGGAATAAGGACTCTAGAATGGGAACTCCCTCGATTGTTCTGAGTAAGGGAATCAAAAGTATTTATGGATGAGAAAAGAATGTAAGGCTGTCAGGAATAGTTTAAAAGCAGAGTCATTTGCCTGTAAATTCTTTCCTGCTACTCCAAGTAAAAGGGAACAGCAGTAAGATCCCAGAGAGCATGTCAAGGCAGCTGCTCACTCAGGAAAGGAAACTCCCATGCTGTGGGGTGTTTCTATATTTGTCTTTTAAAACTGAACATTCTAAATTGGATTTGATTTTAACATGAGCTGAAAACACCTTGTGACCCGCTTGGGCTCTTGGTCTGGCATTAAGGGATTTGAATGCATGAAGTCCAAAGAGAGATCTCATTTTTAGTTTTAGAATCGTCTATTTCCATATTCTTGAGTAAATCTAATAATCTACGCAATTTGCATGGGAGGATGGAGGGATTTTTTTTTTAAATCCATTTGATTTTTTTAAAAGACTGGAAGACTGCTGAGTAAATTATGGTTTAAAAGACACAACTCATCTGAAAGGATACAGGAGTTTGAAAAGGAAGGAAATGCTAACTGCTAAGAAACAGCAGATACATAATAAATGATCTCAATATCTGAAATAGCAACTGCCTCCATGGTTTTCTCCCACAAGCACAAAAGGTTAGAAACCTGTTTTCTTTTAAAGGGAAAGTAAATAATTTTTAAGCATTTGAGAAGTAGTGTAAGAAACTAGAGTCTGTGAATTATAACTGGAATACAACCTGCTGCCTTGGCTGTGTATTAATATGGGACTATGGAAAAAATTGGAGTGCCAGAATCTAGGGAAAAGAAAAAAAAGGACATTACTTACAATATTCTGACTTCTCTTTAACGCAGAGCACCTTTAAGGGGCATGTAGTAGTTTTGAAAAGTTTGGGGAAAAATGTGTTCCAAATACCCTATTTCAGAAGCAAATAGGCTTGAGCTAGTGCTGTATTTTCCTTCCTTTTTTAAAATAATAGAATCCTCCATTCTGCCCTGTTATGGCTTCCATCATCAGAGGAAAGAGTTTATAGCTTGGGCTGAAACATAAGTGACAGGCCTTTCTGGAGATTGCAGATAGCTATCCTTACTGCCTTGGTTCATAAGGTATCCCAACTATCTGCTTTTCATCTGCCGTGCTACCTATAGCAATAGGAGTTTGGGCCAGATAAATAGCTGAAGACAGTCTCAAATATTTCTATTATTTGTTTTTCTAACTTCATAACTTCTAGACAAAATGGGCAGCACATAAATCTAATAGAAAAATAAATAATGGAAATATTTCAGACTGTCTTCAGTTATTTACCTGGCCCAAAGTCCTATTTCTAGAGATAGCATGGCAGATGAAAAGCAGATAGTTGAGATATCTTAATCAAGTTCTTCTCTCCTGGCCAGGAGAATCCCGTGTAGTTGACTCATAACAGCTGACCTAGACAGCATAGCCAACACTCAATCAACTGTTCTTCTCTTTACTGTGCACATACAGGAGGCAATTGTCACATAAGCCAGGGCAATTGAGTAGGTAGTAAACATATACATATACACATCCAACTCATGGGAAAAGCTTGATGAAGCAGTGCTTGGACCCTTCAGATTTCCTGTCTCAGATAGAAGAAATGATGGGTTCATCTGACTGAGCAAGCCTTTTCTCCTGGGATGCCATTCTCTCCTTGCTTTTAGGCTCAAGGACACAATTACTTTTTATGCAATGTTTTCTTAACAAAGTCACACTAATTCCCCACTAATCCTTAATGCTCCCTGGAGAATGCTATGAAATAAAAACAGTATATTTGCTGTTGCTGAGGACCGAAGAATTTTCTGAGAACACAGTTGTAGCTGAAAGATGCACAGCCATGTTTTTAATAGAGAGCCAGATAGTTTTCCCACCTGCTAATTAAATGACTCTGGATCATTACAATTTAGCATTGTAATTTACTTGTTTGGAAAGGCAGACTTTGGCACATCAAAGTAGCACAGCCATATTCTTGTAGTGTGTTTTGTTTAGCAGTTTGTCTGTCTCTTTCTGGGTCAAAAATGGAGGTGCATGTGAAAATTTTAAACTTAAGGGATGGCAAGTCAGAAAAAGTGATAATAAAGGAGCAAGTTCAGCAAATATGACAATAGTTAATCTTTTGAATTAAGGCAGACCGCTTCCTCTTTTAGTGGGATATTTTGATTACAAGAAATCACAAGGAGTTTAATTTAGATATATGGGTGCATGCAGCAAAGATCAACACATAGATAAAATGCAATTATACGAAGGGCATATTACAAAACAAGTTGGCTTGAGCACGACTGAAAAGGACAACTTTCAAAATTGTAATGAGTTAAGTCTAATAATGACTGGGAGTGTAGGGTGACTCTTAAGACGTAGGTACCCAGGTTACCTTGAAGGAGAGTGAGATTGGGCTTCCTAAATAAAAATACTATTTTCCATAAAATTACTTCAAACTTTTTATGGAAAATGCCTGCTAATTTTCTCCAATGTAAAGGAAAGGTTATTTAATAATTATTGTTAACATTTGATCTGGGGTAGAAAGCCACAGACAGGAATTATAAGCAAGTCCCAGCCCTGATACTGATTGGATTTGGGCACCTCAATTTATTTATTCCATAAATCTCAAATGAAGTACACAAGACCTTCTTAGCAGAAAGGAAAAAATGATGGTTTTTAGACTGGTAATGTGTCACACAAAGCCAATATCAAAAAACTTCCTTTCACACAGTTTGTTCCCTATTTAAGCAAATGTTCTTTTCACAAAGAGATGTTTTAATGATATATAGAAATGCAGGTTGGAAACATCAACATGGTGTTTCATTCTGAAATCTGCGGCTTCCAGTCGCCCGGTGCGCGCGCACCTCTCTAAACGGGAGGAGGCGCGCACGCACCTCTCTCGCACCTCCGCCCGAACACCCGTTTGGAAACCGCTGTTCGGGCGGAGCTGAGCGCGCACCCGTGTTGAGACCTGCTGGTGTTCGGGTGGCAGTTTGGAGGTCCCGGGGATGGCTCTGGCGACGCCCGGGCTAAAGTCGGCGACACAACCCAGCGCCCGTCACCACGGAGACCCGTTGCCGCTGGCGTGCAGGTGCATCCATATAAAAAAAAGTGGAACCGCGCATGTGTATCCATGCGTGCGCATGCGAAAAAAATGTTTTGCACATGCGAAAAACATTGTTTTATGCGCATGCGTGTGCGTGGATGCACGCGCGTGGCTCCCACTTTTTTTTATCTGTGATGGAACCGGTTCCCAGTGGCTCTTTTGCTTTTTCAGGTTGCCGACCCCTGGTCTATTTCTTTAAGGTTTGCTACTAATTAGTTCTAAAGATTTGCAATCTCAGTTTTGTCTAGAACTGAACTGTCCACTGAAACAAAAAATATGTTAAGGTCTCTGCTTTCATAAAAGTTAAAGTAACAGGCTGATTTAGAAATACGTCTTTCAATAAAAAAATGTAAACCAATGAACAACAAGCCCCTAAATAACCTTATGAAAAGATTTATAGTTAGGGTTCATCATGTGAAGTGTTAATACCACTTTACAATGCCTTGGTAAGGCCACACTTGAAATACTGCATCCATTTCCCAGTCATGTTCTAGAAAGAAGAAATGTCAGGATTTGTTACTATCATGTTATGCAGTACGGTGGGTAAATTGACATGTTGACAACTTATTTTGTGTGTTTGTTTTACTGACACTCTGGAATAGTTTCTAGACATCAGAATGCTCATCTACATTGGCATTGATCTGATGGTGTTATAGATAATTTTTATTAAAAACTACAGTTAAAAAGAAAAAATGAATAGAAACTGAAAGAATAAAAACAAAAAAACAGTGCAGAAAAAGAAAAATAGAAAAGAAAGACAAAAATAAGAATATAATAGTAAAGGAAAAGGAAAATAAATATATAAAGAAATGACTTCCCCTTTATCACAAAACAATTTTAGTTAACTTATCACCTTCTCTAAAAATACAACAAACCATTACTTTTTCCCCATCCCACGTCTTTTCTATAAATAAATCCTTACAGTTTAATTATTGTCCTAATCAGCAAAAGTCCATCAAGAAATAACCAGAAATAACAATATATCTCTTTTAACATTGATCAAATAAACCAACTTAATATTCTTTCCTTTTTACTTTTAACAATCTTGATCTTTAGTCCCTTCAAATAATGTCCTAGAACTTGATTTCTTTTCTTTTTTTTTTGTTCCTTCACACAAAATTCTTCAAACTTTTAACAAGCCTATTTTTTAAATCCAATATAAGGAAGTGGTCCAAGTCACTTTTTTTGTTATTTGTATATCCTTTTTAATTATTAAGACATCAGCCAATTTGTTTTGTAAATGTAAATGTAGCATCATTTTCCATAACATTGTTTGTGGCCCATCATTTTTAAATCCATCTCAGATCAATTTCAGTCTTGGCTAATAAAATTTGTTCTTCTTCCATTACATCTTTTAAACACAGTCTGTCTACATAAGTGGACACTCTTTAAAATTAACTTCTCAATCCATTGTTCAAACATATCCTTCAATATGTTCAGTGTTAAAATATTTTTTCCCATTTCTTCCCCATACGTTTGCCATTCTTTCCTGTAAGTCTCTCCCCCCGCCCCCCGCCCCCCGATCTGTTAATATGATTATTTTTTTCCATCCTCTGCTCTAGGGCAGCTCAAATTCCATTTTGTGGTTTCCAGTGCCAGAGTTACTTATGGTTCAGGTAGGTCTCATTGGTAGGCACTCTTACCACACTTCACCTCCCACCACTTGCACTCACAGATTTATAGATTTTACAGGCAATCCTTCTAGTTAGCTTCTACTTAGTTTCACAATATATGTTTTTAAAAAAAACTGCTGAGCTTGATTTTTCCTGTTTATATAAGCATTATGTAAAGCATAAAAGAGCTGTTGTCTCACCCCACCTGTGGCCCTGGCCTCAAGCAAGCTAGCCTACTTAAAAGTTCTACCTAGCATCTACACCTATGGTTACAGCTGTTGGGGAAAGTTCCTGGTTCCTTTCATACCAACAGCTCAGAGTTGTTGCAAAAAATACCCCTAAATTAATCTCTCTCTCTCTTTCTCTTTCTCTCTCTCTCACTCTCATTCTCTTTCTCTCTCATATGTAGGAGAATATACTGTATATGTTTTCTTGATGAAATGCAGTCAAAATATCTTAGTTTGTGAAGACGTTACTAGATTAGAGGATACTACCAACAGGCTTCATAAGAACTGGGCTATGTTTGCAATTATGGCATATCGGACAAAACATGTTGAAACTGATCAGTCCTTATCATTAGCTGAAAATGTCACAATCAAAGCTTGAACCCTAGCCGATACGTGCTCTATTTTACTAAGAAGTGTAATGTGAAAACCTCAATTGAGCAAAACCATAATGGGAAGTGGAGATAAAAAATGAAGAGTAGCCAAAAGGTTACTGCATAAGGTATATAATAAGACATCACAATAGAGCGAAAAGAAGCATTAAACAAGATTAAAAGAAGCAAAGTGATTTTGGTAAAGATAAATAAAAAAAATTGGAACTGAAGAAAGAGGATTAAACATGGAGCTGGAAGGAAGGAATCAAAAATCAGAGGAATGAAATGAATTGTGATTAAACTGATAGGAGTGAATGCTGGGAAGAATAATTTAGAGATTTGGGTGGGAAGGACAGTGGTATGATTGAAGAAGGAAATTGAAACCAACTTTAATATCCAAGGAAAATGTACCAAAAAAGCAGTCATACATTTTGTGGCAATGTTTTTAAAGTGAGAAGGCTGCAAGTGTAGATGGAATAACTGGTAAAATATTAATATATTAAAACATTAAAATATGCTTGTGAAATAATTCTGTAGCTTAAGAGTTGCACGAAGGCTTAATAGAGGCATGAAATGTTCCTGATTATTAGAATGTCATTATTGTTCCCTCAATAACAAAATGAAAAGTAGCAAAAGTGAATGTAAAAAGTGCAGGAGTATGAGTTTGTTATATGTGCCTGGGAAATGTTAAGGAGACTTTGGATTGTAAAAACATAACAAAAGATTGGCAGTGCACTACAACTTATACCTAACACCCAAGTTAGCTGTCTTCATGCTCTCAGGAACCCTTTTGATGAAAGAAGCCTGAGCTTCCAACGGAACCCAAGTGTACATAATCAATTCAAGGAGGTTGGATAAACAATTAAAAATACATTAAATAAATAAGAGTAGGGAGGAACATTTAAGCCCTTCTTCTCCAACAATTATTTATTTAATCAAATTTATACACCACTCCTCTCATGTATACATGATTCTGAAACTGGAAGTGGTAATAAAACTTTTTGTTTAGTACCTTCCTATATGCTGAACAAATTTCACATAGAGATTTTGTAATAACCCTAAAAACAAAGAACACCATTTAATTATCTGAACTCATTGGTTGTTATCAAGAGATGTCTCTTTTACTAATCTATATTTGTCATGTGAAACCACCTTATGGCAATCTTCTACCTTAGAAAAATAAAATTGTGTGACTTGGCAAACACAAAAGACTGCTTAAAATAACACAAGCTAAATTAAGACTAAATGCTAAAACACGCAAGGGTGTAACCATCAATATTTTCTCTGTCAATTCCCCTTCACCAACAGACATATCTCTAAACTAGCAGGCAAGAATCTGTATTGTTGTGTACATAGTTATGGGAGTGGTTTCCCTTCGGCAGGAAACCTGAGTGCAATCATTGGCGGTTACTTCCCGGTGGGAGATTCTAAGCCGGGGATTGGTTATGTTTGAACGGAGTTAGTATTTAAGGCAGGGTTCAATGGCTGCTAGCCAGTTGACCCATGTGAGTTCCAATAAACGTTCCTTGTGCGACATCGCTGTCTCCGCTCGTCATTCCGGACTTAACAGTGGCGACGAAGGTGGGATACGGCGGCAGAACAGCGAGAGAACCGCGGAAAGCCGACAGAGCGAAAAGCGGGAAATTTGAACCACAGTCAACCGAGCAGCAAGCAAATTAAAACAACAGAATGGCGCAAGTCGGATCCCTGAAGGAGTTTGACCCTAACTACCCTGAAGACTGGGAAGAATATGTCGGACAAGTTGAGGGGTACATGCTGGTCAACGGGATCACGGAGGACAGGAAGAAGGTGGCAGCGCTACTAACTATCAGTGGCACGCCGGTTTACCGGGTGGCCGTCGGCCTGTGCCAACCTCTGCCGGTCTCCAGCGTATCGTACGCCGACCTGTTGGTGAAACTGAGGGTCCACTTCACCCCTAAATGGTCGGAACTGTTCTGGCGGAGGATATTTGAGAAGAGGAACCAGCGGCCGGGCGAATCAATACAACAATTTGTGGCGGCAGTCCGAGAAGCAGCCTTGCGCTGTAAATATGACAATCTCGAGATTCGCATCAGGGACCGAGTGGTTTTGGGGCTGCGAGACGAACACTTGCAAAACCGAATCATCTCTAAGCCCACCGGCAACCTCCAAGAAGTCTTAGACGAGCTACTCACGTATGAGTCTACAGGCAGACGCGACCCCCCCTACAACAGCATGGCAGCCTCAGCCGAAATTAACCTGGAGAGCCATGTGGACGGTGGGGAGGTGGACTACCAGTGGGAAGCCGAGATTGCCGAAGTAGCCAGAAGGTTCGGGAAGATGGCACCGAGACCACTACGAGCCGAAGGCCCAGATCAGAACAGAAGGCAACCACCACCAGCACCGCAACGACCCCAGAGGGACAACCCCGCCAGACCTCGAGACCCAGAGACCCGGTGCGGAAGCTGCGGCGGAAATCACCAACGATCGACTTGCCGATTCCGGAACGCCAAATGCCGAGAGTGCGGAAAAACGGGCCACATCCAGGCCATTTGCAGAAGCCGACCGCGCGACAACCGCCTCCACGAGCTCGACGCTTGGGCCTCAGGTGAGGTAACCCCCGAACGGAGTGGCGGAGAGACCCCTAGGCCCAAGGCATGCACTTCCAACCCGGGGACTGGGGTGGGGGTCAACCACGTGGGGATCCCTAGATGAAAATACACCCCTAGAGTCAACCACATTTTGAGGCCTAAATTAAGAATCGAAGTCCAATTGCAAAGTGTCCCTTGCAAAATGGAAGTGGACTCCGGGGCCTCAGTATCTATAATTTCTAGGGACACCCTTAAATACATCGAAACCAGAAGCAACCAGAAAATTCCCCTTAAACCCACCAAATTACAATTAGCCGACTTCCAGAAATCACCCATAGAACTAGTGGGAGAGGCTACCATCAACGTTAAATATAAGGGGTTCAGTGGAGTATTAACTATTTTAGTCACCAAGGGCCAGAGAACTAGCCTTGTAGGCCTTAATTGGTTCTCGGCCCTAGGCATTTGGGTGGGGGGAATTAACACCATTCAGAATAAAACCCTAAAATCCGTCTGCGATAATTTCGCAGACGTATTCGACGGGTCATTAGGGAGGTACAAGGGACCCCCCATTAATTTTAACTTAGACCCCGAGGTTAGGCCCATCAGGCTTAAGGCCCGGCGGGTGCCTTTCGCCCTCAAACAAAAAATCGAGGCCGAACTAGATAAGCTAGTAGGCCAGGGCGTCTTAGAACCGGTAGAAGGGGGCCTGTGGGAGACACCGATCGTCACACCCCTGAAACCGAACGGGGATGTGAGGATCTGTGCCGACTATAAAGCTACCCTGAACCTCGCAATGAAAAAACATGCTTACCCGGTCCCGACGGTGAAGCAGGTCCTCGCGACGATCCAGGACGGCGCCATTTTCGCCAAGCTCGACTTGGCGCAGGCGTATTTGCAACTTACCGTGTCTAAGGAAGCCGCCGAGGCTCAAACAATAGTTACCCACAAGGGGGCGTTCCGCGTTCACAGACTTCAGTTCGGGATAGCTGCAGCTCCAGGCATCTTTCAGGAGGTGATGGAGAGAACCTTGAAGGGCATTCCAGGTGTATGCCCTTACTTTGACGATGTCCTCATCACTGGAAAAACTGAGGACATCCTAGCTGAAAGGCTAGAACAGGTACTGGGGAAATTCAGGGAGGCAGGATTGAAATTAAAAAAGGATAAGTGTTGCATAGGGGTAAAATCAACTGAATTCTTGGGGTTTAGAATTGATGCATCTGGCATCCACCCTACAGAAGGAAAAATTAGGGCCATAAAGTTAGCTCCAGAACCCCAGAATAAGGCGGAACTACAAGCTTTCCTTGGCTTAATTAATTTTTATCACACATTCCTGCCTCACAAAGCAGCTATTGCTGAACCCCTCCATAGACTTTTAGATAGGAAGACCCCCTGGCAGTGGCAACAAAAACACAGGACCAGCTTCCAAACTTTAAAGGACATCCTGTCTAGCAATTCTACAGTTACTCACTTTATAGAGAACAAACCCATATTCTTAGCTTGTGATGCTTCCCCTTATGGAGTGGGAGCAGTTATTAGCCACATGGATGAGCAAGGGCAACAGAGGCCTATAGCATACTATTCCAGGACCTTAACAAAGGCGGAACGGAATTACGCACAGATTGACAGGGAAGCATTGGCCATAGTGGCAGGCGTAAAAAAGTTCCACGATTATCTGTATGGTAGGGACTTTACTATTTACACTGACCACAAACCCCTGCTAGGGCTATTTACTACCGATAGACAGACTCCACAAATAATGTCTCCCAGGATGCTAAGATGGTCAATTTTCCTTTCCGCTTACACATTTTCAATCAAACACAGGCCGGGCAAGGAGATGGGGCACGCTGACGCCCTCAGCAGGTTACCCCTAGAGGATACAGGTACAGACCCCGCACCTGTGGGACAAATCATGTCCCTACAAGAACTCTCTGAGTGTCCCCTAACTGCCAGGGACATTGCAGCTGCCACCAGGAAGGACCCCATACTCAGCAGAATAGCAGCATGGGTACAAGGTGGGTGGCCTAGCAAAAGCCCTGACCCCAAGTTCACACCATATGTTAGAAGGAAGGACGAACTATCATCACATGTTGGATGTCTATTGTGGGGCAACAGGGTTGTCATACCAGAGAGGCATAGAAACACAGTAATTGGGGAATTACATGATGGGCACCCTGGAATTGTGCGTATGAAGGCCCTAGCTAGAAGTCACGTATGGTGGCCAGGGTTAGACACAGCCATAGAGGATAAAGTTGCAGGGTGCTACCAGTGTCAGCGTTCTAGACCGGAGCAAGCACACACAACGGTACACAAGTGGGAAGAGGCCAGGAACCCGTGGTCTAGGATCCATATTGACTTCGCCGGCCCTTTCCAGGGCCTCACATTCCTTGTAGTAGTGGATAGCTACTCCCGGTGGTTGGAGGTCGTGCCCGTTAAGTCCATGACATCAGCAAAAACCATACAAGTCTTAAGGGGACTCTTTGCCACTCATGGGTTACCTGACGTAATTGTCTCTGACAATGGGCCACAATTCACATCTAATGAATTTCAGGACTTCCTCAAGGCCAACTGGATTAGACACGCGACTTCAGCACCCTTCCACCCTTCCTCTAATGGCTTGGCAGAACGGAACGTCAGAACAACCAAGGACGCCCTCAGACGAATAATCCACGGTGACTGGCATCAGAGACTGGCTCAATTCCTGCTGGCCCAACACACCACACCGTGTGCGGCCACAGGGAAGAGTCCTGCTGAAATGAGGTGGGGCAGACGATTGATAACAAAATTGGACAGACTACACCCTGACAGACTACCTGCTGAACATGACCCGGTTACCCCAACCAGGTCTCTGAACATTGGGGACATGGTGTGGGCTAGAAATTATGGACAGGGGGACAAATGGGCACAAGGGGTCGTGATAGAGAAAACCGGTCCCTTATCTTATTTAATTGAGGGGGAAGGGAATCAGCTGATTAGGAGACACATCGATCAGTTAAGGAAAAGGGCCCCTGAAGGTGTACAAGCCAACAAAGAGAGGGACAACTCTACAACGAACTCTACACCTTCCCCAGCCAAGGGTAACCAAGCACCAGGGGGGAAAGGGAGGAGAATACATTTCAGGGCAATTGAAGCAAACCCCCAGAATTGTAACGCAAGGATAGAAATAGCGCCCCCTGACAGCACACCAGGGGCATCCAGTCAACCCAATGTACCCCAACAACAGCAATCACAACAACAGCCCAATAAGGAAACACCACCTGGGCCGTCCACACACACAACAGGGTCAGAGGATGTAGTCACCGGTGGAACCGAAGGAACCCCAGCAGTTAGTATGGCCAGCAGATATCCAGTCAGGCAACATAAACCCCCAAGCTACCTGAAGGACTATGTCAAATAATAATTTCATCCAGGGGGGAAGGGGTGTTGTGTACATAGTTATGGGAGTGGTTTCCCTTCGGCGGGAAACCTGAGTGCAATCATTGGCGGTTACTTCCCGGCGGGAGATTCTAAGCCGGGGATTGGTTATGTTTGAACGGAGTTAGTATTTAAGGCAGGGTTCAACGGCTGCTAGCCAGTTGACCCATGTGAGTTCCAATAAACGTTCCTTGTGCGACATCGCTGTCTCCGCTCGTCATTCCGGACTTAACATGTATGATCTGCCTTCCAGATGCTCTGGACTTTTATAAAAGGGAATAAAGTCTTCCTTTAAAAAAATTATGAAGAGTAATACTTGTATAGATATATAAGATGCTCTTTAAAACCAGAGTTAAAAGGCCAGTGGATGAATGATCAGATCAGGGGCTGCCTAGAAATGGAAACAACAAGTAACGAAGATGGATTGTCTTGCAGTGAAGTGATGGGGTGATGTCATCATAAAGCATTCAAGCAAAACGTGATTTTCTATGGCTGGCTGAGATGAAGTTTTCTTCTAACCTGTTGCTGCTTCATTAACCCTCCTAGATTACTCCTGTCAGATAGAACTGAGTTGATTCAGGAGGGAAGGAAAAAAAGAATGGACCCAGCCTGTTATGTATGCAGGCACCTGCATAGCAACAGCCACCAGGGGGCGTTGGCCTGAACGGTTTTGGCGGGAAACCCAGTTTCGGCGGGAAACCTAGGGCCAACCCCATTGGCTGTCAGCTTACCTGGCTAGGTATTTAAGGAGGCCAGGTAACCCTCATTCGCTACCCCCCTCCAATAAAGAGCTGAACTCACACACCGGCTGGCATCTCTTCCTTGCGTCGGACCCACTACACAATACAGCCAGTCTTTAATGGCAAACTTTTTCTCTATGATGTTCACTGAAAGTTAATCTTTTAACAGAAGGAAAAATTCTTTTAGGTGTAACACTGTAACATCAGCTCTTGTGAATGCATCCAGGAAATGTACTGTAACACTGCTTGTCCTAAACCCTTTTCTGTGTATTCATGAGAAAGGCAATATTCAGCAAATCTGAATGAAAAAAGAAAAACAGTGATGAGTCTCAATGGAGACTTAATAAAAGTATAGAAGAGACACTAATTTTTTTTACAAAGAAAAACAATAAAGATACAAAGAAATGACTTTTGATCTTCCTTACAGCAGCTATAAATGCATTTATATTTTATGCTCCCTCAAAGATTATCCTTCTTTCCACATTCTGCCTTTTCTAATCATCAAACCCATAAATCACAAGTTCATTTTTTTCTGTTTCTGGCCAAAAGTGCATGAGGGGGGGGGTTCCAATCACTGACAGATCTAGTTATTGTCTTTTCCCTAATCAAACAAGTCAATTTGCCATTGTCTCCCTGCAGTTACCATGTATAAAAACAATTACCCATTAATCTATTCTAATTGTCTGTATATTAATCCTGCAAAAACAGTTTTGGTCTTAGTTGAATATTAATCTTTAAAATTCTTTGTATCACTGGTGTATTTGAACCCAACATTTTCTAGTGTTTTTCTTTTACAAGTCCACAGGACAGATACTAATTTATTTGGGGTTTTGTTGAGTCAATTAGAAAAATGGATTCCATACCTTTGTGTGTAAACTGACTGGCCAAATACAGAAGGAGGAGGAGGAGGAGGAGGAGGAGGAGGAGGAGGAGGAGGAGGAGGAGGAGGAGGAGGAGGAGGAGGAGGAGGAGGAGGAGAAGAAGAAGAAGAAGGAGAAGAAGAAGAAGAAGAAGAAGAAGAAGAAGAAGAAGAAGAAGAAGAAGAAGAAGAAGAAGAAGAAGAAGAAGAAGAAGAAGAAGAAGAAGAAGAAGAAGAAGAAGAAGAAGAATCTTAATAGGATAATGTAGTTCAATAGATACAATGGTTATTCTTGTTACAAGTAAGAAACGTGCAGGGACCCAATTAACTATTTTAACCATACCTGAAAAGAATTATGCTTAATAATAAGTGTTTCTATAATTATAAAAATGCTTGTGCTATTCTTTGAGCTTCATATAATTTCACAGAACTGAATTTTTTCCAGCCAGTACATTTTTTGTTAAGGCCAAATACGTAGAACTTTTGTGCTGTGGTATATTTTACAAACTTTAATTTGGATTATGAAACACTTACAGATGGGACAGTTTGTGCAACACACTTCTCAATGTGTAGCAAGCACTAGTTTTTAGAAAGTGCTTTGAACATAATATTGACAAACTGCATTCAAGCTGTTCTGAAAGCTCTATGGTTGAATGAATGTAGTGGTAATCATCTGAAAGAAGCCACTTCTAATGTAAAAATGCCCGTCATTGTTGTAAGTTACAGAACGTAGACTTTTTTATTCACACAATTTGTGGGGGAACATTCTTTAGAACTTTGACAATTGCAGGGACACAGGCAGAATCTGAGCTATAAAACTGGTGGTTGGTATACTGCCAACCTCTACCAAAAAAAAAGGATTTGTCTTTCACATGTACACTTCAGATATTCTTAGAGCCATTTACGTAGATGGGCATGTTTGGAAAATGAAAGTAAAGACATATTTTGTTTGTTTATTTCAGGTTCTCAGAGGAGTAAGAAAAGAAGGTTGGCTTTTAAGAATTCTATAAGAAAGAAGAAAAGAGATTTTTTTTTCATTATTAAAGTGCTTTGTGACATACATTTGCCTGGAGAATTTTTTTTCCTTCCTTATTATATCTACAGTTTTTGAGTACTTTCCTAGTTTACAAATGTTTACCTTTCTTTCTCACTATATACAACTATTTTGCTTATAATATCCTCCATCACACAGACACATACTATTTTACTTATCCAATCATGAATAAAGTAACTTGCTTTTCCAAACATTCTAGGGAGCATTTTAATTGTTAGATGGATCCTATGTGCCACATCTTTTTTATGGATTCAGACTATTCTATTTTCCTTTTTTTTTAACTTGAAAGGGCAGAATTGTGTGTCTTTAACATTTTCCGTGCAAAACTAAAGTTCACATTTAGAAACTGTTCTTTTAGCCTTCACACTACCAAAGCAAAAGTCCATATAATTTTTGAAAACTTATCTGCTCCTTTATTTTCATTACGGCTTCTAGAATCACACTGGAGTAGTGAAAATAAGAGGTTTGAGAATGTCCTCCTCCATTTTATAATCTGCCTTTCAAAGAGTGAGAGTTATGACAGTTAGAGTACTTGGGGGAAAAAATCAATAAACATTAGGATATCTATTTCTGTAGTCTTTTTCCTCTGGGGAGCTCTAAAGATTTCCCTTTGTCACCTGTACATATTGCTCCAGCAGCCCCATCATTTATCCCTGGCCATTTTGAAAGACCTGCCTCCAGAACTAGATTGCCTGACCAACTGTCAGTGCCATAATGACCAAGTTGCAGGATCCCAAGGCCACCCCGTGACCTCACCTCCCATTTTATTGTCTGCTTTTTATTCAGCCACTCCAAGGGAATAAGGAAAAGGAGAGGGGAATGTTTCATTTGGTCTGGCAGCACAACCATTCAGACTACAAATTAATCCAGAGAATGTGATGAGTTAAAACAGCATGCTTTATCTTTGGATCATCATCTGATTGATGGGAATAAGGACAAAAAGGTAGGGGGAGAGACAAATGATGCAAGAAATTTAGAAAGAGGAACTCTCTAAAATTCAGGATTTGAAGACTGTCCCATCTGCCTTCCTGATAGCTTTCTCAACACCCCTTATCATTTCCTGCATTAGTCTGCCTCCCATCATTGCAGATGTTGCCTCTTCTGCAGTTTATTTACATTATTCTACATCAGTTTGCTTTGATAGTAATAACAGGAAACTTTTTTTTCTGTTGAGAGTTATGTTCTCTTCATAATAACCCAACAGGAGTCATTCAGTACAGAGGAATCCAAAGTGGGTATGACTAGAACAATAAGACCATTTCTGTCTGTCAACTTCTCCTCTCTTTCCATTTTCTCTCTGCTTCCCCACACAGATTATTCCCTCTACAGATGTGAACTAACTTTATGCAGTTTTTGAAAGTAACTAAGAACTGAACTTTCCATTAGGGCAGCAGGTTGCCCATGCCTGACTTAGTCCACCTCCATGTAATCATTCTTAAAGTGTTATTCTTTAAATATCTGTTCCTCAGATGTATATTCCTTGGGGAAAATATTATTATTATTATTATTATTATTATTATTATTATTATTATTATTATTATTATTAATAATAATAATAATAATAATAGACAAAAAGTCTGGATAGTGGACATGGCAATGCCTGAAGACAGCAGAATAGATGAGAAAGAACTGGAGAAGATAACAAAATACAAAGACCTACAAATAGAAATAGAAAGACTGTGGCAAAGGCAAGCAAGGGTAGTACCAATAGTAATAGGCGCCTTGGGTGCAATCCAAAAACAATTGGAGCACCACTTGAACACCATTGGCACTGACAAATTCACCATTAGTCAATTGCAAAAGGTGGCCTTACTAGGAAGTGCTTCCATCCTGCAACGATATCTATAATACCATCAAACATCCACATCTGCCTATCCCAGGTCCTTCGTAAGGACTCAATAGGTAGACAAAGATGCCAAATCCAGTCTGAACATCTGGCTGACTGTGCAGTGATTAATAATAATAATAACACCTAATGAGGCATTACTTTGACATGGTTGTGGGCAGTGGTGGGATTCAAACATGTGAATTTGAAGATTTTCTGTGTGGATGCCACTTCTGGAAGTCCATTCTGGGCCCGGGCAACAAAAAATTAGCTACTGGTTCTGCCAAAGTGGTGTGAACTGGCTGAATCCCACCACTGGTTGTGGGACTTGTATGCTCTGAAGAAGATGAGAACTGTGCCAGAGGTTCAACTATACTGGCAAGGTCTCAACAGAGAAGCCAGATGAAGAATGTGCTGAAATGTAATTTACAAAAACCTATATCAGATCAGTCATCGACCGGGTCAACAAGGACCACCTTAGATGTTAGAATTCCTGGAATCTGGTGACAAGTGGACTGTTGGCTAAACAACCAGGGCCAACAGCTGCAGTACTACTGAGAGAAAAGTTGTTCACCCCTCTGAAATATACAAAGACTGAAAACAAAGAAATAATGATTAGTTATCACAAATCAAGTCCAAGGAGACAAGAATACCTCAAAAGAATGTACCAGTTCTGGAAAGAAAAACATCCAAAATCAGATATAACAGAACAAATGGAACAAAATGATATCAATTTATAATACCCCCAAAAAAATATTCACAGAAGTAGAATTGGAAGAACTGCAAAGGTGTATCCCAGAGCAAAGAAATTGAAGCCTTGCCAGATGTAGTTCATATCATAGAGACAAACTAAGGGCAAATGGTAGTAGAGAAAGCCAGCATCACTATCGAATCATTTTCATTTCCAAACCAGACACCTTTCCTCTACTTTCTCCTCAGAAATAATGAAGTTCTCTAACTGAAAAACAATAACAGGAGATTTTGGATGCAAAATCAACAAACAAGAAAAAAAGTCTAACAGTTCATGAAGCAAAATGGAAGATCAGGTTTCAAAATAAGACCAGCATTCTAAGATCAGATGCAAGCAAGCTAGAACAGATTAAAGAAAGGATGCTGAAAACAAGAAGATCAAAGAATACCTGATCAAGAAATATTGAGAAACAAGGAAGATCAAGGAAGCACTGGAAATAATGAAACAGCAAATAACAGCCATAATCGAGAAAATCAGCAGATACAAAGCTCAAATTACACACTCTAGGCAGAATGTAGAATTTCAGTCGAATCGGAAATGGAAATAACATCAAGATCTAGATTTTAAAACATCACCTCAGATATCTGGGCACCCTTCAGGCTGACCACATCAAGCACAAGATTAGTCAAAAAACTGAAGTCAAGAACAAAAATATGACTTCTGGTTTGCCATGCAGCCACTATGGACGGCTAAGAGACTTGCTCTCTCTCCCCTGTCCAGTTTCGCATCATTGGGGGGCCCTAAAAAGGGCTGAAAGTCACCCCAAAGAGGTGACCAGCAAGGATTGTGGGAGAGCCGCAACTCTCTTGTTAGACCTGGCGATCCCTCCAAACCGGCGGACGAAAGGACCGGCCATTATGGCTCGTCCCTAGGCTGTGAACAGCTGAAGTCACATTTTCCACCAGGCAACTCTTAAAGCAACGCGGAAGAGACTGGGTGAGATCTACCTCTTTTACACCCTAATTACTTTCTGTACCTCCTTAAGCTGCTAAGCATTCTCCCCCCTGCGGTGAGGGAAGGAGGACTTTAGCCCTCCCTCCAGAAAGAGTGGTGACTAAATACCCAGGGGTGTTTTAAATGTTGAAAAAGTAACTGAATTCCAATTGGAACCTTAATTCCCAAAGCATGTGGACTGAAAAAAAAATATTTTTTATTTTTCAATATTTACTTCTGTTGGAAATAGATAAGATACATAACCTTGAGAACTTTGAAACAACAGCTGTGAAAGGCTTTGTGTTCCCTACCTAGAAAAAAAATTCTCTCTTTTGGATTTCCTAAGCGTAAAGCCTTTAGTTTAAAATACCAATATGGAAGAAGATCAGGAACAAAATTTCCTTATAGATGAAGATCAACAAACTATATGTTGAAAACACTAATTCAAATTATTACCACAACCAATGAAATACTAAGAGGCTATGTGAAAGAACAAGAAGACAGCCCAAATATGAAAGCCCAAACTTTGATTACAACTAAAGAACCATCTATACAAAATACAACAGAAAAAATGAAACATTCAAATACTATGACAGAAGAATCTACTATTCAACAAATATTGACATTTGAAAATTCAGAAAAGACATCGACAACTTGGAAAAAGGAAAATGTTTCTTATACAACTCAGAAGGAACTAGAAGATCTAGAAAAAGAACAGTTGGATGAGAAGATAAACAATTCAGAACAACCACAATTCAGAACAAACAATTTTCGCTTTTAACGTTCCATATAGACCTATTTTTTAACAATATGTTTTTAGCTTATCTACATTGTTCACTCTTACATGATCTTTATACACAAATCAATATTCAAATTAGCTATTAGTATTTATACTGCTAAATTTTAATGAGCAAAATTTTTTCTTTATCTCAGTTCATAACAAAGTCTTGTATTCAACACGCACATCTTATCTATTGTAGTACGTTCTGTTTTAGATTTCAATAAGATGGTCGAAACTCCATTCTTCTTTAGTCTTATTCTGGCTTTTTTCCTTTGCCAAATCATCTTTCATTAAAATTTAGCAGTATAAATACTAATAGCTAATTTGAATATTGATTTGTGTATAAAGATCATGTAAGAGTGAACAATGTAGATAAGCTAAAAACATATTGTTAAAAAATAGGTCTATATGGAACATTAAAAGCGAAAATTATTAGTTTAAGCAAGAGATAGCAGATACAAAGAAGAAGAGAGAGGAAGTATTAAATACTGAAATAAAAAGAAATTTTGATTATTACTTAAAAAAACTAGCAAAAAGGAAGGATATCATATTGTATCCTTAATTTGTTGACATAGAGGGTGAGAAGTTAAGTAGACAGGATGTGTATTTTAAATATTAGACTTGGGAGTATATTAAAAATTTTGGGAATGATAAATATCAAACATTAAATCTAAATGTTAGTGGAAATTAAAACTGAAAAATCTATTAAATTAAAACTGAAAAATCTACATGGCCTGGGTCCGGGGTATTTGAGGGAACACCTGCTGCCGTCATCAAACGCCCTTCGCCCAGTGCGCTCCCACAGGGAGGGTCTGCTCAGGGTCCCGCCGGTAAGAGATTGCCGGCGGGTGACACCCAGGGATAGGGCCTTCTCAGTGGGGGCGCCTGCCCTCTGGAACCAGCTGCCGGTGGAGCTGAGGACTGCTCCCGACCTCCGATCATTCCGCCGGGGCCTGAAGACCTGGCTCTTCGAGCTCTCGGGCCCAGACTGAGGAGAAATTTTAATTTAGGGTTCTTTTTAATCGACTACAGGGTCAATTTAATATTTTTTAATTTGGTTCTTAATTTTTGTATTTTGGATTTTTAATTCCCTGTAAACCGCCCTGAGTCCTCAGGGAATAGGGCGGTATATAAATATAAATAATAATAATAATAATAATTAGGTCATTGATTGTCTAAAACTCTGTATGTTAAGACTACTAGAATATGTGTAAACTAAAAACTTTGGATATATGTAAGAAAGCTATTTTCTGTGTGATTGATAAGATAAAATTTGTCTTTTAATTTACAAATAGACAGTATATATGAAGGGAAAAAAGAGGAAATATTTATGGCAGCAATCTGAAATCTATACTAATGATATACTAATGATATCTGTAAGTAATTGAATCACTACTAAGTCACTACGTTGCTTTTCAAATATGTGAATGTAATATTAGAAAATCAATAAAATTTGTATAAAAAGAAAGAAAAAAATTAGTAGTGAAGAGTGAAGAAGATATTAAATTTGCCAGACTCAGTAGTAGAAATACCATTAAGACAATTAACACCTGGCAATTCCAGTCATTAGATCTACCGCTGGAATAATGGACTGGAGTCAGACAGACCTAAAAGCTCTGGACAGGAAGACCAGAAAAATAATGGCAATGAATCATGCCCTTAAAACATGCAGCAGTGTTTACAAACTCTGTTTACCAGGGAGCATACAGAGAGCATGTAGGTGGCCAAGGAATGTTGCAAATACACAGACAACTGAAGAAGAAAAAAGGGCATAGTAAGAATATCTGAAGGGTAATGAAGACACTGAATCTAGTACACCATGAAGGCTTACTGAATAAAGGAGAGACCAAATTAGTCTACAGGAAAAACTAATTGAAGAATACAAAAAGAGTCATGGCAAAGCAAATTATCAGATGGCCAGTACTTTTAAAAAAAATAGCAGGCAAAACAGAAATCAACAAGGGCTGGCAATGGCTAAGAGGAGGAAAGGTCAATTCTGGCTGCAGAAGACAAGCCTTTAGAATGTCTACAGAGCCAGAATTGGGAAAACAGCAACAGACAGCAAATGCCACCTCTACAAAGAAGCTGAAGAAACAGTAGACCACCTAGTTAGCTGCTGCAAGAAGATTGCCCAAAATGACTCCAAACATCAACAAAGTAGCAACAATGGTTCACTGTAATACTTGCAACAAATACAATTTGCCTACAAGCAAGAACTGGTGGGACCACAAATAAACAAAGTAATAGAAAATGAAGAAGCTAAAGTCATCAGGTACTTTGGAATTAAAACTGACAAGCACCTGCCACACAACATTCCAAACTTAACAACTGGCAATGAAAAAGACAAAAATGTTTGGATAGTGGACTTTGCAGTACCTGGAAACAGCAAAATAGAAGAAAATCACAAAATATAAAGACCTGCAAATAGAAGTAGAACTGTGGCAAAAAAGCAAAGTTAGTACCAACTGTAATAGGTACTTTGAGTACAATTCCAAAATACCACTTGAACACCACCTGAACTTCATTCATATTGATAAAAGTCACCATCAGTCAATTGCAAAAGGCAGCTTTATTTGGAACACCTTACATTCTGCAATGATGCCATTATTATTATTAAATAACATCTGCCTATCCCAGGTCATTAGAAAAAACTCAATAGGTGGACCAAAATGTGAAATCTATTCTAAACATCTAGCTGACTATGCACCCAACCATAGTAATAATAATTGAACAATAAAAATAATAATTCATTAAATGTGTGCCACCCAACTCTCAAGGACTCTACTTTTGGAGGATATGTAAACTGTGTTGGGGAAAGGGATGGTGACATTGTCTGTAAATTGGATTCTAAGACAGGAATCTTGTTGAACCGGAAATCAATGAATGTATGAATTGTGGTTATGAGCATAGTCATATTTTGTTTTAAAAATTACAATAGAAGAACAAAGAAGAAATGAGACATTTGGCCAGAATGAAGAGTATTGCTATACAATTCTTGTTCCTATTAAGAAGCAAACTATAGAATTACTTTTTGTCTCTCTTAGTTGACCCAGAGCTGTTTCAAAGGGGATATATATACAGAATTACATAATTATAGTTAGCACTGCCAGCAACTGCATTTTACTTTCTAATCTATGTCTACTCTGAAGTCAAGCTGAAACTTTTTCTCCTACATACAATTGCAGCCTTAGGAATAAAATACATATTGTGACCCTTATCAAAATTAACTTGTACCATGTATTATTAATAGAAATGTCTTTTCTTTACCCTTTTAGCTTCATAGACCCAGCGTCTTTCTCAGTTTTGATTATACAGGGCCACACAGCAAGATTGATTTACCCAATCCACCTCCACAGTTTCAGAGCTGCAACAGTTGGGACATACATCCAATAATTGGCAAGGAAGATACTCTGATGATTGCTGTTCCTCCCACACATCCTCATTGCCTGCCTATGGCAACAAATTAGACCCTTGCATTTGTCAACCAGAAGCAAAAACTGCTCTGTAGCCATTTGATGACACACTGTCCTTGCAGAGAACTAATTGAGCAGAAATTGAATTTGGTAAAGTGGGGAAATTATCAGTTGACACTTCTACAGCCATTTGTCTGATTAGTCAGCTGGCTAATATCCCTTAGCAACACCTCTCTGAAGAGCTTGTCTTGTAATACATTATAAGGCATAAGAGGTAAAAATTACTCTTACGGCTCAGCACTGGCTAATCTGGAAAACAGCCAGTTTAGGTCAGCATATTTTAAGAATGCAAGCAAACTAAGAAGGATTCAGGAGGGAGCAACTAAAATGATACAGAGTTAGCAATACAAGCAACTGTACTTTCAGCCTTTAGAATAGGTCTGAAAGTTTGAGAGGGACAAAAGAAGTACAAAAGGAATAGAATGTCTAGGATTTGTTTTGATGTGGCAGACATCAGATTTCACCAGAAAGAAAATGTACTGTATATGAAAGACAACACCTGCACGATGCTTCTCAGCCATAACGCTTCAAGGTTTATAGCAACTTTTCCCAATAAAGTACCAATAAAGAACTTTAGCTACACATTTTCCTGTTCCCTGCTTTAAAAATCTCCTGTCTCAATCTCTCAGAAAGATGAAATAAATTAAATAGTGGTAGTATTCTTGGTGCAAGTGGACTTACGCTATGTCACAATCCTTCTTTGGGCCAGGATTGTCAAATTGAGGGCTTATTCAAGCAGACAGAATATATTGCCTACTTGTAAAAAAAATATCCTGGTCATTTGGAGACCAACCAATTACTATCTCCTTAAATACTTTCTCAATGAACCGGCATTAAAGTAAAGAAAAAAGTCGTTCTCTGTTTCTGTAGGGGATAGCAATAGATAAGCAAATACTGAATAGGCCACAGAGCTTGCCAAGAAGGGATAAAACAGTAGGGCAGCATTTTGCCCACATAAACAATCTGCCTTTTGACCTTTGAGGCCCAGTTAATGCCCTTCAGCTGCACTGTTCCTCATTCAGATGCAAAAATATATGTGAAAAAGGTTATTAAAAAAACTTTGGCTGCAAAGATTGAAGTTTCATCTCATTTGCTAATGCTATTCCATATGACCAGTTGTTCCTCTACAAACTGTCTTTTCATGCTTTCTGGTGGACTGCTCAGATCCTGAAACTTTGTATCTGATTAGAATCAATTGAAGCATCCAATCTGATAAATTTTGATTGTGATCAGATACAATTCCCTTAACACAGGCATGCCAAACTCATGACATCACGTGACATCGCACGATATATCCCGACTTTTTCCCCATGGCCGGCAATGGGGTGGGCGCGGTTTTGGCGTGATGCATCCGCCCCGCAGGCCGGCAGTTTGACATGCCTGCCTTAACAGATCAAAGTTTCTGAGCATATGGATCAGATAGACTTTCAAAAACTTCAGACTGCCACCTAATATGATCTCCGTTCTGATTAGAAGAAAAGCAGATATAGAAATACCTTTCCGAGGTTCAACTAGATATGATGGTGGCAGATTCTTAAATAAGAATAAGGATTACAACCAAAGAAACAGTGGGCATTTCATATGGAAGGAAGATGGAGACACTGACTCCTTTTCTGATCCTTTCTTTCCTTTTCTATTCAATGATAATTTGTCAAAGGCAGAATTTATCCATGATTAGTTCTGCCGAGGGGAAAAAAAGACAGCTTGCTCAAGTTAAATTTGGAGGAAGGGAAAGTATGGCTTTCCCCTCACATTTTAAATTACAATGTCAATCGGTCTGGCTTTCCCTAAGATTTTTCCCAGATCCCATTTTCTGTAATTTTTCTTTATAATGATGGACAACTAGTAAGTTTTTTTTTTAAATCATGATTTTAACAAATTCAAAAGTAGCCAAATACATTTAATGCCAAACCTACATTCCCCTTAATTATCCTGTTTGCTTCCCTGGCTATTCAAGAAGCCTTTCTCCTTCTTTTGCTGTGAAACAGAGTCATCACATTGTTAATACAAAATAATTGTGCCAGCTCTCCTTTTTCATACATTCCCTGTTGGCAGACAGTCAAGCCAGCCAAGCCCAGCTGCATCCTGTTCTCCTTTTGTTCCTCCTGCAAGTTGAGAAGGTATTCAGTACAATGGAGGATTGGGAATTAAGAACATGCTGCCTTATTCCTGCAACATAGTTGACTCGGCTAAAGAGAATCAGCTGCTTAGAATTCTCTTCTTAGTTCCTTACAGAGAAATGATATTTATATAGAATGCCCCTAGGCTTAGTCTTGAGACTAAGTAAGCCAGACTGGCTCAGATTTTAGTGGATAGACCTGATCAGGGCTTTTTTTCTCATAGAACGCTCAGAACGGAGTTCCGGCACCTTTTTTTGGATGGAACCTTGTAGGTTAGGCAAGGCGGGTTGTATGTCATGTGTGAGTTCCGGCACCTTTTTCTTTTACAAAAAAAGCACTGGACCTGATCCTGAAAATCTGCTAGCAGCAGTTCAAAGATGATTACATGCTATCCTTTCCAATGTACACAATCTGCTCATTTTGAAAAACAGCACCTCAAGTAAAGCATTGTTATCCAATAATTTCTTGGGAATCATTCTTAAAAAATACAGTTTTATTATTTTCCGAAACCAGAAACCTATTTGCCACTTCATTTAAACTAGGCTTTATACATGTGGATGTTACTGAGTTTGTTTCTCTTACATAACTTCCCACCAGCAGGCAAATTAATAGTTTCACAAACTTTTGTTCCTTTTGGGAAATCTCCAGATTTGTTACAGTTGGCAGATGAATTTACTAGGGATATGTCAGGGAGCCACAATTTCCCTAATTGAGGCATAGCTTTGATTTGATTCACCTTGTGTGTGCTTTTTTATTGTATTGCTTTAATAAAGAAAGGGGAGGAAAGAACTATTTGAAACAGAATTTGAATTTGAAACAGAAAAAAACAAAAGAAATAAAAAGAAAACAGATATATAATGTTACTCAACCCAATTTTTAAACACATCAGTAAACCTTGACTATCTAGAACAGGGGTCTTCAAACTCGGCCCTTTTATGACTCATGGACTTCAACTCCCAGAATTCCTCAGCTAGGCATGCTGGCTGAAGAATTCTGGGAGTTGAAGTCCATGAGTCATAAAAGGGCCGAGTTTGAAGACCCCTGATCTAGAATAATATTAATCAGTCTTTGTGTGATCTATACAGGTAGTCCTCAACTTACAACAACTATTCATTTAGTGACAGTTTGAAGTTACAATGGCATTGAAAAAAGTGACTTTAGGACCGTTTTCCACATTTATGACCCAACAGAACATGTGCTCAAAATTCAAATGCTTGGCAAGTGATTCATATTTATGATGGTTGTAGAATCCCAGGGCCATGTGATCACCTGACAAGCAAAGTCAATGAGAAGCCAGGTTCACTTAAAACAGGGGTCTTCAAACTTAGCCCTTTTATGACTTGTGGACTTCAATTCCCAGAATTCTGGAAGTTGAAGTCCACAAGTCATCAAAGGGCCAAGTTTGAAGACCCCTGCTGTAACTTAATAACTGCAGTTATTAACAACTATGGCAAGAAAGACTGTAAAATCAGGCATGCATAGAAACATCTTTAAGACATTGGAGTGTCAAAGGATGCCTTCATGTCAAACAGAGTATCACAATTCCATCACAGCTTTTTTTTTTTGAAGGCCTATAAATTATGCATTGAGTGTGAAGAGAATAGAAACAGGTCCTGCTTTGTTCAAGCTCTACCCCATTCCCTCCTGGCTCCAGGCTACTTTTTTATTATGCCTTAGGTCATTCAAGATGGTGGTCATAGCTGGAAGATGGAAGCACATCCTATCTATCTATCTATCTATCTATCTATCTATCTATCTATCTATCTATCTATCTATCTATCTATCATCTACCCATCTATCTTTTGCATCATACATTATAAAGGGGACAGGCCTTTGATTGTATTGTGGTGACCATCATCTTGACTTTTTTGAGCCTTTCCCTTCTAAGATCCCTTGTGTGAAATTCATTTTTCCTATGAAGGGAGGAAGAATGCAAAAGATTTGTCCTATGCAAGCCACGTATATGTCACTGTACTCCTCTTTGAAAAAAGGACAGTAATCAATGGGTCTGCCTTATTTTACAGAAAGTATTTTGTTCTTCTAGCTCAGAACTGAGTAGTGTGACTTAACTGGCTCTCTTCACTCAAAATGTAACAGCTATATAATATCAAGTAAAACAAACAAAAAAACAACCCTGTCTTCTGTTATTTGTATCAGAATAGCATTTCCTTTGATGCAGATGTTCATTAGATATTTTTATTTATATCTAATTCTTCAGACATAGATCGAAGAGAACAGACTTCAATTAAAATGTGTAACCCCAAAAGAAACAATTAAGGAAAAAGGAAGCACGAATATTGATATACTTCTTTATGTTACACAGTTCTCACAATTAAACCCTCATCCAGGCATTGGCTATGCAGGTGGAAAGCTCAAAGCAGTAAGCAGGAGTTCCTGAGTAAATTCAGTCTTGTCCAACAATCCAAAAACTAAATGGATGCACTGCTGATTTGGAGCCCTGGAGTTATTTCTCTCACTATTGTTTTTGTCGATAATTAAGGCACACGAAGCGTAATCATATGCACAAACTTCAGGCTATCAATCCATCTGAATATTCCCTTGCTTCTCTTGTATCCTTGAACCTATTTCCAACATATGATGCAGAATCTAAATTGGGACAGCTGACTGTAGATTTTTGAATTTGTGCAGACCTGGGATACTTTTGAACATGTCCAGATCACTTTTATTTTATCTCTTCACTGAATCACCATAGGTAGCTCCCAAGGAAGAGACTCCCGGGATTAAGCCACAGCATGTGATAACTGAATGATAAACTGAAGCACAAAGTAATAAGGTGCTGAACTGAGTGATCAATTATTTTCTACCTGCTCACTAATCAGTCTCCCTGGGACTAATATGCCAGATAATTAATCTTCCTTCAGTGGCTGCTTGCTTGCTTATTTATTTATTTAAATTTGTGCCATTTACAAGAGAAATTGCTCAGTATGTTTTCCTTCAAAAATCACTGCCACTTCCAGGATATTCATTGTTATCTGCAGCATAGTCCTGTACACAATCAATTAGCAACAAGTTTCAATTTGCTATTTTACACATCACTCTAAGCCATTATGGTCTATAAAACATGGTTTATGGCTTTGTGTACTGTGATGCCAGCCAGTTGAGAATCATTCAACAAAGAATTGCTCAAACAATTTATGAACTTGGTATTCTATCAGTCATTCCCTTGCAACAGATTATAGTTACTTAAATTGAACCACGTTTGTTTTTTGGCTGACCGTTCACATGATTTAAAGCTATATTTTTTGAATCCTTGACAGTCCTGTTTGATTTTCTCCATCCTAAAATAGTTTAGTATCCTCCAGAACGCTGAGATCAGTTCACTGCTTACCTCAAATTAAGTTCATTGAAGAATAAGTTTAAAAGCATTAGTTTCAACATGGATCCTTGAATGACTACTTCTAATTTCTCTCTTTTGAGAACATGACAAGAGGAAAACAATGAGTTTGGCCGAAAACATTTGGGAAGAGTTTGATCCTGTGACTCCAGATGAAGTGGACAGGATCATGGGGAAATTAAGTGCCGCCACGTGTTTATTGGACCCGTGTCCCTCGTGGCTGGTGTATGCGTCTCGAGAGGTTACACGAGGCTGGCTCCTAGCAGTTATCAATGCCTCACTGAGTGAAGGGTACTTCCCTGCCGCCTTGAAAGAGGCGGTAGTAAGGCCCCTCCTTAAGAAACCTGCATTGGATCCAGCTATTTTAAACAACTTTCGTCCTGTCTCCAACCTTCGCTTTCTTGCGAAAGTCGTTGAGAGCGTGGTGGCACGGGAACTCCCTTTGGTCCTGGAGGAAACTGAGTATCTGGATCCGTACCAATCGGGTTTCAGGCCCGGATATAGCACGGAGACGGCATTGGTCGCGCTGGTGAATGATCTCTGGCGGGCCCGAGATAAGGGTTACTCCTCTGTCCTGGTCTTATTAGATCTCTCAGCGGCTTTTGATACCATCGACCATGGTATCTTGCTGCATCGTCTTGAGGGGTTGGGAGTGGGAGGCACCGTTCTACGATGGTTCTCCTACCTCTCGGGCCATTCGCAGATGGTGTTGGCAGGGGGGCAGAGGTCAATCCCAAGGCCCCTTAGTTGTGGGGTGCCTCAGGGATCGGTGCTCTCGCCCCTCCTGTTCAACATCTATATGAAGCCGCTGGGTGAAATCATTCGTGGTTTTGGGGTGAGGTATCACCAATATGCGGATGATACCCAGTTGTTCATCTCCACCCCAAAGCAACCCAGTGATGCCCCCGATGTGATGTCCCGTTGCCTGGAAGCGGTACAGATTTGGATGGGAAAGAACAGGCTCCGGCTCAACCCGGCCAAAACTGAGTGGCTTTACGTACCGACATCTCGTTTAGTCCAAGAGGTTCCATCTTTGATTATAGGAGGAGAGATGTTACCTCCCGTTGATAGAGCACGCAACCTGGGCGTCCTCCTGGATTCATGACTCAGTTTTGAAGATCATATTGGAGTCGTGGCTAGGGGGGCATTTGCCCAGATTCGCCTGGTACACCAGTTGTGCCCCTTTCTGGACCGAGATGCCCTATGTACAGTCACCCACGCACTCTTTACCTCCCGTATAGACTACTGCAATGCTCTCTACATGGGGCTGCCCTTGAAGACCACCCGGAGGCTTCAACTGGTGCAGAGTGCAGCTGCACGGGTAGTGATGGGAGCACCCCGATACTCCCATATTACACCCCTCCTGCGTGAGCTGCATTGGCTACCAGTTGCCCTCCGGGTGAGATTTAAGGTGCTGGTACTTACCTTTAAAGCCCTACATGGCTTAGGCCCGGGATACTTGCAGGACCATCTGCTGCCGGGAACGAATTCCCATCACCCAGTACGCTCACACAGAGAAGGCCTCCTCAGGGTACCGTCGGCTAGACAATGTCAGCTTGCGACCCCCAGGGGAAGAGCCTTCTCTGTGGGAGCGCCAGCCTTGTGGAACCAGCTCCCCCCTGAGCTTCGGATTGCCCAAGATCTCCAGTCCTTTCGCCGCGGCCTCAAAACACTCCTTTTCCACCTGGCTGACCTAGACTGACAGGGATTTTAATTATGTTTACAATTTTAACTCTATTCTTTAATTTATTTTAATTTATTTCAATTTTTAATTTTAATTTACTGTACAGAGACCTTTAGGTTTTGTTGTTGTTAGCCGCCCTGAGTCCCTCGGGAGATAGGGCGGGATATAAGTCCAATAAATAAATAAATAAATAAATAAACTTCTATTTTCTGCTTTAGTTAGCCAGTTAGCAGTCGATAAGAGGATTTTTCTTATTCCATGGCCACAAAGCTTATTCAAGAGCCTTTGATGAGAAACTTTGTTACAGGCTTTTTTGAAAATTCAAATACTGGTAGTCTTCAACTTACACACACAACTGAGCCCAAAATTTCAACTGCTAAGCAAGGCAGTTGTTAAGTGTTTTGGGGGGTTTTTTGCCCCATTTTATGAACTTTTTGCCACAGTTGTTCAGCAAATCACTGCAGTTGTTAAATGAATCATGTGGCCTCCCCCATTGATTTTGCTTGTCAGAGGGGGAGGTTACAAATGGTGATCATGTGACCCCAGGACGGTGCAACTGTCATAATGCCCGTTGCCAAGCGCCTGGATTTTGATCACATGACTATTAGGATGCTGTAACAGTCATCAGTGTGAAAACTTGTTCGACCAGTTTGTCCAAAGCAGATATTAATCTACCCAGCCTATACTTTCCCAGATCTACCCTGGGCAACTTTTTAAAACTCCACATCACATTGTTAGTTCCCACTCCTCTGATATTAAGCCCGCCCTCAGGGAGAAGTTACGTATTTTTATGAGGACACCAGAATTTAATCTTTTGAATTCTAAAAGAAACCAGATGCCATAAGGACCCTATGATATGTTAATTGTGCAGCCTCTCAAATTATTCTAGAATATCTTCTTTCCTCAGCTCAGTGTACTTTAGATGTTCCAATTCCTTCCTTAAAAAGGACTTTACTGCAAGCTTAGGTATCTGTCTTTGCAATTTCCACATCTTCTTTGTGTGTTCCTTTCACACCTTTAGCACTAGTAGCCCTGCTTCAATTCAAATTCTGTTTGAAACATATTTGAAACCTTCTTCTTTCTCTTTGTCTTCCTTTGTCATACACTCCTCAAATTTTTCCTCTCATGCATGCATTCCATTTTTATTATCTTACACTTTTCCTATCGGCAGTTTTTCTGCCAGCAACTATTGTTAAAATGTATGTGTATGTAAGATTCATATTGCCTGAACTACCTCTCATATTTTGGTTCCATGTTTGTTATTGCTTATTTTAATCTTACCAAGTAATTCCCTAATGCCAGTAAGGCAGATTGATTTGCTATCTTGATTTATTTGAAAGTCTCAAGATTTCACAGTGGTTCATTATATATCTTTCAAATAAGTCAGTGCTTCAATCAACAGTTCCCACCCCCACCCCCACCCCAAAACCAGCTAAACTACTTTGATGACATAGTCACTAATGCTACCGTGTCATGGACTACCTAGCTACTTTGAGATTAAAGACAGTTCCTTTTATTATACCTTCTGAGATCCAGATGTAACCTTTGACTGAATTAAATAGCTGCTGAATAAAAGCCAAAGGCTTCCAATCAACCACAGAAATTCTACTGCAATTTTATCTGCTTTAGGCTTCTCCTTAAGATAATACACCTGTAGTTCATTGTTGTTGGCATGCAGGCTGCCATTCTGTCATGCCTAGCCCATATCTTCATACAGGAGAGATGCTTTCATGGATTTCCTTCTATCTTCTTGAGATAGGAGGGAAAAGAATAAGAACCTTACTAATGCAAGGGCAGAAGTAGCTAGAGGAAGACAAGTAGACTGGGGCTTACCATCTCCTCAAACAGCCCCTGATAACTCTGGAATCTCAAGGAATCTAGAATAACCTGAAACAGGAAAAAAAATATCTGTCACACAAAATCGCAATTCTCATAGTAACAGTCTAGCCAGGAAATTGTGCTAGGTTTAATTTCTGAGCTACTGTGATTGTTTCTCCTGTCTTTTATTTCTTTGTACCCCTTAGGAATTTATCTATCTTCTCAGCCTTTTGATTTTTCGAGTTTGGCATGCTTTACAGTTATTTTTACAGAGAAGCTGAGAATTTTAGATGCCAAAAGGCACACCCGAAAAATTGGGTTCAGCTTATCTGAAAATATTTACAGTAATACATTTTTAAAGTACATGTATATCCCATTTATATTAATGTATCTGCCACTTGCAGATAAATCAGTTGTGAAAATTAAAACATATGAAAATTTTGAGGGTCATCTTGTCCACAGATGGGCCGATACATGAGTATGTATTTTTTGATCCATAATAATAAATTGAAATTCTTCCCCAAGATCCCTCTTTAGATTCTGGCAAAATACTCACTTGCAACAAACCAGCAGCATCACATCATTTACCAAGAGCATTACATTTTCTTTTATAAATTTTCTTTTTTAATCAAACTCCTGTTTTCCCATAACCAAAACAATTCCATAAAGAATCTTCTTCAGTACTGAATGTTTGCAGTTTGGATATTAAAAGGTTTGCATGTTATCTTCATCATTTATTCTTTGTTTTAAAAAGTTTGATTTCCTTTATTTCTTGTGTGAGAAATAAGAGGGAAAAGAACATATACTTTAATGCTGTATGTTCCAGAACATGATACTATAGGAATTATTTTACTCTTTGGTTTTTATCTCGCCAGAAAAGTGGAAGTAGTTGTGACAACTCTATCTTTTTCAGTAACCCTTCATCTGAAGCCAAGTGGTAGCAACAGGAAATATCAAGCAGGAGTTTGGTCCAGGTTGTGAAGGCACTGTAGATTTCTGAAAGAAGTTTGAAAATTTAGCCCTCCATCCTATAAGCTCACCAGAATCTCTTGCATCCCTAAAACTGGATAATAATATAAAGGTTTTTTTAGCTGACAGGGATTTCAAATTGCATAAGATATTTCCTCAATTATGAATGAAAACTACTGTCCTATTCTTGCTCTTTGCTACAACAAAATAGATAAATAGAAGATCCAAGGACATGTGACATCCATCATGGTCTTCTGTTTAGAAATTTCACATTTCTCCCTTAGTTTGTTTGATGTGTTGAAAAAGTAAATATCCTTATCAATTACTATTTTTCTTCTTTCTATCTAACATACATTATTTGCCTTCTTTCTAGGTTATCAAGCAGATCAAAGGTGGCAGCAAGATTGCCTATATCAGGGTGGATTTTGCTGGTCCAGAATTTGTTTTAATTTAACTTACCACAGTAAATGAAAAGGAGCATTAAGGTGAATTGCCTAATCAGAATTCAGCAACCTAGCAAAAGTTTCTTTCCTCTCCTCCATCTCTTTGATTTATCTCTAAAATTTTGCAAATCATGTGCAATCTTCCATCATTCCCCACTACCATTAGTAAACAAAACCCTGTTCTGTTGCAAGATCCTATAAACCTTATTTAATTCCATCAAAAGAAGGATCCTCCCCATCCCCAAGAGTCACCTTAATTTTTTAAAATTTAAAGTGCTCAAGAGCACGATTCTGAATCTTCTCACATGTCTTTAACATGAATAGCCCTTTGGTATATTTTAAATTAAAATGACATGGTTACAGGATACTGGCTAAAATATACCAACTTCTTTAAAGAAGGCTGTCCTTGGAAAAGTAAATCCAATACATTCATCTATTGATACAGACATTGATTTCCTCAGACAAAATGAACATCAAACACATCAGTCATTTGGGGATGGGGTGGAGGGAAGAAAAGTTGCAGTATAGAAAATGAAGGATAAAGCTACAAAGAGTCTTTTAAGTAACAAATAAATAGTCAGCTCTCAGCCATTAGTAATATCCTAAAACGTTTGGTACATCCACACACTGACAGCCATTACAGTTTATAAAAATTGTGGTTCCTCCTGTTTCTCTTCTAGAGTGTGAATGCTAATAAAGCACTGTTGGTGGTATGTGAGTACATATAGCAGGACTGGAAATTGATATTATTAATAATAGCCTTCTGGATATTAGGTATAAGCAACCTCATATGCTACACATGTTTTTGTTACTATTCAGTATATTTGGAAAATATCATCTAGGCGCAGGGGTGTCAAACTGCCGGCCCACGGGCCAGTTCCATCATGCAGAGGCCGCGCTCACCCCAGCAATGTGAAAAAAGTCATGATACGTCACAACATGTCATGTCACATGATGCAGCAAATTTGATACCCATGATCTAGGGCAGGGGTAGGCAACCTTGTCTCTTTTATGACTCGTGGACTTCAACTCCCAGAATTTCTGGCTCAGGAATTCTGGGAGTTGAAGTCCACGAGTCATAAAAGAGCCAAGGTTGCCTACCCCTGATCTAGGGGAAGGCTGCAGTAAATCATCAATGGAAAATTTGTAATTTGGTATGTAATGTTATTGCTTCACACTGGATGTAACTCCATATTCTATGGGACTTACCTGTGCTAGTCACAGTTAATGGTTGTCATCTGGAAGAAGACTTTTCAAACCTTTTTTTTTTCATCTTAAGGACTATGTTTCCTTCCGAGAGCTACAAACCAGAATTGGAGGTAAAATTCATACATATTTACATACACATATTTGTTTTGCATAAATTTCCCCTTTAGGTAGCATTAAATTAGAGATGCTCAAATACAAGAAAGACTATATCTTCTGATGTGAGACTTGTTCTTTGTATTCCTATACTTTAGCTGTCATCCTATATACCATACATACTTATTTCAGATTAAATCTCACTGAATTAAATAGATATCATAAGGATGGAATATTTATTTTTTATGTTTATATGCTACCAATTTAGTTTCAAGTTATGGCTTAAAAGAAACCACACCATAAGTTAAAAATCATAAAACAATAAACCAATGGCAAAAAAGGTCCAAATATCAAAAGCCCAATTATCTGTAATGGGATGTGAAAATAACTTGGGGAGAAAAAAGGAACATCTACAGTCAGGGCAATGGTCAGATAAAAGATACAGCTAGTCCTTGTTTAATGATGCTAATTGGACCAGTGTGAGGACACTGCGCCAGTTGTAAGTATGAGGACCATTCATAACTTCCACTCATTCAGTGCTGCTATAAGTTCAATTATCTCAAAATGAGTGGTTGTTTAATGGGGACCACTTGTATCTCAGCCCAAAGAATGGACGGTGGTTTCCTATTTGGACTACTTCAAAGAGTTGACACCATCACAATGAAAAACAGTGAGATATGAGCCCCATCATACTGTACATTTAAAACTATACCACCAGGAAATATTTTTAGACAACAGAGGCTCCTGGATACCTCAAATTTTGCATCCTTGTTCACAAAGATCTGAAAATGGGGTGCATATCTAACTCGTATAACTTATTCATATCACTGTTTCTTGGTTTTGTGATTTACTCCTTGATTGATTGGCCTATGCAGATGTTAACACATTAAAATGAATGTCTTCTTACTCAGGCCACGTTCGATGTGCAATTAATTGTGCTTCCATTTTTACTGAAGCAGGAACAATGAAAGTATCGGGTTCTTGCTTAAACTGCATTTATACAGTGTGGGGCAGTCGTGAGTTGCCCATGAGCATTCATTCACATTCCTGCCAATCCTGAATCCAAAATTATCTGTGGAACAGATGATCATAACCTTTGTCTTAAGTCACAGAGTAAGGCACATCAACCAGAGCATACCAGTTGTTCACTTCTGTGAGATGACAACTCATATGCTCTAGGCAATAGAGGGCATTGTTCCTTTATAACCTACCCAGCTTCCATTGCCATTATTCAGTAGGCTGATTACTAATCCATTTTGGGGATGAAGGAAGTAATGGAATCATATCAGAAAATGCTACCAGTAAGTTGTTCCCATATAAAGAGTTACTGAAAAGCAAATTGCACTAACTTTTTGGCTGGTTTGAATCCTTCTTCCCAGGCTGGCCACTAGCAGGAGTATAAGAAGGCCTTGGTTCAAGTTGAGCCTTGTTGGCAATGAGGTCATCATGTATTGGGTTTCGATGCTCTTTGGTCTGGAGTATTAGTTTATTCCAGGCTCGAGACTTTTCCTCCACTGTTGTCCATACCCCAGCCATAGCACATGATAATTTGGGACGAATTCTAAATTGATGGAGTTGAGGTTAGAAATGCGAGCAACACAAGGAAGTATTTACTTTCTGAAAGTTAATATTAAAGGGACTACTGACACCTGTGCTGAATTGGATTTTATTATATGTCATAATAAACATTCATTTAGCTCTTGTCCATGCTGGATTACAAATGAAAAAGGTCACATCTGTTTAGTTTACTGCTTAATAGTTTATGCAAATAGTGGTGCGTTTCTAAAGATGGGGTGGAAGGGTTTGGTGGATTTCTATACAAGTTTCTTTTCTGTTCTAGAAGGCTTGGTGCAGATATCAAATTGCAAAAAGGTAGAACACAGGAAGGCAAGTGAGGTGGCACAGCAGATAGTAGCTTATGTCAACTGCTGCAGAGCAGCACAGAAATGGAAGGACTGCCTTGTCCTCCTATAGGCAGAAGATACACACCAGTGTTGGAAGTTAGGTCAACAACACATAGGTGCATGATTGCTGAGAGACAATCACTCCCCATATTAGTATAGGCTGCTGGTAACATTAGTGAGCATAAAATGTTGGTAACAAGTCAGCAAGCGAATTAGCACAGTACTGACTTCTCATCTCCTGCTTCCAGCACCTTTGTAAAACTTTGTTGGTTATTTATATAAATTTGCTGCAGTATGTCATTAGCCACTGCTGTGGTAAAAGGACTGGCACTACTATTATTAATGCTGTTGTATTATTTATTTAGGCTCCTAGTGGTTCATTCACATTGCTCATCCTAGCAATGCACACCTGCAAAAGAATCTCTATATGTGATGTATCTATATAATAGATATTGAAAAGAATTTGTTCCAAAACTTGTTCTTAGTTTATCCACAAGAAGTGGTTAGTAAAATCTGCAGCTGAGTTCATACGTTTTTTGCTCCTTTATAAGTCCAATACAGAATTGTATAGGTCTTGTTGAACAAGTGGACTGTTCCTATTCTTTAAAGTTCTACTGTATAGGAGTTGTGGGGCAAAAATCTATTTAATGTTTCTAAATATTCAAAAAAAGAATTGTGAGTAATCACATATTGTTTTAATACTTATCATTGTACAATGTGACTTTCAGGGATCATTTTCTGAACTAATTTATGGCTAGCCAAATGCATTGCTCAGGAGAAAATTATATAAAATATGGTGAGAGATTTGAACAAAATGCCTACCTGCTAATTACATCTATCTATAACAGATAATTTACAATTAATTATTAGGACTGTGCAGCATTGCAGCTTTGATCTCCAAAAAGGCTTCAAAGCATGCAAACATCATAACTGTGTTTTTCAAACTTAGCCGCTTTAAGGATTTCAACTCCCAGAATTCCTCAGCCAATCTCACATTCTGAGTTTGGAATTCAAAGCGCTTCACAGCCATAATAACTGCTGCAGTCATAATAGGAATTTGGTAAATCCATCATGGTAATCACTATGACTGGATATTTGGCACACAATTTTAGCTGGCTGTCTAACGGTTAACTTCAAGGCCCCTTTGTGTCTTTTCATAGTGTTTTTTTGCCTTTAAACTAGGCTTGGACTGGACATTTTTTAAAACAGAGCACCATCCTCATAACCTAGGCAGAAAACATTGCTGCTAGACACTTATCTCTTATTTGGAACATTCTTTAGAGTGGAAAATAACCCTTAATTCATCACACATCTATTTCATAGCATCCAAACATTGTTACAGCTGCCATTCAATCTCCATTCAGCACCTCCATTGTTATTTAAATTATACTATTCAATAACTTAATCTTTGGTTTCTTTTTCATCCTGGCTTTACCTAGAGCAGGGGTGTCAAACTCAATTTCATTGAGGGCCGCATCAGCATTGCGGTTGCCCTCAAGGGGCCAGGTGTGTATGGCCAGGATGGGCGTGGCCTACTGGGTGGGCGTGGCTAGAGTGCCTATGGCCTACTGGGTGGGCGTGGCCAGCTCTACATCGTTCGCATCAAGGGTGCCTATGGGGGCCTGGGCAGGAGTGGGACAGGTCTGAGGGTCTCTGGCAGGAGGAGGGTCTCTGGGCCAGGGCCAAGGCAGTGGGGGCCGTTCCCTCACTGTTTCCAGGATGGCTTCGCGGGCCACATGAAACCACTTCACGGGCTGGATCTGGGCCCCGGGCCTTGTGTTTGACATGTCTGACCTAGATGATTTCTTCTCAAGAAGTATATGACAACATCGGCAGGTGCACAAGAGTGGAGGTAGGGTTTCAAAAAAGTCAAGATGGTGACTGTGATTGACTTTATGCCTTTTTTTACCTTCCCCACATCCACCCCATATGTGTGCTGGACATACGAAACATGGATATAAGTCACTAATCAGAAGAAGCTAAAGCCAAACAGATTTTCATTGGTCTTGTTTTTGCAATTTGGTAAGTTAAGCAGAAGGATTGGCTATTTTGAGTCCTGTTTTAGAAACTAAACTGTTTCAGGGACAAGGATGACTATATTAATATTCTTTTGCTGTCAAGTGTGGTAAGCCAAGGAGCAGATTGTTGAAAGAAAATGATTTCTTTTTCCTAGGTTTTTTCAACTTACATTTGTCCTTTGCGTGAAACTATCCATGTTCCATCAGCCTTTTCTAGGAATAAACGTTTTTCAGTGCTGAAAACGTTTCCCAGTTCCTGCTGGACTCAACCACTCCAGACAAAACAACTACTTGAACGTTAAGAAGAGCCATACATGAGCCTTGATTGAATTTTGGAAAATGATGCCATGTGTATTGCCGAAAGGATATTTGCACCTCATTCCAAGGAGAATATATATGCAGAAGCTAATTCCACTACAATTAGTGAAACTTAGATGTCAATGTTATGTACAGTATTTTTATTTATATTGTCCAGAAGTGTCCAATCACATATTTGACATTAAGTCTCAAACCAGTGATTTATAGCAACTTATGGAATCACTCAAGCAATACTGTAGCAATAGAAAGCCTGCCTTTATTATGGTTATGTCAGAGGATGCTGTAAGATGCTGTAATTTACTACTGAGAAAATGTTTTCAGATCCAAATTCCTACTTTTACACATAACTCTTATACTCACACCAATTCCGTGAGGCAGAAGGCTAAAATGAGAGGAGATGCTACAATGAATCACACCCTAACCTCTCTAGATAGTGAATACTTGCATGCAATAGATGGTTTAAGTCCTAACTAGCTACCATATAAAAACCATTGCTTCCTTTAATTGACTTTAAATAACCATGGTAACAGTGAGAAATCATTGTTTTATTTTTCTACTGCTGCTCCACCAGAAGGAGCTTAGTAGCCACTTATAACCTTTTCTTACATGGATTTCTCTTCTTCTCTTTAAAGGTCAAAGTTGGTGACATTGCCATATTTATTTAGATGCTAGATTTATATCCTACCTTCTATTCAGTAACTCACTTCAGTGTACGGGACAGATTCTCCCCCAAAATATCAACCCTGGGAGATTGGTTCGGAATAAAAGAGGGCAACCTATCGAGCTTCTAGACTTAGGATGGACCTGAATCCTGCTTCTACTCCACAACCCAATCACAACACCACAGTGGCTCTTATGCAGTAGTGAATTGGTTTGATAGCAATTTTTCGTATGACTTGTCCTCAATCCCCCATTATTTAACTTAACTGGATGCTCTCAAGTTCTGCTATTAGAAGGGCAGGGGAAATACTTCTCCATAACCTCTTTCTCTATTGTTGTTGTTGTTAGTTGCGAAGTCATGTCCAACCCATCACGACCTTATGGACAACGTTCCTCCAGGCCTTCCTGTCCTCTACCATCTTCTGGAGTACATTTAGGCTCACACCTACTGCTTCAGTAACTCCATCCAGCCACCTCATTCTCTGTCGTCCCCTTCTTCTATTGCCCTCAATCTTTCCCAGCATTAGTCTCTTCTCCAGTGAGTCCTTCCTTCTCATTAGGTGGCCAAAGTATTTGAGTTTCAGGATCTGGCCTTCTAAAGAGCAATCAGGGTTGATCTCCTCTAGGGCTGACCGGTTTGATCGCCTTGCAGTCCAAGGGACTCGCAGGAGTCTTCTCCAGCACCAGAGTTCAAAGGCTTCAATTCTTTGGCGCTCGGCCTTTCTTATGGTCCAACTTTCACTGCCATACATTGCAACTGGGAAGACCATAGCCTTGACTATACGCACTTTTGTTGACAGGGTGATGTCTCTTTCTCTATACCAAGTATAATTTTATGTATTGCTTTCATTTCCCCTCCCCCGTGTATTTTGTCTGTACCTAAACCCTATAATCTCTTCCTATTTAAGGATTAACAAGAAAGAAGCCAATACATGACAAACGTACATAAACAACACGGAACTTAACTAGACTGAGCAATTCCAGATTCAGTTTCGTTCTTTCTCATGGACCCGAAGCAGAGTAGGGGGACTTCTCAAATTGGGGGACTACATCTATCTTCCTTGAGGATTAGCACCATAAACTGACGGGTCTTCCTGAAATAAAGGATCCAATGCAGTCATTAAAAAGAAAAAAAGGGGGGGGGGACCTAGTTTCATTTGTGTACTCTGCCCCCCACCCCGCAAAGCAAATACACCTGAGTTTGAGCAGCCAAGGCTCAAACTCAGGGATCATTTCTTGCTGCTTGGCAATGGTTTGTTGCAGTTAATCGTAAAGGCTGCATGGTGGAAAGGTGCTCTGTGTTTCGGGGAGGGGAATTCATCCATAAGGCTGAGCTAACGTTCAGAAAACTGAGCCTCCCCATCTTTTCTCCTTGCCAGAAGGAGAATCTTGGAAGCCAACCTAAGAGCAGCTCCTGCGCAGACTGGGGGAGGTGGGGAGGATGGCAGAAAGCAAGGGAGAAACAGAAACGGTTTAGTTAAGGACAAATTGTTCTCCTGGCATTTCTCCCCCCCCCCCGCCGCCGCCGTTCCTCTCCCGTTGAATTTCAATCAGTCTGGGGAGGGGAGGGAGGGGGAGAGAAGAGGTTCTTTGGGTCAGTATGCAACAATAAAGATGAATGCCTGCAAAGATGGGTTTGTGCAGCACGCCCTTTGTTTTCCTGAGTGCTAACAAGGAAGCAGCCAGGAGCACAGACGCCTCATTAAGGGAGTTTTGCACAAGGCCAGGAGGGGAGGTCGCATTGCAGTTGAGGATGACATCACCGAGTTGGCAGCAACTCCGGAGAGTGCTCTAATGCCAGCAATCGGCAGCGAAGGAGATGGGCAGCTTTATTCCCCACGGTACATCGGAGCTAATGGAGCGAGTGCAGAGCTGAAACCTATTCCTCCGATAAGAATGAACAGCGCAATCCCCATCAATAAAGAGAAAACAGCCTTTTTGGAATGAAGTCAAGAGAAATCGTCATCCTTTGCTCAGGGAACGGGGGAGGGGGGGAGAGGGGGGCGAGAGGAAAGAAAGAGGAGATCGGTGCATTCTCAAGGTTGAAAATAAAGTGGAGAAGAAAAATAGCAGTACTTGCCTTCTCCCAGAACAAAGGGCTTCCACCAAAATTGCATCCCTTTAGCACCCACGCGTTGGGAAAGGAGATGCCAAATTTGGCTAAGGACAGAAGAAAATTTGGATTACTATCCAGGGAGGGTCTACCCTAAACTGGTTGACACCTGTTGCTTCTGCAAATTTCCTCCAAGCAGAAATAGGTTGAAAGAACAAGTTCTCTACTGGAATCCGTAGCAAGCTTTTGCGGTGCATACCTATTTCTAAATATACATCCTGCAACTTGCTCTGTCCAAGTAGTCTCTGAGAATCAGACACAATTGAACATCATCATCATCATCAAAAAAAAAACCATACAGAGTGAGCACAATCACTTTTTTTCCCCAAAATTCAAGGTGGGACTGCACAATCACAAAACAGTCCATGTGGGTTGATATTGGCAGAACTGTAACCACATAACTGGAAATGGAATGGTAGCCATAGGAATAAAGGCAAATGTTTATTTTATGTGAGGAAATCAGCATTTGTGCCAAACTGTATATTTAGTCTAAGGCCAATGTAACTTATGCTTATCTGGTATCTGAAATTCCTTCCTATTTAGAGCATGGCTTAAATCACAACCCCTCCCCTCAAAACAAAGATATTTCAAATCCACATATTTAAATTTGACAATATGATTTATTTTAAAAAATAATTTAATCCAAGCATTAAAAACTGTAGTAAAGATTTCAATATATACAGTAGTTAACACAGATATAAATAAAACTTTAGTTATTTTTTAAAATTTAAGTAAACCTTTGTAATGACCTGGGAGACACCACTTAAAAACTTCCTAGTTCTCATACTACTTCACCAAAACATCCTTAAAACTAGAGCAGTGAGCAAAGCCTCTGAAGCAGATCTTAATGCTGGGTTGACATCATGATAACTTTTAGTTAGCTTTCAGATATAGCATAGTGAGCAAGCAGATGTTTCCACTTTGAATCCCTAGCTAACAACTCCAGTCAAAGGACCTGGATGCTAGAAAAACAGTGTGTTGGGGACCTTGGGAAGCTACTTTTGTCAGACAGTTTGATTTGCTGTGAGACAGTTTTGTATCCTTTACTACTGGGACAAGATATCTATGTCTGTTACCTACTCTTTTGCAAGTTTGTAATATGTCCCTCTTTTACAGCCTGTAACAATATGAAATATAATGAGAAAAATATGAGGGGTCCTTGGTGCTCTGTGAGCTTGCTTATTTTCTTGCAATCGTTTCATTACCCTAACTAGGTAACATCAACAGTGCTACTAAGCAGAGCTGATTATATTCTGGTGCCTTGCCTATCTGTTTGGGTGGGGGTGGTCCTAGGGATTTTTTAGTTGTGCTCTTTACTAATGGCTCCTTGGCAGTTTCTTGATTGGGGTATTACTTACTTGATTGTTGGTCGGAACTAGAAAATCAGAAAAATATCATTAGATAATTAATTTAGAACCACTAGCAAAAAAAAAAATTCCAGACAAGTACAAATGATAAAGCGATACCAAAATTGTATTTCTTTGCTGATATTTCATGACCATTTGGATATTTGCAGCCCACATCTGGTGATGTATTTTTTGATTACGCGCCATCAAGTCAGCCACACATTTTCTCCATTATGACCTGCCTAACTTGTTCCTGCAACGGTGCACCAATCACCACTGTCATATTCACTTTGTTGCTGTCATCCTCTTCTTATCTTTCCTTCCACCTTTCCCAGCATTAGAACCTTTTCCAGAAACCTGGGTCTTTGGGTAATATGTCCAAAGTATAATAATTTGAACCTGGTCATTTGTGTCTTGAGTGAGAACTCTGGGTTGATTTGTTCAATGATCCATTTGTTTGTTTTCTTGGCTGCCCATGGTATTGTCTGGAGTCTTCTCCAACACAGACATTCAAAAGCATCAATATTCTTCAAAGTCCAACTTTCACTTCTATTCAAATCTGACCACTCTAATTAACTGACCCCTCAGTAGGAGCAAACATGGAACTGTTCCTTAAACAGTTAAGCAGCTTAGAGTTATAGCACTGGAAATATGTATGTTTGTGTATGTTTATTTGTACATTTATAAATGTAAATGCAGTGATCATAATCGTAAAGTTGCTATAGCTTGGAATAGTAGCTAAATAAATCATTGAATCTCCCTTTGTGGTAATGTTTGCCATGATGTGCAAACTGTAGCTTATTCTTCTTACAAGACAGAGTCAGATGCAAGCTTTTGGCTTCTAATTTATTATTTATTAATTTGGCTTTGTTTGGGAATCAGCTACCATAGTCTGTTTAGCTATTTTTCCTGACAGGAAGAGCTAAGCAACTTATTCATGGGAAGCCAAACTTCTATATAACTTGACTTACTAAAAGATGCAAAAAAATAGTCTTTCAGGTAAAATAACACAGCTGCAGAATGCAAAACTACAACCAACTGATGTGCTACACAACAAATTATTTGTATTAATCTACTCCGTGTCTCTTTTCTTTTTTAAAGCCATAGCGTGAATAAAATAAATCCATCATTGGGATCAGAGTCTTTTCCTTTGTGAGATATTCATGAGTAATAGAAGACAATTATCCAGTCTGGTGTTCCAAGAATTCATTTCATTAGCCAGCACATCAGGGGGAAAAACTCACATGGTCTTTAAGCTAAACATCAACCAAGCATGCTGAATGCAGCTAATATGTAACTCAGCTGATTCCCTGCTGTCACACACCTCATTGTATCCCCTCCTGAAACAATAGACGGAAATTCAGTTCAGTGCAAATGATCTCGGCTGAACAATGTGTCTCTGGATTAGCTGCCAGCACCAGTGGGTTTGACCGGTTGCTGCTGCCAGTCAGTCTGAGATCTCCATCTCCGGGTTGCTCTGAGTTCAGCTTTGGAAACAGAGGAAGATTAACAGATTAAAAGACTTTTGCATTGTGTAGACAGCCAACTCAATAGGCAAAGTGTTACAGATTTCCTATCATCCTGCAAAGACCAGGACTTCCTTCTCTGAGCATGTTTAAACATCAAATCCTTGACATGTCCCCTGAATTGCAAAAAGTTATACAATCTACACAGGCTGTAGTTTGCATTCAGTGATTGTTGAACATGTGAGTGGGTGGGTGGGTGGGTGGGTGGGTGCAGCTATACCTACTGTATAATCATATATTTGTTATGATTAGATTCTCTCTAATAAGCTTAGAATAGTTCAGGTACTTCCCCATCCAAGTACTGATCATAAGGAGACCTTATTGAATTTCATTGCTTGCTTTCAGACAATTTTTAGCACACAAACACCATATACCCGTGGTGGCAAACCTATGGCACAGGTGCCAAAGGTGGCACACAGAGCCCTCTCTGTGGGCACGTGCGCCGTCGTCCCAGTCCTAGGCCTTTAGCTGGGTTTTATAAAACTTTTTCGCTTTAGGCCTCCGCCACTGTGTGCCAAAACAAAAAGGCTCAATCAATCAATTTCAACTTCTCGTGGGGAAAAAAAAGATCTCACAAAGTTGGAATTGATTGATTGAACTTTTTAGTCCCACCCAGTCTGCCATTACCATCGCAGCCACGCCCACCCAATGGTCCACACCCACCTAATGGGCCATGCCCACCCAATGGGCCACGCCCACCCGGCACCTGACGATACATAAGTGGGTTTTGGGTTGCAGTTTGGGCACTCGGTCTCTAAAAGGTTCGCCATCACTGCCATATACTGTTTCTGCTGCTTATGGGGTCAAAGAATCATTGTTGTAACTTTCTACTGCAACAATGACACAAGCAAGACATAGTAACTTTCAAAAACCATACCAAAGCAGGAAATTTAGCATTGGTTTTAATGGTAAATGATTTTAGGCATGCAGATTGCCAGTGATTTAATAGTACTGTTTTCTCCATCAGCAAAATGTTGAGGCTGATCTTGAAATTCAGGAATAGGAAGACTTCCAAAGGAGGAAATCTCAGAAAAATAAGTGACTTGGGTTAGTCTCACATAGATCGGGCAAATGCATATTTATGTCATAACAATGGCAACATTTCTAAATATTTTAAATATCTCCACTATTTTATCTTCTGGTTGAAATCAGACTGCCTCCCTTCTTGGTTTCATTTAGAAAAAAATGTTAAAAAACTGAGTTCTCGTGCAGAATGTTTGCAGTTGAAAATGACACTATCAATGCCTGTTCATAGAGTTAACATGAATGAGTATAATTAAAGTGATTACATTTTCATTCATTCATTTCACAATCTTTTTTCATTTGTGAAAGTGATTACTCATCATAATTTTATCATTCTGAGGAATTCATTGTGGATTTTCTTTTCTATATAACTTACTGGGGTAATATTTTAGATTTTGCCTTGATAATTTTATAAATTTCCAAAAATCTTATTGATTGTGGCAGAATATACGGTAAATGGAATGAAATGAAAGAATGAGCAAGCAAACAAATGAATAAAGTGGTTGGAATAACATGTATGTGTTTTATTGGAATACTGGCAATAAAATTTGACAAGTCATAACTGACTTCAAAAGGAAATGGTTTTAAAATATTAATTTTTAAAAAACGGACAAATGAAGAAAAAATTTAATATTACAATAAAAGCTCAACTATTTAGAATATACATTAAATTAGGAAAGAAAATACAAGCATGGAAAACAACCAGCTTCAAAAAGAGTTCCTTCAGAAATTGTCCAAATCAGAAAAAGAACATTGAATACACACTCTAGCAAAATAAATATAAATTGATAATAAGGCAGGTAAAAAATGTATTTAGACACATTGCAAAAAGCAGTAACAGTAGCAGTAAGTTGTTATTTTTAAAAAATATATTAGAAGCAGGAAATTGGCTATGGAGGAAGCTGCACTGCAGCTGAACCAACTCTGAAACAGATATAGAAAATATTGACTAATCCATAAAAACAAAATTTAAAAAATAACTATTCATGAAATCTGGATGACATCCACCTAAACATTCATAAATTAATTTGAAACTGCTGAACCTCTAACAGAAATACGCATCTTAGCCATGAAATTGGCACCTTTGTGTGAGAATTGGAAAGTAGCCATTACAATACTGATTTGATTTTTTTAAGAAAAGAAGCCAAGGGAGATATATATTTTTTTAAAAAAACACACACAGTTGTTCTGTATATTATACATTCTGGTATATTGATGAAAAGCATTATTGATAAAAGTTCTGAAATAAGTTTGATGAAAAAAATTGTTTTGTTTTGAAAAATGAAGACTTATTTGTCTCACAGAACTTTCTTTTTTTCCCGAAAATATGAAGAAACAAAATATATCTAGTTTGGTACATCTTGGCTGAAAATCCAAATTTTGCTAAGACGGCTAGTTTAGTATGGCTTTTTAAGTTAGATAACATGATGTGTCAACAGCGTATCAGTCTACCATGTGAATTTAGCTAATTGTGTTTTTCAGGAAACCATGTCCAAGAAATCATTTTTCTGGTGTGTATGAACCCACAACATATATTTGGATTTTTAAAAAGCTTTTTAATGATGTTTTTGCTCTATATCCTCTTATCTACAGTAGTTGTTTCTGGGTTTACAGTGGGGTTATTGGTGAAAGGACATTATAAAAATGTTTTCAGAAAACCAAGCAGTTAATGCCCACCATATCATGCTAGACCAGGGGTAGGCAACTTTGGCTCGTTTATGACACAGCTGGCTCAGGAATTCTGGGAGTTGAAGTCCACGAGTCATAAAAGAGCCAAGGTTGCCTACCCCTGTGCTAGACCATGGTTTGTTTAAATGTGGTTCACCAAAGGGTTTATTGTGAGCAAGGCAAACATAGAATAACTTGCCCAGCTTTTATAGCCGGCAGCTGTCAGCGAGGGCCAATCAGGAGCGTTCATTTTGGCGCCGCGTCTATCCGGACCAATCCGCGTCGTCTGCTCTTTGACAGCTCAGGCTTCCGCATGGTCCGGTGTTTTGACAGCCGCGAGCTGTCAGTGGTTGCGCCTGCGCCGTGCGGGGAACTTTGACAGCTGTCAAAGTTCCCGCGTGTTCTCCTGTCAGAATGTTTCCCTAGCTGGAACAACCTGTTACTTGATGTATATTTAACTGTTTACATATATAATACACCCCTTACCCCTCCCCTGGAGCGTTCCCTCCCCCTTGGTTGCCGGAACCTGCCCACTGGTAGTCCTTTAGGTAGGCGGGGGCTCTTCGGTTCCTGTTGGAACGGCGAGGAAGTGGGGGGTTGTCTGGTTCTGGTAGTTCGTTTCTTTGCTCTTCTTCCTCTTGGTTTGGTATAGGTAGTATTTCTGGGGGGGGTTGCAGATCGAGTTCCTCTGGTTGGGGTTCTGAGTTGTGTGGTGGGTGTCTGGGTCTGAGTTGGTCGATATGGCGGTGGAGGTTGCCGTGCGTTTGTGTGGATATTAGGTAGGAAATGGGTCCCGTTTGTTTTAATACTGTCCCCTGGACCCACTTGTTTTTATCCGTATATGACCGTGCCCATATCATTTGCCCTGGTTTGAGTGTGCGGTTTGGGTAGGGGTGCTCTTTTTCTTCCGGGTATGTGTCAGGATGCAGTCTGTCGAGCCGCGTTATCAGCCTCCTCCCCCATCTCAGTTCCGACGGGGATTTGCCCGTTGTTGTGCATGGAGTTGCGTGTTGTGACATGAGGAACTGGCTGAGACGCCGCTGCCAGTTCCCCTTTGCGAATTTTTTCAAAGCTTCTTTTGTGGAACGCACCATAATTTCAGCCATCCCGTTCGTCGATGGGTGGAACGGCGCAGACGTGACCAGCCTAATACAATTCTTCATAGCGAACATCTGAAATTCACGAGAGGTGAATTGAGGTCCATTGTCTGAAACTATGGTGTCTGGAAGACCATGTGTGGCGAATATTTTCCGTAAGGCTTGTATAGTGGCTCCTGACGTTGTTTTTCTAAGGGGAGTGACTTCTAGCCATTTAGAATAGCTGTCCACTACAATTAGGAAACTTTGCCCCTGGATAGGTCCTGCGAAATCTAAATGTATACGTGACCATGGGTTCCTTGTAGTTTCCCATTTGTGAATTGGTGCTTGGGGTGGCTCGTTTCGGGTCGCTTGACAGGTGTAGCACCCTCCCACATATCTTTCTATCTCTTTATCTATGCCAGGCCACCAGACATAACTTCTGGCCATAGCTTTCATCTTGACAATGCCTGGATGTCCTTCATGTAAAATGTGTAAAGTTTGGTTTATGTTCTTCTCTGGTATTATGACCCGATTTCCCCACAGCAGGCATCCCCTATGAGTGGATATTTCATTTTTCCTGCTAAAATATGGCTGGAATTGGGGGTGTGGGTTTTGTGCTGGCCACCCTGTTGTGGCCCATTTGAGGATTCTGCTAAGTATTTTGTCCTTAGCTGAATTGTTAGCTATAATGTTTGCAGACAGGGGACAGTCTGGAAGTTGAGAGATTGCTAGAATCAGTCCAGCTGGGGCTGGGTCTGAGTCCTTGCTTTGAATGGGCAGTCTGCTGAGGCAGTCTGCGTGTCCCAATTCCTTCCCCGGTTTATGTATTAACTGATAGGAATAGGCCGATAAGAATGTGGACCACCGTAGTATTCTCGGTGAGAGAATCTGTGGTGTAGTTTTATTCCACGTGAATATGCCCAGAAGGGGTTTGTGATCTGTAAATATAGTAAAGGGTCTCCCATAGAGGTAGTCATGAAATTTTTTAACCCCTGCGACTATTGCTAGGGCTTCTCTGTCTATTTGTGCATAATTCCTTTCTGCTTTAGACAGAGTGCGTGAATAAAAGGCTATGGGTCTTTGTGTACCATCCTTGAATAAATGACTTAACACTGCCCCGATTCCATAGGGAGAGGCATCGCAAGCGATGCATATTGGGGTGTCTTCTCTGAAAAGGGTGATCGTTGAGCTGTGACAAATAATCTTTTTTAATGATTGGAAACTATTTTCATGTATTTTGGTCCAGGACCAAACAGTTCCCTTGTCCAGGAGCCTATGCAGAGGCTCAGCGATAGTGGCTTTATGGGGAAGGAAGGCATGATAAAAGTTTAATAACCCTAAAAAAGCTTGGAGCTCTTGTTTATTCCTTGGGCTTGGTGCTGTTTGAATAGCCCTTAGTTTTTCTGTGGTGGGATGGATGCCTTGGCCGTCTATTTTGTACCCTAGGAATTCTGTGGATGTGACTCCAATAGAGCACTTTTCCCGTTTAAGTTTGAGGCCGGCTCCTCTGAGCCGGCTCAGCACAGCTGACAGCCTGTCAGCTAAGTTTGCTTCGTTTTCTCCGGCGATGAGAACATCGTCGAAATAGGGGCAGACCCCGGGTATTCCTTTCAGGGTTTTCTCCATGATACCCTGAAAGATACCCGGGGCTGCCGATATGCCGAATTGGAGCCTTTTCACTTTAAAGGCACCGCGGTGGGTGACAATTGTCTGGGCTTCCGCGGTGTCATTAGTGACAGGCAGTTGCAAATACGCCTGCGTGAGATCAAGTTTGGCGAAAATGGCGCCAGAGCGGATGGAAGCAAATACGTCCCTTACCGCTGGCACCGGGTAAGCGTGGGGGCTGAGGGCTAGGTTAAGGGTCGCTTTATAGTCCGCGCATAATCTCACTTCCCCGTTAGGTTTAATAGGGGTGACTATAGGGGTCTCCCAGCTTCCCCCTTCCGTAGGTTCGAGCACCCCGAGACCTATGAGGCGATCAAGTTCGTTTTCTATTTTTTCTTTAAGGGCAAAGGGTACTCTCCTAGCTCTTATCTTTATGGGTTGGATTGCTGGGTTTAACTGTAAGGAGATGGGGGGACCGGTGTATTTCCCTAACGTGCCATCGAAGACGTCTGCATACTTGTTGCAAACGGCTTCTAGGCTGGGTGATTGAATTGTATTTACCCCCGTTATGGCGATTCCTAGCGGGCCGAACCAGTTTAACCCTATCAGGTTGGTGCGGTTTCCTGGCGTAACTAGAACTTCTAAGGGACCCTTGAACCCTTTGTACTGCACGACAACCTTAGCCCTCCCCTCCAGAGGAATGGGGGTTTTCTGGAAGTCTGCTAGGTGGACCTGGGTTTGCCTCAGAGGAATTTTTCCCTTGCTTTGTCGGCAGATCTCCTGGTACGTTCCAAATGAAATTAAAGAGACTGCTGACCCTGAATCTACTTCCATGAGGCAGGGCACTCCCTGAATTTTTACCCTGATCCTCACCTTAGAGCTTAGGCTGTGTACCCTGTCAATTGTTTCTACTAGGTTCCCTGGCGTTTTTTCTCTGATGGCCCGGGTAGCTGGCCTACCTGGGGAATTGGTCTCCAGATCATTGATGTTGTCGCGCCCCCGGCTGCGGCACACCGGTTTGATGTGGCCGGTCTTTCCACAATTGTGGCACTTAGCGTTTCTGAACCGGCAGCTTCCTCGGGCATGATTGCCCCCACAGCTGGCGCAGGCGGCCCGTTGCTCGTAACGCGGTGGTGGCGGCAGGGGGTTCTTGGTTCTGCGATGATCCGATGTGTCGCTTCTCCTCTGTTGTCTGCGTTCCATTTTCCGCTGGAGGGCTTCCCCGTCAGTGAAGTCCACCGACTCGTCGCTGTCGCTGAGCGTGGCGCTCTCTTGGTATACCGTTGCTGGGCTCTCAGGGGTCGTGGTGGTCGATTTCTTCTTGTGGCTGTACTCATACGCCATGATTTCTCGGGTCAATTCTGCCAGGCTCATGTCGGGTTTGGATGTCAGCTTCTTCTGCAGCCTCTCGTCCCTCAACCCGATCACCACCTGGTCTCTGATACGGTCCTCCAGGTCGGGGAAACAGCAGTTCCGCGCGGCGTGTCTGACCCCAGCGATGAACTCGTTGGTGGGCTCGTCAGGTCGCTGTTTCTTCTGGGCGAATTGGACCCGCCAGTACAGTTCTGAGCGAGCCGGCATATAGTACTTGTTCAGCTGGTCCACCAGGTCCGCGTAGGAGACCTCTGTGATGGGCACCGGGCTAAACAGGCCCACGGCAGCGTCGTACACTGGAGGTCCGCTGATGTATAGTAGAGCGGCGGCCTTTGCTCTGTCGTCAGTGATTTTACTGACGAGGAGGAATCCCTCGACCTGGCCCAGGTGTGATTGCCATCTCTCGGGATGGCGGGTGTCGAATTCCCTCACACGCCCGAAGTTTGCCATGTCGTCCGGTCCTGGGTCGCTCCTTTGGAAGTTAAAACTTCCAGTGACAGCTCTTGCCGGGAACTCTCTTCCTCGGCCGTGACTTCAGCTCGGAAACTCTCTTCCTCGGCTGTGACTTCAGCTCCGGAGCGATCCCATCCTCGTCGCCAGTGAAGTAGCCGAAGGACCACTCGGACGACAGGCTACTTAACTAAAGGGTTTATTGTGAGCAAGGCAAACATAGAATAACTTGCCCGGCTTTTATAGCCGGCAGCTGTCAGCGAGGGCCAATCAGGAGCGTTCATTTTGGCGCCGCGTCTATCCGGACCAATCCGCGTCGTCTGCTCTTTGACAGCTCAGGCTTCCGCATGGTCCGGTGTTTTGACAGCCGCGAGCTGTCAGTGGTTGCGCCTGCGCCGTGCGGGGAACTTTGACAGCTGTCAAAGTTCCCGCGTGTTCTCCTGTCAGAATGTTTCCCTAGCTGGAACAACCTGTTACTTGATGTATATTTAACTGTTTACGACCGGCTACTTCACTAAAGGGTTTATTGTGAGCAAGGCAAACATAGAATAACTTGCCCGGCTTTTATAGCCGGCAGCTGTCAGCGAGGGCCAATCAGGAGCGTTCATTTTGGCGCCGCGTCTATCCGGACCAATCCGCGTCGTCTGCTCTTTGACAGCTCAGGCTTCCGCATGGTCCGGTGTTTTGACAGCCGCGAGCTGTCAGTGGTTGCGCCTGCGCCGTGCGGGGAACTTTGACAGCTGTCAAAGTTCCCGCGTGTTCTCCTGTGAAAAGGCTCCAATTCGGCATATCGGCAGCCCCGGGTATCTTTCAGGGTATCATGGAGAAAACCCTGAAAGGAATACCCGGGGTCTGCCCCTATTTCGACGATGTTCTCATCGCCGGAGAAAACGAAGCAAACTTAGCTGACAGGCTGTCAGCTGTGCTGAGCCGGCTCAGAGGAGCCGGCCTCAAACTTAAACGGGAAAAGTGCTCTATTGGAGTCACATCCACAGAATTCCTAGGGTACAAAATAGACGGCCAAGGCATCCATCCCACCACAGAAAAACTAAGGGCTATTCAAACAGCACCAAGCCCAAGGAATAAACAAGAGCTCCAAGCTTTTTTAGGGTTATTAAACTTTTATCATGCCTTCCTTCCCCATAAAGCCACTATCGCTGAGCCTCTGCATAGGCTCCTGGACAAGGGAACTGTTTGGTCCTGGACCAAAATACATGAAAATAGTTTCCAATCATTAAAAAAGATTATTTGTCACAGCTCAACGATCACCCTTTTCAGAGAAGACACCCCAATATGCATCGCTTGCGATGCCTCTCCCTATGGAATCGGGGCAGTGTTAAGTCATTTATTCAAGGATGGTACACAAAGACCCATAGCCTTTTATTCACGCACTCTGTCTAAAGCAGAAAGGAATTATGCACAAATAGACAGAGAAGCCCTAGCAATAGTCGCAGGGGTTAAAAAATTTCATGACTACCTCTATGGGAGACCCTTTACTATATTTACAGATCACAAACCCCTTCTGGGCATATTCACGTGGAATAAAACTACACCACAGATTCTCTCACCGAGAATACTACGGTGGTCCACATTCTTATCGGCCTATTCCTATCAGTTAATACATAAACCGGGGAAGGAATTGGGACACGCAGACTGCCTCAGCAGACTGCCCATTCAAAGCAAGGACTCAGACCCAGCCCCAGCTGGACTGATTCTAGCAATCTCTCAACTTCCAGACTGTCCCCTGTCTGCAAACATTATAGCTAACAATTCAGCTAAGGACAAAATACTTAGCAGAATCCTCAAATGGGCCACAACAGGGTGGCCAGCACAAAACCCACACCCCCAATTCCAGCCATATTTTAGCAGGAAAAATGAAATATCCACTCATAGGGGATGCCTGCTGTGGGGAAATCGGGTCATAATACCAGAGAAGAACATAAACCAAACTTTACACATTTTACATGAAGGACATCCAGGCATTGTCAAGATGAAAGCTATGGCCAGAAGTTATGTCTGGTGGCCTGGCATAGATAAAGAGATAGAAAGATATGTGGGAGGGTGCTACACCTGTCAAGCGACCCGAAACGAGCCACCCCAAGCACCAATTCACAAATGGGAAACTACAAGGAACCCATGGTCACGTATACATTTAGATTTCGCAGGACCTATCCAGGGGCAAAGTTTCCTAATTGTAGTGGACAGCTATTCTAAATGGCTAGAAGTCACTCCCCTTAGAAAAACAACGTCAGGAGCCACTATACAAGCCTTACGGAAAATATTCGCCACACATGGTCTTCCAGACACCATAGTTTCAGACAATGGACCTCAATTCACCTCTCGTGAATTTCAGATGTTCGCTATGAAGAATTGTATTAGGCTGGTCACGTCTGCGCCGTTCCACCCATCGACGAACGGGATGGCTGAAATTATGGTGCGTTCCACAAAAGAAGCTTTGAAAAAATTCGCAAAGGGGAACTGGCAGCGGCGTCTCAGCCAGTTCCTCATGTCACAACACGCAACTCCATGCACAACAACGGGCAAATCCCCGTCGGAACTGAGATGGGGGAGGAGGCTGATAACGCGGCTCGACAGACTGCATCCTGACACATACCCGGAAGAAAAAGAGCACCCCTACCCAAACCGCACACTCAAACCAGGGCAAATGATATGGGCACGGTCATATACGGATAAAAACAAGTGGGTCCAGGGGACAGTATTAAAACAAACGGGACCCATTTCCTACCTAATATCCACACAAACGCACGGCAACCTCCACCGCCATATCGACCAACTCAGACCCAGACACCCACCACACAACTCAGAACCCCAACCAGAGGAACTCGATCTGCAACCCCCCCCAGAAATACTACCTATACCAAACCAAGAGGAAGAAGAGCAAAGAAACGAACTACCAGAACCAGACAACCCCCCACTTCCTCGCCGTTCCAACAGGAACCGAAGAGCCCCCGCCTACCTAAAGGACTACCAGTGGGCAGGTTCCGGCAACCAAGGGGGAGGGAACGCTCCAGGGGAGGGGTAAGGGGTGTATTATATATGTAAAAAGTTAAATATACATCAAGTAACAGGTTGTTCCAGCTAGGGAAACATTCTGACAGGAGAACACGCGGGAACTTTGACAGCTGTCAAAGTTCCCCGCACGGCGCAGGCGCAACCACTGACAGCTCGCGGCTGTCAAAACACCGGACCATGCGGAAGCCTGAGCTGTCAAAGAGCAGACGACGCGGATTGGTCCGGATAGACGCGGCGCCAAAATGAACGCTCCTGATTGGCCCTCGCTGACAGCTGCCGGCTATAAAAGCCGGGCAAGTTATTCTATGTTTGCCTTGCTCACAATAAACCCTTTAGTTAAGTAGCCTGTCGTCCGAGTGGTCCTTCGGCTACTTCACAGCTGGCTCAGGAATTCTGGGAGTTGAAGTCCATGAGTCATAAAAGAGCCAAGGTTGCCTACCCCTGTGCTAGACCATGGTTTGTTTAAATGTGGTTCACCAAATAAATCACTAATAATGGGAGTACATTGACACATAAGATAACAATCAGGAAGAAATGGAATTCCCAAGGATATCTTCAATTGTGTAAATTAAATTCTAAAATTAAGAGTGAACAGAGAGGGAGCCAAGATTTCTGATGAGAACCAAGGCAGACTGCCAAAGGCACTGAAGATATCTCTTCAAACTGGATGACTGGCAACTGCTATTCTGTGCAGATGTACTAAAAATTAAGCCTCACTAAATCCCTCCCACACAAAGGATTGAAGTTTGTTGAAGTAACTCACAAGGTTTAATGTAATTAAATACAAGGGTATATCAACATACCCCCTCAATTTTTATCCTGCTTAACTATTAGAATGGTTTATAATAATCACATGGACTGGGATGATCACACAGATCAGTTGGAATCCACATTTGGAGAGATTCAGACAGCCATCTGCTTATTTGAACTTCGTCTGTCCTAATTTGTTATACTGCACAGGACTTGCCTAGTTCTGCTCAGGCATTTATACATTCTTCCTTGAGGAGAAAGTCATTCTAGTGCCTCTAAAAATGTCATTCTTTGGGGTGGAGGGAGGAAGTTCCAACCTAGAAGACAGGACTGCCTTTGGGCTGCAAATACAAGGACTGGATCTCTATTTCAATGCCAGAGAATAGCTATCCATCGAGATAGCCGATGAGGTCTTTGGTGACACATCATCTTCTCTGCTCTACCAAAGAACAAGAGAAGATATTGGTCACTGCCATGCTCTTCACCAATCCTTTGCCATCTTCCCTGGCCCCAAAATCAGGCCCGAACGAATAGGCCAGTTGGGCATTCCCTCCAGAAACAAATGTTTGAGCAGGTTGTCGCTCACCAATTTCATCATTCTTGGATGAATATTATTTTCTAGATCCATTTCACTTGAATTTCAAATTTAAGTTTGGAACAGAAACTGCCCTTTTCTTCCTGAACCTTTGCTGGGAGAGTATTTTGTGTGATTTTGCAGTGCTGGGCTTTCTTCTTACTACTTGCTCTTCCACAAGTATCTTGCTCATCTGTTTTTGAAGATTCATTGTAAGTCATGGTGCCTAAGTTAAAAAGAAAAATACAAATCTTAAATTCATGAGATATTGCATAATCTACACCAGGAGTCCCTAACATCTGGGCCACAGCCCACTATGGCCTATTTGCAACCAGGCCACAGGCCGGCACACACACACACGACTATGTTGCAGTCGAGTTGTGTGTGCATGTGCATGCGCATCAACCCACCGCTCACGCAGCCCGGTTCCCTTCTCCCCACCCACCCAGCCAGGCCACCAAGCCACAAAGGCTGGGGAAGAACATGAAGAAAATAATACCCAGTTTTCTTACATTACATTTTCACTCACAAGATCACTTTTAGAAATGGTATTTATGTTGTACCTGTTGTAAAAATAAAGTAATGGCTATGCTACTGGTCTAGAATTATGATACTGTTGTTGTTATATGCAAAGAAATGGAATCTATTTCCTTACAAAGCTTTTTTGGAAGTAAACTGGCAAATATTTAAATATCAATAATAAAAACTAATAATTAAATAAAAAATAATATCAACAATAATTTGTAGAGTTATTTCTTAACAGAGCCATGTTATGAACATATAATTTCTATTGAAAAACATTTTCACTATTTGAATGATACCAGATTGCTTTTTGGATTCCATGCAGTTTGCACACCTGAATTTGCACTTCCCTTTCATTCAAGAGGAGAAAAAACTACGTTTCAGCTGGAGCAGCTCAAGAAAGACAACAAATTTCCACCTTTCCTGAGCATATGATTCCCATCAACATTAGCTACTCCACAGTTGCTATGGTATCCAAAAATGAATTGAATTAGAAAGCCATCTCTGTGAAAAATAAAAAAAAACATTCTTTGTCAGAAAATGTTTTTCCCCTTAGCACAGCATAAGACTATCAGCTGCTTTAACTATTGCTTTTGGATAAGTTCTAGGTAGTAACGTTTTTAAAAAATTCAATTTCTTTTCAATATTTTTCAGTTATACAGTATGTATTGTTATTAGACCCTTCCAAAAATCCCAATTCATGTAAAATGTGACTTTAGCTATTAAATATTTAATGCATTCATATTATAACTGATTATTTACCCAGTCCAGAATGACTTCAGGAAAATCAAATTTTCTCCTTGCCTGAGACTAGAGGGAAACTATTTTATACATGACAGTGATACTACCTTGCAAAAATTTGCAGTATGAAATTGAATGATACTGGTATAAGACATTAGGTAGGTTTTAATCCCAGGGAAAAATCTTCCTACAGCTATATATATTCATGTTGCATTTGTAACTTTGGGTTTAATACCAAATCCATGTTGTTGATATTCTAGGTCCCCAACCTTTTGGGCACCATTTTTCCTTAGATCAGAGGTGAAGTTACAGTTCAACAGTCATACCACTCTGAGCTAAATATACAGCAAAATGTATTATTATAGTTCATTGTACAGTCAGCCAGATGTTTAGAATGGATTTGGCATTTTTATCCATCTACTGAGTCCTTCCCAAGGACCTGGGATAGGTAGATGTTGTTGTCTGATGCTGTTAAAGATATCATCACAGAATGCAAGCTGTTTCAAATAAAGCTACCTTTTGCAATTGACTGATGGTGATTTTGTCAGTGTTAGATTGCAGGTCGCAGGAAGAACGAAGGCAGCCAGGACTTGTGTAGCAGACCTTTATTAAGCTTGGTGGTGTTTCAGCTTGGGGAAAAGGGTTTACCTGGCGTGTTTATATACCTGCCCAGGTGAATGCCAGCCAATAGATTCAAACCTGGGCTTCCCGCCACTGCAGGTAACCAATCACTTTAAACCTCGGCTTCCCGCCGGTACGGTTATAGCCCGGAGCTGTCAAACCTGTTTGAACCAGGCTTTCCCACCAATTGTGGTTATAGCCTGGAGCTGTCCAGCTCCGAGCCTCCTGCTGTGCTGACAGCTCGTGTATGCTAGCTGTATACACTACACCCCTTCCCCCCTAGGTGAGGATGCTACTATTTTTTTCCTTTTCCCCCCTTGTAACTATATACATTTATTTACACATTTTTATTTCTCTCCCCCTGTCTTCCCTCTCAAGACCGCACATAGTCTGAGAGGTAAGCTGGGGCCTTGTGTGTCCTGTTGGACCACCTCAGGTTTGCCCCTTCAGTTGGAGTGATGCTGGGGCTTAAGCCCATTCTGTTGTCATCAGTCCTCTTATGCTGGTTTGGAGGGCTGCTGCATGCAGATACTGGTGATTCAGTCTCAGGGGAGCTCAAAGGTCCGTCAATGCGGGGCCAGCTGAGTTGTGGGCTTACTGGTGTTATTGGGTCAGCAGTTGCCCTGATTCCACTGTCCTGTCCCAGCCTAAGCCAGGCTTGACCCGGTGACCCCCCTTTGTCACTTCTGCTGTTTTGAGGCGGCCCCTGTTCTCCTGACACCTCCTGATTATTATCACCAGGAATTCTCTCCGGTGCCCTTGGCCTCAGCTGGTCTAGATGTCTTCTCCACTGGAGTCCCCCTTCTACCCTTACGACATAAGAGAGAGGCCCAGTTTTGTCCACCACCTCCCCCGGTACCCATGGGTGGCCTGTGCTGTAGTTCCTTGCCCATATGGCATCCCCCAGGGTGAAACTTCTGTTAATAGTTGGGGTTCCTACGTCTGCTGCCACTCTATCTGGGTGCAGTCTGTCCAGAGTGGTGATGAGCCGCCTCCCCCCACGCAGTTCGGCTGGGCTCTTGCCAGTTGTGGTACAAGGTGTGGAGTATTGGTGGAACAGGACTGTGGCCAGCCGTTGCTTCCAGTCCCCCTGGATGATGCGTTTGAGGGCGTCCTTCATGGTGCGCACAAAACGTTCTGCCAACCCATTACTGGCCGGGTGGAATGGAGCAGAAGTGATGTGCCTAATCCCCAAGGTCCTCAGGAACACCTGGAAATCCGATGAGGTAAATTGTGTCCCATTATTGGATACTATTACATTGGAGAGACCATGAGTTGCAAAAAGACCTCTTAGCACCTGGATGGTCCCCGTCATTGTCATGTTCCCCACAGGCACCACCTCTAGCCACTTAGAGTGACTATCTACCACCACTAGAAATGAATGGCCCTGGAAAAGTCTGGCATAGTCAATATGCACTCTGGACCAGGGTGTATGTGTCTCTTCCCATTTGTGGACTGGAGCGTGGGGTTGCTCAGGTCGTGACCTCTGGCAAGTGTAGCACCCTGCTACTAACCCTTCTATTTCTTTATCTAGGCCTGGCCACCATAGATAGCTCCTGTTCTGTACCAGCCTGCTACCGGCCTTGCAGAAAAGGCAACCCCTTTATAAACGGCAAGAGGCTGGAATACGTCTGCCAAATTTATTACAAAAACAAACAAAACACATACCAAGATACAGGAGCTTTGAAACACTATCGGAGCGGTTGCTTTCAGCAAACCAGCCCTCCCCAAACATTCCCTTTATAAAGAGTTCAGGGCGTGGCCTCTCTTTGCCTCCTTCCGAGAAGCCCCACAGCGTTCCTCTGCTTGCTCCTACTTGACTGCCTCCTGCGTCGGGCGTCCTTGAACAGGGCCAGCTGTGGGTCATCTTCATCCACACTGTCAGGCTCACACAGCTGGGTCTCCACCAGGTAGGAGGGGCCTGGCTGGGGGCTCTGCGGAGCCTCAAAGCCATCATCAGCAAGTTCTTCAACACCCCCCTCCTCCCCCTCATCTGAGTCATCCGACCCAACTGCCGAACCCACAGGCTGACCCTGAATCACAACAGCTCCTGGCCAGAGCCTTCATCCTTACGATCCCTGGGTGGCCCTCGTGCAGGGAGACCAAAACCTTTTCCCTTAACCCCTGAGGTATGATTACCCAGCCCCCCCACAATAGGCAGCCTTTGTGGGTAGACAGTTCATGTCTTCTAGTGAAATATGCTGACAACTCTTGACCAGGTGATTTGTCCTGCCGCCCCGTGCTTACCCATGAGTGGACCCGGCTCAGTACCTTGTCTTTGGGTGTCTCTGCCGCCACGTCCCTGGCACTGAGGGGACATTCTGGCAGCTCATGAATGGCCAATATTTGAGCTGCAGGTGCTGGGTCAGGTTCTGTGTCTTTTAAGGGTAGCCTGCTGAGGCCATCAGCATGGCCCATTTCCTTGCCTGGCCTATGCACTAATTTGCAAGAGTATGCTGCTAGGAAAATGGACCAACGCAGCATTCTGGGTGACAGAATCTGAGGCGTTTGCTTGTCAGTGGTGAACAGACCAAGCAATGGCTTGTGATCTATGAAAATCGTGAAATCCCTGTCTTTTTTGCCATCTGTCTTTTTCTTCAGTATTCCTGCTCTTAGCCATTGCCAGGTCTTGTTATTTGCTTTGTCTGTTGTTTTCTTTTTTATGTACTTCGTATGTATTATTTTTGTCTTGGTCTCTTTAGTATTCAGTAAATCATTGTCCTTCAGATAATTTCTAATTCCCCTTTTTCTTCTTCAACTGTCTGGTACTTTTGCAGCATTCCATGGCCACCTATGCTCCTTGCTAAATGACTTTGTCATTTTAGATTGCGTTTCTACATATATAGTCATCCATGTACAACCACAATTGGGACCAGAATTTCCAAGGCAGTTATTAAGTAATTTGCATCTGATCTTATGACCTTTTTTGCCATGGTTATTAAGTGAATCAACTGCAGTTGCTAAATGAATCATGTGATTGTTAAGTGAATCTGACTTCCCCCATTGACTTTGCTTGTCAGAAATTGGCTGGGAAAGTCACAAATAGCAATCACATGACCCCAGGAAGCTGCAGGACATCATAAGTACCTGCTGGTTGCCAAGCGCTCTGAGTTTCGATCATGTCATCACTTTTATCAATGCTGCGTTAGCCATTTTAAAAAAAACTATGCGTGAAATGACATTGGAATAACTTTCGACAATCAACATTATCAAACACTGGCTATAGTATAAAGAAACCCCACCAAGACCTTTCTCCTAAATGAAAAATTATCCTACCATGTTGTTGTTCCTGTTGTTGTGGTGGTGGATGATGATGATGATGATGATGATGATAATGACGATGATGATATTTTAAATCCCTCACTATTATTCCAGGCAGGCAGGATTGCTTCACAGAGATTTCGCATAGTCTGAGAGAATATTCTTGGGAGACAAGAGGAGGAGGAGCCTCAGCCTGTCTCCCAAGATTATTTTCACAGACTATTACAGGCACTAACCATTTTCAAAGTCCAACCCAAGTGTGCCATATTTCAACAGCTAGGATGGACAAAGATGGTGAAAATATGAAAGCCACAAGCTGTATAAATCATACCAGATTCTGTCAAAACAATGGCTCTGAAATATGAAGATATCCAAGCAATTGCTAGTAGTTTCCACGGGGATGGAATTGTTAAGAATATCTATTATAGGGAGTGATTTCAGTCGATAGATTTGGTTATGAAACCTTCTGATACTGGTTTGCTTATTTTCCATTATTTGTGTAAGACCAGCTCATCTATCATCCAGGAATGGATCTTTTGGCAAATCTCATGATTTTGTTTTTTTGACAGTTGAGTAATAACTCAATACTCTTTAAAGGCCAATAGGTGTTCTTGAAAGTACAGGTAGTCCTCAACTTACAATCAAAATTGAGCCCAAAATTTCTGTTGCTAAGTGAGACATTTGTTAAGTGAATTTTGCCCCATTTTACAATCTGTCTTGCCACCGTTGTCAGGTGAATCACTGCAGAAGTTAAGATAGAAACATGGTTGTTAAGTGAATTGGGATTCCCCATTGACTTTGATTGTCAGAAGGTCGCAAAAGGTGATCACATGACCCCTGGACACTGCAACCATCAGAAGAGGACTTAAAGGGGGTGGGGTGTCACCATCAGCTCAGGTGCTAGCTACTCTCAGATTGCTAAAGCCAGCTTACTTCTCTGCAAGTATGTTTTGTGTTCCTTCCAGTCCAGGAATTTATGTTGTACATCTCTGGCATAGAGTTTACTGATTGTGTTAAGGAGGCCGGTGGGTCTACAGTTGGCAGGGTCACCCTTTTCCCCTTTTTTAAAGTATGCAGACAATGATTGCAAACCATTAATTCTAGGAGGGTTGGCTACAGGTTTCTATGCAGGTATAGACTGCATTACTGCTAGAACAGGGGTAGTATAATCTGAATCTATGCAAACTTAACTTCAGGAAACATTTATCATCCCACCAGGTGAATCCAAGGGAGATGGGGCTATTTAATCATACTTTTTTCGTAAAAAGTGTGAATGATAGAAAATAAATAACGGGGGGAAAAGGAAAAGATAGTGGTCCAGATGGATTTAGAAGTTGTTTATACAAATTTTTGGTCCTATATAACAGGCATGTGACTTATGTGCGAGGAATGTTTCTGTTTTATGAACCTTGATTAACAGTAGAATTACCCAGTAGAATTAAAACTAGGTAAGAACAAATTATGGTCTGTTATCCTAGTTAAATGTAGATACTGAAATTGTCTCAGGAACATTAGCAAAGTTTATAGAATATAGTTACTTCTATTGCATAAAGGGAAGCACAGGGCAAGATTCTGATAATATCAGAGAGTTAGTAGATGTTTTAGAAATTGAATCTGAAAATCTTACTTTGTTGTAGTGGTTCTGTAGATGCTGAAAAATCCTTTATTCAAATACAGATGAAATGTTTCTACTTAATTGGATCAGAAAGTAATATTTTATTCTCTCAGCTAAGGTCATTATGGTAGTGTTATTTCTTCACCTATTAGGATATACCTTCAAATTGTATCAAGATTTATTTTCTCTTATACAGTATTTGATATGGTTTTACAACTATTGTCCTATAGTATTAGGTAATCCAAGGAAAATTCAGGTATCAAGGTGGCTAGAATTTAATATATAACCTGCTATTGTAGGCAAATGATATTATTATAATTATCAAGTACCTTTACCTAAACTTGTGAATCCTGAATTACAACATGATAAACTATCAGAATATTAACTAATCTAATACACGTCTCTTTCAGTCATATGGTATCTATGGAAATGTATATTTTAAAAAATGGAGATTTGTCTGTGGCTTCAAGTCTTGTTAAGTACCTTGGAATAAGTATTCCCAGAAAGACATCTTTGTTAGCAGAGTTAAATATTTTAAACTGCATAATAAAGATTATTCCTCATATACCATATGAGATGGTTGAAAATTCTTTTGAGATTATGGGGGAGAATAACTGCTGTCAGAATGAATACTACTGTTAGACTGATTTATACTTTAAGAGGAATTCCTTTTAGATATTTTAAACAGATTGAAAAATATTGAGAATATTTTTTAATGGAACAGCTATATACCCAGAGTTTTTTATTTTCTTTTTCTAAACTTAGATTATATTATGAAAATGAGAGGTTACTTTCCCACATTTCCATTCATAATATTGAGCTTATATCCTTTTTAAATATAGAATGTTAATAATACTGAATGTAAACCATTATGGGAGCATCAGGAAATTATTATTTGATTCCTTTGAAATCCTGGCAAGTGCTTCTCATTTTATTCAAAACTCAATTATTTTTCCTACTTTAAAAGCAGCATAAATATTTGGAAAATTTGGGGACAAAGGCTTAAGTTTTATCTGGCTTCCATGAGAAAATTATTCTTTAGGTTAACTAATTAAAATCTTGTAAGGTTTTTGTAATGTATTGGGATTTTTACTTGTACTGATTCACGTGTCTGTTTGAATGCTGCTTAAAGGTTGCTCAGTGGTGTTTCTGTGTAACGGTCACTGACTAAGCCAGACTTGTTGTCTCCAAGATGATCATTGGATGATTTGGGGTGGGAATGGGTTCCTTTAAACCTAGTGGCCACCGCCTAGTGGCCAACCGTATAAGTAGCTGCGCAACAGCCACTGTTTCAGTTCTGTTCATGTTTGCCTCAATAAAGCATGTTCCTGTTTGCAACCTTCCATCTCGCTTACTGCCTGCAAAGAACTGGCTACACAACAGTTTTTTATTCTATGTTGTTTACAGAATTTTGGCAAAAAAAGAATCCATGAATATGAAAGTTTCTTAAAGCTTTTGAGTCACTACATAAATAATTTGGATTATCAAAAAACTAGTATAGTAAATGAAAGCATTTGCTGATCCCATGGTTTTGATCTAATATGGTAGCAGCCAACAAAACATAAAAAAATGAAAATATTTTGGCAGAGTCTAGATACATAACAAGTGAAGACTATTACTAAGATCAAATCTAATAAGAATTTACAGAAAAAAACTGAAATAATCTGTTACATAAATCACTAGCCTTAAATGTTTAAAAAACATTAGATATTTGTCTTACAATCTTACAATGCGATTAGTTAATTAAAAATGCTATTTCATGTTTATTGGACATCCCAGTAGAAGTTTAAGAATGGCTGGTGGTCAGACTTTTATACTGGTGATAGAATAAATTGAAGGGCATTTAACACATGATTTGGAACTACACTTTCATTGTCCCATCCTAACTTAATATTTGTATTCTTATAAATAAGATATGGAGAAGAAAATCAATATTTAAGAATGTAAACTTGTGTGCCAAAATTTGGAATTTCTCAGTTTAAGAGAACTGGGAAAGAGTAAATATAGTAATGTGTATCTAGAATGAAACTACATCCTAGATATAACTTTGTGGATTGAAAAAATGTATTTGCTTTCAGATTTTAAATTATGCCTTTATTTTTGTTGTTGTTAGTTGCGAAGTCGTGTCCGACCCATCGCGACCCTATGGACAATGTTCCTCCAGGCCTTCCTGTCCTCTACCATCTTCTGGAGTCCATCTAAGCTCATGCCTACTGCTTCAGTGACTCCATCCAGCCACCTCATTCTCTGTCGTCCCCTTCTTCTATTGCCCTCAATCTTTCCCAGCATTAGGCTCTTCTCCAGTGAGTCCTTCCTTCTCATTAGGTGGCCAAAGTATTTGAGTTTTAGCTTCAGGATCTGGCCTTCTAAAGAGCAGTCAGGGTTGATCTCCTCTAGGACTGACCGGTTTGATCGCCTTGCAGTCCAAGGGACTCGCAGGAGTCTTCTCCAGCACCATAGTTCAAAGGCTTCAATTCTTTGGCGCTCAGCCTTTCTTATGGTCCAGCTTTCACTGCCATACATTGCAACTGGGAAGACCATAGCCTTGACTATACGCACTTTTGTTGACAGGGTGATGTTTCTGCTTTTTAGTGTGCTGTCTAGATTTGTCATGGCTTTTTTCCCGAGGAGCAAGCGTCTTTTAATTTCTTGGCTACAGTCCCCATCTGCAGTGATCTTGGAGCCCAGGAAAATAAAATCTGTCACTACCTCCATTTCTTCCCCATCTATTTGCCAGGAATTGAGAGGGCCAGATGCCATGATCTTGGTTTTCTTAATGTTTAGTTTCAACCCAAGTTTTGCACTCTCCTTCTTCACCCGCAACAAGAGGCTCTTTAGTTCTTCTTCACTTTCTGCCATTAGAGTGGTATCATCTGCATATCTTAGGTTGTTGATGTTTCTTTCGGCAATCTTAATTCCAACTTTTGATTCATCTAGCCCTGCCTTTCTCATGATGTGCTCTGCATATAAGTTAAATAGGCAAGGCGACAGTATACAGCCTTGCCGGACTCCTTTCCCAATTTTGAACCAATCAGTGGTTCCGTGTCCAGTTCTCACTGTTGCTTCTTGGCCCGCATATAGATTTCTCAAGAGACAAATAAGATGGTCTGGTATGCCCATCTCTTTAAGGACTTGCCAGAGTTTGTTATGATCCACACAATCAAAGGCTTTAGCATAGTCAATGAAGCAGAAGTAGATGTTTTTCTGGAACTCTCTAGCTTTCTCCATGATCCAGCATATGTTAGCAATTTGATCTCTAGTTCCTCTGCCTCTTCGAAATCCTGCCTGTACTTCTGGTAGTTCTCGATCCACATACTGCTGGAGTCTAGCTTGTAGAATTTTAAGCATAACTTTACTAGCATGAGAAATGAGTGCAATGGTGCGATAGTTTGAACATTCTTTGGCACTGCCTTTCTTTGGAATTGGAATGTAAACTGATCTTTTCCAATCCTGTGGCCACTGTTGAGTTTTCCAAATTTGCTGGCAAATTGAGTGTAGCACTTTTACTGCATCGTCTTTTAAGATTTTGAATAGCTCAGCTGGAATACTGTCACCTCCACTAGCTTTGTTGTTGCTCAGCTTTTCTAAGGCCCACTTCACTTCACATTCTAGGATGTCTGGCTTGAGGTCAGTGACCACCTCATTGTGATTATCAGGGACGTTAAGCTCATTCTTGTATAGTTCTTCTGTGTAATTTTGCCACCTCTTCTTAATCTCTTCTGCCTCTGTTAGGTCCCTGCCGTTTTGGTCCTTTATCATGCCCATTTTTGCATGAAACGTTCCTTTCATCTCTCCAATTTTCTTGAAAAGATCTCTGGTCCTCCCTATTCTATTGTTTTCTTCTATTTCTTTGCATTGTTCATTTAAGAAGGCATTCTTATCTCTTCTAGCTATTCTTTGGAATTCTGCATTTAATTGGGCATATCTTTCTTTTTCTCCCTTGCCTTTTGCTTCCCTCCTTTCCTCAGCTATTTGCAAAGCTTCCTCAGACAGCCATTTTGCTTTCTTGCATTTCTTTTTCTTTGGGATGGTTTTGGTTGCTACCTGTTGTACAATGTTGCGAACCTCTGTCCATAGTTCTTCAGGCACTCTGTCTATCAGATCTAATTCCTTAAATCTATTTGTCACCTCTACTGTATATTCAACAGGGATATGATTTAATTCATACCTGACTGGCCTAGCGCTTTTCCCTACTTTCTTTAATTTAAGCCTAAACTTTGCAACAAGAAGCTCATGGTCTGAGCCACAGTCAGCTCCTGGTCTTGTTTTTACTGACTGTATAGAGCTTCTCCATCTTTGGCTGCAGAGCATATAGTCAATCTGATTTCTGTGTTGACCGTCTGGTGATGTCCATGTGTAAAGCCGTCTCTTGGGTTGTTGGAAAAGAGTGTTTGCTATGACCATCGTATTCTCTTGACAAAATTCTATCAGCCTGTGCCCTGCTTCATTTTGTACTCCAAGGCCAAACTTGCCTGTTATTCCAGTTATCTTTTGGCTTCCTACTTTAGCATTCCAATCCCCCATGATGATAAGGATATCATTTCTAGGTGTTAGTTCTATAAGGTGCTGTAGGGCTTCATAGAACCGGTCAATTTCATCCTCTTCAGCACCGGTGGTTGGGGCATAGACTTGGACTACTGTGATATTGAATGGTTTGCCTTGGATTCGAACTGAGATCATTCTGTCATTTTGAGGATTGTATCCCAGTATTGCTTTTCCTATTTTTTTATTGACTATGAAGGCTACTCTATTTCTTCTGAGGGATTCTTGCCCGCAGTAGTATACCTGATGGTCATCTGAATTAAATTCACCCATTCCTGTCCATTTTAGTTCGCTGATACCTAAGATGTCAATGTTTAGTCTTGTCATCTCTTGTTTGACCACGTCCAGCTTGCCTTGATTCATGGATCTTACATTCCAGGTTCCTATGGAGAAAAAATCTTTACAGCATCGGACTTTCCTTTCACCACCAGACATATCCACAGCTGAGCGTCCTTTCGGCTTTGGCCCAGTCGCTTCATTCTTTCTGGCGCTACTAGTACTAGCCCTCTGCTCTTCCCCATTAGCATATTGGACGCCTTCCGACCTGAGGGGCTCATCTTCCAGCGTCATATCGTTTTGCCTTTTGGTACTGTCCATAGGGTTTTCATGGCAAGGATACTGGAGTGGGTTGCCATTTCCTTCTCCAGTGGATCACGTTTTGTCAGAACTCTCTGCTATGACCTTTCCGTCTTGGGTGGCCCTGCACGGCATAGCTCATAGCTTCATTGAATTACGCAAGCCCCTTCGCCACGACAAGGCAGTAATCCATGAAGGGGATGCCTTTATAGACTCAGTTAAAAGACTGAGCTATATGATTCAGTACAATCAAGATTAAATCTGTTGTGAATAGAATAGAATAGAATAGAATAGAATAGAGTAGAGTAGAGTAGAGTAGAGTAGAGTAGAGTAGAGTAGAGTAGAGTAGAGTAGAGTAGAATAGAATAGAATAGAATAGAATAGAATAGAATAGAATAGAATAGAATAGAATAGAATAGAATAGAATAGAATAGAATTGAATTGCAAGGGACCTTGGAGGTCTTCTAGTCCAGCCCCCTGCTCTAGCAGGAGAACCTATACCATCTCCGACAAGTGACTGTCTAGCCTCTTTTTAAAAATCTCCAGTGATGGAGCGCCCATGATTTCTAGGGGCAAGCTATTCCACTGGTTAATTGTCCTCACTGTTAGGAACTTTCTCCTTTATTCCAGGTTGCTTCTCTCTCTGATCAGTTTCCAACCATTGTTTCTTGTCCTGCCCTCTGGTGCTTTGGAGAATATTTTGACCCCCTCTTCTTTGTGGCAGCCCCTCAAATACTGGAATACTGCTATCATGTCTCCCCTATTTCTTCTTTTCTTTAGACTAGCCAAACCCAAGTCCTGCAGCCGTTCTTCATATGTTTGTTTGTTCACATAATCATTTATAACGGTATAGTATTTTCTGTATACGGTGATATATTTTGTTTTACTTTGGTTGTTATTTTTCCCCAATATTTCTAGTAGTAAATCAATACAAATTAATAAAAACAGAATCAATTGGATTGTCATTCTGATCCTTACTATGCCTCAATCCACTGGGTATTAATTAATTTAATTTAATAATTTGATTTCTATACCGCCCTTCTCCCGAAGGACTCAGGGCGGTGAACAGGGCAATACACAATAAAAATCAGATACAAAAATTAAAAAACCATTAAAAACCATTAAACATCATGCCCATAAAATCAATACATATTAAGTTAAAAACTAATTTTAAAAACCCAACCCCATCCCGTCAGACCAGGCCAGCTTGTTCAAAAAAGAATGTTTTAAGATCGCGCCGGAAGGAGCGAAGGTCGGGGGCCGTCCGGAGCTCAACCGGTAAGCTGTTCCAAAGGTCTGGCGCGCCCACAGAGAACGCTCTCCCCCTGGGGGTCACCAATCGGCATTCTTTGATCGGCAGCACCCTGAGGAGGCCCTCTCTGTGGGAGCGCACTGGACGGAGGGAAGTTGACGCCGGTCGCAGGTGTTGCCGTAGGTAATCCGGACCCATGCCATGAAGGGCTTTGTACGTCATAACTAATACCTTGAACCTCACCCGGAGAGCAACCGGTAGCCAATGCAGCTCGCGGAGCAGAGGTGTAACATGGGAGTATCGGGAAACTCCCAAGACGACTCGCGCGGCTGCATTCTGCACCAGCTGGAGTCTCCGGGTGGACCTCAAGGGCAGCCCCATGTAGAGAGCATTACAGTAGTCTAGATGAGAGGTCACGAGCGCATGAGTGACTGTGCGCAAGGCATCCCGGTCTAGATAGGGCCGCAACTGGCGCACCAGGCGAACCTGGGCAAAGGCCCCCCTAGTCACAGCTCCAATATGCTCTTCCAAAGAGAGCTGTGAATCTAGAAGGACCCCCAAGTTGCGGGCCCTATCTACGGGGGGGTATACTGTTAGTTTCCATAAAAAGCAAACAAAACACAGATCCTTCTTGTCACAATTTACTGCAATTTATGTCACTGGCTGAGGGGCAAGTGGTATAGCAAAAAAGTCCAGCCTTCTCAGTGGAAAAAAAAATTGGGGAGATATGCATCAGAATCCGCTTCTTGAAGCAAGTTTTAGCAGCACTGCTAAATAAAACCTTATTTCTAGCATTTGATGAGTAGCCAGGTTGCTTTTCCTCCTTAAAGTGCACCAAATTACTGCACATGTAGACACTGGGGCAGTGGCAGGTTTCAACATGTAGGCTGGGACTCAAGATCAAGATCTATTTGTTCTATGTCATATAGTTCCTTTTTGACAGTTGAAATATTATCGTTTGGGATGTGGGGATAATTGCTATTTGGCAACCAAATCAATTAAATTATTAGACTTGTCAATCATTTTCATTTCTGTGTTTAGCTATTGAAAACAGCAATTAGGATTTTTATTTGCTATATTTGCATCATGATGAATCAAGGATAAGGATGATGGTGATGGCATGGTCATGGTTACAATTCCAGGTTTCAGTTTCCTTGGAATGAGTTAATGGAATCTTAATGCAGGAATCTTAATGAAGTTTTTTGTGACTTTTTTTTTTATTTACACCAGGTGTCTTTTGCAACTTGAAGATATTGTGTTATTTTATTTGCAGTGGACTCTCTGAGGATCACAGAATACATGGAATCATGTGAGCAGACTGGGTTTTGGGATCCATTTGATGGTTTCCTTCGGGGAAAATGAGAAAAATAAAAAGCCAGTGATTCTGACACACTTTTTTCTGGTGGTGCTCATATACATACTCATCACAGCAATATCCCTGTAACAATTATCTGCTCTCAATTAGTTTTCAGATGAGCCTTTGCTCTTAAAGATCATTTCACAATTGAAATACAGTTCTTTGTAATATACTGCAGATGTATGTAGTGTTAAAGCAAAAGAAAGGACCCCACCATATGTAGCAGATAGTAATGTATAAACTCATCAGTAATTCCATTACAGTAATATCCTAAGGTCCCTAAGCTGACTGCTAATTGCACTAGAAGGGGAGGGAGGGAGAGACCTTTTATAGGTACAAACTATTGTGCTTATAATACTGATAAAAAGTTGTATCTACTCTCAAAGCATGATCAAGAGACATTGCATGTATTGTCCTCAGTGGAGAAAATCTGAATTCCACAGAAGGTCTGAAACTCATCCATGGCTATTACCCTAATTAAATGCTTCCTGATTCATCTCTCTAATTGGTCCAATATGTATCTGTCAGAGCCAGTTTGGTCTAGTGGTTAAGGCACCAGGCTAGAAACTAGGAGACTGTGAGTTTTAGTCCCATTTTAGGCATAAAAGCCACTGGATAACTTTTGGCCAGTCACTATCTCTCCACCCAACTCAATGCAAGGCATTTTGTGGGGAAAATAGGAGACAAAAAGAGGTAGGATTTTAAAAATCTTTAAAAAAATAGCTACAATAGATAATCCAAACTGCAGCATGGTAAAAGCTGTACTTGGTTCATTCTAGGATATTTTTTTTTCCAAACCATTAGAAGAGTATTTTGATTTAATCGGTCACAAATAGATTTTTTTCTGTGCATTAAAAGTAGTGATTACAGCTATCTGTGTTATTCTTCAAGATAATATCTTGCCTAGCATTGCTTAGAAGCAAAATGCAATTGCTTAAAATTTCTTACAGAAGAAAAAATATTAAAAATACTGAATGCCTCATTTTGAATAAGTGGGTTGTGTGCATGAATTTTGCCAATTTCTCTCATGATAGAAATAAATTTGATTTTTACTTTATTATTTAAATAATTTGTATATCATTTATATATATATTATATGTGGTTTATATAAATAGCAAATATTTTATATTAATTCAACCGGTTCAACATCATATATAAATTGACATCATTATTGAAATCTATCTTCTGCAAAAAGAAATGTACATGAAAATAAATATAAATTTCCATGCAGGCTTAGATAGATAGATAGATAGATAGATAGATAGATAGATAGATAGATAGATAGATAGATAGATAGATAGATAGATAGATAGACGGACAGACAGACAGACAGACAGACAGATATAGCACAAAGTGAAAACTGAAAAATGAGAAATTGCATGGGACTGGATCAATCTATTCATTCTTTTTCATAATGATTATTTTCAAGAAATTTCTATATAAATACAAAGTTTATATAGAGTAGTAGACCCTCTATAGTTCAATTTTCTTCAAGAACAGTTTTTGCAAGGAAATATTCCACTTCTTCATCATTCCTAAAAATAGTGTGTTCAGTAACTCTTGCATATCTTTCACCTCTTCCTTGGAAACAGGCCTCTCAATACATATTGCTACAGAACATGAAGAGAAGGATTCTTTCTATAGTAACTGGTTGGCCATTCTGGGTACATAAATGAATGATGTAAGTCTTTGACAACATGTCTTACTCTAGATTTAGGACAACACTTAGGATTAATTCTTGGTTTGTCTTCTTTCTAGTCAGTTCCATGACTAACAGTGATTTATCTAAAGTGGTTGTCTCTGACAAGCCGCAGTGTCATTTATTCAATTTGAAGATGGCAAAAGTTGTTAGATTTTCTCCTTTGGATGGTGACCTTGATTTTTTTTCCCCATTTCAAGTTCATGTTTAGATTTCATTTTTGAGGTGAAGGAGGCTAACAATATAGTTGAAATTTTTAGACCTTCAAAACTTGGAACTGTTCTATTGTTTTCTCGGAGCCAGTTCATATCGTTTGGTTTTTAAACTTGGGTACAATATATACTACATTTAAATGGGGCACATTGTGCCATGGCAGTTGTGCATGGTGGTTTATGCATTTAATGATAATAAGCATTCCATGAGAGAGAAATTCAACCATCCAAGTACACAATATTCAGAAATGTGGTATAGCAAATACATTTTAACTACTATTGTACCTTTTGTACAAATAGTTCTAAAACAAGTATGACATCTATACCCTGGTCTTGGTCAACTTTTATCTTGAGTTCTATTGGCTATTCAACTGCAGAGATTTTCTTTGGAGCCATAAACAAATGCAGAGTTGTGGAGACTTTGGTGCTCTCTAAGTTCAGTTGTTTTCTTCAGATGTTTCATTACCCAAAGTAGGTAACATCATCAGTGCATCCAGTGGTCATTACCTAGTTTGGGTAAAGAAACATTTGCAAGAAAACAATCAAGCTCAGAGAGCAGCAAGAATCCCTCATTTCACCCTGAGCTACAAATATTCTCCTTTAACTGTAGAGTTACTGTGTGGGTGGCATATGAAAGCCATGTTTTTTTTTTCTTTCTCACTTTCTTTCCTTGCAAAATAAGGTTTCATACTCCCATTTTTAATTAGTGATGTTAAAATATAAAAACCTTTTTTCTTAATTGCCAATGCACAAATACCCCCATGTATTCAAACAGCTGAAAAGAGGTTAGAATTATTGGTGGTAAGTAATTTATTTTTATTTATTTTTATTTTAATTCCATTTATATCCCGCCCTTCTCCGAAGACTCAGGGCAGCTTACAAGCTTAGCAGTAGCCTTCATTCTATGTATATGCCTGCTTATTAGGGCTTTCACACACACCCCAAGCGGCATTATTACAAAGTCAGCTTATTGCCCCCAACAATTTGGGTCCTCATTTTACCTACCTCGGAAGGATGGAAGGCTGAGTCAACCTTGATGCAGCGGTGCTCCTTTTTTAAAAAAAAAACTATTCTATTAAGTATTTAAAATGAGAGAAAAGAAAGAAAAGGGAAAAAAGAATAGATAGCTAGAGGGGGAAAAAGAGGAAAAAAGAATAAAGTAGAATAAAACACAGAATGAATAAATAGGGAATTTACACACATCACAGAATTAGGATAAAAATTTCACTATTTCATTAATTGGGGTTAAATGACTGAATATATATCATTTTCAAGATTGCAGGTCTTTCTTAAATCCAAGCAATGTATGAATATCAACAACAGTATTCAGAACAATATAAATCACTGAAAAAGGTTGACATTATAGTAAGGTATATTACTATAAAGTACATTCAGGTTTATCAGTTCCAGTAGAGCTGGAATATTTAGGAGAAACCCAAATTTTGGATGTGGTTCAAACCTATGTAATTTCTTATTCATATAATAAGCAGTTCACTTTAATTTAAGCTTGCAGCAAATTGGCAGCAAGGGCCTCTCTTCCAGAACAGATGTGATATCTGTGTAATAGGGTTACTCCTTTAGCAACCTAACTCAGCATTATGTATCAGCTAAAGCTTCCAGGTTGCCGCCCTTGATATGAAATTAGAACCAAACCATTTATGTTGCTTGGGTATGAAAGTATTTTTCTTATATAAAGACGACCAAAGCTTATATGTGTATCCCAAACAGTATTTTTAAAGGAATTAATTGGGGAGTATGTCTCTATATAAAACATTCTTTCCAATGTTCCCCAAATGTATTGGGGCTACATGTCCCAGAAATTTTCAGTCAATATGACCAAATGCCTTTTCTAGCTAGGGGATTTGGTAAATTGGGATTCCAACATACTTAATAAGACATGAGATTAGACAAGATCAGTGATAATACTGGATCCATGAACATAATCAAAAATCAAAACTCGATCAGAAATGCCACAAGCCTGGGAGGAAATACATAGATGTTTACAATCGCTTCCATATAAATGATTAACCTTGAAATAAATCAGGCTTCTTGAGAATATGTTCCAAGTTAAATTGCCAGATTTCCTCAGACATAATCTAATGTGGTCTAATATACCGTAATTCAATGCCTGACTATTTGAAAATATGCTCATATATTAAAATAAGAGTTGGAGGATGTGCTACAGAACCAAGAAGCCCCAATTCACGGAGTTCAATAAAATTATGTGCACATAAAATTTAATTCTTATACTATTGTTGAATAGTTCGTTAATGATTTTGCAGCAATTCAATAGATAGCATTACCATTAAATGGGGAGACAGTAAGCACAGGTAGATGACATTAGATACCAATTGTTTCAGAAAAGAGAGGGATGCTAGATTTCACACTGACATACCTTTTCTTGTGTTTGTTTGTTTGTTTATTCATGGACAGTGGGCAGTAAAGGCTACAGAATGCAAGTTCAGAAAAGATGGAAGGAAGGAAGGAAGGAAGGAAGGAAGGAAGGAAGGAAGGAAGGAAGGAAGGAAGGAAGGAAGGAAGGAAGGAAGGAAGGAAGGAAGGAAGGAAGGAAATAGACAGACAGACAGACAGACAGACAGAAACATCTGTTTGACCAATCAGGAAACAATCACTTTGGAAAAGCAGACAGTGATGTCACCAAATGGCATCTGCTCTGGCTTCTGTTTTACAGACTCATACTTTGTTCAGAAAGTCCCACTGGGAATTGCTGATCATGACCAACACATTTTTGCTATGTGCCTATTTCTGCTGCTTCAATGGAAGCCAAGTCAAGGATTAGTTCTGAGGATTCAGCAATATTCAAAGCTCTTTTCTGACACAGCAAAACGAGTTCATTTTTGTCAACAACCAGCAAGCCTATCTAATACATTTATAACCAGAATAGTAACTATGTAACTATCTGCAGAGATGCAATTATTTTAACCAGTGCTTTTTTTGTAAAAGAAAAAGGTGCCAGAACTCACACATGTCATACAACCCGCCTTGCCTACCCTACAAGGTTCCATCCAAAAAAGGTGTCGGAACTCCGTTCTGAGCGTTCTATGAGGAAAAAAGCCCTGATTTTAACTATTTTTTTCTGTATCTGTCTGCATTGATGGGACAAATGTCCCATCTATTTATACATAGATGAGATAAAGGGAAACCTTTTGGGGGAGAAAATCACTAATGATGCTAGTTATGCCAAAGAAAGTTTTCTATTTTGCTGAACGCCACAACCATTAATATAAAGATTACTAAAGTTCTATGATTAATTTGTATTTCAATAGATTACAAGTGGAAGACTTGATTTCACTTATTATGAATGCTCTCAGATACCTGATCTTTCAGTATAAGATGGAATGGTATCAGGGCAGATTTGATTGGGAATGCTATTCATCTACACAGTATAGGCAACGCAGACCAGGGACATTTTCGGTCAAAGCGAAAAGGCTGAAAGAGCTCACAACTAAGCAAGAAAAACCTAGAAATGTCACTATAAATTTATATTGAAGGAAAGAAACATAAGTTATTGCTCAGTGGTTACCATTGGTTTTAGATTAGAGAGACGTCCCACGCAGCAGTAAAACACATGAAGTGGTTGTCATTCCCTTTCAATGTAAGTTGCCCTACAGTTTCCAGGTTAACAGTTTATGCTGTTGTAATGTTCATAAAATATTTGGATTGAATATTCAGTGGGTTAACCAAGGATAATATTGACATGACTGGATAGCCAGTATGTGCAGTCTTTTTTTGTTGCAGTTGAATAGACAAGAAAACAACTCCTTAGGCTGTGCTGCATCTATGTATTGATTTCTGTTTAAGGACACTTGGCATCCCTTAGACACCAGAGTTTATCCTCCATGAATGGCCTGGTTCCTCTCTTTCATGTCACTAATGTCCAAACTACACATCCCTTGCAATAAATGATAGTGGTAAATGTGTTTTTAATTAGTTTGCCAATGAAAATCACAATTTGGTGAGAAGGATGCCAATGATTAATTATGAGCTCTGAAGCATCCTCTCCCAAGCTACAGGCTATGAATTCTGGAAGTCGCTGTCCCATTATATTTGAAAAGCCCTGTGTTAGGGGAAGGCAGTTCTAGATCGCTGCACTATCAGAGCACATTGGTAGATAACCATCCCCAATTCACAGAGAACATAAACATCGTCACAATTCAGAATTTGATTGGAACACATCAAAAATCATATTTTAAGACAAGGTGTAAAATGGAATTGTTAACAATGTTGCAATAGGAGCTGATAATTTTTTTACAAAATTATGCAGGCTTATGATTCACGTTTACAAGTTTGTCATTAGCTAGTTATATGAGCATAATAAAAAAATAGTGAATGTAATTATGTTGAAAGTAGCAAAAGGAAATGTCACACAAATCTGAAAGATCATGCTGTATTGTGGAGCTGCAAAAATAGTAAGCAAAATGGCAAGGAGCTTTACTGATACCAGTATATAAAATCATTTCTAATTAACTCTCTCCCACATAATATTGGACTTTTAAATGCTGGCTAAAATGTGATAAATGCTCCAATTTACATATATCTTTCTCTTGCGTATTAGCTAAATTTTAAAAATTTAATTTAATAATACTAAATTCCCTAAGGAGTTGAAATATTAAATATGGCACAGGTGAGTAAAATTCAAAATACAAATATTCTTTAAAATGATAGAAAATATAAAATGTTTTAAAGGCTAAAGAAAGCTATTGAAACACATTAAAAAGATTGCAAATACTTAGAATGTTTTGAAGACATATAAATTTTGATGCAATTACCGGTATGTGTTTCCTTTTTCCATATTGAAATCAGTTATAGAAAAAAATTACAGACTGTTCTTTTAAAAAAAAAAGCTGCTTGTAAATAAAGAAAATCATAATTCACAGAAATAAGAAGTACCAATATCTAGTCCGATGGATTCAGAAGAATCATTGGAAGGTTTGAGTTTTCCCACTCACATTATAAATCTGTCCCAAGCTATTTTGAAGAATCAGTCCAGATATCACATTAGATCATAGTTCTTTTGCAGCTTTTCCCAATGCAGTCTTGCCAATATGGATATCATTTGGAAAAACCACAGTTGTAGAAACCCCATTGCCACTCTGAAGCATGAAAAATATAATCTCACTATTTTTAAAACTATTTTCCATTATTATATAGAACATCCCTGTCTGTATGGGCTCCCTTCTGCCATTTTCCCATAATTACCACTGATGTTTCGGAAAGAGCTTATAGCAGGGAGGGCAAATCATGAAGAAGCTTTCCTAGACCTGGTGTAATTAAACTAGGTAGTTTGTGTCTGAGACAAATCGATCAGAAATTAGTTTGCATTGAGATCCCTTCTAAATTAAGCCAAAATCAATTTATTTAAGAGTATTTTGCCTTTTCCAGAAAAATAGCTACTCAAGATCTTGATCTATAACAGTCTTCCAAGCCTGGTACCCTCTGGATGTATTGGACTAATAGGCTTTCTTTTTTCTTTGTCCACTCATCTTTTCTAACACATTCTTTCATTTGACCATTGGACCTCTTCCATTTTTGCTTGATTAACTCTCTCTTGTATTATGCCTTCCTCCCAGCTATCCTCAATTGACTGGATATTAATATTCTCTGGCAGTAATTTCCTTGCCATTTATATAACCAGACAGGTCTGTCCTCTCAAAGTGCAAGAAATAGGAATCAGTACTCAGAGGTGGGGGGAACCATTATCCTTGAACCTCAAGCTAACTTCATCCCCATCTCAATCTCACCTTGAGACTACTTGAGGACAGCTCCTCCTATGTTAGAGAAAAATTATTCAACTGCCTTGAAATAATTGGAAACAGAATCAGAGTGAAATGGCCTCCTCCAGACTGGTATTCTCCAGATATGTTGGAGTTTAACATCTGTCATCCCAGGCTGCTTGGCCAATAGGTTGACAAGAGTTACACTCTAACACATCTGGAAGGTATCAGGTTGCAGAAAGCTGAGATTATGAAATCTCAGTGAAGCATTCACAGGAGACCTTCCCAGCTGACTATGGCCGTAAATTTTAATAGTAATTTAGAATATCTCTAACTACTTGTGACTCTTAGTGGAACTCTGATCCTAAAAGATAAAAATGTTGAGGTACTCTATTGTCTGAGAAACTGTTAGAGTCCAGCTATGTTTAAAGATTTATTAAGATGGAGAGGGAAGAAGCACCATACCACCCTTGTACTTTCTCCCACATTTGATTGTTTCTCATCACAGCCTTAAATTAAGTATTTTAACATAATTTTAATATGGAATTAATCAAATTTTTGCCATTTCCAGGTAAAAGAGGTACAGATTCATCCACGAGTATGGCAATAATTCTTCTAAAAGTGAGCAGTGGCGTAGCGTGGGGGGTGCAGGGGGGGCCGGGCGCACCGGGCGCAACATCTGGGGGGGCGCCCATTAAGCTCGCCGGAGGGGGACGATTCTGCTTCGCCGAGGGTCGGAGGAGCGAGCGAGTGGGCGGAGCATAGAAAGCAACCGCATTCGCTGCGCCCAGCCAGAGCGGGATCCCGTCCTCTCGCGGCTGCGGATCGCCTCCTTTCTCGGGTGGGGGTGGGGAGGCTTGGCGGCGTCTCGCCTCCCTCTCTTTCTCCCGCCGCGGCTCTCCTCCGCTTGGCTCTCAACCTGCAAGCCCGCCCCCCCGACCCAGCTCCCGCCCCCGTCTCCTCCTTTCCCGGAGGTAAAGGTAACAACTGCAGCCGCCGCACCTGCGGCTGCTTGCTGCTCCTCCTCCTCCTCCTTCTCCTCCTCCTCCTGCCGTATTGACTCTCTGTGGCCACTCGGTTCCCCCTGCAGGAGGCGATCAGGACGCCCCCCCCGACACACGTTGCCAGCAGCGAGAGTTTCCAGCCAGTCCGGCGAATCTTTGGGGTGAGGTGCCAAAGAGAAGGAGGCGGCTTGGCTTGGATAAGCAGCGTCTGGGCAGAAAATAGGTCAGGCGCCACAGCAAGTATGAACTCCTGGGGTTCAGCCTAAGCAGGCAAAGCTGCAGGGTGGGTTGGTTGGCTTTTCCGGCTTTGGAATAACCTTGGGAAGCTGAGGCATTGTAAGTTGGAAGTCATTGTTTGTTGCCTAACATGTTGGGTCACCCCACACCACATGCTAAGCCATAAACCGTGGTTGGTATCCAGGGTTTAGGACAAGATGGAGAAAACTAGCCAATTGTGGGATCATAAATCTTGATGAAGCCCATCATCGCTCCATGTGATGTATGCACTCAATCTACAAACGTAGTCCAAGCCTATTCACATCTGTTGTAAGGTCATTCTCTCGTGGGGTTTATCTTGACATCCACTAAGAGTGGAACAAACATGCCCCATTAACCATTTTCAACGCCATGTCCTCTCTTTGTCTCATCCTAAATCACAGCTGAGGCACCTTAAAGTTGCCTTCTTTCAGTTTTAAACTAGCATTTTCCCTCTTCTCCAGAGACCCTTTTTTGCCTTGAACCTAACTCAAGGGTAGGCAACCTTGGCTCTTTTATGACTCATGGACTTCAACTCCCAGAATTCCTGAGCTAGTGGAAGAGACTCGAGTGCTAAAATCCACGGGTTAGGGGGCGCAAATTACTTGCCTTGCCCCGGGTGCTGACAACCCACGCTACGCCACTGAAAGTGAGCCCATCTTTTTTTTCTAGCAAAGTAAAAAATAAAATAAATTATACTGAACATGTGAACTAGAGAATATTTCCAAATAATCTTAGCCCTATGCAGGCATTATCAGTGTGAAACTCATATCATGAACATTAAGTTCTACTCCCTTCCAACATTGTTCAGATGACAGCTTCCTACACTTGCACATTCACTCCGAATGTCTGCGGAAAAGAATTTCAGTCTTCCACATGAGCAAAGACCCTGATAATTGAAGTTCCTAACTTATACACAAGCCAAAAGGTATGTACAGCTGTATACATGAAGGCTTCTTTACTGCAGGCAGTTGTACTCAGACATGTGACAACATTCAAGCAATGTCAGCAGGTGTTGTGATTCAGGGTCAGCCTGTGGGTTCGGCAGTTGGGTCGGACGACGACTCAGAGGAGGAGGGGGGTGTTGAAGATCTTGCTGATGATAGCCCTCAGGCAGGCCCCTCCCACTTGGTCACCATGGAGACCCAGCTGTGTGAGCCTGACAGTGTGGATGAAGATGACCCACAGCTGGCCCTGTTCAAGGACGCCCGACGCAGGAGGCAGTCAAGTAGGAGCAAGCAGAGGAAGGCTGTGGGGCTTCTCGGAAGGAGGCAAAGAGAGGCCACGCCCTGAACTCTTTATAAAGGGAATGTTTGGGGAGGGCTGGTTTGCTGAAAGCAACCGCTCCGATAGTGTTTCAAAGCTCCTGTATCTTGGTATGTGTTTTGTTTGTTTTTGTAATAAATTTGGCAGACGTATTCCAGCCTCTTGCCGTTTATAAAGGGGTTGCCTTTTCTGCAAGGCTGGTACAGAACAGTTTGCTTTCAGCCACCCACCCCTTACTAATATTATGGAGCAGCTACGTGCTGAGAATGCCCAGCTCACCCAGCAACTCACTTTGCTGGCAGCTCAGGTGGCTCAACTGCAAGCTCAGGTTCATGCTGCACCCCCACCCAGGAGAAAATGCCAAGTTGCAATGCCGGATAAATTTACAGGCACTCCAGAACTGTTTCCTGCTTTCCTGGGACAATGCCAGCTCTTTATCAGCATGAGAGCAGCTGATTTCCCCACTGACCGGGATAAGGTGGGGTTTGTGTTAAGCCTTCTTTCGGGTGATGCAGCTCGTTGGGGCACGCCTCTGCTGGCTCAAACTAGCCCATTGTTGGACAACTTTGTGGGGTTTTGTGATCATATGCGTCTGATGTATGAGGACCCTATTAAGACGCAGACTGCTACTCGACGTCTGAAAGCTCTGAGGCAGGGTCAACGCCCCCTACAGGGCTATATCAGCGATTTCCAGCTGCTTAGCCAGGATTCCGCCTGGAATGAGGCTGCGCTCGTGGATGCCTTCCAGGATGGATTGTCGGAGGAGATGTTGGATGAGCTGGCCCGTGTGGATATTCCCTCAGACCTGAATGGGCTGATCCATCTCTGCCTGCGGATCGATGCTCGGTTGCAGCAGCGAAGGAGTCGCCGTGCCACCCCACAGACCCCTGCCGCCCCTGTTGTGCATGAGCCCCCAGTTCAAAGGGAGGAGCCAATGGAGCTGGGTGCCGCCAGGTTTCGTCTATCGGTGACTGAAATGAACAGACAACGATCGGGGGGGTTGTGTTTTTACTGTGGGGACCCTGGACATTTGGCTGCTTTTTGCCCAAAGAAGCGACAGCGGGCATCAGTGATCGAGTCTGCCCCGAGAAAGTCCCCTACTTTTCTGTCGGGAAACGCCCCGAGCCCGATCTAGACGGTGTGATAGATCGGGCGTCCCACAACAACACTGAGCGACGTCTTTCCGATGCTGCCTGTGGACCTCCACGGCATCTGATATTGGAGGCACGTCTGATCCTTCCTGGCAAGCCAGAGGGGATTCCAGTCCATGCCTTAATTGACTCTGGGGCCACCACAAATTTTATGGACTCAGCATTTGTGGCCAAATGGGCTGTTCCCCAGTGCCCGGTGGATCCGCCCATGTTAGTGGAGACTATCGATGGTCGAGTGCTCCTGTCTGGGCCTATTACGGCCGCCACGCAACCATTATGTATGGCCATCAGTTCCCATGTGGAGGCCATCCAGTTCTATATCACCTCAGACCTGCACTTCCCCGTGGTCTTGGGACTGGCGTGGCTCCGGGCGCATGACCCACAGATCTATTGGTCACAGAACTTGGTCACCTTCCCAAGCTTGCAGTGCGTGGACCACTCCCGCCATATCTGTGCCAGCCAGGTGGAGGGTTTCCCAGGGGTTTCCTTGCCTCCCGAACTGTCCGACTTTGCTGATGTGTTCAGCGAGACAGAGGCGGATCAATTACCCCCGCACAGGCCCTATGACTGCCCCATTGATTTAGTCCCTGATGCGCCTCTCCCAGTGGGGCGTTTGTACTCCATGTCGGACCCCGAGTTGGCTGCATTGCGGGACTTTCTGGAGAAGAATTTGGCTCGCGGTTTCATCCGGCCCTCGTCCTCGCCAGTGTCTGCATCCGTGCTCTTCGTCAAAAAGAAGTCGGGCGAATTACGGCTTTGCTGCGATTATAGGAAACTTAACTCCATCACGGTGCGCAACCGTTACCCGCTGCCCCTCATCCCCAAACTCTTGGACCGACTCCGGGAGGCTAAGATCTTCACGAAACTGGACCTGCGTGGAGCTTACAACCTCGTCAGGGTTCGGCCGGGTGATGAGTGGAAGATGGCGTTTGGTACTCGCTATGGACATTTTGAGTACACGGTGATGCCGTTTGGCCTGACCAACGCCCCCGCTGTGTTTCAGCATTTCATGAATGACATTTTCCGGGATTTGTTGGATCAGTTTGTCGTGATCTACTTGGACGACATCCTGATCTACTCCCCGTCGCGTGAGGTGCACCATCAGCATCTCCATCAGGTCCTGCAGCGACTCCGAGAACATCGGCTGTTTGCCAAGTTGGAGAAGTGCCAGTTCTACCGGGTGACCATCGATTTCCTGGGTCACCGCATTTCTCCTGAGGGCATCGCCATGGAGCCGAGTAAGGTTGAGTCTTTGCAGAGTTGGCAACCCCCGCGTCGCGTGAAGGATGTTCAGCGACTTCTTGGATTTGCCAACTATTACCGAACTTTCATCCCTGGGTTTGCTGCCTTGACAGCCCCCCTCACCCGGCTCCTGCAGAAGAAGACTCGGTTCCAGTGGAACGCACCAGAACAACAGGCTTTCCAGACTTTGAAGGAAGCCTTCATGAAGGAGCCCATCTTGAAGCATCCTGACCCGCAACGGCCGTTTGTCGTGGAGGCGGACGCCTCCGACATTGCCATTGGGGCGGTGCTACTCCAGGCAACGACGCCCAGTGGTACCCTCTTCCCTTGCGCGTACCATTCACGAAAACTGAACCCTTCGGAGCGCAATTATACAATCTGGGAGAAGGAGCTGCTGGCCATCAAAGCGGCATTCGAGGCCTGGAGGCATCATCTGGAGGGAGCGCGGCATCAAATCGAGGTCCGGACAGACCATAAGAATCTGGAAAGCCTGCAGACCGCTCGGAATTTGAACCAATGCCAGATCCGGTGGTCTCTTTTCTTTGCGAGGTTTGACTTCCAGGTTCGGTACATACCTAGCGGGCACAATCAAAAAGCGGATGCTCTGTCCAGGAAGCCCGAATATTCCCGAGTGGAAGACAAGCTTCTGCCCAGGACAGTGATCCCCGTTGAGTCTTTTGCTGCGGTGCGGGAGCCGGTTGATATACGGGCTCGGATCCGGGAGGCACAGCAGCAGGAGGTGTGGGTGGCTCAGCGGAAGGAGGAGGTGGGGTCAGATTCTCCTTGGACGGTCACGGATGGACTCTTGTATTATCGTGACCAGCTCTACGTTCCGGGAGGGCCACTCAGGGGACTCATCCTCAGCCAGTGTCACGATAACCCGGCAGCGGGGCATTTTGGCCTGTTCAAGACCCTGAACCTGGTCTCCCGTACCTTCTGGTGGCCCCGAGTCCGACACGACGTCCAGTCCTATGTCACCTCCTGCATCCCATGCAGGCAGGCCAAGTCAGCGACAGGGGCCCCGCCTGGATTACTGCAGCCCTTGCCAACACCCAAAAGACCCTGGGGGGCTGTGTCCATGGACTTTCTGACGGATTTACCCCCATCCTCTGGTTTTACGACAGTGTATGTTGTGGTGGACATGCTGACCAAGATGGTGCACTTCATCCCCTGTCGCGGCTTACCGTCAGCCCGTGCCACTAGTCGTATGTTCATTCAGCAGGTGTTTCGGCTGCACGGCCTCCCTGATAGAGTCGTCTCTGATAGGGGGGCCCAGTTTACAGCCCGCTTCTGGCAGGAGGTGATGCATGCGTTGGATATCAAGATTTGCCTCTCGTCCGCGCATCATCCTCAAACTGACGGGGGAACCGAGAAGGTCATCGGTATCCTGGAACAATATCTGCGCTGCTACGTCAATCTGCAGCAAAACAATTGGGTGGACTATCTGGCCATAGCTGAGTTTGCATTTAACAATTCGCAGCACACCTCCACACAGATGACACCGTTCTTGGCCAATGTGGGTTATCACCCTCGGTTTTTCCCCCTTTCTCCCGTGGACTCACCGGAGCCGGCAGCGAACGACTTCATGGCAGAGTTACAGGCGATCCATCGATTGGTGCGACGTCAGTTAGAGAAGGCCAAGGCCGATTACAAAAGGTTTGCTGATCGGTCAAGACGGGATACGCCTCCACTATCGGTGGGGGATCGGGTCTGGTTGTCCACCAGGAACCTACCGTCAACACGGCCGGTGAGAAAGTTAGATCACCGATATTTAGGACCGTTCCCAGTCGAGGCTGTCATCAATCCAGTCGCCTATCGCTTAACTCTGCCACGTTCCCTGCGCGTGCACCCAGTCTTTCATCGGTCTCTGTTGGTCCCCGAGCAACCGGCTTGTCCACTCCGCCGAGCGGAACCTCCCCCATCAGGACCTCATGATGGAGGCAGCACCCCCGAGTATGAGGTCGCCAGCATCAGGGATTCCCGTTGGCTGAAAGGTCGTTTCCAGTACCTGATTGAATGGAAAGGTTACGGACCAGAGGACTTCACCTGGGAAGACGCGACCGCCGTTCATGCCCCTGCGTTGTTCATCCGCATCCGGATCGGCAGCCCCGGGGGAAGGGCCCTGCGGTGCGGGATAGTGTTGTGATTCAGGGTCAGCCTGTGGGTTCGGCAGTTGGGTCGGATGACGACTCAGAGGAGGAGGGGGGTGTTGAAGATCTTGCTGATGATAGCCCTCAGGCAGGCCCCTCCCACTTGGTCACCATGGAGACCCAGCTGTGTGAGCCTGACAGTGTGGATGAAGATGACCCACAGCTGGCCCTGTTCAAGGACGCCCGACGCAGGAGGCAGTCAAGTAGGAGCAAGCAGAGGAAGGCTGTGGGGCTTCTCGGAAGGAGGCAAAGAGAGGCCACGCCCTGAACTCTTTATAAAGGGAATGTTTGGGGAGGGCTGGTTTGCTGAAAGCAACCGCTCCGATAGTGTTTCAAAGCTCCTGTATCTTGGTATGTGTTTTGTTTGTTTTTGTAATAAATTTGGCAGACGTATTCCAGCCTCTTGCCGTTTATAAAGGGGTTGCCTTTTCTGCAAGGCCGGTAGCAGGCTGGTACAGAACAGCAGGGGTCGGGCTTAACTGGAACAAGTACATAAATGGAGAACAGCAGTGATGGAAAGTCTCCGATTATTCTTTCTGTCAGCATCCCTGCAATGACTCCTGATCCCAGACCCTCAGCTCTCCCTAAGGTTCCCAAAATTGAAAGAGCTTCAAGGATCACATTCTAAAATCTCATCAGATCAGCTTTTTCAGTCCAAATCTCAAAAATGAAGTGATTTTTTAAAAAAAGCATTGTTTTAAGATTTCATACTGCTGATCTCTACTGATCTCTAGTGAAATGACACTCAGCTTTCAGGATCCTACTATCATTTGTGCCTGACCCCCAACATCTATCCTATGAAGAGGAATACTCTTAGGGCTGAGTGAAATTTGAACACCAACCATCCTTACTTTCCAATAATCAAATGATTAGGAAAAGTCATTCCACAGATGGAAAAAAACAGGCTAGCAGCTAAACACATTTCAAAACTTCTTCAAGTTGAAGTAAGGGCTTTGACTTTTGGCAAAAATCTAAAAATGGAAGGATGGCAGAGGTCATTAATTATCTTTTTGCACTCTGAGGCACTGTAAAAAAAGGTTTTAGGAACAGTTTCTCATAGATTGATATTATTGCAGATTCAGCTCTTCAAGGATATAGCTGGCTTTGTCAAATAGATGAAAGGCCACATTAACCTATTTAAAAACATTCCAAAATTCCTTTCTGACCCCTATGGATGGTATGTGTCTTCCTCAATTTCAGGCCCTCTACCAGAGGCCTGGGAGACTGAGGGTTCTGCACAGTATCTTAGCTGTTTCTAACACTGCACTCTTCCAGACAGAGATCTCTGACATCATTCCTAAGAGCTGTTGGAGCTATTCTCCCAGATTAGGAGTTACAGGATTACAGTGGCTATGGTGTATACCAATTCATTGGTTTGAATATGGTGGTAGTAGGGATTGTTGTGAGGATTCTACTGGCATTTTCTAACATACTATCTGATGGTACTTCTCTACTGAGTCTTGGAACTGGTCTGAAGGGTTGGTTATACAGTAGCTAGTTTATCCAAGATCTTATGCCTCATATTAGCAGCTGTGGTTTTTAACAGAGAGGATGGCAGTGACATTCCTGCTTCAGGTGTTGGCTGCACATCCAGTTGTTCTTCCAGGTCTTCTTGAATCTGGGATGTAATATAAAGTTGGTCTATCTCAAGTTGCGGGAGGAGCTTCCTGTTCACTACAATGAAGCTTTGGGTAGCTAGCTGTTTCTGACTTAGTATGAATGCAGGTCTCCTGTCCATCCATAGTTCCCTCCTACACTTTGTTTATCTTCTCTCATTAGGTCTGCTATTGTAGTAGCATTCCACCAATTACAAGTTCTATTGTCTCATCCCTGTATGGTTTGTCCCAGTATCAATCAGATTGTACTGTTCCTCATCAGAGCAATGTCTGAGCCAGAATGACTCCTTGTTCGTGTCACTGTCATATTTGAAGTAGGCAGGTAAAGTGTTAGGAGGTCTTTGTCCAAGGACCTTTCCTGGTAAAGTAGGTGACAGCCAGGATTTCAACCCTGGTATCCCATGTCAAAGGTGGCACTCTTAACCACTATGCTATCCAGCCACCAATATAGTGTGTGAGTGTGTGTGTGTGTGTGTGTGTGTGTGTGTATGACCTCTATGCAGAGGAAACTTTGGGAATATTAGATCACATAAACAAAGCAAAAATCATTTGGAGATTTATTTCTACAGTTAGCCTAGTCCAAGGTTCAGGCTGTTTCTCCACCTAGAGCTCACCATTCCTTAGTACCAAACATGGTAACTGCCGCAGACAAAGCACCTGTCCATACAGAAAACCATGAAGCAAAGAAGCAAGTTCCAGGGAAGAGAGTGACTGTAAGGAACATAGAAGCAGGACATGTAGAAGACACTTTCTGGCCCACGCAAAAGAAATAAGACTCTAAACTTTCTGGGGAAGGAAAAGACACTGTCAGAGAAAAGATAGGATTTTGAATCTGTGAAATCAAAGGGAATACAGCTGCAGCCAATGGGAAGCTAAAGAGTCATGTCAACTGGTGACTTATTGAAACAAATGTGGGTCAACCGGATCCATCAGCTCATGGGCCAGGAATGTACCAGAATCATTTACAAGGATTACCAAAAACTGACAGTTATCCTTTTCTGTTAATCAGTGTATGGCATTTTTTATGGCATTTCTACATTGCACGTCTCACCTAAGTGACTTTATAATTGCATAACTTAAAAAGTCCAGGAATAAGTTCAAGAACCTAAGGGATGGAATAGTGTTCTCATCCACACTTCATAAAAGAAGACTGAAAAAGAAGAAAAAATGAATGACTGGCTATTCAAATTATGTTGACAGCAGTTATTTGGTTTCTGAATTCATGGTCTAAATTACGAATGATAGACTGCTGGCATGAGATGAGTTGCACTACACATAGACTAATAAAAATATGCTTGGACAAAGCTTGTTAAGTTTGCTCAGGAGAGTTTTAAATTGAAACCTGTAGGGTTTGAAAGACAAACATTCTGAACAAGAACTTTAGACAAAGCCTTGTATAGAAGAAATGGGAGTGTTGCTGTTACTACGGCTCACTAAACCTCTCAGTGAAAAATCAGAAAGAACATTGGATCATAAAGTTCATGGCCTTCACTTTTTATAAAATAATGCTCATAGTATGGGAAATAAGATTTAATAGTTATAATAGAGTCCTTGTGGATGACTCCTGTGATTGGAATATGACAACTGAAGTATAAAATTTGTTCAAGAGGAACAAAAGCAGTAGAAAGGAAAATGCATTCTTTTTTTTAAGGCAAACATACTATTCTTTAACCTGAATATAGTAGAGATAGGTCTTGGATTTCAAAAAAAAAATAAATGTTGATAAACTTCCCGATACTCCCATGTAACACCTCTACTCCGCGAGCTGCATTGGCTTCCGGTTGCCCTCCGGGTGAGATTCAAGGTGCTGGTGATGACCTATAAAGCCCTAAATGGCTTGGGTCCGGGATATCTGAGGGAACACCTGCTGCCGGCATCAAGTTCCCTTCGTCCAGTGCGCTCCCACAGGGAGGGTCTTCTCAGGGTGCCACCGGTAAGAGATTGCCGGCGGGTAACACCCAGGGATAGGGCCTTCTCAGTGGGGGCGCATGCCCTTTGGAACCAGCTGCCAGTGGAGCTGAGGACTGCCCCCGACCTCTGTTCATTCCGCCGGGGCCTGAAGACCTGGCTCTTCGAGCTCTCTGGCCCAGGCTGAGGATTAATCTTATTTTAACTGGGGTTTTATTTATGCAGGGACAAATATAAATTTTTTTAAAAATTTGTTTTTAACTTTTGTATTTTGGTTTTTTAATCACCCTGTAAACCGCCCTGAGTCCTTCGGGAAAGGGCAGTATATAAATGTAATAAAATAAATAAATAAATAAATAAATAAATAGGCAAATCTCTCATTAGGAGAGATTGGAGGAACTGAATATATACAGCCTGGAGGACGGAAGGGAAAGGGGTGACATGATTAAAATTAAATATATTAAATTAATATATTAAATACATTAAGGCTGTGAATAATGTTCTAGAAGGCAGTGTTTTCAATGTTGACAAAAATTAAGAACATGGGGGCATGAGCTCAAACTGGCAGGAAGGAACTTCAGAAGTAATGTTAGAAAATGCTACTTCACAGAGAGAGTAGTGGAAGCTTGGAACCAGTTTCCAGCGAAGGTAGAAGGTCAGTCATCAGTAACTGCATTTAAATATGCTTAGGATAAACACATGTCCATCATCTGACAAAAAAATAAAAAATAAAATAAAAATAAGATATAAAAATAATAGATGAAAATAATACATAAATGTAAAAGAAAACAAAAAACAAATAAACTCAAAGGGCAGACTAAATGGATTGCTAAGTCTTTTTTTGCCATTAGTTTTCTATGTTTCTAAATAGGTAAAGGTAAAGGTTCCCCCGCACATGCGTGCTAGTCGTTTCCGACTCTAGGGGCCGGTGCTCATCTCCGTTTCAAAGCCGAAGAGCCAGCACTTGTCCGAGGACGTCTCCGTGGTCATGTGGCCGGCGTGACTAAACGCCAAAGGCGCACGGAACGCTGTTACCTTCCCACCGTAGTGGTCCCTATTTTTCTACTTGCCTTTTTACGTGCTTTCGAACTGCTAGGTTGGCAGAAGCTGGGACGAGTAACAGGCGCTCACTCTGTTACGCGGCACTCGGGATTCGACCCGCCAAACTGCCGACCTTCTGATCGACAAGCTCAGCGTCCTAACCCACTGAGCCACCGCGTCCCTTCGTGTTTCTAAATAGTATTTACCAATTTACTTATCATTTACTGTTTATTTACAGGTGGGACTCCAAAGCAAGCAAGCTAATGGGAAAAACAGTTCAGGATGGTGCAATTTCTAAAAGAAAAACATATTAAAATACAACTGCAAACAACAAGTGGAAAACACCAATATGGCTATGCAAAAAGTTGAAATATATAAGCTCTGAAAAAAAGAACATATATAGAAGATGGAAAGAGGAAGAGGTCATCAATGACATATACTCGTGGATAGTCTAGATAGAACTTGAGAGCATTGAGAGAATCAGGAGAGTTAACATTTACAATGAGCTGAGTTTAATAATGGATGCTATGCACAAATAAAAGGGCTTATTTAGAATAATAGAGAAAGAAAATAATCACTGTAACAGCTGCTTAGTGAAAAGGATAGAGTGCTAATAAGGAACACAGCAAGAACATTCACTTCTTTTCTTGTCGCATTCTTCTTCTCCTAGAAGATATGTGATCTAGTTCCAAGGAAAATTAGGTAAGAATATTGAGATTCAGTAGAACGCTGGTCAAGGGAGGAACAGAAATGTGTAGCTGGAATAGAATTTTCCAGGATCAGATCAGTTGCAACCTAGGGTACTGAACTCTAAAGCTTCCTCCTTCCGTTATGTATTCAAGATGGACAGTGATTAATATTTATATGTTACTTATATGTAAGGATGTAGGTCTAAACAGCCTTGGTGGAGCAGTGGGCTAATGCCTCCTTAAGTAACACCAGCTGCCTGCAATTAGTGCAGGTTCGCATCCCACCAGGCTCAAGGTTGACTCAGCCTTCCATCCTTCCGAGGTAGGTAAAATGAGGACCCAGATTGTTGGGGGCAATTAAGCTGACTTTGTAATAATGCCGCTTAGGGGGTGTGTGTGAAAGCCCTAATAAGCAGGCATATACATAGAATGAAGGCTACTGCTAAGCTTGTAAGCCGCCCTGAGTCTTCGGAGAAGGGCGGGATATAAATGGGATTAAAATAAAATAAAAATAAAAAATAAACATATGTTGTATATAGTATGTTTTAAATGTGTGTTATGTGTGCGTATACTTTGAGAGCGAGCAAGTCCATTTTAGTTTTAATGTGTGCCGTTGTGCCCACAGGAAAAAATGACAATAAAGGTTATCCAATCTAATCTATAAAAAAGGAACTTGCAGACTGGCTGGCTGAATTGATATGTATAACATAGATAACAATATCTGGTTCTCAATGGCTTTGAGAAATTCTGAAAAACTGATGAGAAGCAAATGACTGGAAGAAAATACTGTCCTTTATTTCAAACAAGACAAAAGGAACCAGTAAACTATATATCAGTCAGTTTGACATCAATACTAAGGAAAATTCTAGAGCAGGTCATACAACAATCAATCTGTAATCATCTTGAAATGAATGTGATAATTATCAAAAGTCAGGTTGAACTGATCAAGAAAAGTCTTGTCAGATTAGCTTTATCTCATTTGTTTGTCAAATGTGTTTCTTCCCTAATAAGATTGTGAGAATGATGTTATAATATTAGTTTCAACAAAGCAAATTGTCCATGACATTCTGAGTAGCAAGTTGATGGCATGTGGGCTGGATGCATGATGATTAAATGAGTATGTTACTAGTTAAATCCCCCTTGGGTTAAGTTCAGCTCTTGGTGATTTTAGGGTTGTCTATTTAAATATTTGGGCAACAATATGAAACTGGCATGCATTCTTCCAGGATTTTTTTTAACTCCCTAGTCAAAATCCTGATAGTTCCTGTACTAACCAGGTCTGACCCAGCTTATTAATGGTCTAACCAAGTCCAATTCTGTTTACTTCATCAACATACTAATCATGCTCAACCGGGTTTAGTTGCTGCCACCCTGCTATAACTAGTGCAAAAACCTTACTTATCTATTACTCCTTCAAAAACTGAAAGGGGATCTTAAACAAAATGTTATAAGATTCCACCCTGCAACTGTATTTTTAATATTTTTATTCATTAGTTGCTGTACGTAAAGAGGCACTCACCAAATTTGCTGTTAACACAAAATGGGTGGGATAATTCATATCTTAGAACAGGGGTGTCAAACTCAATTTCACTGAGGGCCACATCAGCATTGCGGTTGCCCTCAGGGGGCCGGGTGGGTATGGCCTGGGTGGGTGTGGCCTACTGGGTGGGTGTGGCTAGAGTGCGTATGGCCTACTGGGTGGGCATGGCCAGCTGTACATCGTTCGCATCAAGGGTGCCTATGGGGGCCTGGGCAGGAGTGGGACAGATCTGAGGGTCTCTGGCAGAAGGAGGGTCTCTGGGCCAGGGCCAAGGCAGTGGGGGCCGTTCCCTCACTGTTTCCAGGATGGCTTCGCGGGCCACATGAAACCACTTCGCGGGCCGGATCTGGCCCCCAGGCCTTGTGTTTGACATGTCTGTCTTAGAAGATTGAAATAAAATTCAAATTCTTATTCAAGATTTTCCCAAAGGACTTGCTCTAGCATGTTCATAAGAGTATATCTTTCTATGCCTACACGAATTCTCTTTCCTAGCAACCCCATCACTGTAGCTTGGGATGACAGTAATTTCCCTGCCTTTCTTGGCATTTTGACTAATTTGTTCAAATATCTGCACTTCCTCATCAGCACTTCATTTCAAGAGAAAATTTACTATTGCCCAGCTAATATTATTTTATTTATATAATGCTTCAGAAATATGCAATTGCAATTTATGAAAAAATAATAATAATAATAATAATAATAATAATAATAATAATAATAATAATAATAATAATAATAATAATAATAATAATAATTTTATTTGTATACCGCCCTTCTCCCGAAGGACTCAGGGCGGTGAACAGGGCAAACATATAAAAATACAAAGATACAAAAGTTAAAAAAGAATTAAACACAATGCCCAAGCTAAAACAATAAATAGATATATTAAAAACAACAATAAAATAAAAATAAAATAAAATAAAATAAAAACAACAATAAAATCCCAACCCATCCCCCATCAGGCCAGGCCGGCTTGTTCGAAAATAATGAAGCAAATTCTATGCCAAGGATAGAGTGAAGTATTTTAAGTCAGACTTTGTCATCCATTTTTCAGATTAAATTTTCCTCCCACAATGTCCTAAGAATTGCCTGATATAAATAGAGGTAGTGGAAAATACAGATGCTTTCATACAGGCCAAGAAATGCAAACTTTAATGTATGAAATCAGTTTTTTCACAAATAATAAAGAAGTAATCACATGTATATCCATACACAAAACACATTCAGCAGATTTGTGACCAATTTTAGTTGTGTAGAAGAATGATTCATATATTGTGAAAATTCAACATTTCTAAAAATCCAAAGGTTTAGGGAATACCTTATTTATCCTTACTTATTTCTTGTTCATTCATTCAATTTGTACACCTGCCCATTTCACATTTGTGACTCTGGGTGGCTCGTATAATTAAAACAACCATGCAACTTCCCTCTCTGTAATGATAGGAATTTAAAAATATTTTAAAACTACATTAAAACCATAAAACATAATAAACAGGCAAGGGCAAGTCATGATCAATCAATGTAACCATTCAGCAGGGCCCAAACAATAACTGGATCCCAGGTACAAGGACAAAGCCATGTCTTCAGATTTTTTCAGAAAATAAAATAGTTGTGGATGATTTAGCTAAGGATGTTTCAGAACGGGCACTGGCAGTAAAGTCTCTCTTCCTGGATCTCGTCAGATAATAATAATAATAATAAGTTGGAAGGGACCTTGTAGGTCATCTAGTCCAACCCCCTGCTCAGGCAGGAAACCCTATACCATTTCAGGCAAATGGCTGGCCAGTCTCTTCTTAAAAACTTCCAGTGTTGGAGCATTCACCACTTCTGGAGGCAGGTTGCTCCACTGGTTAATTGTTCTAACTGTCAGGAAGTTTCTTCTTAGTTCTAGGTTGCTTCTCTCCTTGACTAGTTTCCATCCGTTGCTTCTTGTCCTGCTTTCAGGTGCTTTGGAGAATAGCTTGACTCCATCTTCTTTGTGGCAGCCCCTGAGATATTGGAACACTGCTATCATGTCACCCCTCACCCTTCTCTTCATTAAACTACACATACCCAATTCCAGCAACCGTTCCCTATATGTTTTAGCCTCCAGTCCCCCAATCATCTTTGTTGCTCTTCTCTGTACTCTTTCTAGAGTCTCGACATCTTTTTTACATCGTGGTGACCAAAACTGGATGCAGTATTCCAGGTGTGGCCTTACCAAGGCATTGTAAAGTGGTATTAGTACTTCACGTGATTTTGATTCTCTTCCTCTGTTAATGCAGCCTAGCACTGTGTTGGCTTTTTTGGCAGCTGCAGCACACTGCTGGCTCATATTGAAGTGATTGTCTACTAAGACTCCAAGATCCCTCTCACAGTTACTACTATTGAGTCACAGTTACTACTATTGAGTCACAGTTACTACTATTGAGTAAGGTACCACCTATACTATACCTATGCATTTGATTTTTCCTGCCTAAGTGTAGAACCTTACTTTTTTCACCATTGAATTTCATTTTGTTAGATAGTGCCCAGTGTTCGAGTCTGTCCAGATCCTTCTGTATCTTAAGCCTATCTTCTGGAGTATTGGCTATTCCTGGAGTATTGGCTATTCCTGGAGTATTGGCACTCCTTAATAGGCAGGACCCCTAATGTGTCTCTTCTGCTAGACCTGATGGGATAGGTAAATGTAACTGGGAAAAGCAATCCTTCAAATAACTTGGCTCCACATCATGAAGGGCTTTATGGGTCATTACCCACACCTTGTACTGAACTCAGAAGCAATTAATGCAACACACGGAGCAGAGGTATAACATGCACTCATTAAGGTGCACATAATTGCCCATATCAATACATGTTGCATCAGCTGAAACTTCCAGATACTTTCCAATGGAAGCCCCAGGTAGACACAGTACAATAATCCATTCAGAATATGGCCAGGCTATGAGTGACTGAGAGTAAACCACCTGATGCAAGAGACAGGAATCTGCCCTCTCCTTACAGGATTATCTGCGGCCTGGATGGGCTATTGATGAAGCAATGCAATTCAAATCAGGGTAGATCTATGTGGAACTATTTTTCTTCCTAATTAATTTCTAATTAGTAATTAATAATTTCTCTTTGCCTGTTTCCACATGCAATTCAACACAAAGCCATTTTCCTAGCTCTCTCTTATAGATTGCACATGTGGATATACTTAAGTGTACTTCAGTGTTCTCTTTCTGATAGTGAACAATACAATACAATTCCCCAGAAATGGGGTGAGATGTTGAAGTATGTCTCTTAAATATCAAGATTATCTAGTAAACTAAAGAAACCTGCTGTTTTCTATTTATCCCATTCAGCAATATATAGTTAATTCTACTGAAAATCAATGTGATACACTTACTTTCAGAGTTTGGATTTTAACAAGTTATTGTGCAGTTTTAGACTGTTGTTTCTAATCCACATAAACCACATGAAACTGTTGATTTAGTAGGCATATGGCATTTATAACACATATTTTTCTTTAAATGCAATACTGTATCAAACACATTTTGCTTATACAATTTAATAAGTGGGGAGAATCACACTTACCAAAACCTGCTGCAGGATTATACTAAACCTGTGCAAAATTGTCCTAATTTTATCTACAGGTTTGGACTTCCATCATAATGTTTCTGACTTCTGTTTCAGCTTCCCATTGCTTCATTTAATTTCTTCCTTGTTTTCTGATGTGTGATCAGAACCATTAACCATAGAATGCAGTACTATGGTACCAGTCTAAAACCTATATTCTTTGAATTTTGATTGACTAGAAAAAGACTTTCAGAGACCTAGATAATTAAGGGTTCTTCAAGACTACTAGTTTTTTCAAGAACTTACCATTCCAACTAGAAAGGGGAGATAGGGCGGGATATAAATCCCATCAATAATAAACAATAAATATAATAAGTTAACCTACTTATTTTGATTTGCATAGGAAAAATTCAGAATAGAATAGAATTTTTTAATGTCCAATTTTTTATGTCCAATTCTTGGACTAGAAGCGATTGCTATTAAACCCTACACTGCTATCTTGATACATTAATCAGCACTGCAGTGTTTACATTGCTTTTCTTTGTAGACAACAAACATCTCATGATTACTTACTCCAAACTAAACTCAAAGCTTGTTTATGGTTTCATAATCCTTTGAACTCATTTTTAAAACATGAGTTCCCTAGGGATTTGAGAGTCTGAAATGGTATAGGGTTTCCTGCCTGAGCAGGGGGTTGGACTAGATGACCTCCAAGGTCCCTTCCAAGTTTATTATTATTTATTGTTATTTTCTTAGTCAAATGAATGCATTTATTCTATACTAATGACCTTTCTCTGCCCTTGGCCATAGTGATAAATGGACAAGCTGAACCTGTAAATAAAACTGATGAACCCACAGATGAAGATCTATGATTAGAGATAAGATTGGGACTTGTCTCTATTGATGGAGACTGATTCATATAGCTCACTCTTCTCCAATCCAATGCCTTCCAGATTTTGTTCGATTTTAGTTTTCAGAATTTGTAGCCAGTGGATGTTTTGGCTATTCTTGTGGGAATTCAAAGAAATTAATTCCAATGCCCAGGATTCTTAGCTAGCAGAGCACTATAAACTTGGCAGGATGGTGAAGCATTGCAAAATTCCAGAATCTGGAGAATGACATCAAAAAGAATGTCATTTTATAACTTAATACTATACTTATAAACATAGGGACTTCAAATGGATCTTGAATTTGAGTTTACATAGAATGCTCAAAGTAATTCTGGACAGTGACCAGCTTTTAAAATAAATTGTGGAAGACCAAAAGTTTACACAGCATCAGCAAGGTAGAATAGTTCCAAATGTGTGGGGAACGTGGCTGTGATTCCTCCTTGACAGACTATAGTGCAGGTTCGCATCCCACCAGGCTCAAGGTTGACTCAGCCTTCCATCCTTCCGAGGTAGGTAAAATGAGGACCCAGATTGTTGGGGGCAATAAGCTGACTTTGTAATAATGCCGCTTGGGGGTGTGTGTGAAAGCCCTAATAAGCAGGCATATACATAGAATGAAGGCTACTGCTAAGCTTGTAAGCCGCCCTGAGTCTTCGGAGAAGGGCGGGATATAAATGGAATTAAAATAAAAAAAATAAATAAATAAATATATAATAGGTCTGAGTAAAGCATTTGAAAGAGATGTTTTGCAACATGCCAAAGCACAAACAGAACAATTCTTTTGACATATTAACAGAGCCATGTGTTGGCAATCAGATGCTGCCCCTGGTCATTCCCATTCTGATGTGTATGTACAGCTATTTTTGAAGTAGCCACACTGGCTTTCCAAAAGACGATGATGCTTTAACAAAGGCAACAGCGCAGAGGGGGAAAAAAGAAAAAGAAACAGAAAGGTCCTTATGATTTCCTTTGCAGCAAATACAAGTACAATTACAAAATTATCCCTTACTCCATGATTACAAGGAAACCTCACTCTTTGGTCTATTATTCGGACCTTTTTCTAATCATCAAAACTAAAAGTCGTAAGTTCATTTTTTCCATTTCATGCAAAAAGTCCACAGTATAAAGGGTTTCCAATCAAACAGAAATGTAAATACTGGTTTTTCTCTAATCAAAAGGGTCAGCCGTGTCCACAAGTCCCTTCCTCTTCTCCAAACTGCTTTAAGTAACAAAAACAAGTTATATTACAATGACACATAGTCCACTCTTTTTGCCTGTGCGTTGTGATGTCACATGGACATGCATGCTTGCATAAGGGCATAACGCTTATTTGTAACTTTAATAATTTACATAATAGAATCTCTGTGTCGCCTAATCTTCAGGCTCTAGGTGGTGTACACCATAGGAAAGAAAATGTCAGTACAATTACAAACTATCAGGTTCTGCAGCCACCCCTGACACTGAGATTCTTCATTAGCACTCCAGCATGTTGCAAAGATTTCTTTCCTATGATTGGCACTGCCATATTTATTTATTTATTTATTTATTTATATTTATATACCGCCCTATTCCCTGAGGACTCAGGGCGGTTTACAGGGAATTAAAAATCCAAAATACAAAAATTAAGAACCAAATTAAAAAATATTAAATTAATCCTGTAGTCAGTTAAAAAGAACCCCAAATTAAAAATTCCTCCTCAGTCTGGGCCCGAGAGCTCGAAGAGCCAGGTCTTCAGGCCCCGGCGGAATGATCGAAGGTCGGGGGCAGTTCTCAGCTCCACCGGCAGCTGGTTCCAGAGGGCAGGCGCTCCCACCGAGAAGGCCCTATCCCTATCCCTATCCCTATTAAACTCTTCAGGTAATCAGAGACAAAAATTGGAGGACCAAGACACTTAGCTTACTCCTGATTCTGGATTTCTTATCAGAGCGTAATTTATTCAGAAAAGTGTCTTTCAGCATGTGTTTCAGTCTTTGGATGTGCTGTACTCTTCTGAAGAGAAAACACATACTCTTATGCAATTTACAGAATGAATGAAAGCACTAAGTATACTTTAGCAATGGTTCTCCAACTGTGTATTAAAATGCGATACATCCAGCTGTGTGTAACACATCTTTATGTAATGGCTAGATTTCAAAATGATAGTCCTATTTTTAATGAAAAAAAGAAAAGTCAGAAAGAATATAGCTACTGAAGTAGATTAAATTTTGCAAAGAGCTATATTTCTTTGCAGGGACGCGGTGGCTCAGTGGGTTAAGACGCTGAGCTTGTCGATCGGAAGGTCGGCAGTTTGGCGGGTCGAATCCCGAGTGCCGCGTAACAGATTGAGCGCCTGTTACTCGTCCCAGCTTCTGCCAACCTAGCAGTTCGAAAGCACGTAAAAAATGCAAGTAGAAAAATAGGGACCACTACGGTGGGAAGGTAACAGCGTTCCGTGCGCCTTTGGCGTCTAGTCATGCCAGCCACATGACCACGGAGACGTCCTCGGACAAGCGCTGGCTCTTCGGCTTTGAAACGGAGATGAGCACCGGCCCCTAGAGTCGGAAACGACTAGCACGCAAGTGCGGGGGAACCTTTACCTTTACCTTTATATTTCTTTGCAGAATTTTAATCCGAATGATAACCAAGCACAGATCTGCTAAAAGTATTATTTGTAGTAAGTAGTGTTGTTGCAAGTTACTACTTAAATTTTAAAATAAAGGGAAGGGGTGTCAAACCTGCTTGTAAAAATTATTCTTCCTCCATTCCTAGATGAAGAAATATCTCTGAATAAATGTATCTTTTTCAGCTACGCTGTAATAAAATTTCTTCTATTAATTGAGCTAATATGGTTGTTGTTGTATCTTGAATTACAGACTAGCAATTTGCAAATAGTTAAATCAAACATTATTAGTATAAGAATAAGCACCTTTTGGGATGGTGGACATATTTGGGGTTTTCAGTGCATTTTACAAAAGTTTTCACACAAAAAATATCATTAAGATATGTTCAAGAAATGGCTGTCATGGTTATGCCCAGTTAAAAACATTAAGGAATCAAAATTGTTGCAAATCCATTTCTCCTTTCTTTCCAGCATGCTGTGTGCATGCTCCAACCTACCTCTGTCTTTTTCTCTGGGCAAGTCCAGGGCTTTTTTTCTCATAGAACGCTCAGAACGGAGTTCCGGCACCTTTTTTGGATGGAACCTTGTAGGGTAGGCAAGGCGGGTTGTATGACATGTGTGAGTTCCGGCACCTTTTTCTTTTACAAAAAAAGCACTGGGCAAGTCATTATTTTAAACGTATTCTTTGCGAAGTCTGGGCATTTCCAAATAAAGCAGGGGCTACAATAACCACCAACTGTTTTAATATACAAAATATGCTTGAAGGGACCATACACCATACATTTGCTCCAAGCTTCACTACTTCACTACAATATTAAACAGCTATGGTGGATGACTGATAAGCTATGGTAACATTGCATTTGGAACTTGGAAGAGGACATATAGTAGCAATATAATCTATATTCAGTGGTGGGATTCAAATATGTAAACAACCAGTTCTCTATGTGGATGCCCCTTCCGGAAGTCCATTCTGGGCCTGGCCAACAAAAAATTAGCTACCGGTTCTGCCAAAGTGGTGCAAACTGGCTGAATCCCACCACTTTCTATATTGGAATGAAGTGTGGTATAATGATTAATGTGTGAGATTAGGCTGAAGAGATCATTTTTAGCCTCAAAAACTCAAAGGCATTACTTTAGGCTGTTTTTCAACCTACCTCATAAGCATGCTGTTGTGGGGATAAAACTAAGGAATATCCCCATAGAAAAAATCTTGAATTCTTGGAAAAGAGAGTATGATAGAATGAGGATAAAAATCAAATTTGGAAAATTTGAAAATAGATCCTTTCAAAATTCTGATGAAAACCTGTGATCAAAGTAGACTACTTTGTCAAAAAATAAATAATTGGCCATGTTACTCACAACTTCTGTTCACATTATAATTGATGACAATGCTAGAGATTGCAATTAAATTGTAGCTGCCACACCCTAACAGGCATGCAATATAGATCTTGTTCTTAAAAACTCACTTTTTCTTTCCTTCTTTCCCCCAATTCTCATCTCTTTTTAGTTTTTGATGGAGGAGAAAGAGAGAGATAATGCTTCCACGTACAATATTTAGAAAAGAAATATTGGATAGAGTAGGTTATTCTTACAGTGCTTCAAAAATTTTCAATTTGAATTAATCAATGGGTTTAGTTTCACAATTTGAGTAGGTGTATCTATACGTAGGAAGGAAATTTGTCATAGATTACATCAATTGGTCTTATTCTTATGATGCTTTGCTTTCCTCTCTAGTTCCTCTCTAATATGTATTTACAACGATTTGCCTGCTTAGGTCAAGTAAAAAAAAATTGAGTTTTTGTTATACCCATTTTTTCTATTAAGGATGTGAAGCAATCTGCAGATCAGTACTTTTTCAGGAACAAGAGAATTTATGGCTTATACGTATGCTATCTTTTTGAAAGGCTGACATATTAGAAAATTGCAAGCTTTCTGTACATAATGTGTGTAAGCCACAATATTATTATACATAAATATATGGTCTTAGCAAAGGTTATATATATGCTTTAGTTAACCCTAATTAACATAAAGAGATTTAAATTAATTTTCACTTCCAGTTTTAACTCCTTTAAAGGACAATTAACTCCTTTTACACATGGGAAATTTCATTCTTTGGATAAACAAGTGCACCAAACAAAGAACAGTATTTAAAAGGCTATATTCGCTTTTCCATTCTGAAGTTTGGTGAACAACCTACTAACATGACTGATTATATGCCATCAAGTCAGTGTTTATCTTAGAACTAAACAGATTTTCTCCCTGGCAATACATCTATAACCAGGTCTTCCAGCAGTACATCCATCACTTCTATAACGGTATTCTTCTATCTTGCTGCTAGTTATCCTCTTCTCTTCCCTTCCATTTTTCCCCAGTATCAAAACTTTCTCTAGGGAGCTGGGTCTTTCAATCATGAGCCCCACTGACATTAACTGTTGCTCCACTGTTAGTTCTCAGATCCTAAATGTGACCCACCTAGCTATAATTTCAATAGATAGTGTTTTACTGTATGTACAAATGCCATGAGATCATGATATGTACAAGAGCCATGGTAGCACAGTGGTTAGAATGCAATACTGCAGGCTCATTCCACCACCTGCCAGCAATTTGATCCTGACTGGCTCAAGGTTGACTCACCCTTCCATCCTTCCGAGGTCGGTAAAATGAGGATCCAGATTGTTGGGGGCAATATGCTGACTCTGTCAACTGCTTAGAGAGGGCTGTGAAGCAGTACATAAGTCTAAGTGCTATTGCTATTGTGGGCTTTATCAGTTCCCTAACAGGTTCTAGATCATAGATGTCCTCAAGAAGCTGGTGTGAAAATCAGAAGACGTGAATGTAAGCACTGTGGCATGCAAAGCATGATTTATGAGTTAAGATATGAAAATTTAATTGTTGTGGTTTCTTAACAACCTTTGGTTAAAATTAATCTCTGCTTAACATAATATACAAATCTTGGCTTACTTCCTATGTATTCACATGGAATTCACTGCACAGCTTGTTTACTTCTTTTGAACCCCTATGCTCTACAAGCATGCCTGAGCTAAAATAGGTTACTGGTTATGATATATATTTTTGTAGCACTATCCAGAAGGAATCCATAACATATTCTGCATATTCTGTTACAAGTTCTTCTAGCTTTTTCTAAATTACATGAAAATGCTCAAGCCTTTAAAATTTAAAGTCACCTCAAAGTAGAAATTGTTAGATGTAAGGGAATGAAAAAGAATTTGAGCTCTCTGTTGTTGCACCAGAGAGCAGGCAGATTATTGATTTTATTTATTTCATATCTTTTAAGATCATCATCATATTATTATAGACAGCCAAAGATTACGGACTTCTGCAATAACAGATATTCCCAAGTATAGTGGAGGAAATTGGCAAATTTGGGCTGTTTAAAATAAAAGAAATTTTCTATTAACAAGATATTTGGATATTATTCACAGTTTACTTGGATGCATTTGCCCTGATAAGAATTGAAATTTACATATTCCTAAATGTTACATGTATTGCAATTATAGTATCACAGTAAAGTATAGTAAAATATAGTGTATAAAGTTTGACTAGAACTGGTAAGATTCAAGATCCAGTCTACTATAGCCATGGGCACTCACCTGTGTTTAAGCCAACTAGTATCTGTGCAATCTCTTTCAGAGCATGTATGCCACTTTAAATTCCTGTGAAAAGACAGGATGCAAAACCAAAAAATAAATAATATACATATATAATCATTCTGTCTATTATCTCTTAGACATATAAACACAGTAGGCATTTCCATGAAGTAAAGTTCTCTTGAACTTTGTGTATTTATTTTTGTTCAGGAATTTATAGTAATCTAATATCCATTGTACTTAAGAGATGAAAAACTGTAGCTATTGCTAAAAATACAAGTGATAGGAAATTAACTGCAGTTAAAATGACCTGACTTAAATCCAGTGAACATTTCTGGGGCTAGCACAGGATATATGATATGTTCATAATGCAAGGTCAACAACAATTCAATGCAAATTATGTTGTTTGTTTAATTGCAAAGTTGTGTCCGATCCATCACAACCCCATGGACAACATTCCTCCAGGCCTTCCTGTCCTCTACCATCTTCTTGAGTCCATTTAAGCTCATGCTTACTGCTTCAGTGATTCCATCCAGCCACCTCATTCTCTGTCGTCCCCTTCTGCTCTTGCCCTCAATCTTTCCCAGCATTAGGCTCTTCTCCATGAGTCCTTCCTTCTCATTAGGTGGCCAAAGTATTTGAGTTTCAACTTCAGGATCTGGCCTTCTAAAGAGCAGTCAGGACTGACCAGTTTAAACACCTTGCAGTCCAAGAGACTCGCAGGAGTCTTCTCCAGCAGCATAGTTCAAATACCTCAATTCTTTGGCGCTCAGCCTTTCTTATGGTCCAACTTTCACAGCCATACATTGCAACTGGGAAAACCATGGCCTTGACTATTCGCACTTTTGTTGGCAGGGTGATGTCTCTGCTTTTTAGTGTGCTGTCTAGATTTGCCATAGCTTTCCTTCCCAGGAGCGTCTTTTAATTTCTTGGCTACAGTCCCCATCTGCAGTGATCTTGGAGCCCAGGAAAATAAAATCTGTCACTACCTCCATTTCTTCCCCATCTATTTGCCAGGAATTGAGAGGGCTGGATGCCATGATCTTGATTTTCTCAATGTTGAGTTTCAAGCCCACTTTTACACTCTCCTTCTTCACCCGCATCAAGAGGCTCATTAGTTCCTCTTCACTTTCTGCCATTAGAGTGGTATCATATGCATATCTTAGGTTGTTGATATTTCTCCCGGCAATCTTAATTCCAACTTTTGATTCATCTAGCCCTGTCTTTCTCATGATGTGTGCTCTGCATATAAGTTAAATAGGCAGGGCGACAGTATACAGCCTTGCAGGACTCCTTTCCCAATTTTGAACCAATCAGTGGTTTTGTGTCCAGTTCTTACTGTGGCTTCTTGACCCACATATAGGTTTCTCAAGAGACAAATAAGATGGTCTGGTACTCCCATCTCTTTAAGAACTTGCCACTATGAAGCAATAATTATGTTAGTGATCCTATTATTCATTATATTTTAGTGAAAAAGACATAATATTACCAGATAAGCAATAAATATATATCTAAAAATATCAACAAGTGATAAAAAATCAGCACAGAGGCACTTGATCTTGAATGGATGAATCATATATGGTTGATTAGATGTTCAACTGGCACCTTTAGTTTTGGATTAGCTGCAACAAGATAGCAAAGTTTATAAATGCTGCATAAAGTTGCAATTCCAAATATGCTTTCTTAGATAGAGTTTCTGTTGAATTCAGTGAAATTTACTTTGAAATAAATATACTTAGGGCATAGATTTGAGGTACAAACAACAAAATGTAAATAGCTGTAGCAGGGAGGCTGCAGTTCTGCATGTAGAAGTATGTCTCTTTGAACTCAAATGGCATTTACTTCTGAGTAAAGATGGCTAGGGTTATCTTAGTCATCTCCTGACTATCAGTCTATTTCAAATCTGTAGGGACAAAAGGCAGAGTATCTTCTTTTCTCTCTGTAGTTATTTTAATTGAGGAAATTGTACCCTCCAACAGCAGCCTATTTAAGACTCCAGTATCTATGATTAATCTCTGTATTTCTAAAATTTCCTTATACATTAAAGAAATCTTTCAGTCCCATTTGAAACTCTAGTGGCTTTTAAGGTTATCCCGCTACAACTGAACTTGTCACTTTCTGTAAAGTCGTATAGTTTTCATCGTCTCTGTTGTAAAGGGCACTGGGGCTATTAGGATGAGTGTCGAATGGTGGAAAGCGAGGCTATCTTAGACGGAGCCATCTGACGTGAGCTTGAAACCGTAGTCCCCGTCAACACTGCCCTCCATTCACCATTCAGTTACTTTCCTATCTCTCATATGGGACGGTCCGATCGGGAAGGCTACAAATGTCCAGAGGAATATTCAAATTTCATTGCTGGTATTCGACATGTATCACTTGGTCTATTTCAGGGGTAGGCAACCTCGGCTCTTTTATGACTCGTGGACTTCAACTCCCAGAATTCCTGAGCCAGCTGTGCTGGCTCAGGAATTCTGGGAATTGAAGTCCACGAGTCATAAAAGAGCCAAGGTTGCCTACCCCTGGTCTATTTATTGTTCACGTTGCTGCTGAAACACTTTTTAGTAAAACGGGGCAGAAAATAACTGACGAGGAAAAAGAGGAAGACGGGCTCTGTCGGCATTTTCGTTCCGACTTCTACGCACCCTCCCTTCGTCCTCCTCTTTGGTCCCGCTTAGTAACCGAGAGCGCCAGCCAATCCGCGGACTGCCAGCCGGCTTCGCAGCCTTGTCATTGGCTGCTTCTGTTGGGAGACCTTTTAGCGAATCCCCGCGCTCGTTGCTTCTTCTCAGACAAAAGACGAGCGAGGGGGGCTCCCGCAAACGGGGCTAACTAATATGCACTCCCCCTCCCCCTCCCGACATTCACTTTCCTCCACCACCCCGCCGACCTGGCGTCCATTCTGGAAGCGAGCCAGAAACGGAATGTGCAGCTTTGCCTTTTCTTGACATAAGGAGAGCGGAGAGGAAAAGTGGAAATGCACATATGTATTCAACCGAAAAAAACCAGCCGTCCCTACCAAATAATGCTGTTTCTCTAGACACTATAATAAAGCACGCAGGCCCTCTTCTGTTACAAAGAACTTGGAAGTTTTAACAATGTATCTAAAGCTATCTGAATATTTGCTTAAACAAATAATCTCCCTCCACCTTGAGCACAATAAGACATATGGACTTGAAAATACCTTAGCTCTTTGCTTACTAATCCTAAACCAGTGGATATCTTCAAAGATAGCAACAAGCTGGTCCTGGAATTGAATTTTCTTACAACTTTGTCATTGTTAAAGCAGATTCTCATCAAGAGACTTTGGCATAACCTTAGTGCAAAGTGAGGATATTCACTAGATGATATGTTAAATCTCAGTTTCTAATTAGAAACCTAATTAGAATGACTACAGGTGTCATTGACTTTTCTCCAATTGTAAATAATGAGCACGATAGGCCAACACTTCCATCATCTATAAAAACATGAAGCAAAATAAATATACATGTACCAGATGTGACTGGGCAGATAATTCTTCCATATGATATCCTTATTACACACAAAACAATCCTGCAAGGCTTGGCTATGGATCACAAATATTACAGTGAATAATCATCTCAATAATTCATATGTGCTACAAGAGAATTGTGGTTATGGGAGATGGGGAACATTCTGATTCTATATATACAAAAAATACACCACAAACATAATGGATGAAAGCAGATGATGTTACTACATTATTCTTCAGTACTTATAACCATTCTTCCAAATATTAATGCTTGGGCAATAAGCCTTGGTGGAGCAGTGGGCTAACGCCTCCTTAAGTAACACCAGCTGCCTGCAATTAGTGCAGGTTCGCATCCCACCAGGCTCAAGGTTGACTTAGCCTTCCATCCTTCCGAGGTAGGTAAAATGAGGACCTAGATTGTTGGGGGCAATTAAGCTGACTTTGTAATAATGCCGCTTGGGGTGTGTGTGAAAGCCCTAATAAGCAGGCATATACATAGAATGAAGGCTACTGCTAAGCTTGTAAGCCGCCCTGAGTCTTCGGAGAAGGGCGGGATATAAATGGAATTAAAAAAATAAAAAAATCAGGAACATGATAAGATTTTAATATTTAAGGGACGCATCACTGAAAGTTAATAAACCTCAGTATCTGAATGGGGACAGCAAACCCATCAACATATATCTATATCTATCTATCTATCTATCTATCTATCTATCTATCTATCTATCTATCTATCTATCTATCTATCTGTAAAGGTATGCGTGCTAGTCGTTTCCAACTCTAGGGGCCAGTGCTCATCTCCATTTCAAAGCCGAAGAGCCAGCACTTGTCCAAGGACGTCTCCATGGTCATGACTAGACGCCAAAGGCACACGGAACGCTGTTACCTTCCCACCGTAGTGGTCCCTATTTTTCTACTTGCATTTTTACGTGCTTTCGAACTGCTAGGTTGGCAGAAGCTGGGATGAGTAACAGCGCTCAGTCTGTTATGCGGCACTCAGGATTTGACCCGCCAAAATGCTGACCTTCTGATCGACAAGCTCAGCGTCCTAACCCACTGAGCCACCGCGTATATATATATGATCTTTGGTCATTCGGGTTTTTCCCCACGTAGAATTGGAGGTATCAGGGCAACGTTTCAACGAAATCTCATCCATCATCCTCAGGCTGGTGGCTTCAGCTTTGTTCTATATAGTCAGATTCTATGTTGGAAAAGAATTTTAACTAGTGTAATGTGAACATATACTTTTTACATTTGGGGAAATGAGTAACATATTCTGGCAACTAATCATACTTCTTGAATTTGACAACAGTCCAAGCAGACAGCACCATTACAATGAGACACCAATCCTACATCTTTAGAGTAACCCAACTGATGACAATAAGGATTACTTTAAATAAGAATACCACTCTGAGCAGTTACATAGTCCCAACATTTCTGTATGTCACCTGTCAGCTACACATTAACTTTAATCATAATTCTGAAGTACACTGAGACATTGGTAGGAGTCCATGTGTTTGTAAGCCTGTATCACAAATGACAATATTTTCACTTGATCAACCCTTGCTGTACACAGGACATACATTTGAACTTGCAGTTTGTAAGACGTAAAAGAAATACCAACTGTTCAAAGCCTTTTCAACTTCAACTACTACTATCACTAGTCATGAAAACCCAATTTACAGTGTACTTTCCCAAGTCTGTTTTTCCCTTTGAAAAGCCAGCTTCCCTCTATTTATGCATGGAGATTTACTGTATACCTGTGTGAATTGTTACACAAGACTAGAATAAAATACACTGAGTCCTAGCTTCAGTTTTGATAGTCATATTTGCACCTAGTACTTAAGAATATTAAAATGATTAGTTATTAGCTTGATACCCAGTGGACAATTTTCACATTCTAAACTACCATATGTGTATCATTCAAAGCTATTCATAAAGTACACATGTCTAGAGTTTCCATATTTTACATGTCATTCAAATGATGGACTGTTGAGGGTGACCTATCATATATTATCGATACTATACACATATAAATCCATACTGAAATATTAAACACATTCCAAGTTCTCCCTGCTCTTTGTGTATATTAGAGTCATACAGTCACTGGTGCAACAGAACAACATCATCTGCAAACAGTCCCGGCCCCAGCTGCAGGCACACAACCCCAAATATTGTCTATATACCAACTGAAAATGCAGGAAATAGGTGGTGAAAGATAACCTACCATTTACTTTGCTACGCGTTGTCAAATCATGACAGGAATCAAGTGGACACTTTGGGGGGGGGGATTTGCATCTTTTATGTGCTGCCTGAGAAGAAAATGGGGGGGGGGGAGCGGGAAGAAGGGTCTCCTATCTCTTAATATTCTGGCAACTTTACCGCTGAGCACGGGGCTATACGTTCAGCTGGCGCAGACGGGTGATGGAGGGGCATCTGTCGCCAGCTGCTCCAGCTTGGAGGCATAGCTTCCTCGCATCACTGCCACTTGCACTATATATATATATGTACATATACATATACATATACATATACATATACATATACATATACATATACATATACATATACATATACATATACATATACATATACATATACATATACATATACATATACATATACATATACATATACATATACATATACATATACATATACATATACATATGAAATCTCAAAAACAATTAGAGATAAAACTGGAAGCCGATTCTCCCGCTCTCTAGCAGCTTTTGTTTCCTGGCACGGCCAGGGTACTTCGCCAGAAGCAAAAAAAAAAAAGGGGGGGGAAGAAGGAAGGAAGCCTTTCGGCTCAATGTCTTATCCGAGCACGAGCGAGTTAAACTGAGGGGGCGTGGTTTCGCTGTCGCTTTGCCCTCTCCCTTTCCCCACCTCGGAGGCGGGGTTTATCCCGGCATAGAGGCGGTTAGCGACGGTTGGGGCCCTGGGTGCCTCTTTAAAATGAAACTGGCCGGGGTTGGGAGTAGCCGAGCACCAAAGTGCGCGCGGGGGGCTGAGGCTGGGCTTACGTGGAGCGAGAAGCCGGTCGGGAGCCGCTGCTTGCAGCAGTGGGCGCCGCCGAGCGCGCGGGGCTTCGAAGGGGGGACGGAAGCGGTGGCGGCGAGCTTTGCCTTGAGGGGGTAGAGAAGCGAGGCGGCGCTGCCCGTCGTGGCTATTCGCTGGCTTTAGGGAGCAACGGGAGGCTTTTGCTATTAACCGGCAAAACACCTTCTCTTAAAACTTCGCTTTTTAAGAACAATCGCGCGGGCTCCTCCCCCCCCCACTCCATCTTCTCACTGCCTCCAAGCAGCTCCGTTTTCCCCAATTTTGATCTCTTTCACATTAAGCATTCTTTTTTTTTTAGTCAAACCGCCTCCCCCTCACCCCACCACCCCCCGATCTTTTTTTGGATTTGCGAAAGAAGCTTGAAATAAGCGGCTCCGTTCCCTCGAAGCAGAGGGGGAAATCGAAAGGGGGGGAGGCATTTCTTTCGCTTCCTGAGAGGGGAGTGGTTTTCCTGAAGAGGGAAGCCGTCGAGCTATTCATAAAGAAAGTTTCTTCTCTAGCCGCCTCCCGTTTTGTGTGTGTGTGTGTGTGTGTGTGTGTGTGAGCGCGGGTACGTGCTTCGGGAGGCTAGGCTTTCTTTCGTGCTGTGCCAGACTTTTTTTTAAATTTTGTTGAAAAAGTAAAAGATCTGGCGAGAGAGCTCCGAGCGATCGTCGCCCACCTGCCCGTTTGTCACAATGTACAATACAGTCTGGGATATGGATCGCGACGATACGGACTGGAGGGAAGTGATGATGCCGTATTCCACCGAGCTGATATTCTATATCGAAATGGACCCTCCAGGTAAAAAAAACAACACAGTTTTTAGTTTGTGTTCAGATTTTAGAGTCGCGATAGGCTTTTTTTCCCACCCACCCCCAGCGTCAGCCATCTGCAGAAGTTCATTGTTCTCTTTTCCCCAGTGGTGCAACGGCTTTAGCTTTCCTTTCTGAAAGGGGGCTGGGGGGGGGGAGGAGAGAGAGAAACCCTATGTTTGAACGGAAGCCCGTAAACTTTGCTCTTATTCTATTGTAGTCACCGTTTCAAAAGACTATCTGGTAAAGATGGAAAACACTCTAAAATTCCAAAATCTAGGACGTCCGGTTTTCCTGTCCTTCAAAGTTCTGTTTAGTGGATTTATTTACCTACATTACACTGTAATTTAAGCTGCAACCTTTTTTAAAAAAAAAAGGTTGGTTGATGTGCCAGCTAACTAAATATTTAGTTGTAAACATTTAATACTGCTATTTTCTAACACTTTCTAGTTTTCAATTCTATATTGGGTGTTCTGGGGGGGGGGGAAATCTGGTGTCCAACTCTGTGATTCTTTATTCAAAAATCTGTCCCTCTAAGTTCAGTGGGCTTTTAAGACCAAGTAAGGATGCACATCATCATCATCATAGTTTAAGTATCTTAAAACGGTTAAAGGCATTATAATATTTAATGTGAGTATTTCCATTGTTTGAGAAGTATTATTCTTACTTTGCTCTCACATAGTGCTTCTTTTGTGCCTAGGAAGGAGTAAGATATATGAGGAGCCAGAGGTTGGTTGAGACTCTGGTGATGTCTTTAGAAATAAGATTATGAGTTTCACAGTTCTTAAAGCTTCTGTTTTGATGAAATCCTCAGTATGAAAAATGTATTTGTATACATTTTCTTAAACACCATTTTTGTTTAGGAAAAAACAATATTGAAATAAAAATTTTAAATAGAGAAACCATTTTTGCCATTACTTGGTATTATTGCTCATGGGGGGGTGCAGATGGAGTGGTCATATTGTAAAGCAAAAGTAATAACTGAAATCATCGTTGTGAAGCAGATGTAATAGCGTTATACTTTAGACTTTAACCATGGTGATGATGCTTGTTTCTCCTCCATACATTTCTCTGGAGAAAAGCATTCATTAGGTTACTAAGAAAACTTAACTGTCTGAATGCATGTTCATAAGAGAATTTTCAGGTATCCAAAGTTTATAAAATTAGTGCTTTAATATTTCAGTGAGGTTTAAGCCTCTGATTCTTATAATTTGGGTTTTTTTACAGTAGTCTTCTAGATATTGAAAAACTATCACTGTGGTTCTTTCATTAATATAGTATTGTAGTCTCGGTGTTTGAGTTCCATTGAATTAAGAAGAATTTTCTTAAAAGTAATCATATGTAAGAATTCTGCTGATCACTAAATCAAATGTGCTCAGTTTTTCACTGTTTTCTTACATGCCATAAACTTTACATCTTCATTTTATTAATATTTGGAATTTGGTAGGAGTTGTGGTACAGTATGGCAACAAAATTAGGTACCGTAGAAGTTTAGAGTAACTCAGATTGTTAAAACTCTAGAATTTTTTATTTTTAATTTATTTTTAATATATCTTTCCATTTCAGTTAAATCTCACTTTTTAAATGAGATCACATCACAATGCATAACTCAGATCTATCTGCAAATGCATCTAAGTAATCCAACAAAACTAAAATTCATTGTAAAGCTACACTGTTACATTTATATAGTTTTTCTAGGATACAAGCTTTTATAACTTAGAGAGAAAAAAAGTTGTATTTCTTTGAAATAAAATGCAAATGAAGCAGATTCTACATGGGATAATTTTGCATTGTTCACTCCAACTTTAAGATGTCTTAAGGATAATACAAGTTTAGATAGCAACATGTAACAGCTGGTAATGGAGGGTGGCATTAAAGTACTAGTTATAAGTTCATATTTTTAGCTGTGAGCAGGTAATGCTGCTTCTAAGAATAGAGCAAGCGATTAGAGTCCTCCTTATTCCCACCCAAATTTTGATGCTTTATCAGACATTTATCTCGTTTCTTTAAATCCATGAGAACAAGGAACTTGTTCCATGGTTTTTAAAGAAATTGTGTTCTCTGCAAGAGCCATCTGTATGCAGCAATCCTATGGCTGTGTGAAACAATATGGTTCTTTACTGTACTTGTTATGCTAGGTAACTAGGTAGATTGTTGCAGTTCTGATAGGCAGCGTGGTATATCTGTACCTATAGGTGTATTCTTAATGCCTTTCAACTCCTTGTGATCTCTGAATTTTTTAGACTGTTTTAATTAAAAATGGGAAGCTGGCACACTGTAATGTGAAGCTCCAGCCTATGGCATCATATTTGTTTAGAATACTTTTTCTGAGCTCCTCACAGGCGCAGTAGCTATTCAGAAGACTGATAAAAATGATAAGATAGTATACAGCTCAGTGTTTTTGGAAGTTTGCTCACCTGTTCAGAAAAAAAAGACAAAGGTAAATTGGAGGGGTAGAGAACATTCTGGGGGATAGGGGAATAGGAGTGTGGAGAGCAACTTCATTTCTTTCTGTTCCGGTAAAATATATGTTGTGTGGCTGATTATGAACACTGTAACAGCTATTTAATGAATAGACAAACTCCCCATCCCCATGCCAATCATTCTGTGAACATATATAATATGCTCTCAGAAATTTAAATATTTTTTCAAAAAGTTCATTATGTGCAAATTATTCAGATTTAAGCATTTGTCTGTTCAATGCACGTCTTCATTTAAGCTTTAATCATGCTTCTATTTGTGAATGTAGAGCTAAATTATTATTTTTTTAATATATGAGATGCTTTGGTGGGAGGGGGAGCTTTTGTCAAGAAAGTGTTTCATTATATAAAGTATATATCAGACCCTAGGATCTTGTATTCCATTTACTGATTTGTTTAGACAAAAGTTTGTGATTTATAACAGGATAGTTTTATTAAAGTTTAACATTTGACTTCTTCAGAAAAGAACACGATATTCTGCATTTCAGAGGGCTTTGTTGAGTGTTTACAAAATGCTTGAATAGTTAATACAAGCCAGTTCATGGAAAATGAAATGCAGATCTTAAAAAGGTTTTTTTAGGTGCATAAATCTGATAAAGAGAAATAAAAACTAAATGCACAGAGCAAAGAAAATAATATTGGAAGTAATCATAATGGCTATTTGTGAGAATAGGATGTTTGTTAATAATCCTTTAAAACATACATGTTGAATCTTTTAAAATTGACTTTTTAAAGCACAATTTAAACTGATTAATGCAGTACATGAGTGGAGAACAGAGATACACTGAGTAATTTCACTCCTGATGTCTTGGTTAATTAATTGTTCCTCTGATACCTGCATGTATGATGTAACCATGAAAACTAGAAAAAGCCATATTAGGGGTAGAGTACTTGAAATGACCCCATTTCTCTGCTTAATCATTGCCTTCCACTTCAAATAATGCCTGAGTAGGGCTTTATTGGATTTAAATTCTTATAGCTAAGACAACTTCATCTTTTTTCAAACAAGTTTATTATAATGCTCGTTGTTTCTTCTGCCGCACTGTACAAATTTTTTGTCAAATGCAAGACTGAAAAATGTAGGCCCAATAGTAGTTTTTTCCAAGATTTTTCTAATAGGTGAAAACTGTTGTGTATTTTAATTGAAGATTTTGGAGATGTACAAGAAATCAATGCATCTAGTCCTGATAGAGAAGCTCCACTCATTTCGGTGGACTAAAAATATGCATAACTTCAGAACAGCAATCTGCATTGCTGATGACATAATTTACTTATTTACAAAAGTGGCATGCCTTTTCAAATACTGACACTAAAAGCTTCCTACAATGCAGTGAAGTAAATACAGTAGAATACAAACTAATAATTATTGAATGAGAAGATCAATTATCAATATCAAAAAGTAACAAAACCTGTTATAAAAATTCACCAGGTAACACACTTAGAATTCAAACATAGCATAAAGCTTATTCCATAAAAACTATATGAAACAGCAGTATTTTAACTTCCTGAATTTTAACTGGAAGGGAGCCATTATAATTTCAAAGATGGAAGGCAAAATGTTCCAGATGCTGAAGGCCATCTCAAAGGCGTATCGTTTTTGGGAACCTATCTTACTTCTTTCCCAAATGGCAGGATATTATAATTTCAAATCTGCTTGTTGTAATAGAATGAGCAGATTTTACATGGTGTCAAAAAAGCCCAGGACCGAAGCCTATATAAGACACTAGAGACAATCCATGACCCATTAGATTGTCTTTTCAGAGATATTTCCTTATCTAAATAGAGAAACAGAATACGAAAAAGAAGAAAAACAATGGGAGGGAAAAAAGCAATGGGAGTGGGAGCCATTTTTGACTTCTTGCTAACATGTCTGCAGATTACTGCCCTACAGCAGCCAGTGGTGGGACCAGTCCACCCAGCCTCCTGAGAGCTAGTGTGGGACTGGCCTGTGTGATCTCCAGAGGCCAAAGGAGGAACCAGCCCACTGGCCTCGAGAGAATTAGGGCGAGACTGATTTTCTGAATCTGAGTGGTTGGCAGCACTGAAGCAATTTCAGCTTTGTCAAATTTCAGTTCTGCGGGAGTCATGGTCTCAGATTTCAGACATATCTTGTATGCTAAACCATTTGAGGTACGACATGAGAATTTTAGTAGTAAATAGATTAGATTGTACTTGGGAAATTGTAGCCAGTGTAGCTCCCATATTAAAGATGCAACTTGGCTATAATAGCTCTCACCTACTAATTACGAGCAATCACATTTTTTTACCAGGTATAATTCCTGATCTTCAAAACTAACCCAATGTAGAGTGAACTGTAGTAGTACAACTGCAAGGTGACAAGGATGTAAAATACTGTTACTTGTGCTTCTCATTCCAAGAACAGTCTCAGCTGGCACACCAACTGAAGCTAGCAATGGCTCATGGTTCTTCCAGGAGCTAGCTGCAAGTTCGGAAGGATTCCTGTTGCAGATAATCTCCTCTTAGGGAACTTCAAACCTGCCCAGAGCTAAAGATGGAATGGAATACATACATACATACATACATACATACATACATACATACATACATAGTTTATTAATGCCAGCAGACAATCTCTCTGGCAACGTCATGTCAATATTAAACAATATGAGAAGGCTGAATCCTAGAATACCCCACATTGGAGTACCCACACACCCGACTGAAGCCCCTCACTTAAGAAAGAACAGACCAATCCCTCTGATCCCAACAGGTGATATTGAAGACTGTTCAGAAATTCAGGAGGATCAAAAGGATTAGGCTTTTTCTCTCCAGATCCCGTCGTAAATCACACACAGGATAGGAGCAACCAGTGCAATTTCCATCCCATGTCCAGGTGTGTCTGAAAGGGATCCTGCAATACTCTATGACCTCTGCTTCTCTTAAAAGAGAAGATAGGAGATGTGACAGAATTTGTCCCTGTTTGCTGTTTGAGGGCAGGTTCTTCAGGAAATGATTCAGTCTTCAACTGTTGGTGATCACTTTTAAGTCAGTTGTATTCAATCCTTGTTTTTAATGAGCATTATTTTTGGCATACCACATTTTGTCTTCTGGAGGTCTTCAATGTAAAATAAAATATTGTCAACAAATACAATCTGCTCAGAGGCAATTATTGCAAGAATCAAGTATCAATAGCTTTAATTACCTGACCGTTCTCCACTCTTCTCGGAGCCTAGAGTAAATATAGCATTTTTATCCCACTAGCATTCACTTTCCTGATTAGTATTTGGATGGGAGACTACAGGATCTAGTTGAGCTGCAGACTATATGCAGAGTAAAAAAAAAAATCCAAGAAGAAAGCAATGGCAAACAACTTCTATACTGTTTGCTAGGAAAACTGTATGAACATGGCTGTGAAGTCACCAGGAACTGAATTTAAGAAAAAGTTTTTTTAAACTAGAGGGATGTGTAAACTAGCTCTCTAATCCCACAGAAATTAGCCATGTCTGTAGTAAGCCTAACATAAACAAACTAGCCTTTTCCTTGTTATGTTCCTCTACAATTAGTATTGAAAGTAAAGACAATATGAATATGGCTTCCAGTAACTTCTGATAATCTTATCTTTCATTCTATTATATATTTAAATAGGTACAAGCTATCTTTTCTGAAAGGTTCCTATACATATAACATGTTCATGTAAGTTCAGTATTGTCTTTTATTGTAATTGAACTTTGTGCCAATATTGTGTGCATAAACTGATTTCAGTCATTTTTTAAAACAGTAAGTAAATGATGGACAAATATTTTTAAATACTATAGAATAAATTCATGGACCCAGTGATACAATTTGCTCAAATATCTTGCTTCATTAATATTTAATAAAGGGGGGTCTCATAATATTCTGGTTGTGGTTATTAGTATTGTAAGTGAGAAAAATTAAATAAAATTGCTTACTTTTTTTTACACATTTTATTGATTTACAACACTAACAAAATAGGGATTAACAGTAAGTCTTTTCATATATTAATAGCTGCAGTTTTCAGTATTTTGATTAAAAATTTACTGCTGTTTAGAATGATGGAATATAATATAGGTTCTGGACTTTTTGCTACAGTCTTCATAGATAATTTTTACACTGACATTTTATTTTAATTAGCTATTTTGCAACTTTTGAACAAAAATCTTCAAAGATATCAAGACATTGGCTGTTGATTAAAAATACTACTATAGCTTAAATGTAGAGTTTAGGAGCTCCTCATTTTATCTTGCATGTTTGTATTTCTTCAATTAAAAGCTTTTTAAAAATCAAAAATACTATATATGCAGATAGTGTTAGGTAGAATTAGGAGTTTCCCCAAATAGTCTGCAAGATCTGTAAACAATGGCGCCAGCTAAGCTTTAAGAAGGAAATTGGGTTTATCTTTTCTCCTTCCTTCTCCCTAGAGGGAACAACCAGGTTCCGGAAGCTTCAGTGCTAATCTAAAATCATTGCTTTAAACAAAAGAAAATGTCCATATGAAAAACAGAGATCAGTTTCCTCACTTTTAGAAGTTCAAGTTAGCTCCATTTGAAGTTAAGCCTCTGGGGTTTTCTGCAAACCAATCTGTTTGATGTTCAGTTGTCCATAGTTTGCAGAGATGCTAGCTCCTCCAAGGGAGATATACCTTCTGAGGGAGGCTCACAGATGTGCAAGTCTGTTTGTTTGGCTGTTAGCCATTAATTTGCAAAGTTGTTAATTATTCTCTCACAACATGAAGCTTCTCAGTATCTTCCAGCTCTCCTCCGCTTTCCTGTGTTCCTAGCTGTTAATTTGGCCCTTGAAACAAAAATCTTATCTCTTCTAATCCAAGGACAGAGCTGCTTTCTACAATGTTTCCCTTCCCTCATTAATCCTTTTTATAAAGCACAGCTAGAAGACTAACTGATTCATTCTGTCAAAACTTATTTTCAAATCCGGATGAGAAAGCTGGTGCTTCTTCTCTACCACATTATCCTTTTCTTAGCTCCCAAATAGCCTAGTGCAGAGATCCCCAACCTTTTGGGCACCAGGGACCGGTTCCGTGGAGAAAGGTTTTTCTGCGGATCGGAGGGGGCATGGTTTTATGTGCTGACTGCATCCCACGGATGGTGCTTTGCTTGTTTGTGCGGACCGGTTGCTGGTATGCCGTGGCCCAGTACTGGTCGACGGACCAGGGGTTGGGGACCTCTGGTCTAGTGGTATGAGCTACTGAAGATTAGTATATCGGAGAAGGATGTATTGTCTGAACTTGTTTCTGAAACTTGGAGCATTTTTTCATTAGATTTATTACAAGGTTTTTGGAGATGTGTTTCCTTTCTTTTGAACTTTGGATTGCAGGTCTGTTTGGAAGTTTAGCTACTTTCAATAAAGTTTTTATCATAAATGGCAGCACCTTTTTAAATTCAGGACAAATAATCTGCCATCATATTTCATTACTTGGGTCATACATAGTGTTGAATTGATAGAGTTAAAGTGTTAAAGACCAACACGTGACCCGTGGATTTGTTGATGGCTTGCAGCCATCTCAGAGCCTCATGGGTGAAGAGCTTTTATGCCAAATAGTAATTCTACCTTAGCTATTCTACTTAAATAGCTGTATTCGTGCTTCATAATTGAGTATATAATTTCTCACGTAGTAACTTCTGACTGATTGCTATTAGGCTGTGCCTATGGGTGGCACCTGCTCAAGTCTTCTCATTTCCAATGTGTGCATCTTCATTAAAATATGAAGAGCTCTGAAGAATTGGGATGTTTAGTACTGAAGCTTGAGCAAAGGTGAGCTTCAAATTCTGAACACTTTTTCACATAGCTTAGCCCCATTGTACTTTTGTTGATTTTGATTTATGAGTTGGAGGAACATCTCACCTGAGAACTTAAGGATTAACTGTCTATACCAACCACCATTCCCAGAAATTTCCAGATAATTAATATGCCAGATTTATTTTGATGACCATCTTCCATGTATGAATATTTCATAATTTGGACCCAGTGCACTACATTATACTAAGTCCTTGTCAGTTGTACTAGAAAGAAGCAAAAGAAATACTTTTATGTTCAAGGTGGAAATCTCATAACTTAGTATTTTATTCATATAGCATTTTCTATTGCCCTTTCTTTCATATTCTCATTTAGTCCAAGGTCTCCTGCATTTTCGAAATGTATTTGGTAGCATTTGTAATAGGTTTGGGATTTTTCTCTCAGCTGTCTGTCATGCATATAATAATTCAAAAGGGAAAAAAACATAGGAATGCTTTTGGTACTTCTCAGTAAGCAAATGAAATGTGTCAGTTGGAGCTGGTTCCAATAGTGTATTTTATAATAGTACAAATTCCTTTTACTCTAATTTTTTTAACATTTTTCTGTAAGCTGCCTAGAGTCGCCATGAGTGAGTAGATGGCTATATAAATTTTCCAAAACAAACAAACAAAATAAAGAAATTTTATAACTTGATTAGTAAGGTGTTTTTTAATTGGTAATCAGTTCCTTCCACATTCTAATTTGCAAGAACAGTTCAAACAATGCCCTCCAGACTGCCTGCATGGACTAGTTCTGGTAGCTAATAACATAATTAAACAGTTTAGGAATAAAACTTGAGCCCTCTTTGACTTTTTCATAGGGATAGCATTATGTCCATAGTTTTTCACTGAAAGGCAACAACTGTCATAAGGATTTTATGTGGTACTAAAGATTGCACTATTTCCACATTGTAGAAATTGTCTATCATAGTTGTCTATCACAATTATCATCTGACACCTACAAATCTGCCCAGGCACCAAAGCATATAAACTATATAGGGAGTCACAGTTGCAGTTGCGAGATGAGTAGCTACAGGGCTTTTTTTCTCATAGAACACTCAGAACGGAGTTCCGACACCTAAGGATATCCCTGAACATATTAAACACTACTCTGATAAGGGAGCAAGAGGTTAAATAGCTGAAACAATGAATAATGAATAATGCCTCATTAAACTATGAGACAGGACCATAACCTTTACAAAAAAAAAAAAGAACGATCACTATGTGAAATGGAAGGATGCACCTAATCGGTTAGAAACTAAACATCAAATGGTGGTCACCATAGCCAAGTGTCATTAAAAGCATTTTTAGATATAGGCTGTTTCCAGTTTTATTAGAGATAGGTATTCTGTTAACAGTTTCTCCTAAGAGAAAATGTGAAGATGTTGAGTTCAAAGAGTCCTGACTTTATCTGTTAGTGAGTGTGCCAGCTGAGGTTGGAGAAAGGGTTTTCTTTCAGAGTGGAAGTGAATACCAAATTGCCTTATGAACACAATATCTCATTAAAGAATTTTAACGAGCCCCCACACTGATTTCTCAGTTATTCCCAAATGCGTCACCTGTTTGATGCACTTGAAGGTCCACAGAAGTAAGTGAGAAATCTTGGAAATGCAGAAGGTACAAAGAACAGAAGAAGGGAATTGGACCACCATAGGAAAAAAATCAGTCTGACTGTTGGAGTCAAAGAAAAGATGCAGTGAGTCACCCTGGGATTGTAATTTTTATATCTATGTCTATTTCTATGTCTGTCTCTCTATTTAATTCATCCATCCATCCATCCATCCTAGTTTATATAGCTACTCAGTGCTTTTTTTTTGTAAAAGAAAAAGGTGCCGGAACTCACACATATCATACAACGGTCACGTAGCCACCGTTTCTACAGTTGTATCCAGTTTCTTCCCATTTCTTGGCTTGTGATTTTCTTTAACCTCTAAGCAGTTCCTTTTCTTCTAGAAATCTTTTCCTTTTATTTATTTATTTATTTTTATTTTTATTTTATCTTATTTTATTTTATTATTTTATTTTATTTTATTATTTTTATTTTATTTTATTTTATTATTTTATTATTTATTTATTTATTTTTTGAGGGCCAGTTGGGTTTTTTTTCCTACAAAAGGCATTAGGATTAGGCCTGCGACTCTTGCCACCTTGATTTCTTCAGTCAGTTCCAGAGCACAGGTACAGCTATCTGAGTGTATTCTGAAGAATGCTGACATACAGCCTCCAGTAAAATGGGCACAAATTGGGAAGCCATTTGACTATATCTTTGGCATGAGAGCTAGTGACCTTCTCTACCATAAGATAGCAATATCTGTTGATTCTATCAAAGTATTTGTTGTTAAAAACTCATTAATTCAAAGTTAATCAACATAGGTTTTAACATGTAGCCTCTTTTCAGCTGATACACTTCAGATACGAAGTCAGCAGAATTCATTGATCTCGCCGAATTAAAATCAAAAGTGAACGTAGATGCTTAACCCCCTCCACTACAAGACAAAGATAAGAACATTTTTTAAAAAAAGAAGTAACCATTTTGATGAAGGAAAAATCAAATCTGTGATAGTACACTTTTAGATCAACTGATATGTTATGATTTCACCCTTTTGAGTCTTATAACTTCATATTGCACATCTGCCTGCCAAACATACCTAAAGCATACTGGGACATATTTTCCCCATCCCCAGATATTGCCTAGTAGTATGATTAGATAATTTCATTCAGCAGGTTTTTTTTAATTCCTCAAAGCTTACACATTATAATATTCAAAGTAGAAGGTTAGGGTAAAACTCCCTTTAATGAACTGTTCTGTGTTGCATTAGGTGTTGGAATAATGTTTAAAATCATGCACACATCAGAAAAGCAGTTGCAGTATCAGTCTTGGTGCTGCATTCTGGGTTTTTTTGAATGAATGGCACATCAACATGTAGTAAATCATAATGGCATCAACTGCATGTCAATGTAGGGTTTACCTTAAATAAAAGGGCATGTTTGCATTTACGGATCTTAGCATAAATATATATTCATCTCCTTACTGAGTAGGTCCTTTAAAAGTTAGCTGTAGTGTTTTCCACTTGAGATATTACAGTTGATATTACAGCATAAAAGCAAAAAAACTTTTTATTTTTGAAATTCCAATGGCAAAGTTTGATGCTGGCAAATTGTACTTTTGGTTATCTTACTCATAGTAATGAAATAGCCGGATGATAGTATTTGTTAATTAAAAGTGGATAACTTTCTGTAAAAATAACCATTACTTCAATTTGGACCAATTTGTCTGTTTTAGTCAAATGTATTACTTCAAGCTATACTTAATTTACTATACTCCTTTTTTAATCTGAGTGAAATTAAACAGCATTTCTGGCATTATGTTTTCTTCAACAAATAACCAGTGTGACCTAATAAAACAGTGAGACTTTGATATCTTTTCTTTGTGGTAACGTAATCAAATGAACACAAGAGCAGCAGGTTTTGGCAAAACTCACACCCCTGTGGCTGGACATGACAGCCTATTGATTTGCCATGTGCAGGACTCTGTGGTGAGATACACAATCCTATGCTGCAAACATCTGCTGACTTCACCTTCCAAATATTTAACTGAGTAACCTGTAATAGATAATAACTTTTATTTGTGGATCTATCTAGACTGAGATCTAAAGGAAGATTTATCTAGACACTAAGGTAACTTTTTTAAAAAAACACAGTTTATTTGTACACATACATCTACTGAACTATAGTATATTTCATTAATCATTGCTACCTTCAAGAATGTTAAATTAGTTAAATGATCAAATAATTTCCAGAAAATAGTGGTCTTTTTCCAAATTAAAATTACTATAAGTTCTCTTTAGAAAAATGCTATGGCATTTTTCTGTGTTCGTGTTTGTTTTAATCAGCATAAAGCATTCACATTATATTATTGACTAGATCATTTCTTTTATTTTGTCATAGCAAAGTATGGCTGCTACTTGGAAACTAGCAAAAGTTATGTATATATTGATTTAAGGCCTGTAACTGTATCTCAGCTCAGCGTATTAAATAAAGTAATTACTGTATTGTGCAGAATGCTAAATATATATATATGTTGCCTTGAGTTTCTAGAAGATAGGAATTAATTAACTACATTAGAGGAATGGTGAGCTCTTTTTCCAGGAAAAAGTGGTTTAAAACTCAGAATATCAATAATTTCTCAAATGTTAATTCTATTTATCTCAGGGACTGTAAATACACATTTAGAAAGCTGACAAATCCTACCATCATTCTTCAGAAATTTGGTGTAGGCAACTTCTATGCCAGTCTTAAGTAACTGATAACCAGCTTCACGATAAAGTCATTATTCTTTAAATGTAGCTCACTATACATAGCACCTTCTTTCTCCTGAAGTCAGGTTGCAGACCCTTCCTTAGATTTAGATGAATGCAAAATCATGACTAATCTTCTCCTTATATCTGGGGCTCACATGAGGAGAATGTTGGTTAGTTGTGATTTTGCATGCATCTAAATCTAAGGAGGTAAGGGCTCCTTAGGAGAAAAAATGGTGTTAGTCATTAAAATGTTTGGTAAAACAAAAAAGCAACTACATTTTGTGGCATCATAAGGCAGCAAATGTGCCATTATTCTCTTGCAGTTGATTGAAATGAAGATTGCATTCCAGTTCCTTTTCCTGTACATATTGAGGGAAATCATGTTTTCAGGACTATTTGTATTCTGCTTTTCAAAACCTCTCATCTGGTAAAAGCAGAGTGCACAATAGCATTAATTCTAGACCACTTTTGTGGTCCATCATTCTTTCTTTTGATGATCAAACTGTGGAGAAATAGAGGAGACCTAGCTGAAAAAATTGCTACAGTGCTATCAGGAATTGCTTTTGTCAGTCTTAAAAGTCTGAAAAATGAAGCGGCAGAAGTGTTGTCCCACTGTTCCATCGCTCCCAAAAAAATTGCAGAGGAGTGCGTGTCTCATTCTTTTGATACTACTATCATAATATGGCAGGAAAGACAAATAAGCAAAAAACAGAACCTGAAAACAAAGACTATAATAGTTCATTAATGATTTTCAGAATTAGTTGAAGCAATTAGAGAAGTTCTTCATAAGTGCAAATTAATGAGAACAGTGAAAATGTTCTCTAGGGGTAACTTTTGGTGCAAAAAGTACCATCTTTCTTTGGCTTCCTTATTATAAACAATACCATCTTGGAGAATATTTTGAAAAAAGGCAACCAGAATGTGTTTTATGATTATTGGATTTCAGCTTACATCTCAGCCACATTTATTTTACAAGTGTTCATTTGGAATGAAATAATAAGATTCCAAATCGCAAATGTTTCAATACATGCGTGTAATATCTATCTTCTCTTGTTCTACCAGTTTTGTTTTGTATAATAATGTGGCTATTTGCTTTGAGTGCATACTAATACTGCTTCACTCCTTCCCCTCATCCTAGGGATGAATATATTTTAGATTGTAGCTTGAGGGAAAGGACTCTCTTTTTATGGTTCTGTATGCTGCAATGAGAGACTCTCCTGCTCAAGTGTGAGATATTAAATAAATAGTACTTTCCTCCAATTGAGGCATATTTAGTCATTTATTTTCATCTTATTTAATGTTTTATTTTACAGCTTGCATTTTATTATATTGCCCTGCAAGTTGTTTCGAAGCCCTCTTCAGAAGGGGCATGAACAAAATCATAAATAATTTGGTTCCTAAGACAGACTGACTTTTAAAAAACCTTGCAATATTGCATTGAATGGAATGTTTTTGTAATAGTCGGAAGGCAGAATAATCTGCATTGTACAGTTGGCCTCTATCTGGAATAAGAAAAACTGATTGGTCTGGAGGTTGCTTACTGCATCTGGAAAAGGTAGTATTTCTGAAGAAAATCATAATCATAATAGTAAAGTTGGAAGGGACCTTGGAGGTCATCTAATCCAACCCCCTGCTCAGGCAGGAAACCCTATACCATTTCAGACAAATGGCTGTCCAGTCTCTTCTTAAAAACTTCCAGTGTTGGAGCATTCACAGCTTCTGGAGGCAGGTTGTTCCACTGGTTAATTGTTCTAACTGTCAGGAAATTTCTCCTTAGTTATAGGTTGTTTCTTTCCTTGACTAGTTTCCATCCGTTGCTTCTTGTCCTGCCTTCAGGCGCTTTGGAGAATAGCTTGACTCCCTCTTCTGTGTGGCAGCCACTGAGATATTGGAACACTGCTATCATGTCACCCCTCACCCTTCTCTTCATTAAACTAGACATACCCAATTCCAGCAGCCATTCCTTGTATGTTTTAGCTTCCAGATCTCTAATCATCTTTGTTGCTGTTCTCTGTACTCTTTCCAGAGTCTCAACATCTTTTTTACATCGTGGTGACCAAAACTGGATGCAGTATTCCAAGTGTGGCCTTACCAAGGCATTGCAGAGTGGTATTAATACTTCACGTGATCTTGATTCTATCACTCTGTTAATGCAGCCTAGCACTGTGTTGACTTTTTTGGCAGCTGCAGCACACTGCTGGCTCATATTTAAGTGATTGTCCACTAGGACTCCAAGATCCCTCTCACAATTACTACTATTGAGCAAGGTACCCCCTATACTATACCTGTACATTTGGTTTTTCTTGCCAAAATGTAGAACCTTACTTTTTTCACCATTGAATTTCATTTTGTTAGATAGCGCCTAGTGTTCAAGTCTGTCCAGCTCCTCCTGTATCTTAAGCCTATCTTCTGGAGTGTTGGCTATTCCTGCCAGCTTGGTGTCATCTGCAAATTTGATGAGTTCCCCATCTATCCCCTCATCCAAATCGTTGATGATGATATTGAAGAGCACTGGGCCCAGAACAGAGCCCTGGGGCACCCCACTACACACTTCCTTCCGTGTAGATGCGGTTCTATTGAGGACCACATGCTGAGTACGGCCACTCAGCCAGCTACGAATCCATCTGGTGGTGATGCTGTCTAACCCACATTTTTCTATCTTACCAAGTAGTAGTTTGTGATCTACTTTATCAAATGCCTTACTGAAGTCCAAGTAAATTATATCCACAGCATTCCTCTGATCCACTAATTTTGTCACTTGGTCAAAGAATGGAATAAGATTTGTCTGGCATGATCTGTTTTGACAAACCCATGTTGGCTTTTAGTAATGATTTTGTTTGCCTCTAGGTGCTCGCTGATTCATTGTTTATCTTTTCCAGAATCTTCCCAGGTATTGAGGTCAGGCTGATAGGTCTGTAATTTCCTGGATCCATTTTTTCCCCTTTTTTCTGAAGCTGGGAACTACATCAGCTCTTTTCCAGTCCTCTGGTAGTTCCCCAGTGCTCCAGGATCTTTGAAAGATATAGTTCAGTGGTTCTGAGATCATGTCTGCCAGTTCCTTGAGAACCTTGGGGTGTAATCCATCTGGTCCTGGTGATTTGAACTCGTCTAGGCTGGACAGGTGCTCGCTTACCATTTTCTTGCCTATCTTAACTTGCTTTTCTATTCTGTTTTTTTTATGGCACTATTTTTGATAGGCTGGTCTGTTTTTTCCCTTTGGGTAAAGACAGATGCAAAAAATGAGTTAAATAGTTCTGCTTTCTCCCTGTTGCTTGTCACCGTCTTGCCACTTTCACCCACCAAAATGACTCAGTTAGGGTCACAGCAAATTTGTATTTAAGGTATCTATATCTATATACAATTTTTTTAAAAAAACAAATTATAATTTGCTGTTGGATCTTGGAAAAAAACCCACAAAATGATTTTAAGAATGTATGTATAGCCTGGTTTTCATGTCACTTTTGCAAGTTAAATTGCCCTTCTTTCCCTTGGTTGCTATGCTGTAAAGATACAGATATTTTCCATGAAACATAGAACACACTTAATAGCTTTAGTTTAAGCTAAAGATACAAGTCTCTACTGAATATCCAGATTACTTTTATCTTAGGGATAAACAGGCAGAAGAGACTAATTAATATTATTCTAGGTACTGTTATAACTGTTCTTTCTTAATCTCCAAGGACTTTATATGAAAACAAAGTACAATAGTTACAAAAATGAGAAAAGTAAATTCTATTTTTTTTTGGCTGTTCTAATTCTTGATTAGCCTAATGTTGACATGTTTCTACCATTAAATACAAGCATTCTTTTTTAATCTTTCCCATTACTGCTCTAATCAGATTTATTTTGTTACAAGGTAGCAAATACACAACAAGTGTTGTGTAAAGCCATCTCCTTCAAAAATTCAGTTGCAAAAAAAGCAAAAAAAAGGATTATCTTGTTTCAGAAGAACATGAAAGCAAAATAGCTGAACTAAATGTTTTGCTTAGCAAGTTTTGAAATGAAAGGATGCAACATAAGCCAGTATGGTCTATCGGTTAAAGTGTTAGATTAAGTTTAAAGAGCTGCACTTCCAATCCACTCTTTAAATTGTTCATGTAGATCCTATTATTCAGCTGGTTTAATCTTTTGATGGGAAGTGCTCATGTCCAGAGCTGGACTGTTGGCCTCCTAACTTCTGAATGTAGTTCATACTATATATGAAGTAAGAAATATGAAATTCATTCAATAGTCTTCTGGTATCTAAAGAATTACAAATATGATATTAGCGTTTTGTTTGGATACAGTAAAGTATGTGTACCTTAATAATTCTTTCATTTTGCATTTGTAAGCAGGCTTGATTATTTTGCTATAATGGAATAATACTCATTAAACCCCAAAGAAATAATTAGGTGGATAATTTGGTTACTTAGTGTGTAACTAAATCACCATTTTTTTAGCACACAGCCATAGTAATAGTTATTCTTGCCTATTGATACAATATTTAAAGTTTGTTGCATCTATATTGTGCCTAACACTTTGTTCATTAAATTATGTTTTCCTAAAAATGGTAGTTATAGGATACTTAGTAATAACTGTAAATTGTGTCTCAATGTATGAACTGATAAAATGTTTCCTATTGATGAATTTTAGGATTCAAATTCTTGAAACAGAAGAAATTCTAAATAAAAGCTAGAATAAATCCTAAATGAAAGTACAGCAAAAGTAGTCAGCTTCGTAATATTTTGTCACACAGTGTAACAAGCCTGCCATATTCTTCAGCAAGATGAACTGGTTATTACACAAATGTTACAATATGGTTAAACATCATCACAATTCATAGATTAATCTACAGAATAAAATAAATGGGTGCCTTCTCTTATAAGTGTAGAATTAATTTAATATTTTCATGCAAGCATCTTAAGACAACTTAGTTTTAAACAGCATTTTATCATGTCCAGTTATTTTAAGCTTTTCAACATGTACAACAATCACATCCACAGTTAATACTGAGGTAATTGATTGAAGTATTAAAGGAAATAGTCACATCTGGGCTTTTTAATATCTAGAACACACGGTTAAAAGACACAGATGTCCATACATGGCATGCATTATCACCCATACAGCCTTGTAGGACCGAAAAAGAAGAATTGCCCAGGCTTTTCTGTGACTCTTCTTTCGTAATATCCTGGTACTTTGAGGCAACAGTCTATATGCAGCTTATTAATAGCTGACAAAACATCTGAATAATTTTAATTACTTGTTTAACTCTTTCCACTTAATATTATGATTATAAATATTAACTATGATAATACTTTTCATAATAAGATATTATGTCTTTATTAATTTTGTCTTTATTAGTGTTACAATGTAAAGTTGCAGAAACATTTCTTCTCTAAAGTCTATTGTGGTATGATTTAGAATATTTCCATACTGCCACTGTTAACTCCAATTCCTCCAAAATAATTTAATGCCATATTGTATTTATCTTTTTTTCCTTCCTGCCAAACGAAAATCGCAGAGTATGAAGGAAAACCTCCATTTTTACAACCCTGTCATGCCTTAAGTCGGAGTAGAGTCAGGGCGATTGGATGGAGCTGAGCTGGCCGGATGCCACACAGAGTTCACAGCAGATTTTTTTTTTCTTTGTGCCCTACCAGAGAAACATCTGCTGCTACCTAGGACTGAACTCTCAAATTAACAAGTGGGAAGCAAGTATCTCCACCACTATTCACTTCTTTAAGCCCTGATTTTCTCAGGCTGTTTTCTGCATATTCACATATAAGAATATGCAGAAAACAACCTGAGAAAATCATGGCTTAAAGAGGTGGAAAAAAAATTAAACCAGTTTTCTATTTTCTAAGCTACAGCTGACTAGCAACAGCAGTCCCCACTGATCCCTACTCCACATAAGAGGGAAATTTAAATTGTTAATATCCCCCACTTAATATCACAATATTAATCCATATTGAATGTATTTGGTCATTTGTAGGGAAAGGAAATCTGATTGCTATGATATAACCTTTCTGGCTATAAAGTTGCCTTTTCTCCTGCATTTAAAATCATTTTACAAGGGATGATGATGAAAGAATAATATATCAACATTTTGGCAACAAGCTATTTTATCTGCCACCTGTAATCATGGACTCCATACTGCTGTGATGAACTAGAGAAGGGAAGATCCTTGTCAATAGGCATTTAGAGGCTATCAGAAACAGGATGGGAAGATCCTTGTCAATAGGTATTTAGAGGCTATCAAAAACAGGATGCTGAAGCTAAAAATCAAGTGACAGGATGAGGCAAGAATTCCTGCCAATGGGAAAACAAACAACTCTCAATTTCTGCAGAACAGCATTGCAGAAGAAATTACTAGCTTTAGTTTCAGTGTGACATAAGCCACACAGAACTAGGAAAAATGTGGCTTGACACTCACAATACAGGCCATGCTATGGGAACTCTGGAGTTTGAAGCAGAGTCTAAATTAGCATAAGAGCTAATATGGAAATGCTCTTGGTAGGCTAGAAGTCCCAATGAATACTTGCAGTAATCTATGGATTTGAACATATTTTTGGAACTTAGATTGCTCCTATATACATAATATTAAGGAACAGCATTGGAAAAAATTGCCTGATCATCTGTAACATTGATATCCCATCTTTCCTCTAGGACAGGGGTGTCAAACTGCCGGCCCGTGGGCCGGAGCGTCATGGAGAAACCGCACCCATCCCATTTTCGGCAATGGGAAAAACTTCTGATACGTCGCACAATGTCACGTGACGTCGCGAGTTTGACATGCCTGCTCTAGGAACTCAATGGGGTATATATGAAAAATCCATCCTTTTTTTTCCCCTGACCAAAACAGTCATAAGAGATAGGCTGAATTGAGAGAGTAACTGTCCCAAAGTCACCCACTGAACTAATGTAGTTGAGGTTGGTTGTGAGTCCCAGTCCAACCCGCTTTTTGAGCTATATGCAGTTTTATTTTATCACATTTTATACCACTTCATCTGATGCATGGAGTGAGGTCCTATGAGAGGGACTTTTCATTGCATGGACATGATGAAGTGGCCTGAGATCCATAAGTGTTAATATAAAAAATATTGTTTAAAAATGTTTAAACAATGTTTAAAAATAGCTTTATTACCAGTCCTCGCATTCATGACTATCCTGTAGTCTTGTGCTCACCATTTGCATCACTGGCCTGTGACAATCATAGTTAATAGAGAAAACAGAAGTAAAATTATAAATTGCCATCAGATGATGTTTCACATAATGACCATAGCAATGGTCATAATTGTGATTGCCAAGTGAGTACTACCTGCAGTGTAAAATACTAGTATGACTACCTTTCTTTTGGCTGTCTAATGCTTCAGTTTGTTTCATATTTTGAAGTAATAAGACTGCAGTCTTGTGCAAACCGTATTTATACATGAAAGCCCGCTGAATGAAAAAGGCCATTATTTCTATGTAGATAAACACATTCACACAAAAATTGAATTATTGAGCTAAATTATGTGTACAGAAAAGGGAAATAATTTGCAAAGCATGAGCAGCTGTGCTAAAGCTCCTTGATAGAAACTCACAAATAGTCAACATGCTGACATCACTAGCATATGATTTTAAGCACATTTCATATTTGACTAAAACGCTGTTTCTTTCAGAATTCGATTTCCAGTGTTCAGTTAGAATCATTGGAATGCAGCAGGTTGGTTGGTAATGCTGGCTTTAAGAATGGGAGTACGGCTACAGATACATTTTAAGAGCCTATTACATTGTCAGTTGTGTTTCTTATTGTGGGAAACCATAACTTAGCTTGCTTGTGCCTATCTAGCTCCCAAAATCTGAAATCAATTGTGTTGATTCCCAGGTACAGAAAAATAAATATTTGTCAAATTGTAAACATGATATGCAAAACTAGAGGTGCCTATTGTTATTCAAACTTGCTTTAGTTGTACTGATTTTTTTTCCATAGAATAGAATAGGACCTTGGAGGTCTTCTAGTCCAGCCCTTGCTCAAGCAGAAGAACCTACACCATCTCAGACAAGTAATTGTCTAGCCCAGACATGTCAAACTCGTGACATCACGTGATGTTGCACGATGTATCAGAGCTTTTTCTCCATTGCTGGCAATGGGGTGGGCGCGGTTTCCTGATGACGGGTCCAGCCCGCGGGCCAGCAGTTTGACCCCCCTAGCCTCTTCTTGAAAATCTCCAGTGATGGGAGTGCCCACGATTTCTGGAGGCAAGCTGTTCCTCTTATTAATTGTCCTCACTGTCAGGAAGTTTCTCCTTAATTCCAGGTTGCTTCTCTCTTTTACCAGTTTCCAACCATTGTTTCTTGTCCTGCCCTCTGGTGCTTTGGTGAATAACGTGATCCCCTCTTCTTTGTGGCAGCCCCTCAAATACTGGAATACTGCTATCATGTTAGCCCTATTTCTTCTTTTCTTTAGACTAGCCAAACCCAAACCCTGCAGCCATTCTTTGTATGTTTTAGTCTCCAGGCCTTTGATCATCTTATTTCCTCTTCTCTGATTTTTTTTTCAGACTCTCAACATCTTTTTTGTGATATGGTGACCAAAATTGGCTGCAAGAATAGTTCAACTGTAATATCAAGGCATCTCATGGATAGACAACATTTCTATCAATGAAAATCCTTGGTACAATTTTTAACATTGTGTTTTCAAATAGGCATATATATTAAAGAAAAACTAGAATATTTAAAATTCTATCAAGAGACCATGGAATAAGTTTAAGTTTAAGTTTATTATATTTGTATACCGCCCTTCTCCCAAAGGACTCAGGGCGGTGAACAGGGCATATATAAAATACAAATTACAAAAATTAAAAAGAGAATTAAATACGAGCCCAAACTAAAAACAGTAGAAAAATGTAAAAAATCCCCAATAAAAACCCCAACGCATCCCCCATCAGGCCAGGCCGGCTTGTTCAAATAGGTAGGTCTTCAAGTCGCGTCGGAAGGAGCGAAGGTCAGGTGCCATCCGGAGCTCAACCGGCAGCTGATTCCATAAAGCCGGGGCGCCCACAGAGAAGGCCCTCCCCCTGGGGGCCACCAGCCGGCATTCTCTGACCGGTGGCACCCTGAGGAGGCCCTCTCTGTGGGAATAAGTGATCCCCAAGGGAAAAGAGTTATTTATACATGCATCCACTATATTCATATTTTTATATAATTTATATTTATTGCATTAGAGATGCATTAAATGAGGAAATTCATTTTCAAAGGAAAATATTTTTCCCATCTACATTTTTATCCTCCCACCCTCCTCCCACTATATTAAACTGTTTTATGTTTGTCAACTATAAACTACCGTATATACTTGAGTATAAGCCGAATTTTTCAGCCCACTTTTTGGGCTGAAAAATTCCACTTCGGCTTATACTCCAGTCAACAAAAAAAACTTACCGAGGACTTGTGCGCGGCCGAGGCTTTGGTGCTTCCGGGATCGCGCGCACCTCTCCCAAGCCACCGCCGTCCGGAGACCTGCCGAAGTTTGGGGAGGTGCGCGCGCACCTCCCCAAACGTCGCCGGGTCTCCGTTCCTCTGCGCCCTGCCTGCCTCCTTCTTTCCGCTGCGGAAAGAAGCAGGCAGGCAGGGCGCGGAGGAACGGACACCTGCCGACGTTTGGGGAGGTTTGGGCGCCTCCCCAAACCTCCCCAAACGTCGCCGGGTCTCCGTTCCTCTGCGCCCTGCCTGCCTGCTTCTTTCCACAGCGGAAAGAAGCAGGCAGGCAGGGCGCGGAGGAACGGACACCTGCCGACGTTTGGGGAGGTCTCCCCAAACCTCCCCAAACGTCGCCGGGTCTCCGTTCCTCCGCGCCCTGCCTGCCTGCTTCTTTCCGCTGTGGAAAGAAGCAGGCAGGCAGGGCGCAGAGGAACGGAGACCCGGCGACGTTTGGGGAGGCGCCCAAACCTCCCCAAACGTCGGCAGGTGTCCGTTCCTCCGCGCCCTGCCTGCCTGCTTCTTTCCGCTGTGGAAAGAAGCAGGCAGGCAGGGCGCAGAGGAACGGAGACCCGGCGACGTTTGGGGAGGTTTGGGGAGGCGCCCAAACCTCCCCAAACGTCGGCAGGTGTCCGTTCCTCCGCGCCCTGCCTGCCTGCTTCTTTCCACAGCGGAAAGAAGCAGGCAGGCAGGGCGCAGAGGAACGGAGACCCGGCGACGTTTGGGGAGGTTTGGGGAGGTGCCCAAACCTCCCCAAACGTCGGCAGGTGTCCGTTCCTCCGCGCCCTGCCTGCCTGCTTCTTTCCGCTGTGGAAAGAAGCAGGCAGGCAGGGCGCAGAGGAACGGAGACCCGGCGACGTTTGGGGAGGTTTGGGCACCTCCCCAAACCTCCCCAAACGTCGGCAGGTGTCCGTTCCTCCGCGCCCTGCCTGCCTGCTTCTTTCCGCTGTGGAAAGAAGCAGGCAGGCAGGGCGCAGAGGAACGGAGACCCGGCGACGTTTGGGGAGGCGCCCAAACCTCCCCAAACGTCGGCAGGTGTCCGTTCCTCCGCGCCCTGCCTGCCTGCTTCTTTCCGCTGTGTAAAGAAGCAGGCAGGCAGGGCGCAGAGGAACGGAGACCTGCCGACGTTTGGGGAGGTGCGCGCGCACCTCCCCAAACTTCGGCAGGTCTCCGGACGGCGGCGGCTTGGGAGAGGTGCGCGCGATCCTGGAAGCACCGAAGCAAGTCCTCGGTAAGCTCCGGGCGGTCACTTGCTTCGCGTCTCCTGAGGGAAGGGGGGGCGACTGGAGCGGGCGTGTTTCCTCGCCTGCTGGGCGCCGCGATTTGCCCGGGGAACGCGCGGGCCCCGAATGGCAGCGTGGAGCGAGGAAGCGGACAGCCAGGGCTTCCCCGAGAGCCGCGGCCACACAGGGTATTCCTGTGTATTCAGGCTTGCAAAATGGCGGATCGAGCCTCTGCTGGCGGCAGAGGCTTGCAGAACGGCGGATCGGCTTATACTCGAGTCAACAACTTTTTCCAGTTTTTGGGGGTGAAATTGGGGGTGTCGGCTTATACTCAAGTATATACGGTACATTTTAAGGTTTAACTTAAAGTGCACACACTATGTGGCAATACTGTTTTTCATCAGTGTAGTTTTTGACAGTTAAAGTTGTTATGTGATACTTCTGGAGCATTGATACCAGGTGCCCTACTATTGTTGTATGCCAAAGACTGGAGATTTGTTAAATCAGCAAATCAGATAGTTTGTTCATAATGCTTTATGGGAGAAAGAATCTAAATTACTTTATACATCCATTGCTTGGTTCAAACAGATGCTAATTTAACCTAGAACTGTCAGGTTTTATTAGCTGGCCAAATAATAACTAAGGTTGCCTGTGTCTTGCAAATTTAAGAACTTAGTCTTGAGGGCCCTTCATGTGATTATTCCTGCTTTCTATGAATAGTAAGTACTGTGTTAACTTCCAGAAATCTATCATTTACAGCCAGTTCATAATGCTTTATTCCCAATTATTTTCAACAATATGGATTTTAAAAATACAGATTTTCAAACTCAAGTTATGCTTGTTTTTAACTTTAAGAGTGCAACTTAGGGCTGCTGATCTTTTAATCTTGGAGCAGTAAAATGATGGGTTTTGGATTATACAAAGTTGCCCAAAGTTGTAGTAATATTTTCTTTAACATTTCCTTTGATGAAAGAATATTCCATGTTGAATTAAGATCCATCAGCAAGATGTAAGGTTTTTTTTCCTGGAAAAAAATGTTACAATGTTCACTTTCCATCCAGTATTGCCTTTAATGGAAGTAGTGTCCCTCCAAATCTTGTTTGAACTAAATTACAGCATTTCTCATATTGGCCATGCTGGCTGTAAATTGAATTTTGAAATATTTGAGAGCCAAAAGATCCATATCTCTGCCAGAAATAGTAACTTTCCTGGTACACCTGGGGCCAAAGAACCAAAAGAATCCGCACTTCTCAGCAGACAGGGGAGAAGACAATTTCTGCTTATTCCTTAGGAATCTTCTGCCATGCCTGTTTGACCCTTTTATTTGGGTTTTTAAAACTACACAAGTCAGAGTTGTATAATGTAAAAGAAAAACACTGTTGTTTTCATTTTTGCTTTCATTTTTTTAGTTTTTTCCTTTTTATTATATTGTTTAGTTTTCCTTTAAAGTTAAGAGTTAAAATTAAATGTAGAAGTTTTGTTCTCAGTTATTATTTATATTATTTTAAAATGCAGTGAAATAATGTGTAATTTGAAAAGTCGGTACTCTATTAAATAATATTGGACAAGCTTTATCTGGATATGTTTGCTTTTGGTTCTTGGCATCACTTGATAGTCACATAGCAACTGGTATTTGATTGGTTTTTCCCTGTTAGTAAAATATTGGAAGTTGGTTATTAAAAATGGCCCCGGGAAACAAGAGACAAAATCCAAAGTAGTTAATTTTATTGCCTCTGCTACTTGTATGAAGCCATTGATTGTAACTGCCTAGAACTTTCAAGTGGAAGTTCTTTCATATTTAAATCTATTTTTCATAGAATTTTCGAACTGGAAAGAAGCTTTTACAATTACTTTAACAAAGAAACCATTCTGAATCCGTATTTGGAAACTTTGTTCAGGGTGATGTGGGTTATAAATGACACAATAAAAATATGAGTAAGTTGTTAATGCGTATAAACAGTTTACCCTCAGTAATTTAACTATGTGCTATTAACCTGGGCCGAAACCCCGGCAGCTGTATAGATAAATGCCAGGAACTGTGCCAGCCATAATTTATAGCTCTTTCAAATGCATTCCAGTAATCTTTTTGTTCCTATCCATCTGTCTTTTTTGTTACCTTCTCATTCTCTCACTTTCCTAAACTTTCCAAGTTAAAGAAGCATCAGTCTTTGTTTCATTCAGAACCGATTGATTAATTTTTACCATCCATAATTTTTACCATTTCAGTAAACATCTCTAAATCTGTAAGTTGAAGGTGCCCGTCTTTTCATCTTACTTTTTCTCAAAGTTTTGACTTTATATTTCTCTATTTATCCCTGGAATAAACATTATTTTCACTTTTTTGGGTCTTTTGAGGAATGGGGATTATAGAAATGATTTTATCTTGATTTTTTGTTGCTTCCTCCTTAGCAAATCTCTTTTTCTAGCACAATGCACACTATCTTTTCCTGATCCCAAGAAAACTGTCAAGCTTTGCCATCATCTAGCACAGACATGTCAAACACAAGGCCCGGGGGCCGGATCAGGCCCGCGAAGTGGTTTCATGTGGCCCGTGAAGCCATCCTGGAAACAGTGAGGGAACAGCCCCCACTGCCTTGGCCTTGGCCCAGAGACCCTCCTTCTGCCAGAGACCCTCAGATCTGTCCCACTCCTGCCCAGGCCCCCATAGGCACCCTTGATGCGAATGATGTAGAGCTGGCCACGCCCACCCAGTAGGCCATATGCACTCTAGCCACACCCACCCAGTAGGCCACGCCCACCCTGGCCATACCCACCCGGCCCCCTGAGGGCAACCGCAATGCTGATGCGGCCCTCAATGAAATTGAGTTTGACACCCCTGATCTACCACTTCAATAAAGTTTTTTTTTTCAACAGCAACCCAGGTTTTTCAGTTTCCATTCCCATTTTCATAATGAATTCTTCTAAGGCTCCTTTACTTTCAGCTAACAAAGTGGTGTCATCTGCAGATCCTAAATTGCTAGCATTTTTATCTCAAATTTTGATCCAATCCATCATGTTCTATTCTTCAAATGTATTTACTGTACAATTTAAATAGATATGGGGAAAATGTGCATTCTTTCTCAGTCTGTTCCTTATTCTCAACTACCAATATTCTCCAATTTGGTTCTTATACCATAGTAGCTTTTTTGATCATTGTAAAACTTCCTCAGAAGAATAATTGGGTCTGTGGACACTTTGATTAGTTATAATGTAGGACACATTCTGGTATGATCTACACAAAAGCCTTGCTATAAATAAAGCAAAGGTAATTTTCTTTTTTCTTTTCTTTTCCTTCCTCTCTTATCCATTTTATGTTTGCTATCTGATCTTGTCTCCTATATTTTCTGAAAACTGCCTGTCCATTCATTTTGCTATGTCCCTATAATGGCTTTGTACTTTGTAAAAATTTTAAGCAAAACTTCATTGCATGAGAAATTACTATGACATTTTGATAATTTCAAGGATTTTTTTTGCCTCCCTTCTTTAGGATGACTATATATTCTGATAGTTTTTCATCTCTAAGCCCTAGAATCTTATTTCACATTTGTTGAAATTTGTTGGATTTAACAGCAATTTAGGTGCCTCTTTGCCTAAACTTTTAACAGTTAAATAAGTACTTTTTTTTTAAGCACCTAATGCTTTCCTATATTGGTCGGCTGGTTTATTGCCTATGATACCAAAGTTTCCTGTGGAGTGGGTTACTGAATATATTCCCTTTACTGTATTAATATTTCTGCATTTCTTTTAGAAGAGGGTTGCTATTTTTAAATTAATCTTTTTGTTCTCTATTAGATAATTTTTATGATTGCTCTTTAATAGTTCTGTTTTGGCTATATTGTAAATATTCCTAAATATTCCTATAATTCCTTGGAATCATTTTTCATTTTTATTATTTTCCTTGTTTTGCATTCTTGATTAAGATATATTCCTATTGCTCTCTTGCTTGATACTGAAAGTTATCATTAAATTACTATGCATTCTTGTTCAGTTCTTTCCTCTTTAAAAAAATCGGACTATTTTTTTTCACTTTATTGCTTCTAATATCTCTACACATAGCCTTAGAGTTTCTTTCACTTGTTAACCATATTTAACCCATTATTTATATTGACCGTGAGTTCCAACTGTGTACTGTATCTTCCAGATCAAATCTTTCCGGGACATGTTTTATCTTTTATTTTCTAAATATAATCCATATAGTTTGCACCTAAAATTAGTGGCATGTTCCACAATCTTTACCTGGATATATTCTGACTGAATGTTCTCTTTCATATTATATAGCTGATTTGGTTCCAGTATTATCCATCCATGTGATCAAGGTTTAATAACGTATTTAATTTTTTTTTTCTCTTAAATACATTTGTTTTCTTAGGAGTTTTTTCCCCCTGATGCATGATGATTATCTTTTGAATTTCAATTTTTCATTCTCTGGGTTTTGTTTTGTTTTGTTTTTGTTTGTTTGTTTTGTAAGGATGAATATATTCAGATGAATTTGTCAGCTGCTTTTAACCCATCAGAGCAGCTCGCAGAGTATTAAAAATAGCCTGCTAACAATAAAGCTGCCTTTAGCAACATACAAGTCCTCTTGTCTCTTTATGAACTGCAAAGAACTCAGGAAGTATTCTTATCCTTCTAAAGAAACAAATCCAGTACATTGCATTGGGATTTGTAACAGATGCTGTAAAAGATTATGAGAGAAGTTTCTGCTCTGGTCTTCTGAGTTCTTTGGCATCTACACTGACCATTGAGCCAAGCTCAGTTTTCAAACTCTGTGTGGCAGCTTAGATTATGACTTTGCATATTTGCAAATTATTCTTTGTAGAGCAAGTAGTAAATTGCAACTAACATACTTTGTTCTTAATTCTCTCAGTCCCTTTCCAGTTATAGGACATAGTTCAGAGTAACTATATCCTAGCATGCTATTGTTTATTTTATGAAATCATAAAACTGAAAGGACCATTTAAACCAATCAGTCTAGCCCTTGTTCAGTGCATAAATTCAGTTAAAGGTGCCCATAACTGTCCAGCCTGTTTCAATACATCCAGGGAAATAGAGCTCACATTCTTATTGGTTGTTGATTTCCACAAAGTGCTCTTACTGTTGAATTTTTCCTAATTTTCAATAGAAATCTGCCTCCCTGTTACTTAAGACCCCTATTCCTGCTCTTATATTTGTAATTTGTAAGTATGTTCTCTTCATTGATAGCATATGAAGCAATTTTTCCTTAAATACTGCATATTTATATTCACAGTTTGCTCTGTGAAACAGTGATGGTTTCATATAGACCTCATGTGAATATGCCCTATTATTTGTAAATATAATACATAATTCTGGAGTTTTTTGCACTGTGATTAAGACTATGACTGGTTAATGATCACATGATGCTTTTTGTGAGCCCAGTGCCCTAGAAGATATGTGATGAATGTCCCAGGATCAGAACAGAAATTGAAATAAGAATCCTAAATTTGTCATATCAATAATTGTTTTAAATTTATGGGGGCAAAATACTCAAATATGTTTTATTTATGTATCTGAAAGATATAATGACATCATGTGAATCTGCAAATACACACACACACACACACACACACACACACACACACAGATAGATAGATATAGATATAGATATAGATATATAATCTCTAAACAAAAAATACAAAATCTTAACAAGACAAGTCCACCAGCTTTGAGATAATTGATTCCACTTTTGAATAACTGCTGGTAAAAAGTTTCTCTTGAATCTTAGTTGAAAACTAATTTCTCATGACTTGAGTTTATTGGTTTGTTTTCTTCCCTCTGTAGTAAACAGAGAATAAATTTGCTGTCTTTACATGAAAGTTTTAAACTATTAGCATACAGTTTAGCTTCAGTGTTGTTATTTGTATTAGTGTGACAATACATAAGTGGGTTTTGGGTTGCAGTTTGGGCCCTCGGTCTCTGAAAGGTTCGCCATCACTGCCATAGGCCATCTATTTTATTGTTTAAAAAAATCCCCTGGCCCAGTTAGGATAGGGTAATTTTAAATGGAAACGTCAGGAACTTTATGCATCCAAACTATGTGTTTTGGGCAGTATACTATCAAGTTCCTTAGGATGCAGACCTCACAGGTTTTCTACAAAATGTACTCCTCAAACTAAACAAAGCTTTTATTTTGTGCAATACATTACATAGTACTAAACATTTGTGGAAAAGGATTTAGAAAATATTTTATATGAGATCTTTTAATGGTTTACATAAGTTTTTCTTTTCACCAATATTGAAAACACATGTGGTTAATCACTCATAAAATTGTGTCACCTTTGAATCACACGTAGCTCCCAGTGACTTCATAGATATGCCCAGTTAATTTTCTTGGCAGTGATATAAAAGTGATTTGCAATTGCCTTTTCATACCTGGTATTTCTTGTTATTATTCTATCTGGGTATTAATCAAATGTAATTGTGTATGTTTTTGAGGTCAGGGAGACCAGACCTGATCCCAGGAGAAATGCCATTTTGTAGGAGGGGGGATAGCAAGAGAAATGGACTGCCTTTGCGATCCCTATTGGTGCGTGGGCGTGCATGCATGCGTGCACATGCGCACATGTGTATTAAATAATCTTCCATGGCTCTTTTTGAATTGACTTTCCATTAGCAAGAAAAGTTCTGGTTTCAGTTGAATGTTGATCTTTAAAATTCTGTATATCATTATATGTATTAGTGTCCAAAAATTTATGGCTTTTTTATAAGTCTACCAGTCATGATAAAATGACCCTTCTTACTGTCCACATTTCTAACATAAATTTGAAGTACCTTTATATATTTGAGACAATTTTTCTGGAGTCAACCAACATCATATAGTTTTCTGAAAGTTACAACAATGTAAATTTCAGTCCTTCTAAGCACATATTCTCCCACTGTTCCATCAGTATGTTATATCCAGAGTCTTAGCCCATTTATCATACATGCTTGTTCTATTTCAACATACAAATCATATTACTCAGAGCAACAGAGTATTTTGACCAGCTGTAACAGCCGATTGAACTCAAAATGCAAGATAAACTGTATGTTGTTTTATGGCAAACATATTCATGTAATTTATTTAAATTCAGGCACCACCTAACTCCAGAATAAAATTTGCAGATGAAATAGTTTTATATGTGATCAAATAACAGCTAAACAAAATGTTTAGGAACCTCAGGAAGGACACTTTTGTCTTTAGTTCTTTAGTTCATGTTACTAATATTGTGTTCTTAAGTTATCTTATTCCCTCTTGAGTTTTCTCTTTAATATTTTTAGATTGTACTTATGCAGTCAGAAATAATAGACCAAATCTCTCTTTCAGCTCTTCCTCCAAAGCCCTCCAAACCAATAACTTCTATAAATACAAATGAGATCAAAGAGAACTGCAGTTCTCCATTGCAGGAAGCGGAATGGTACTGGGGAGACATTTCAAGGTAAAGAATATTAAACAATATGCAATTATTTAGGTAGTATTGCGAAGACAGTAAGCTTAGTGAAGAGGTGTTTTTTTTACTGAATGTTAAAATTATGATTTTCCTACTTGTTAAACCATAATGAAATAAATGTAAGTTAATGAACACACATTTCAGAAACGGACACTTAAATCTTTTAAAGCTTAATTTTTGTAAGAACTGATTTTTACATTAAAATCAAAAGTCTAACATAGCCTAATTTTAAGTGAATTTGATCTCAAACCTTTTTTGCATTGGATACTGCTGTCTAATTTTAAAAAATCTGGAGGAAAAGTATTTGATTAGGTAACGCAGAGTATGTGATTCAGTAGGTCATGTACAATGTACTCTTAGAGAGTGGGAGGGGAATAGCAGTGCTTCATTTCTACGGGCAGAGCTACAGTTCCTATTATAGCCACATTACCACCATTATTGTGCAAATTAGAAAAGTTGTGATTTATCAATAACGAGTTTGCGTATTTCATTTCATAAAAGAAAATCTCTCTTGCTCAGTAACCACCACACATCGGCGTCATTCTTCAAATCACTGATTTTGCAGTTTTCTTATATTGGTTCATAAAAGCAATACAAAAGTAGACTACTATTTAGGTAAAGCCCTGTGCATCTTAATCATCTCCTACAACCAAGTATATGTTACAATTAGTTACAGAACAAAAAGTTGATACACTGTATACATTTAAATAATGTAAAATGGCTTTTGGATTCAGGTGATTTAAAAGTATCAACAGGAAATAATCTGATGGGAAGCAATCTTTAGTTACTGCACTTATTAGTATGTAACTACAACTAATCAGAAGTAACTAGTTCAAACATTAGCTCATTTTTTTTAAAAGAGTTTAATTAAAGCTTCAGATAATATGAGTAAATTCTAAAAATCGACTGCAAACTACTTTAGGCAACAGTGTTCTGAAAGTTTTAAGTAGGAAATGTGTATATTAGTTCTACAAGGAAACAAAAAAGAGTACCTTATATATTTTTGTAATTAACACTGCTATTATGATGGAATCCCAGTAAAAGTAAATGTATTTTATTTACTTCTTATACTTCCAGAGAAGAGGTAAATGACAAACTCCGAGACATGCCAGATGGAACATTCTTGGTGCGCGATGCATCAACAAAGAAACAGGGAGACTATACACTCACGCTCCGGTAAATAACTGGGATATTATCATATAGGTTAAAGTTCTGTTTAGTGCTTGTTAGTTGCAACCAGGGAATGTGGATGGTAAATATTCTTTATTGTCCTAGAATGTTTTTTTTTAATGTACTGTATGTGCTGGGCTATAAAAGTGCCGCATAATACGAAAGAGTAGCATCATCTGTGCCAGAGCATTTGCAAACTGTACGGAAATTGGCAGCCTAGGACTTTTTTCTTTCTCTATAAAACCGGGTTCTGGAGGTGATGGTTTCAGAGTGGTTTCAAAGGATGTGAGAAGTCTGAATTAAAAAGAGGGCTGTCAGGATTTGTGCTGCTTTTGGACACTGCAGAGATCCTCTTCATTGCCTTGGTTGTTACAGTATAATTGTCCTTAACAGTTTCCCTATAGTTGTTTGTTGTCCACACCTTTCCTTTTGTCCCAGAAAGTTATGTGAGGGCAAACTAAAGATCTCAAAATAAGCAATAATATATGATGATTTTCTTTAATAGTAATAATAATACTTGTCTTTCCTTGGAATCACTAGCTCAGACTCACTTCACAAAAAGTTAAATGCGCAGGGGAAAGGAAGAGGTGAAATTTCTCAGTCTTTTATATACTTCCAGTCTCGAGATCTCTCACCTACAGGCAGTCCTCGACTTACAACCATTCATTTAGTGACTGTTCAAAGTTACAGTGGCACCGAAAAAAGTGACTTAGGACTGTTTTCCCACTTATGATTGTTGCAGCATCCCCGTGGTCAGGTGATCAAAATTCAGACATTTACTTGGCAATTGACCTTCTGACAGTAAAGTCAGTGGGGAAGCCAGATGCATTTAACAGCTGAGTCACAAACTTAACAGTTCCAGTGATCAGCTCAACAACTCTGGCAAGAAAGGTTTTAAAGTGGAGGCAAAACTCACTTAACAACTGTCCTGTTTAACAACATAAATTTTGGGCTCAATTGCAGTTGTAAGTCGAGGACTATCTGTATCTTTCATATATACTACCGCTATAGCCAGGACAAGCAAATGAGCTTGTTTTTTAAAAAATAAATAAATAAAATTCTTCTGTTCACTCATAACCAATTCTTAGAGTTGGCCTGAACAAATCCCTGCAGTTTTCTTGGCAAGGTTTTTCAGAAGTGGTTTGCCATTGCCTCCTTCTGAGGTCTGAGAGACAGTGACTGGCCCAAGGTCACCTAGCTGGCTTTGTGCATAAGGTGGAACTAGGATTCACAGTCTCCCAGTTTCTAGCTGACGCCTTAATCACTACTTCAAATTGTTTCTCAAACCAAATCAAACTCAATTCAAAGGTTATTTTGATGATAGATGGGCAAGGAGTGTTGCTTTGCATTGTATCCTTCTCTCTTGTATTTAACTCCTAATCTGGGGTGAGAAATGAAGTTTTCTCCTTATTTCATCCTCAGAAATTAGATCTACCTTATTACAGGGATTCCTATTTGTGGCTATATCTTTCATTATTAAAAAATACCTCGAATACAGTATTTTATTTTGCTTTCTTGGAATTAATAGCAGCTGGGGGTTTTTTTAGTAAATGGGGTTACCTGTAAAAAATAATACAAAAGCTAAAGGCTTGCTTCTGTTCTCTGCTTAAAACATTTTCTTGACAGGCCATTAATATCTTTAGTTTTGTTACATATATGTGTACAAGAACCACATGATTAAAAGCTATTGATAATTACATTCTCATATTTATCTCAGTGGTTTTTGAGGTACTAATTCTTCAAGAAAAGTACATTATAGTAAAATATCTGGAAATGGAAAGCACTGTATTTTCCAAGTTCACTCTACCAATAGTTTTAATAGATTGAATCCAGAAGAATTGTTTTATTTGCCTATAGCAACACAGATACAAAATGGCTGCAGTATATTTGAGGCCAGCTAAATTATTTTCCCTGTAGTTCTATAGAGTAGGGGTCCCCAGCCCCTGGTCCATGGACCAGTACTGGGCCACATCATGCTAAAAAAAAAACCATCCGTGGGATGCAGGCAGTACATGAAACCAGGCCCCCTCCGGTCTACGGAAAAACCTCTTTCCACAGAACCAGTCCCTGGCGCCCAAAAGGTTGGGGACCTCTGCTGTAGAACATCTGATCATATAATTAGGCAAAGAAGCCAAATGAATGAAGTGTTACAGATGAACGTAAAAAAATCATGGTGCAAAATAATTATTCAGAAATTGTTCTATTTGCCTTTCTGTTTTAGCATACATTATGTTATGATTTGTATGCATCACCAATGCAATTGTGCTATGTACCTGATGATAATTTTTATCTACCTTCTAGGAAGGGTGGCAACAATAAATTAATAAAAATTTATCATCTGGATGGGAAATATGGCTTTTCTGATCCACTGACATTTAATTCTGTTGTGGAATTGATTAACCACTATCATCATGAATCTCTTGCCCAGTATAATCCTAAACTTGATGTGAAGCTGATGTATCCTGTATCTAAATATCAGCAGGTAAGATTTGAAAGAGCATACAGATGGATTTCATGGAATGTTTCTGGAAAAATAGGCTGTGAACAATCTTTTCTACTGCTGTTTGAGTACTTTAATTTACCACAGCTAAAATATGATTGTTTCAAGAGCTTTTATTTTAGAGGACTCATTTCATTAAGTATCTAATGTAAAAATAAAAGTTTACTATTTTGACATAAATAAATGCAGATGATTCTTAGACTTGTTAACAAGAATTGATCTTTGCACCATGTATATCAATTATTTTGCATCATTTTTAAACTATAATGGTTGATCTGTTTACTATAATTTCACATCAAGTTTTTTTAAAAAGTGTATCTAAATGAATCTTGGTGCAAAGCTAAGATGAACAGATTATAATTTTGTCTACTTACAATAAAATCTGCATTTGATATCTTTTTTAAAAAAGAAACTAAAGCCCCAAACAGTTTCATTGACGAACACCTACCATGCTTTGTAATGACATTAAGCAATTCATTAAGAAGTTAGTGTTGGGCATTTATCCTAAAAAAAGTTGATCTCCCCAAAAGTTCAAAAAGTATATCATCTTTAGACATATATATTTCCTTAGTAATTGGAACAGTCAGCATTTAAAATCTGGGTGGAAAAATGTTGATAACTGAGAAGACTTTGTTCTATAGGATTAAGAAGATTGATGTGTTTCCCCCAAGATAGTTATATACCGAAAGCAGCCTCTGAATTTCTTTTGTAGAAAATTGTATCTATTTTCTGCTCTGATGTATGCAGGATCAGTTGGTAAAAGAAGATAATATTGATGCTGTGGGCAAAAAGCTTCAGGAATACCACACTCAGTATCAAGAGAAAAGTAAAGAATATGACAGATTATATGAAGAATATACCAGAACATCACAGGTATATTGCAAGTTGATTTACATTCTTGTGGTGACCTATGGAAAAAATAGAATTAGACAGTAAATGCCCATGCAAACCAAAGGGGTGCTTGATTTTCAATATATACTTTTCCTCACTATATTCTGAAACACACATTTGACAATTTGACCATTAAAACAACTATGGGAAGGTTGTGTTGTGTTTGGGTTTTTTTTTAATCGTTTTGCTCTTTTCTACCCTCCACATGCCATTTTACTATATATCAGAGGCCAATATGTAATTAGAATTTGTAACTTGAACCAAGCTGCTATATTAGTAGTTATGTATGGTTGTTTCTTTACAGAATTTTACATTCATTTACATCCTTATATTCCTTCTAAACTGAGATTATATCAGTAGTTCCAGGTGGGAACTATTCTTGCAGAATGCAAGAATTACAGGGTAGTTCCTATTTTTGGCAATAAAACTTCTGGAACAAGAAGCATTTTGATGTGTGCTAGACATTTTGAGATACAACCACATCTGGAATGCTACAAACTATTTCCTGTTCTTTATTTCTAAAATAAACTCCTAGATTGGCACATTCAGGAGAAAAACAAACATATCAGAAAAATTATCACATCATTTGTGAAAGCTCCTTCTCATATCTTATCAAGATTACATGCAAATGGACCCGTGCTTACATTACTTTTGCTTTTCAAGTTGCTTCCCTCCTTAAACTCTCTTGTGTTTCTGTATTAAGATCTAGAGCTGGAGGGTTCACATTTTGGTAGCTAGGTTCACTTAGTTCTTCATGGTTGAGGCCACTTTAATTTCTTTATTTACATATCATGTAAAGCTTCAGGAAAGGCAACAAATCTCCATTTGAATAAATTTTAAGCAAATTTAAAGTCTCAAAAGCTTGAATTTTGTAAATTTTGCCTCCTAAATTAATAGTGTGCAATATTTTCATATAATGGTAATGAAAAGTCATTCTAATAGCTTTATGCTTCTGGTTGTAAATTATCATCTTTTAAATGGGCTGCTTTATGCAGGAAATTCAGATGAAGAGGACAGCAATAGAAGCTTTTAATGAAACAATTAAAATATTTGAAGAGCAGTGCCACACCCAAGAACGGTATAGCAAAGAATACATCGAACGATTTCGAAGAGAAGGGAATGAGAAAGAAATTGAACGGTAAGTCTACCAAATACCATACCTACTAATAATATTTAGTTCAATGTGGTAATTACATTGTCAGCCCCATATTGTTTAATTGTTCTCACTCAGCTTCGAACTAGCTGCATTAAATATTAAAGAGTACCTAAATAACTAATTTGGAATCCTTACATAAGTATGCAGTTTCTAGCTATGAATTACAGGAATGTTCTGTTGAGTTCAGAAAGCTTAATGGTTTTAACACAAGAGTCTTTTTTTAAAAAAAATATTTTGAATTTCCATTTTCCGAATTAAGGGACAAACAGTTTAGGTACTTTGAAATAATTTAAATAATTCTTCATTATAAAAATGATAATTGAAATTTTAAAAAACTTAATTATGCTGTTTGAAAACAGCAAAAACTCTTCAGGACAGACAGAAATACAACCAAGCAGAAAAATTTAATAACACAATCGTGGTCAGACTGAGGAGAAAACAAGCCTCTCCTTGGCAGTAGGAATGTTTGAAAGCTGGCAAGTGTGAATTGCCGAAGTTAGACCAGACTTAAGAAACCAATGCCATATGAATCTAAGGCCATTAGAACAGCTACAGTAAAAAGAATCTTGCGAGTCTGAATGTGCCCCGCTCCTCCCTCATTCTACTTTCGTGTGAATTAGAGAGAGCCCTGTTTGAGGCGTTTTCTTTAAAAAATTTATTTAAAAAAAATATTTTGAATTTCCATTTTCCGAATTAAGGGACAAACAGTTTAGGTACTTTGAAATAATTTAAATAATTCTTCATTATAAAAATGATAATTGAAATTTTAAAAAACTTAATTATGCTGTTTGAAAACAGCAAAAACTCTTCAGGACAGACAGAAATACAACCAAGCAGAAAAATTTAATAACACAATCGTGGTCAGACTGAGGAGAAAACAAGCCTCTCCTTGGCAGTAGGAATGTTTGAAAGCTGGCAAGTGTGAATTGCCGAAGTTAGACCAGACTTAAGAAACCAATGCCATATGAATCTAAGGCCATTAGAACAGCTACAGTAAAAAGAATCTTGCGAGTCTGAATGTGCCCCGCTCCTCCCTCATTCTACTTTCGTGTGAATTAGAGAGAGCCCTGTTTGAGGCGTTTTCTTAAATTTGTTTCTTGGAAAAAGTCTCTGTGCTTATCTGATCGTTAGCTTGGTCATGGATCCTTCTGCTGTCCTTCAAAGCCATTCTCTTATGCTCTCTACATCTGGCTTAGCAGTTAACATATTCTCAGCCCTCTTTCATATTTGGGCTAGGGCTTCCCTGGGTTGAGATATTTCATCTTGTCAACGACCCAGCATTGGAGGTTGGGAAAAGGCAAGAGGACACCTCGGTGTTTCTCTTTGAGATCAGGGTTCTGTCTTCAGTCTCATCACTTCTATCAGCTAAGACACATCAAAGCAGTTTGTAGGGATACAGGTACACGCTAGATACCATAAGCCTTTTTCCTGATATAAAGAAGGTAATTTAGCTGATTGAGGTTGACACGAATATATATATATATTATTAATAAAACTTTGAGGGGGGTTTTTTCTTTAAAGAAAGGGAGGAACAGGAAATAGGATGTTTTCAAGTCGAACGAGAATTACTCTGTGGAGTGCTTGCTTTGGGGGTCTATATAACTATGAATAAAATATGTGCAACTTAATATTTTAGTTTGAGAAGTGTATTTGTGACTTTTATAAACACTAGAATTTGTTTTATAGGATTATGATAAATTATGAAAAATTGAAATTACGCCTGGGTGAGATTCACGATAGTAAGATGCGACTGGAACAAGATTTGAAGAAGCAAGCCCTGGACAACCGAGAAACAGACAAGAAAATGAACAGTATCAAACCTGATCTTATCCAGTTGCGCAAAATCAGAGATCAGTACCTTGTGTAAGTAAGCACAAGCTAAGCAACTAACCATTATTCACTACTTACTGCAACACCCAGTCTCTACTTTAATTCAAAGAGAACGGTAACAAAACTAAACAAGATATTACAAAAGCATTTTAAAAATGTTTGAATAGTTTTTAATTAATATACATGGTTTCTGATTCAAACTGGGATTCTAATTACAAGCAAAAAACCATGGCCAACCAGGTAAACCTCCCCACCTCTGCTTGCCTCTACTAATAACATAGTATAAGGTAAGTGAGTCTCTTGACACACAAAAAATTACAAATTTAGCTAGCCTTTTCAGTGCTTCTTCAATACTAATCTTGTTCCATATTCCCAGATAATTTGAAATGAAAGGCAATGCAATGTTCACAGACTAATTAGTTCAATTATGCCATTCTGCAGTATGGTGACTTCGTGCATTAGTGTTATGATGATTGGGAGCTTCATTGAATAAATCAGCCGTTCTCTCTCATTATTGAGGAAAGAAGAAGGAAGGATATGTTCTTATATACCGCAAATATTTTCTATGCCATGATCAGCTGTTTTTGCCAAGAAAGAGGATGCCACATAATATACACACACACACAAAAGAAGCACAACTGTCTTTTTCTCTCATAAACCATTATTGTTGGGCATAGTTCTGTGATAAATCCATTTCTATTGATAAAATAATAGGTCTAGTATTCTTGTGATCTTGGAGAGGCATTTGATGGAATGATCCAAATTATTATACAAAGTTAATAACTAGCACTGTCTCTCTTTGGCAGCTGGCTTAATCATAAAGGAGTAAGGCAGAAACGAATTAATGACTGGCTGGGAATCAAAAATGAAACTGTTGATGAGTAAGTGCAATTGTTTAATGTTAAATTGCTATCAAATTGTATTTAAAATCCTAGTATATCTGCATACATATCTGTGCTAGAATAATGTTGTCACCACATAAATACGCATATTTTTCTTTGTCAAATTGTCATGTCTAAAATCCATAAGAACAACCAAATAACACTAATATTTTCTGTTTTATATACTTTCATAAAAATAATCTTTATTATTGTAATGCATTTTATCATAGGTAGAATATAACACAAAAATGTAACCAATGCTTCACTACCTTCTTCTTTCATTATTTTAATTATATGCATGGACATTTATACATGAGACAGCCGATACCTACTCTACAGTTGGTGCTATGCTTCTAACAGAAGTTGATAGTAGTGTTGCATACTCTTTTTAAGGCCAGGTTTTGCTGATGTTTGTAAACGTTGTTTGTATACGTTGTTTTATTCAAGAATAAGTGATCCTATTATAAAAAGTAACCCTGCACTAAGGAGAAAGGATTTGTTGTTTTCCTAGTACATATTTTATGAATGAGGAAGATGAAAATCTGCCACATTATGATGAAAAGACTTGGTTTGTGGGAGACATCAATCGTATCCAAGCAGAAGATTTGCTTTGCGGGAAACCTGATGGAGCATTTTTAATTCGAGAAAGTAGCAAGAAAGGCTGCTACGCTTGTTCTGTGGTGTAAGTATTGGCTTTATGAATTACCCAGAAGCTCTCGGCACACTTACAAAACATAACTGTATTATAGGAGCTTGCTTTAGAGTTGGGAGTGGTTCCGTGTATCTGCTTTTAGTTTTAAGGATGTTTTTCCTTTTAGTTCTTAAAAACTTTTTTAAAACCTAAAAGGTAGACTTGTTCTGTGAATTCTGTACAAGTAAAATATTTAAACTGAGATGGGATGGGAGGTAGGCACAGTAACTGGTACATTATTTTGCTAGGCAAAATGATCCAATCTTTAGGAGAGGTGCTTGTGTCTCTGATATGGCTTACGGAAGGCCAATCAACAACGTAGAGAAGGCTTTTCTTGACTGTGTGTTTTTCTTGTGAGATAGCCTCACTCTGTGATACATACTAGCATGTTTTAACTTGGCTTTTTATAATGGACTTCCCCAGCTACGATTGCCCTAATGTTTCTCTTTGGGGGAAACTTAGTGTTTTATACAGTTAGAAAATCACTAGAGCAAGCAGCAGAATACAAATCTTTTAATGAAATAAGTGATACAATTTAAAAAACCTGTTCATTCTCATTCAAACGCTTTTGACAAAATATTTCATTCTTCGGTCTCTAAATTCTATTACTTTAAAAAAAACTATTTTGGTAGAAATAGTATACATGTAATCTCTTAGATGCAGCTTCACATTTATTAAAAGTATAGATGTCTTAATCGTCTGAAAATCTTTGTAAAAATAGCTAGGATTACAGAGCTGGGGAAAAAATACTCTTAAGCTATGTGGTCCATTAATTTCTGAATCTTTTTATTGTACTCTTCTAGCTGACGTATCACATTAAATATTGTTTCTTTTCCTTAACAGAACTGAAGGCGAAGTTAAACACTGTGTGATCTACAGCACTCCAAGAGGTTATGGGTTTGCAGAGCCATATAACCTATATAGCACCCTTAAAGAATTAGTCCTGCATTACCAGCATACCTCTCTCGTCCAACACAACGACTCTCTAAATGTCCGTCTTGCTTATCCTGTCTACGCACAGATGCCCTCCCTTTGTAGATAAACTTTAGGAAAATGAAGTATAGGTGAAGTGATGGTTATCTCGAATTTCTTTTCTACAATTTTTATTAGAACCCAGAGGGCATTCTTTCTCCTTAGACTGCTTGTTTTGCACAAGAAGTGATATGATGAATGTGAATTGGAAACTTAGCAGCAACAGCTTCGGGAGAGGTACCATAGTGCTACCTGAAGATCAGCTGTGTTCATAAGGAGACTGCCTCTTGCTTTCCCAAAAAGAACAAGAAAACTCTCTCAAACTTTGTTTAAAAATCCATTGAAGCAAAATTGAGGAAACATTTTTGCTTGGCACCATCAATGGAATTTCTACATGGATTTTTCTTTCCTGAGGTATTGGTAACGTCTTTCAGTCTTAAACTCCAGGAAAATAGGAGGAAGGCTCACCTAAAGAAGCTTTTCCTTGTTAATTTTAGCAACTTTGCTGCAAATTAGAATAACTTACAAATGAGGGCTCATCTTGATGTAGCATGGTATTTGGTGAGGAGACCAAAGGAACTTTGGGGGAAGTTTCAGGTTCGTTCTTAAAAGAATATCCTCAGAGAAATGTTGCTTTATATATTAACAACAATAACAAAAGTTTCAGTTTCAACAGCACTACAGATCTTCAAATTTAAAAAAAGCAAACTTTATCCAACAAAACTTCTCTCATTGCTGGACTGAGCACTTATGGGGATAATTGCATTTGCAATCGCACACTTGCCAAAACTTGAAGAGAAAATTATGAAAGCTACAACTTTCTCATGTCATTTTTATAACTGACCTGATGTAACTGCACCACTTTTCCCCATTAGTTTTTAACATTTTTCTTTTCTTATAACTATTTCAGATGTTCTTTTTAAAAGATACTAAGCTTTGGAATGTATACTAGAATGAAGCGGCATGTTTTTTTTTTAAATGCTTAATAATTTTTGCTGTTTTGAAAACATTGTTTGATTTTGTTTTTATAAAAAAAATTCTTGAAAAGTGCAATGGATTGCTTCTCAGTGGCTTGCTAAACCAAAAAAAAACCCTATGAGTGCAGTCTATATATTGTTAAAACTGGCTACAATAATTTTACTTGTAATATATCTGACTTGCACCCTAAATCATTAATTCCATTGCACAGATTGTATAGGTATCCTTATAATTCATTGTTGTTTTACCATCAAGCAAATATTTGGGTAACTGAATTTCGTCAGACTGCTCAAGTTATAAAAGTGGTAGAATTTATCAGAATATAAACAGCTCTGCTTGGTTTTCTGCTGTCATCAGATCCATCTAGATTCTGTGTAATATCAAGTAATAATAGCAAATAATGAGAACTGGATCCACTAGACTATGAGAATTTGTGCTGAATTTGTCCTCCTAAAAATGCTGTCATTTTGTCACTCCACATAATGATTTTCTTGAATCTTCTCTGTATACTTGAGCTAGAACAATTACACAATGGGGGAAACAAGCAAATTCAGCATGAAGTGCGTGCCAGGGGATTGGGACATGGACCTCTTCTGTCTTTACCTTGCTTTCATGACATCTTGAGCCCCAGACTGTTACAAATGTTTACATATAGCAGAATGCACTACAGAAAGCATACGTATTAATGCAGAATATGAAATTGCTGAACAGAAATTGAAAAATCTTGAGTTCTAATCATCAGCTGGAGGGGCCAAAGTAGAAATGCTTAATATGTCCCAACAGCACTTCTGATTTGCACTATTCTACTGCCATTTAAGCCAAGAGCTGCAGTAGTCTCTTCAGAAAAAAAACCTGGATTGACTGTAGTTCTTGGTGAAAAGAACTGCAGCTGTGTAATCCCTAGGCTTCTGCATAGATAATGAATGACCCTTTCCCATCCTCTGAAATAAAGTCTGGAGACCACACTTTCCTTTTACTCACCAGCAAAACTTCTACTGCTAAGTGTGATTTTGAATTTGCTAGTTTTCAAAAATAGCATGGAGATCTCTGGGAGCCAGGCAGGCTATACAGTCTGATCTGGCACTTGTTCATTTTTCAAGTACTGGTTAGGCGACAATAGTCGTATGTCAACATCAGTGGAACTTTTCTGGGCCTTCAGTAATAATTTTTGCTGTTTAAAATATAACTAAACATAAAATGGATTTCCAGTATAAAAGTCTACCAACTCCCACTATTATGAATAAATTTCACCTTGTTTACCCATTCGAACTCACCAGAATTTGTTGTTTTCAGTAAATTCTGAAATGTACACTTCCTTTAAACATTATCTATTTCATATACACCTCAGGAACCACCGTGATCCAAGTTATGAATATGGCTCTATTGTTTTCCAGTCTTTAAAGCCTAATTGAAATATATAGGGAATATGTTTTACCATCTGCATTCAGCTTCAGCAGGCATTCTTGATTTAATGTCCTTGAGTGCAATTTTTTTTTTACATTAGTGAGACTTAGCTGACCTCAAGTGGCAGCATTCTTAATTCTCCTGGCTGATTGTTAGGCTTAGCTGCCCTGCAAGCATCACCAATTAAACAGCAAAGCTGAAACGAACGGGAAACAAAATTCCAGAAGTCTAATCAATGAATGAATATGTACATCCAAAGCAAAGCAAAGATCTCTGCTTTTGAAAACAAAAATATTTAGGTTGTTAAGAGTATGATTTTAAACAAAATGCTGATGTTGATGATCTAGCAATTTCTTTGTTTTTGGATTGTTAAATGGTAATGGGGTGGATGAAATAGTGTTGTCTAATATGCACAGTTACGATTGAAAATTTTTCAGTATTTTTTTTCATAAGTTCATCTTTTATGCAGTTGCTAAATTTCAGTGGGTCAGGTTAATAAGAACTAATGCATATATTTAATTGGAAATTTCAAGAAGCAGTAGTATCTAGGGTATAACTTCTATTTTGCACTCTTAGCCCTAAGCCAGGGGTGTCAAACTCAATTTCATTGAGGGCCGCATCAGCATTGCGGTTGCACTCAAGGGACCAGGTGGGTATGGCCAGTGTGGGCGTGGCTAGAGTGCATATGGCCTACTGGGTGGGCCTGGCCAGCTCTACATCATTTGCATTAAGGGTGCCTATGGGGGCCTGGGCAGGAGGGTCTCTGGGCCATGGCCAAGGCAGTGGGGGCCGTTCCTTCACTGTTTCCAGGATGGCTTCGTGGGCCACATGAAACCACTTTGTGGGCCGGATCCGGCCCCCGGGCCTTGTGTTTGACATGTCTGCCCTAAGCAGAACCCTGAACTGTTCATTTAATCATATGAATAGTTTATGAATTTGAGACCCATTTTAAACGTATACAAGGCCTCGTATGAGCAAACGGGAGCTGTTTGTTTCTCCATTCCCTCTTACACTGCCTCAAATTACTTTTGTATGATTTTGTTTTTCATAAAGGTCATATAGACTACTCACAACTTCTTGCACATCTGTAGGACTCATTGAGATCATGGCCAAAGCATGAAATTCTTACGCTGGAATACAGTACTCCAATTTCCAGCTACGTCTATCAAATCCATCTACACTGAACCCATTTATATGCAATTTGTCCAGTCATATTGTATTTCAATTATATAATGTAGCACTTGGATTAAAATAAAAGAAACCACATCAATTCTACAAGACACCAACTTGCATAATCTCAGGAATAGAGACAGGTCATTTAATCTGTCTTGGAACAGGTAGATGCTGATTTGTTTAAAGAAATAGGGACATATTTAGTGCTATGTTATGGATTTGGAGGGTAAACATTGGCACTCACTATGGAAAGTCTTGACAAGATGTACGGTGACTTAATACAGTGTTCATGTAGCAATTTTGTTTTTTTGATCTTTTTCAAATCTGGAAAAGCCCTTTTTGGTACTTGATTTTTTTTCCCTGATGAAATGTATGGTTGGGGTTTTTTTGTTTTGTTTTTGTTTTAAATTTTGTGTATCTTAAATTTACATAATGGGGAATAAAAAGCTAACGTGTAGCGTGTATTGTGGCAAACTTTTTTTTTAGGTTACAGGTTATGTGTGATTATAGGCAAGCATTTTAATATATGGTCAACCATTGGTTTCATTTTTTATTTGTGCACATTAATTCTTAAATCAGTGCTTTATGGTTTGGGATATTTGAATATATTTCTGAAGTAAATTTACATACAATCTTCTTTTGCCCTTAAAGAGAATTAATAGTTGGAAGCAGAATTCTTCTTTTCATTTCTTGAAACTCCCTACTTGCTTAGAAGAGTATAGCCGAAATTAACTGTAGATTCGATTGTCAGTAACTTTAATAGTAAAAGCTATTCTTGTACAAAAAAAAAAACTGAAGGTCTTATTCCAAGGATAGGGTTGTTTTAAAACACTACAGTGGAAATATGAAGGCTACATTTAGGGGGGGGGGAAGAATGGTTCGTTCTTTCTGGATTGATTAGGCAGATAGTAAATTCAACATTAAGAATGAGGAGCCACCATTAGTCTCTGTTGCTGTCTTTGCCTTTTCTTTATACCTGACCCATCAGTCTTTCTCTTCAAACCCCCAGGCTTTTCTCCACCTTCCAAGAAGCTTTAGGAATGTCGCAAGACTTCCTGCAACTCACCTCTTGCTTCTTTCTCCATTGCTTAAGTCAAGAAAAATATTCTGTGTCATCAAATGGTGGAGAAAAAGTTGCTGTTATACTTAGGCCAGCACTCTATCCTATCTTACTTTCAGTGGCTGTATTTCTTTGCCAATGGTAGATGTCTTCATTACCACCAACAGAGGTGCCTCCCTTCCATTCTCCTATGTTATCACTGGTCTAGCAATCTTCCATTATATCACAGTGGGGAAAGAACAGTGAAATGGAAGTGGCAGTTAACTAATGCTATGGAAATGCTGGGGGGCTGGGGTGGGGCTTCTATTCCTTTGGGATATTAACACCCTCACAAAACTAAATTGAAGTAAATTTCAGCGAATATTAGGGGAAACAGTATTTTACAGATGATACTTCATGTCAAGGAGACTTAACGTGATAATTTCTACTATAAACCCCATACGTTGGAGAAAATGTAAAGAAATATATAAAGGTCCTGTGAAGTTGTTCAATCTTTTTTGGATTGAATTTTTGGTTCCAATGGGATAGATCACAATCCAGGTACTTGGTTTTATATTAGTTAGACTTCCAACTAAAGCAAAAGCCACATTGAAATACAAAGAATCGATTGTTTAGCAGATAGCAGTAAGAGTCTGGAAAAGAGGAAAGGATTTGAATATTTATATATATAGCAAATATGCAGGGGAATTACTTTAATGATGACACAAATGATTTTTACTTCAACTCCTTTAAACTTATTTATGCCCAACAAAGACATAACAATTGTCCACTATCCAGTTTATTAAGATAATAATGTTAGGTAAATGTTTAATTATGGGATAATTTTTGTCCCTCCCTTCCCCTACATGCTAATTTACAAGTGCCCTGAAGCATCTTTTGCCCTACAGAGTTAAAATGGAAGGGGAAAAAAATCTGTAGCCTGAATGTATTTGCACTCAGCAGGGACAAAATACCAGCTTGTGAATTAAATTCACAATTCCTGCAATCTGGAGTGATTCAAGTTCACCTTGTTACTTTGAGGTTTGTTTGTTTTGCTTTTTTAAAAGTACCTTAATTGTATACACCTCAATTACTTATTTACTTTGTTGGTTAAAAAAAAAGCTGGTATTCTATAGGCAGTTCTGTAAGGTGGGAGGAAAATAATTTTGTTTGCTCTAAAAAGTCAATACCAATAATATGACTTTTCTATATAAAAAAAAGTTTCAAGTCCTGTCATTTTAGGTTTAGGTTTAGGTTTTATTAAATTTTTATACCGCCCTTCTCCCGAAGGACTCAGGGCGGTGAACAGGGCATATCATAAAACTACAAAAATACAAAAGTTAAAAAAGAATTAAATTATTGCCCACAGTAAAAACAATAGAAAATATATATAAATATTAAAACCCTAAGTAACTCCCCATCAGGCCAGGCCAGCTTGTTCAAATAAATGGGTCTTTAACCCGCGCCGGAAGGAGCGGAGATCCGGTGCCATCCGGAGCTCAACCGGCAGCTGATTCCACAAAGCCGGAGCGCCCACAGAGAAGGCCCTCCCCCTGGGGGCCACCAGCCGACATTCTCTGACTGGAGGCACCCTGAGGAGGCCCTCTCTGTGGGAACGCACAGGGCGGAGGGGAGTCGACGCTGGCAGCAGGTGGTCCCCGAGGTATTCCGGACCATAGATTTAAGCCAATTTTTTTTATGTCTTCAGCAACATAACATACCTTGATACAAATAACTCCTGTTAACTTGGAATATAATTTAAATAGCTCTCCACAGCAAATAGCACAGAAGCAACTTTTTGAGTTCAACAGAAGAGAACTGAAACACTTAAAAATAAAACAAAGGGTCATTTAAAGTCTGTTTTGATTTCCACATGATTTGGTAATCTGCCTACAATGGTGGAAGTTAACACCTCCTAGTATTTTTTTAAGACAGGAAATAAAGATTTGTAGGAAAACTATTTCCAGGCATGTTTAGAGAACCATATTCTCCCTACCTCTTCATCACAGCTGTTTGTGCCAGTTTGCACCCCTACTCCAGGCTAGCCCACCTGTACAGAGTATTTTGAGTTTGGGGCGACTGATTATAAAGAAACATGAGTCTGTTAATTGGGTTTTGCCACTTTACAGCCCCATATGATCTATTGGTCTGCACCTTTTCTGACTGTGTATTTGTGTGCAAGTGTGCTATATGTATATAGATAGATAGATGGAAAATGGATCCACCTATACATTTATATGCATTAGCCATGACATTGCTCAACTGAATCCAAATTGCCCACCTGCCCTTGCTAGACCCATTCAGCCTGAAACTGGGATCATTGTTTGATTGCCCTCACTACAAAAAGTAAAATGAGTCTTATCTCACTTCAAATAAAGCAAAGTTGTAATGCTTTCTACAAACACTCAATTTTTTAAAAAGTGAAAGCCACATCATCTAGAAATAAAGTGCAAAGGAGAGCAGTACTGTAGCATTAATTGCAACATATGGAAACAATTATATCTATAGGTATAAATAGAATATTTTCTCTAAGAATATATGGTTATTAATTTTAATGGAGTAAGCTAGGAATGTGCACTCCTTTATACAACTCACACTTAAGCACTGCATTCTTGAAATACATGTTGGTTTTCCTCTTAAGGATACTCTTTATCAAAAGATTTGCTACTCACGAAGCCACAGCTATTGTTTTTCTTTTTATTCTTTTTAATATGAATTCCAGCATGTAATTTTGGTATTCGTGTTGGTATGTAAAACCTGTTCTGTCATTTTATGATGTAGCTCAATTCATGTTTTTTAACTTTTGAAAAGAAACTGCTTCATGAAGAAAACAGTTGTATGTTAATCATATTGTAGTTTCTAAATGAGTAATGCAACATCATATGTGTCACCAAGTCTACTATGATGTTTCTTATGTTTTTTATTTTAAAAAAATAGATGGTTGAGCTTTGGAATTCCAGACACTAAGCATTCTGGCCTATTTTGCTTCAAAATAAAAATGCAATAAAGATTGCAATAAAGCACATTTAAATGTAATGTTTTAGAAGGATGTACTGACTGCTGTTTCTAATAAATTCAGAAATACAGCCTAGTTGGTATGATGTGATGGTAAAAGTATGTTGGCTTTCTTTTGACAGTGTAGTATTTGATTTCTTATAGATAAATTCTTATAAATCTTGATACTTCAGTAGTTATATTGTGGAATCTCCAAAAGTCTTACCAATTTAAAATCCTGATTACCAAACTGCTTTGTTCCTTAGCTAGAATACCAACTTCAAGGTTTTTTCTTGTTTCAAAATTTCAAATCCATCTCCAGCATCTTGTCTTCAAGCATTTTGCAGTATGAGGGAGCATTATGATAACCTAGCACAATATGACAATGCTAAAACTGTAATATTTTTAAAGAGGGATACTTGGATCCATCTTACAATAAGAGGGCTGGCCAGAGTTTCTTGGTAGTGAAATTGGCAGCATATAAATTAAATAAATTCAGTTCAGTTCAATCGGGTTTCTTATCCCTTGTGTTCTGATCAAAATCCTCCAGCTTTAATAATAAAAACTAATATTTATAAAACTCCATCAAGCCACCTCTATCCTAACAGCATTAATGCATACTTCAAAGCTAATTACAGGAACTCTCTTCGATTAAGAGAATCTTTACTAGATATAGTCTACTGCAATTTTGCTGTTACTAATCAAATTCTAAAGATGTCCTATTCCTGCAGTTCTATTCCCTTTGCAATGTGCTTCCTAGATCATTCTATCTATTTATCTATCTAGCATCTATTTATCTAGCATCTATCACAAAACAGACTTATTTTCTCAATTTTGCCAAGCTTCAGGTTTTGTTATAAATTGCACCCATCAGATGATTATTTAAATAGTCTCTGATCTGGGTTCAGTGCTATGCTAAGATTAAATGCCAAATATGAATGTTGATTTTAATGAGTGTAAATTGCATCCTTAAAAGTTTTGATACGTAATAAGATTTCTCCCAAAGAGTAAAGTGCACACACATTGGAACTAAAATGCTTGTTTTCTATTCAATATATAGAGGGGTCTTCACTTCCTAAAGTCATGCTGTTTGCACTCAACAATGTTTGCATTATATTAGACTGAAACTGGAAACCACTACACAGAGTCAGGAAAGTTAAGATACTCAGAATGTGGTTTCAGAAGAAAAATGTTGAAAAATCATCAAAAAGATTTAAATCAAACTAAGCAATAATCCCAGAAGTTTAAACATGTTATAAAAATATTTAAATAAGAGGTAGTGGTCAGGAGAGAGAAAAAAGAGAACAAAGGCTGAATACTTTTTCCTTTTTTTAATTTCAATATCTGCTAAAAAGGGCCTGCAATAACACTTTTTTCCTGTGTTTTTTTATTTTTAAATTTTGATATAGCTATGATTTGATTTGATAATTCCATATTTTGAATTACCATTTCAGTTTTCACTTTAGTTTATGCAATAGCAAAAATATTAACAATATAAGTTAATTTAGATGTGTTGTACAATATATTTATATGTATGTACTATATTCTTTTCTCTTTGTTTTTTGTTTTTTTAACCAATGAAAATATACATTTTATATATATTACATATATATATACACACACATACACACACACACATACGCACGGTGGCTCAGTGGGTTAGGACACTGAGCTTGTCGATCAGATGGTTGGCAGTTTGGCGGGTTGAATCCCGAGTGCCGCGTAACAGAGTGAGCACCTGTTACTCGTCCCAGCTTCTGCAGTTCGAAAGCACGTAAAAATGCAATTAGAAAAATAGGGACCACTACGGTGGGAAGGTAACAGCGTTCCGTGTCCCTTTGGCATCTAGTCATGCTGGCCACATGACAAATCAACTGTGTATCTTAGAAAAGAAAGCTGACAAAATTGTATTTATTCTGATTCAAGTACACTTCCAAATATTGAATTTTCTGATCTGCAAAATAGAAAAATAGATGAAGACAAGGTCCATACTAATCCAGCATTTCGTTTCTTAAAACAGTCAGAAGGCTAGGGTGCTCACAGATAAGAGGTAGAGATATGCCTCACTCGTGCCATTGTTTTCATAGAACTGGTATCTGTCAAATGCTCACCTCAACTGTATGGTAAAACTGTATCTTCAAGGCCAACAGCCCTTGATAAGTTTGTCCTCCATGAATTTATCCAGCTTTGTTTTAAGACTATCTCTTAACGGCAATGAAAACCTTAGGTAGTAAGGTCAGTGTGACAAATGCTTTCTTTTATCTGTTCAAATCAAATCAGTTTACTACAGTCGTATGGCCAGATTTTATCTGTTCTAAATCTTTCAGACAACTTCAGTAAATGACTCCTGGCCCCAAAGTTTTGAGAGGGAGAAAAGACTTATTCCTCTGTGCTTTTTCCATGTCAGGTATGACTATACATCTCCAATGTGTCTGTCTTCACTCACCTTTTGTCCAAACAAAATGGCCCCAAACGCTACAGATTTTTCTTACGATGTAAATCCTTGACCTCCCTGATTGTTTTGGTAGCTCGTTTCATTTTTTTTTCTAGCTCTGATATGTCCTTCTCCAATACAACAATCAGAACTGCACAATACTCCAGATGCGGGTGTATCATAGATTTATAATAAGACATTTTGGTGTTATTTTTCTTTATATTCCTTTTTCTAATGAACCTAGGATAGAATTTGAATTCTTTTTCATAGCATCTGCATACTTGCTTCACATTTTAACTGAGCAATCTATTTTGATACTAAAATATTTTTGATTTATTTATATCCTGCCATTATTATTGTTACAAGTAACTCAAGACAAGGAACATATCCAACACACCTTCCTCTTATTTTCCTCACAACAACAACCCTGTTAGATGTATTGGATTGAGAGAGTAATTGGCCTAAAGTTTTGCCTGGGTAGATACAAATAGCTTAAACCCATTAGTGCATATAAGAAGTTAAGGGATTTTTCCCAATCTGTGCTCTTATACACTGAAATTTAATCATATCTACTGTTTTATTGACCATTCATTCCTTTTGGATCTCATTTTTTATCTTACCATCCTGAGAAATTTGGTATTATTTATAAAGGTAGCCATCTTGCTGTTTTCCCTTATTTCAAGATAATTTATGAACAAAAAAAGCACCAGTCCCAACAGAGTCCTAATTCTCTTATCTCAAGGGCCATGGTGAATAATTTTGTCAAAGGCTTTTTGAATATTCAATACTCCAGTGTCACCTTCATCCATACCCTCTCTTCATGTTCTTTAAAATTCCCAGATTGGTAAAACAGAATTTGTTTGCAGAACCCTTGCAGATTTTCCTTCAGCAAGGTTTGTATTCCTGTGTGATTTTCTTTGATGGTCATATCTTGCAGTTTGCCTGGTACAAACATTAAGCTAACTAGCTTATAGTTACTTGGATCCAATTCTACGTTTTTTAAAACTGGTGCCACGTTCACCTTCCAGTCCTTTAGCATAATGCACAATCTGAAGGAGAGATTATTTTTGCTAGGTCAGCAATTTCACATCTGAGTCCTTTTCAGAATTCTCAAGTAGATTTTCTCTGGCTACGTGCACTCCACATCATGGGCCATCTACAGTCTACAAATCAGCACTGCCACAGTGCAAATATTCAAAACCTCCAACTCTACAGGAAACAAGTTGCCCTCTTTTTCTCCTGTGTTTTGGGAAGAGTATTTTGTTTGTGACAACTGTTTTTTCTATGGAGAGATCAGCCAGAGCATCTGCTTCTGAGCTAGTGTTTTCTTCAGTCCAGTGGGGTTAAAGCCCTCAAATGCCATTTAGCTTGTATATTACACAAAATGTTTATTGTCATCCAACTCTCTCAGGTTATCTTGGGGTAACACATTTCATACGCCCAATGGAATGCTTCCTCATAGGGCTTACAGAAATACCATCATAATGATTAGAAGTTTTTTGAGATTTCTCAGTGAATTTGCAAATAGTTTCAAAAGTCAATCTTCCCTTGCAAATTCCCAAAGCATCCTGAAGAAATGTTTGCAAAGGGACAAATTATATTACGTCTAGAAATGCATTGACTGCATGGAGGGACCATTTCAAAATTAGTGTCTTATCTTAATGTGAAGGAAAGGGGAAAGGGTTGTATGGTCATTCATAAAACAGATATCAGTCTGATATACGAAGAGGGAACACAGGTTGCCTTATGCTCTGTCAGTTCAGATCTGAAAGAACTCTTTGGAAGATCCAAACTCACTAGCATGTCAACAGGGCCCTGTTGAAGGCACTTTAAATCTGCAGACAGTGAAGCCAAAAGCCAGTGTGGTGTGGCAATTTGCTAATAATTCCAGAAGCCGTCAAATTTTGCTGGACTGAAATAAGCATTTATTCACAGCACCTATGACACAGAGAGGCTCTAAGCACTCATAATCATAATAGTAAAGTTGGAAGGGACCTTGGAGGTCATCTAGTCCAACCCCCTGCTCAGGCAGGAAACACTATACCATTTCAGACAAATAGTTTTCCAGTCTCTTCTTAAAAACTTCTAGGGTTGGAGCATTCACAGCTTCTGGAGGCAGGTTGTTCCACTGGTTAATTGTTCTGTCAGGAAGTTTCTTCTTAGTTCTAGGTTGCTTCTCCAATCTTTAGTACACTTGTTCACACTCAACTGGGTCAAGACAGGGTTTAAACTTAAAGTTGATTCCAGCCAGTGGGAGAAATAAAAGGAGTTTGGACCTAAACTACATCCTCTTTTCAAGTCTCTCCTCTGAACAGGTTAAGCATGACCCCTTACTTCCTGCTTATGAAACCCTGTCAAAATACTTGAATAGTTCTGTAAAACTGGGGACACACAAGTGGGAGAAAAGAGCGAGATGGAATAAATAAGGATGGAATAAGATAAATCCACCTCCCCAACTCTGGCTTTGAAGATGTCAGTTCACACTAGGCTCTGTCTTTAATATTTTTCTGAATAATCAGAAAGTGATTCACTTACCACTTCCTTTTTTAAGGCTGGGACTCCTCTTTCTTGACTGCATCATCTTGTCTATGCCTTGCTTGGGTACGAGCCAATTGCCTTGTGGTGTGGCTGACTTTCATTAGCCATTCTGTGAACACAGACATTGAGAACGATGTGTGTATATATTTAAATGTTTTCTTCTTTTTTTTCCCCTTTGGTTGACATTTTGCCTAATCCTATTCACCATCCCTAAGAGTCAGCAAAGACTATAAATCCAACAATGCAGGCATTGTCACCCAGTTGGGGAACTATACCACAAACACAATTTGGAGCTTTTTCATAAAACACACGGTCAGATTTAGGGTTATTTTTATTAGTAGACTTACTATGTTTATTGGTGTTTGCCTCTTGTATTCCATTCTAACATACTGTATTTGGCTACATCCCAACACAACTGCTGTACTGCACTGCAAAAGAAGAGAAGTTTTTTACTGTTCTGCAATAGATCAAGATAAGCAGAGAGACCAATCACTAGTTCCTCCTTTGAAAGAGTCCCCCACTTGTTTCCCTTCAAACTCCACACATTAAATTTATAGGGAACAATGTCCTTGAATAGCTTCAAGAAGGACTTTAATTTATACCAAAGCTTTAGTCATGCTTTTAAATAAAATAAAGATGTAGTCTAGGTTACCGGCCTATAGCACATAAAGAAGTCTTTGTGAGTAATGATATTATTGGTCAGTTGGGCACATTTTGGTCAGTATGCCATAAACACAAACAAAGCCCAGTGACAGTTTTATTCCAAGTATTCTCACCCTATTCTATGCAAGTTAGGACCTCTAATCTAAATACCGCTTTGCAAATAAACATGTTGCTGTTCACATCCCATCAATTGCTTGCAAGCAAAGACTGACATTTAAGTTGATTGGGGGGGGGCACGACTGGATAAAAAAGCACCAGGTTCTTCCAATCCTTACTTGCTATGATTTTATGACTCCATGATTAAAAAAATGCAGAGAAAATGAACGGTTTTGATGGAAATAAAACAAATATTTTGGAAATAGACAAAGAAGGGTTAGCAAGGAGCCCTGCAGAAAAATGAGTGGGGAAAATAATATAGTAAATGGATTTGGAATGAAAGTGAGATGAAGTGAGAGCTCTGGAAGGAATATTTTAGAAAACAGAAAGTGATATGTTGAAGAGTGGAACAGAACCAAATTCATTTATTCAGTTCACATGGCCACCCATCTGAAACATATGACTGAGGGCAGATAAGAAAGAAAAAACAGGTAAAAATCACCATAAAAAAAATAAATGAAGATAATAACATCTAAAGGGAAAACTAACTGGCACAATATGTTATTAATGTTAGCATGCCAAGGAAAAACATGATGAAAAGGAAATGATAAATGTGATGATAGGTTACAAAATTGTAGACCTAGATGGTATAACTGGAAAAATGCAAAAAATATATACATAGTTTGTTATGGAATGGCCAGGCATCTTATTTAACATATGTGTGATCTATATCTCTGGCTGACAATTGGAAGAATGCTATTATTATTCTCCTATGTAAACTAAAAACTGGCAGGAGTTCATGCAAAAACTACAGAGGGATTAGTTTGATGCTTGAAAAGATGTCTGACAGAATTCTGATTGAAAGGGTACAAGAAGCAATCAAAAGCAAAATTTAGGAAGCACAATACAGCTTTATGCTAAGCAGGCAATAAGCACATTAGATTGTAGCTTTTTCAGTAGCTCCCTAAGTAATGCAGAATGCAGAGAAAGCTTACTGAACATTTTCTGATTTAAAGAAGTCATATGAGAAAGTGAACAGGCTCGGTGAATTGATGTTTTGCTTGAAGATGAAATTGAGGCTTGGTTGCTGAATGAGGTAAGAGTGATATGTGACAGAAATAAAGCAGGCATGAAAATAAACAGAATGCTTAGTAAATAGCTTAGCACTGCTGGAAGAAAGAATAATGTGTATTGGTAATTGAATGTATTTATGAATAAATGTATAATTAATATTTGTGGTATTGTTAAAAGTGTATTGGTTGGAGATATTATTGTACATGGGCCTTTATATACAGATCATGCTGTATTATTGGCTGAGAAACCAATGACTTTCAGCAAATGCTAAGACAGATTGTGTGATGCCACAAAGAAAATGGATTTGAACATTAATGTAATAAAAGATAGCTGCTTGTGACAAGAAAATTATTTGTAGCTATACCAAATGGTGAAAAGCTTAGGGCAAGTAGACAAAGCCGTATGTTTTGATAGAATTCTTAGTAAGGATGAAAAAATGGAGAGATGTTTAATATACATGAATATTGGTAAGAAGACAAGGAATAGTATGCAATCTAACTAAAAGTGGGTAGTACAAATTTTTGTTGAAATAAGTAAAAATGATTGTGTACAAGAGAATTCTTTCTCAGCGCATAAAATTGGATACTGTATATCAGGAGAAATGCATTTAGTCCTCGACTTACAATCACAATTGAATCCAAAATTTCTGCTGCTAAGTAAGACAGTTGTTAAGCGAGTTTTGCCCCATTTTACAGCCTTTCTTGCCACAGTTGTTACTACAGTTGTTAAGTTAGCATCATGGTTGTTAAGTGAATCTGGCTTCCCCATTGACCTTGCTTGTCAGAAGTTTGCAAAAGGTGATTTACATGACCCTGGGACCCTGCAACGGTCATAAATATGAGTCAGTTGCTGAGTGTCTGAATTTTGATCAAGTGACCACGGGGAGCTGCAATGGTCCTAAGTGTGAAAAAATGGTAATAATAATAATAATAATAATAATAATAATAATAATAATAATAATAATAATAATAATAATAATAAGAAGAAGAAGAAGAAGAAGAAGAAGAAGAAGAAGAAGAAGAAGAAGAAGAAGAAGAAGAAGAAGAAGAAGAAGAAGAAGAAGAAGAAGAAGAAGAAGAAGAAGAAGAAGAAGAAGAAGTTGGAAGGGACCTTGGAGGTCATCTAGTCCAACCCCCTGCTAAGGCAGGAAACCCTATACCATTTCGGACAAATGGCTGTCCAGTCTCCTCTTAAAAACTTCCAGTGTTGGAGCATTCACAGCTTCTGGAGGCAGGTTGTTCCACTGGTTAATTGTTCTAACTGTCAGGAAGTTTCTCCTTAGTTCTAGGTTGCTTCTCTCCTTGACTAGTTTCCATCCATTGCTTCTTGTTGCTTTTCTCAGTGAAGTTGTAACTTTGAATGGTCACTAAATGAACTGTTGTAAATCAAGGACTGCCTGTATAAAGGTAAGCTGAATGGAGTGGGTATGGATTACTTATTTTGAGTATTAAACCAAGAAGAGGCAGGACCAAGAATGAACGCTGAATGAAAGTGGACTGAGTGACCAATAAGGATGAGTGATCAGTAGAATAAGACCTTTGAGGTGGTTTGAGCAACTTGAAAGAATGAAGAGAATTCAACTGTAGACAGACACATGGAGGAAGAGTGAATGTGTTAAGAGGAAGTAAAAAAAGACTGAGAATAATGGTTGCAATTAATGATGGAAATAATGGAAAGTCTTTGAAATACAACAATGGAGTAATGATTGCTAAAAAATGATGGACCTAGCAGAAGTGACAAAATTGTTTGCTTAGAGATAGATGAACTACTACATGTATTAGTGACTGGAAACCACTTATGGACTCTTTGTTGAAAAAAAAGAAAAAATGAACTTGTGATTTTTCAATTTGATGATTAGAAAGGGCAGATTAGCGAAGGAAAGAAATTATGCTATAACATTAGAAAGGATAAAATATAAATATATTTCTAATTACCAGTAAGAAAATCAGAAACTACTTCTGTTGTCTTTTTTCTTTTTCTTTGTCTATTTTCTTTCATTTCTTTTCTATTTACTTATGACTTTTCTTTTACTTTTTTCCTTTAAATTTGAATTATTTTTACTTTGAAAGAAACGTCTTTAATGAAAATTAATTTTTAAAAAGAAACTAGTCTTACCTTTTTTGTACCTTATGAAATAATTTTTTCTCACCCATTTCTACATTTTGCACAACAATGCTTATCTTGAATCAGCAAGAAGGTATTTTGATAGGCAAGCCTTATTCTATTCAGAACTATTTAAATATAATCAACACTTAAGAACCAGTTGTTTTTAGCAGATAAGAACTGCATCCCTATTATTACTTTCCTTGTAACAAACCAGATTCACTTAACAACCGTGTTACTAATTTAACAACTGTGCCAAGAAAGGTCATCAAATGGGGCAAAGCAACTGTCTTGCTTAGCAAAAGAAATTTTGTACTCAATTGTGATCATAAGTCGAGGACTACCTGTATTTTAAAAAGTACTTATGAGATCACTTAAGACTTCCCTTTTTATAAATTATATTTATTTTCCTTTTTATTTCAATTTTTCCTAGGTATGAATTACCGTATTTATCGGCGTATAACACGCACTTTTTCTTCCTGAAAATAGGGGGCAAATGATGTGTGCGTGTTATACGCCGATATAATGTTAATGACCCATAGTAAATACCGCACAGCAGCGCGAAATTTAAGTTTTTTTCCTGAAATTTCCTTTTTAAAATGAGGTGCGTGTTATACGCCGGTGCGTGTTATACGCCGATAAATACGGTACCTCAAGCAAGTAGAAAGCCTGGCTCCATTTAAAGGAGTAGATAAATATCCATGGAAGCCATGAAAGATAATAAAACACTGTCCCTCTCAAAGAAACATTATAAAGCTGGGAGGGGGAGGATATATGCCAGATTTTCAAGGCACTAGGTTGGCTATTACCCTTTTAAGATAATGATGATGATAATGATTGTCAAACTTTACCAGAAAATCATTACCTTCCAGCCCAGATATTACTTCAAGAAGTATAGTTCAGCTGAATTTTCTTTGGAGTTCATGCTGAATAAATTCCACCAGCATCCCTAACTGTAACATAAATTACATATTCAGAAGGAAAGAAAATCACATCTTCACTCAGAATGTATTAAAAAAAAACTACTTTGCCATTTTGGCATGAGACAGAGAAGACAAAATTGCAAAGTCAATATGTATAGGCACATGGCATTTGTTCACTTTTTTTATTTAAAAATGCCCTGTGAGCTAGAGAGAACTCTCTCATACAGAAAGGGTTGACCCGCATTTCATTATTAAAATTGGGCAGCTGCCTCAACAGTCTCTGAGTGAACACTTCCTTAACATGATGGGCAGACATAATACAGATTTGGTGCACTCTAATCAATATATGCAAATGAAGTCCCCTCTTTGCACCTCTATTCCATCAGTGGGCACAGATGAAAGCGCAAGTAATTAAGAACTTACTTCAGCGATACTGAATTGAAATCAGTTTAATAAGAAATTGTCAGACCTTAAGTCTTTTGGGTAAGCAGTACATGAGCAAGACTGAGCTAGCATACTTACTTACTTACTTACTTACTTAATCAATCAATCAATCAATCAATCAATCAATCAATCCCAATCCTCTTTCTGTATGGATGCTGTTCCCTTGGGCTTCCACAGAAGACAAGCTAGAAACTTTTACCGTCATCATTCATGACTTCTAAAGATGACTTTGTGTCCTCTTCAGAATTACTGAATTACTGAGTTACTGCTCTATCAATCTAACACCCAATCAAAATTGACTATAGGGTCAATGAGTGCCTAAGAGCAAAAACTTATAACCATGAGGCAAAAAAAGCCCGTGTGTCAGAATGAATTGCTGCTGAAATTTGCCATGCTAGTGATAGCAATAACAAGACTTAACGTAATAAATAGGGTCTATCAGTGCTTTGAAATGATTCATAAGAAGTGTTTCAGATCTTGTACAAGCACAGCACTTCTTCACTTATTAAAATAGTCCAAATTTGTACAGGGCTCCAAATGAGCTTTAAAAAAAACCTACAGCTTTTTTAAGATTTGCATTAACTGCAAGTGGATTCTTTAAAACAGTGGCATTTAGGTAATTTAGATAACATGTAGCAAGAATGTTGCATCTTCCACTAATATTTTCCATTATTTGGGGGGGGGGTGCTGATGTTTTGCAGTCTAACCCACCTGTACAATTCTTTTTTTTTCCTTATCAAACACCCATGACATCAAAGAGACTACTTCTTAGGAGCTGAAAATGTTTGTGTGGATGATTGAAAAAGATCAGGCTGCTTTAATAAAAAGCAGAGAAGGTCTGCACTTGGGTGTGATGCAAAGCACTTCCTCTAAATCATTTTTAACTGTGCACAACCATACTGAAGTACGTAGTTAACCTCTTTTAATGATAGTCTAAGCCTATCCTAGCCCATACTGGAGTAGGACATCAATAAAAAATGGATTACATGCTGCTGTTGAGGTAGCAAACCTTCTGGATCCTTCCTCTTCATTCAAGAGAAGGCTCAGGTGTTAACCTGCCCACCACCACCCTCAGAAAACTATCATTTCAAATATTCTCCCCACAACAGAATAGTTTCTATATGTGCATTGATTTATTTGTAGAATGAAAGAGAATTCAGTCATGTAAGTTGCCAATTACAGCATGAAGAAATATAGTCCAATGTTTGCCAAAAAATATATGCTATTTACAATTACTCTACCTTTTTTGGGGGGAATTTGGGATGTTTGGGGAAAAGAAATCTAGAAGAGCTGCAGCCAGGAAAGGAAGGAAATATTTGCAAACTGAAAATACTGGTGCCTAATTTAATTTAATTCTCACAGTAGGTCTATTTTACATGAGGGAAGAAATCTGCTTGGATTCTGAAATTCAGGAAAGTAGAAATAGTGACAGTCGAGGTGAGATTATCCATAGTGGAAATATGATTAAGGTAAAGTGCTTGCTGTTCAGAAAAACATCAGTCCCCCCCAAACAATGGCAAATAAGTCTTACAGGTGTTGCCCATTCTGGTATGTTATTCAGTAGTACAGGACTGGATTTTTACTATGAGAAAACAAGATAATAGGCAACTCAGAATACAGGAAAAATTTGGAGACGCTGGGGACTTAGGCTGATTAAATGTAAATAAAAATTAAACATTGTTTTGTGTATGAGTTGTACCTTCCTATCAGAAACCCTGCAAAAACTCCTCTCCCCCCAAATCTCTCACATTTGATCTGCTGTAGTCTGACTTTGATCCCTCCTGGTTGCCATCATTAACTTGCTGATCTGAAATTTCATCTTAATGTCATTCTATTCTATTGCAGATATTGAGTGGCAAATATATTTTATGGCTGTGCTTCCCCCTGCTATAATGGCTGCTCCAAATGACTGTATTTTATACTCTCCCATCTAAACTTTCATTGGTGTCATTCATTACTGATTGGCAGGGGAGAAATATTTTCTTTGGAATGTTTATTTCTGTATCTCATTGGTATTAGTGGTATATAAGTCTAAGTGCTTGCTCATATGACTTTTTTTTTGGGGGGGGGGAATGTGGCATTGAGATGTCTACTAGCATCCCTCAATAGTATTTGCAGAGGCCCAAAGGTATCCACATGTTCTTAAGCAGGCAGCAGCACCAGTCACAGACTAGGATGCTGGATGCTACAGTAACAGAAATTATCCTTAGAGACTCACAAGACAATTTTAGCAGTTATAATAAAAGTCACATTAAACTCACTTGTGCATACTCCCAAATAACTATATACTGGAAAAACATTCCAATTAAATTTTTTTTAACAAAAACATTTAGTTGCACATTCCAACTTCCCCTACCACACAGAAAACATCCACATTCAAGCAAAAATATCAGAAATTTCAGAATTTTGCTTTCAAACAGCATCACCAAGTCTGGCAATCAAAGAGAAAATATAAATAATCCCTTACACCCAATTAAAACTGTTAAATCTCTTTACTCCCCAAAACATAAACCATGTATTAATTCATCTGTCATGCTTTACAGAAAAAGATTAATCACGACAAAACGAGAAGCATTAGCAGGTGTGGTTGCCCTTGAGGAGGTGCTCAAGGGTAACGCAGAAGCACTCCAGAGTTTTTCTGATCCTTTGGAAACCAACTATGATTGTTGAAAACAGAAGCAACTTAATCTGGCATTTGCTGATAAACCAAAATGTACCAAGAATTAGAAAGTCAATAAAATAGAAGGAGGAACTTGGAATATTAGTTTCACTCATTTTGGCATCAAATAATAATAAATCTGTTATGTATGCAGGTACCTGCATAGCAACAACCACCAGGGGGCGTTGGCCTGAACGGTTTTGGCAGGAAACTCAGTTTCGGCGAGAAACCTAGGGCCAACCCCATTGGCTGTCCGCTTACCTGGCTAGGTATTTAAGGAGGCCAGGTAACCCTCATCCCTCAGTTCGCTACCCCCCATCCAATAAAGAGCTGAACTCACACACCAGCTGGCATCTCTTCCTTGCGTCGGACCCACTACACAACAAATCAACCAATTTCTAACACTGGTAAGATGATATAGTTGTGCAAAGGGATCGTGACAAACAGAATTTTGCTGGCTGGAGACAAATGTAGGGGTATAAGACAAGATTTGTTCAGAGGTTACACTTTGAGGCAAGTAGCTTCACACAAGAGCACAGAACTACTATGCAAGCATTTATCTCAGGTAGCTGCCAGAGCAAAAGTATTCTAGCAGGATTACTAACTGATGGTTGGGAAATTCAGAGGTGGCAAACCAACCAACTTGGCATCTTAGATTATACTCTACCAAGATAACTAGCAGGGTGTTATCTGAATGCATGCTTTTATTCTCCATGAAGCTTAAGGTTATCAGTATCAAGTAACACTGATGGCTATAGATGACCTTCAATCTCAGGGGTAGCATGTCAGTTGCTGAGGCAAAGTGCCATAATGCTCATGTTTTGCTTGTGGGCTTTTCAGGAAGACTAACTGCTGATTAACTGGCAGTGGAAGCAGCAAGATGGAAACAGGTGGCAGCGCAACCAACGGGGTCAGGAGGTACCTGGGGGATCTCTTGCCTCAGGAGTTCTCAGGCCTAGAAGTGCCTCTGTAGATATTTGATTTGGTCTAACAAAGCTCTTGTTAATGTTTTTAAGAATGAGTGATGTGGAAAAGAATCGGTGTAATAAAAGAAATAAAAAGCCAATTAGGGGGGGGGGGAAATTTTGTTGTTGTTAGCTGCGAAGTCGTGTCCGACCCATCGCTGCTGAAACAAAAAAATATAGAACTGAAGAGGCTTTAAGGTAACAACCTTGGGTAGCAAAGCAGTAAGTGGAGAGACTGAAATGTACATATTGATTTGAACTAAGCAGAATATTTGGCTCAAAATCCCCAGTTTGATAGTCAGGTGAGTTATGACAGATTTCAAGTGTTCCCAGCTGGCCACTTCCAAGGGCAAACAACTATATTATGTTTGTACAGCAACCACAGAATACAACTCTGCAAATGCAGTCAAGGTTTCTAATTGACATGTACTTGAAAATTTGATCGTGCTATTGCTAAACTACTGAAAGTTGTTTCCATTGTAACCAATAAAACAATTGATTATGGAGCAATGAAATACAGCAGGAATGGTTCACTAAATAGAATTAGAATCTACAGTACAGTAAGTGAATGTAGAAATGTAGAAAATGTAACCTTAAATGAATATACTACCCATAAAATGAAACATTTGAATGGAATAGGAACTGCATTCAATTCTTCCAAAAGCTGAAAACTGAACTTTTCACATGTAATTCACAAAAAACAGATATGAAAGTAAATGCAAGTTACTGCTGTCCCATCCATAATTTTGCTTTTCCATTGGTTATACCCGTATTTACTATTATGGTTGTGTGGAGATGGGAGGACAGCTTGTATACAATTATTTTTATCTTTTGTATTTTATTTTACATATTTCTAAGGAAGTCTTAGAAAACTGCTTTAAACATTAGGATAAAATGTCTCAGCAAACAGCAATAAATTCATACTTAGGAGTAAATCTCACTGAATTTACTGGACTGGGGTCCCAACACGGTGATCTCAGTGTCATTCCTACAATATAGTTCACATGCAGGCTTTTCAAAGCTGGGATTTAAAGACCTGATGGCAACTTGCTGATGGTACATTCCATGAAAATGGTCCTTATTTATTTATCCATTCATTCCATTTAAATTTAAATATTACCCTTTCTTCTCTACAGTGAAGTGCTCAGTGTTACTAACTCCATTAAGGACAGACAAATTACTATTTTAAAAAAAGAAACACTAATTCCAAGAGGAGCAAAGAGAATTCCAGCAAAGTAGATCAAAGGGCTATTGAAAGATATAAACAAAGAAAACTTCAGATGCTAGTAATTTTTGTCAACAAAGTATTGTTCATGCTGGCTGTGTTGTGATTCAGGGTCAGCCTGTGGGTTCGGCAGTTGGGTCGGACAATTCAGAGGAGGAGGAGGGGGGTGTTGGAGACCTTGCTGATGATGGCCTTGGGGCTCCGCAGAGCCCTCAGCCAGGCCCCTCCCATCTGGTCACGACGCAGACCCAGCTGTGTGAGCCTGACAGCGTGGATGAAGATGACCCACAGCTGGCCCTGTTCAAGGACGCCCGACGCAGGAGGCAGTCAATCAGGAGTAAACAGAGGAAGGCAATGGGGCACCTCGGAAGGAGGCAGAGAGAAGCCACGTCCTGAACTGTTTAAAAGGGGAATGTGTGGGAGGGCTGGTTTGCTGAAGGCAACTGCTTGAATAGCTCCTGTTTCATGGTTCGTGTTTGCTCTCTTTGCTCTCTTTGCTCTGTTTTATGTTAATAAATTTGGCAGGCTTAGTTCCAGCCTCTTGCCATTTTGTGAAAGGGGTTGTCCCTGCCTTTTCTGCAGGGCCGGTAGTAGGCTGGTACAGAACAGGCTGTAAACTGTAAACCAAGAGATCCGGAGAATATGTTTCAGAATCAGTTGGAGTCCATATTCTGCCCACTAGTCCTCTCCTTATTTCCCAACGCTAACCTGCATCTGGAGCTGTCATTGGTGGATATCCAGATTCCAATGTGAAGACTGAAATCCTATCAAAATTAAACTCTGCCTGGGCTTACATTGTGGTAACACAGGTAGTCTTCGACTTACAACAATTCATTTATTGACCAGTCAAAATAAACAATGGCACTTATGACTGTTTTTCACACTTACGACTTGCAGCATCCCCCCCAGTCATGTGATCAAAATTCAGATGCTTGACAACTGACTCATATTTATGAGGCCATGTGAACAGTTTTTGTGTCCTTCTGACAAGCAAAGTCAATGGGGAAGCCAGATTAACTTAACAACCATGTTAGTAACTTAACAACTGTAGTGATTCATTTAACAATTGTGGCAAGAAAGGTCATAAAATGGGGCAAAACTCACTTAACAAATGTCTCACTTAGCAATATAAATTGTGGTTGTAAGTCAAAGACTACCTGCACCTCCTCTGGAGGAAACAAATGTATCTTTTCACTATAAAGACAATAAAGATAAATAATATTTTTCAAAAATTCACAAGAAACTATGCCAAACAGCTTCTCTTTCCTTCCTCCAATTCCAGAGACCAGATTAAATTACTACTTCTGATCAGTCATTTCTTTAAGGAAAACAAGACTCAAAATTCCACTATCAATTCTGAAAGAACTGCAGATGCTAATTATTTATATAGGTGTGATATATTCTTTTAAAAAAAACCAGACGGTACACAATTTTGCACATTTCCTATTCTACTGCTTACTAGTCTTTTTATAAGATTTTAGATGGCATATCTAAAAAAAGCAGTTTTTCATCCAAAATCATTGGTCTCTACATAAAGTTACAATTATTAATTCTATGGTAAATTATGATCAGTTGGAGCTACATACTTCTAACAGTGTGATTCTATTCATGCTTTCTCATAAATGAGATCCCACAAGTCAATGCGGCTTGCACACTAATGATTGTGTTTAGCGTCGAGGTATTGTGGACTCAAAACACCAGCATGAAAAGCTTCAAAAGGAGGCTTTCTCAAACAATTCACTGACTACTTTTCAACTTATGTACACAACCACACAGGGATGAATTTTTCAAAACAAGGAAATGAAAATTGGCCATGCTGTGTCAAATTCTTTGAAGTGTGAGAGAAACTGCAAACTTAATAATATTATAAAAACTCAAGATAAGAAAAACAAATCTTTCACTTTTAATAAATATTGTTGTCATGTTAGTCAAATGAAATATACAGGTTGATTGATTCAAATATTTGATTTAGAAACAGTTCATTTCTAAGCAATACACTGAATGTTAAAATGCGGTTGTGAACAGAGGAGAAGGAAACAATTTATTTGATTGGCCAATCTTTAGAGAAAATGAAATACATAAATAAAATCTAAACTGACAATTTGACTTTCATTAATCTTTTCTTCCGCTAAAATAAGCAGCGAACAAACCAAAAATGGGAAAGGGGGCCTAAGCTGGACTGGATGACACATCAAAGGCAAGCACAACACACATCTGAGAAAATCAGATACCATAATTAAGAGCAGGTGTCTAGGCAAGAGAATAGGACACTGTTTATTAAGCAGGTATTTCTTTTGCTCGTGTGGAACTGACCGCCACAGAATCCTGTTTTTGAGTAAAAATAGCTAAAGTAACGGTGTTGCTGTTAAAGAAGATAAAACATTAACAACATGCTATTGGTAACAAGGTAATTTCGTTGTAACACAAATGTTGGGAGTATATGTACGTGCACAACATTCACAGAAATATTACTATTAGACTAACAGAATAACGCTGTTAGATTCCATCGTTTCTTGTCTTGCCTTCTGGTGCTTTGGAAAATAAGTTGACTGCCCTCTTCATGGCAGCCCCTCAAATACTGGAACTCTGCTAATCATGTCACCGTCCTTTTTTCTAGACAAAACAAACCCAATTCCTGCAACAGTTCATGTTTTAGCCTCCACCCCTCTAATCGTCTTTGTTGCTCTTTTCTGCACTCTTTCCAGAGTCTCAACATCTTTTTTTATAATAGGGTGACCAAAACTAGCTGCAGTATTCTAAGTGTGGTCTTATTAAGGCTTTAATAAAGCGATACTAATACTTCACATGATCTTGATTCTATCTTTCTGTCAATGCAGCCTAGGATTGCATTGGCTTTTTTTTTGGCTGCTGCCACACACTACTAGCTCATATTCAAATGATTATCCACTAGGACTCCAAGATCCCTCTCACAGTTACTGCTATTGAGCCAGTTTTTACCTAATCTGTACCTGTACATTTGTTTTTTCTTGCCTAGTACTTTTCCTAAAATTGTTTTCAGCTTATGAATTTCAGAAACAAGAAAAACAGAGGAGAGAATATGAGCGACATTAACGCAAGTAAGGAGGTCTGAAAACGAAGGACAAATTGCCTTCAACTTACAACCATGATTGGGACTGGAACTTCTGTCAGTAAGCAAGGTGGTTAAGTGATCTGATTTTACAGCCTTTTTTGTTATAGTCATAAAGTGAATCACATGGTCATTAAGCACATTTGGCTTTCTTCATTGACTTTGCGTGTTGGAAAGCAGCAGGGAAGGTCACAAAATGGCCCCAGGACGCTGCAACCTTACATGCTGATTGTCAAACAATCGAATGTTGATCATGTAACCATAGGGACACTGCAATGAATGTAACTGCAAGGACTGGACTTTTTTCAGCATGGTTATAACTTTGAAGGGTCACCAAATGAATGGAAGTAAGTCAAGGACTTACATAAGATTGTGCTAAGAAAGAAGCAGAAAGGCAATGCTTGAAAGCTTCTCATTTTTCATATTTTCTCCAGTTAATGTCAAAACTCTTTCCTTCATATAGAATGGGGGGGGAAGAGAAACTTAAGTAGGTAATTTTTATTATGAATAAAACCAGATACACTTTGAATTGCTATACTTAGATGGGAGATGACCTGGGATGGGCTCCTTATTTGGATAAGAGAAATCCCAGGAATACAGATTACACTTGGAATTTTAAAAAAAAAATCCAGGAAGAAAAAAATAGCAAGGCATTTCTATATTTCTGCTACAAAACCAACGTGATCATTTCTACGTATTCTCCAGAATTTACATTAGACTCAGGAGGAACTTCATTAGATAAAAAGAGGCGATACAGAGGGAAGCATGCTTCTATGCATATGTCATCGATTACAATTCAGTTAATACTGTTTCATAGTCAGACGTTAGGTTATACTAACAAGACCTAATGATTAAATAGGGTTATCATAATTTAACCTAAAACATCCAAATTCAACATTGCCTACGCTCATTTGTTTCTATTTTTCAGCAGAGATAAAAGGTGGAGTTAATACTTTCTCAGCTCAGCCTACCAACAAGGCTTGCCTTACTGACATTTAACTGCAGCTATAGACAACTGCAGCTGTCTATATTCTCATGACATTGCCTACATCTGATCCCTTGTTTGCAGCGGAAGTCATCGTTAACTTATTCCCCCTTATCCTGCCAGAGTTTTGCCACACTTCACTCATATTCTGTCAATGGTGCAGATAACAATTAGGGAATATCATCCTCTCAGTTATTGGCTGATTTAGGTTAGGATGGGCACCTTCTTCTACAGTTCTTATGCAGTCTTTGATGGTCATTCTGTTTCAGACATTAGGATTGCCCAGTTCTTTTGCACTGGACTTTGGTTGAAAGGTAAAAGGTAAAGGTAAAGATTCCCCCGCACATGCATGCTAGTCGTTTCCAACTCTAGGGGCCGGTGCTCATCTCCCGTTTCAAAGCCGAAGAGCCAGCGCTTGTCCGAGGACGTCTCCGTGGTCATGTGGCCGGCATGACTAGACGCCAAAGGCGCACGGAACGCTGTTACCTTCCCACCGTAGTGGTCCCTATTTTTCTACTTGCATTTTTACGTGCTTTTGAACTGCTAGGTTGGCAGAAGCTGGGACGAGTAACGCGCTCACTCTGCTACACAGCACTCGGGATTCGACCCACCAAACTGCCGACCATCTGGTCGACAAGCTCAGCGTCCTAACCCACTGAGCAGGCACAAAACTAGGGGAATTCAGCAATCTCATACACCTTGTGCATCAGTGTTTCTCAGCCTCGGCAGCTTTAAGATGTTTGGACTTTTAAATCCCAGAAGCTTACTGGGGAATTGTGGGAGTAGAAATCCACACACATTGTCTGAGGAATTCTGGGAATTGAAGATCACACATCTTAAGGTTGCTGAGGTTGAGAAACACTGCTGTACATCACAAATATGGCTGGTATCATCTGTCAGCCTTATGCCTTGGATCACTAGACGGGGCAGCAAACATTACGTCAATATAAGTGTTTTCTGCAACTTCAAGGATGGGTGGAATGCACTTTAATCTGACATTGAGGAACAACCCGACATTTGTTTCCTGTTAAATTTATCCCTACTTATCCATAAAGCTTTAGGAGCCTTGGTGGAGCAGTGGGCTAATGCCTCCTTAAGTAACACCAGCTGCCTGCAATTAGTGCAGGTTCGAGTCCCACCAGGCTCAAGGTTGACTCAGCCTTCCATCCTTCTGAGGTAGGTAAAATGAGGACCCAGATTGTTGGGGGCAATAAGCTGACTTTGTAAAAAATGCCGCTTGGGGGGGGCGAAAGCCCTAATAAGCAGGCATATACATAGAACGAAGGCTATTGCTAAGCACATTGGTTTGTGCTTTAGATTGTAAGCCGCCCTGAGTCTTTGGAGAAGGGCGGGATATAAATGGGATTTTTTTAAAAAAACTGTCCTGTTGTTGGCAGTGCTTTTTTTGTAAAAGAAAAAGGTGCCGGAACTCACACATCATACAACCTGCCTTGCCTACCCTATAAGGTTCCATCCAAAAAAGGTGCCGGAACGTTCGATGAGAAAAAAAGCCCTGGTTGTTGGGTTTCACCAATTTGATGGAAGAGAAGAGATGGTGCCCATTTAAAGTGAAAACTATTTTATTCCCTAAATAGCAGGGAAGGTGATGTTTAAAAGCAACTCAAGCTTGCACAGAACAAAGACGTTGGGGCGGCCCCATTTCCCATCCGCACAAGTCATTCAAACGCCGTTTTGAGGCGATCCAACTTAACTCCATTCCAAAGCCCACAATACACAATGGGCACATCCTCATTCAGACCTCTAAAAGAGTTCTGCGGGTCAGGATCAAGAGCACCTGCGGGTCGATTTTTTTTGTTTGTTTTTGACTGATAATCCTGCAACCCGAACAACAGGTAATGTTTATAATTCCCCGTTACGTAGTCTGCCCCGTTACGTAGTCTGCCCAAGAATGTTAGGTTCCGGACTGAAAGGAGAACGGAGCCTCTCTCCCCGTTTCCCCCCCCCCAACCCCCCCCCCAACCCTACAAGATACAACTGGGAAGGGAACACGAAGGGAAGAAAAAGCGCTGACACAGCACCCAAACCTTTTTTTTTTCCCGCCCCCCTCTCAGCTCCGGCTGAAAACTGCTTAGCAACTTGGCCGGCCGGCCTGCCTGTCGGCGGCGGGCCCATGGCTGAGCGCAATCCCTGATGCCCATTGCCTGCAGCCCTTAGCAACCAGCCCAGCCAGTGACTGCTTCGCACGTTGCAGCCCCTTCACCCCCCCCCGAAACCCCCTCCCCAGTTCAGCCGACGTGCCAGACACGCCCGCCTCTCGCCACCTTAATCCCACCCACCCCCCTCCTTGGAAAGCGGGCGGCTTTTGAGTGACAGCCCTGGAACAGTTTCCGTGTGAACAAGGCAGGCTTGCCTCGCTCCCGCCCCCCCCGTCCCCTCTTTCTCTCGCTCTCCATAGGCTGGAAGAAAACGAAAGCTATAGGGGACTGGGGAGGTGGGAACAAATCCGGGAGCGCTGCGTGGCTGTTCTCGTGACCAGCCAGAAAGCCATGGCAACAGCAGAGCTGGAACCCGAGACGCGGGAGGGAAGGCAGAGCCTGGAAGGGCCCCGCCGTTCGCTGTGACAGCTTTGAAATTTACTCGCTCAGGACGTCAGGCAGCAACACAGTGAAACACACACACACACACACACACACACACACACACACACACACACACTCCTAACTGTATGCCAGCCAAGGCTGTAGTGATACACTTAATAGCTGTGCAAAGTTGCCTTCAGAAAGAGAAAAGTTTAGGCTGAACTCAAAACTTAAGAAGAGAGCTGCAGGAAATTCAGAACAGAACTGATCCAAGCCAACTTTTTTATTATTATTATTATTATTATTATTATTATTATTATTATTATTATTATTATTATTATTATTATTATTATTATTATTATTATTATTATTATTATTAATTTTATTTGTATACCGCCCTTCTCCCGAAGGACTCAGGGCGGTGAACAGGGCAATATATATTAAAAAACAAGATACAAAAATTAAAAACGATTAAACAAATGCCCACGAATAAGTTAAAACACATTAAAAAATAGATTAAAACAGATTAATAAAACCCAAGGCTTCACTTAAAGGCTTAAAGGCTTCACTTAAAGGGGGGGGTGTCAAGCGATGCAACAGCCTTTCAGAAAGTTTCGAGCAATCTCATTGTTGCCGGGCGGGATTCCCGAAAAAGAGAGAAACTGGCAGAAGCTTTAAAATAAGAAAAGGTAATCAATAGGGCTTCTAGTTTACTGTTTTTTAAAAGGGATGACTTTGGAAAGGCAGTGTTTTGCGATTGCCCCAACCGTTTCCCCATGCAATGAGAAATTGCTGACGTGATGCTTCCCAAATGCTATGAAATAGTATTTGACATGAGGTCTTCGCAATTCTCTTTACATATGTATAAAATACAGTAGAGGTATACCCAGTGCCTTTTTTGTAAAAGAAAAAGGTGCCGGAACTCACACATGTTATACAACCCACCTTGCCTACCCTGCAAGCTTCCATCCAAAAAAGGTGCCGGAACTCCGTTCTGAGCGTTCAATGAGAAAAAAAGCCCTGGGTATACCACTTCCACAAGCCAGTAGCACAGACATCACTTCTCCCTTTAAAAAGTATAGATGATTTGGCCTGTGCCAACTCAGTTTATTCATCTCTTGTCTGATTTTGCTTCAGATTTAACTACAAACTCGGTCAAAACCATTTCTCTACAGTAGGATGTAACATTCCACCAGGTGTGACAGTCTCAAAAATTATAAATTCCCTGTAGTCCAGGTAGTCCTTGACTTATGACCACAACTGAGTCCAAAATTTCTGTGGCTAAGCAAGACATTTGTTAAGTGAGTTTGGGCCCGTTTTATGACCTTTCTTGCAACAGTTGTTATGTGAATCACCGCTGTTGTTAAATTAGTAACATGGTTATTAAGTGAATCTGGCTTCCCCATCAGAAGGTTGAAAAAGGTGATCACATGACCCTGAGACACTGCAATGGTCATAAATATGAGTCAGTTGCCAAGTATCTGAATTTTGATCACATGATCATGGAGACACTGCAGTGCTTGTAAGTGTGAAAAACGGTCATAACTCACTTTTTTCAGTGCCATTGTAACTTAACGGTCGCTAAATGAACTGTTGTAAGTCAAGGACTACCTGTATTACCATGTTGTGAGCCCAGAGAGAGGTTAATTGTGATAGGATTTCAGTCTTCACACTGTTGCAAGTCAAGAACTACCTCTATCTCTCTAAACTTTTACAAATCCATTGTAAAAGTGGATCCATATGTTGGAAGCTGAGAATTCCCACAAACAGCTGAAGCAAAAAACTTCATATAGGCAGAAGGATCATATTCTGATCTAAAAGCTCTACACAAAGTCACTTTAATGTATTAATTACTATTAATGTATTAACTATACCATTATCTTTAAAACAGTAGTTTCTCCTACAAACCAAGCTTGAATCTTAAAGGCGAACATTGACACAATGATCATGGCAACATTGGAAATATTTGCCATTGTGTTCTTCCAGAATGTTTTTCAATTTCCCAGCTGAGTCTACAGTCTTCAAATTCTCTGGCAGGGGTTGGTCCCTCGCTGTTTCCAGACGGCCTTGTGGAGCTAAGACTGAATGCGTTTCAGCATAGATGGCCACCACGAAATTGTACATTGGCTCCTGGCCAGACTGGACCGGGGCCAAGGCAGCGGGAGCCATTCCCTCACTGTTTCCAGGATGGCTTCACCATCCACGTGAAACCACTTCGCGGGCCGGATCCGGCCCCTGGGCCTTGTGTTTGACATGTCTGTTGTAAACAATGGTCATAGCCAAACCCTCTAGTCATGAAAGAAAAAAAATTCCAAAACCTCATCATGCAAGCTTTCACATTCTTCAGAACTTTTAAAACAAGTTCTTTTTTTAAGGGAGGGCAAATAGGTAGAAGTGAGGAAGTCTATAGGGCAGGGCAGATGTTTTATCCATAAAATATGCAGATAAAATCTGTTTCAAATTAGGAATTATAATGAATGGATAAGATAAGGCAGGTTCTTAGATGGCGAGATTGATGGCAGCCATTTTTAAAGCTTGTTGTTTGTTGCTGGGAAGACATATATTGTATATTGCATTGCAATTAATTATGTTTGGAGTAAATCCATGAGAGCAAATGTTTGCCATTTAGGAAGACCAGGGAAAAATGTAGTACATTTAACACATTATTTCTAAAAAATAATTTCTAATGTTTTAATGGAGAGCAAATTTGAAGAGTAATCTGCAAACTTTGTGAAAAGTTTGGCATTGTATCTATTCTAATTATTTCAATTAAAATGCCATACTTGATAAATTGTGTACTGTGCATTATTACATTATATATGGCCTATACTGTAAAACATAAAACATAGATTTTTAGATATATCATGTTCAACATCATAGAACATAAATATAAACATAAATTTTTCAGATACAGTTTGTTATAGTAGGAATCAGACTCTAGACCAGGGGTAGGCAACCTTGGCTCTTTTATGACTCATGGACTTCAACTCCCAGAATTCCTGAGCTAGCTATGCTTCAGAAAAACTCAGCTATGCTGGCTCAGGAATTCTGGGAGTTGAAGTCCATGAGTCATAAAAGAGCCAAGGTTGCCTACCCCCGCTCTAGACACAAAGACCGATGGGTCACTTTGGGCCAGTCACATTCTCTCAGCTCTAGAAAGCAGGCAAGGGCAAACCACTTCTGAAATCTTGCCAAGAAAACTGCAGGGACTTACCCAAGCAGTCACCAGGAGTCAATACTGACTTATAGGCACACATATACAGTATACATAGACATAAATACACACAGTTTGTTCAAACTTTATAATTGTAACAAATTATTGTTCTCACATTTTTGTCATCTTTGAGATTTTCAGTGAGTAATGATCTCCTATTATGAACTCTTTGGTCATGTTCTACAAAGACCTACAGAGGCCCTGTGTGCATTTAGAATATTCAGGTCGTCCCTAAGTTATATCACTTATTCAGTGATATAACTTAACATGGCACTTATGACTACTCTTTCAGGTTTTATGTGTTGGAGCTTTCTCACAGTCATGCGATCACAATTAAGGTGCTTTCCAAGGGTTGGCACTTATGACGACTGCAGTGTCCTACAGTCATGTAATCACAATTTGCTACCTTTGCTTCCCACAAGCAAAGTCAATTGGGAAGGCAGTGGGGAAGATTGCAAGTTACTTCAATAGGTCACTGCTACTACTACTACATAGGCTCAGAGCACTTCTCCACCTACCTGTGATCCCACCAGCCCACTCACACTCCACAGGGCGTATCTGCATTCCCCATTGACCTGCTAGTGACCCCAACCAACCCGCCAGAAGCCCTGATGGCACCCCACAACACCCCGTCAACCCCCATGTTCATTGCCTAGAACTCTCACCTGTACCCACTTAACCAACCTGGGGTGAGTGTCAGGATTGCTATTATTAAGCAATGCAGTCATGCGACATCATGCTATACAACCACATCACTTAGTGATGTAAGTTCCAGTCCCAGTTGCCCTCGTATAAAAACTTGGAGGCTAGAGTTTCTCAGATCAAGAAGGCCCATTTTTTCCACTATCCAGCTACCCTCTGGCACTAAGGCTAGACATCTGATATCTGTACAGTATTATTAGGCTATATGAATCATCTTATACAAAAGTTAAGACGTCCTCCAAGTGTGTTGGACTATACAGCTGGTGTGAAGTAAAGTCCAATACATCTGGATGCTTTCAGATATGGGATGTCTGGCTCAGGTGAATTTATAGAGAACATCATTTGGTATAGAAATTCTAAAATGCAAGCTAGCAGTTGCCCAATGACAAACCACATACCCTGGTAGAGAGCATGTTACACATGTTGTTCTCTGTGTTAATATTGGTATTTTTCTTGGGCAAATACAGCACGGTCAGCCCTCCTACAGCTGAAGTGATTGATACAATTTCTCCAAAATGTGAATCAAGCCATAAGAATTTAAATGTCTTTTTGGTTTGGGTGGCGTCTTTTCCTCTAGGAAAGTATATAGTTCGTGAGAAGTTGCTGAGGGGCCGGGCTCTTTAAGCCATAATGTGGTGTGTTTGGTTTCTGTCCAAAATATACTTATGCATTTCTCTTTATATTAACTTATGTTAAAGAAAACCAAATCCTTCTGCAACAGATTTAGTTGCACAGCAAAATATTTTAATACTGTTATCTTCCAGAATCATACATAATGCCCCTGTAGCTAAGAACCAAATTTGCTGTTAATGAAAGTGAAATAATATAATTTTATTTGAATGAAAGAAGAAAATTTTACATGTTGCGAGAGAACCAACTTGAAATGGAGAAAATCTCACTATCTGATTAAATTTTCGATGCTATTGTGCTTTGCAACATAAGACAGGTAAAATTACATCAATTTTGATACAAATGAGCAAACAACCGTAGTAAAGCAATTTTCTAGCATTTGTGAATGCTGACAGATACAGCTTGTAAAACAGAAGAGCTTTTTCCTGTGCCTACATCATTGTTTCCAGACTAAATAGCTGTTATGTTTGACCAAAATGCTTCTTGAATTGTCTTTGCTTATGTATATCTTTTTATTATTATTGAGTTGTTATCTGATATCTTCAGTGCTTTTTTGTATAAGAAAAAAGTGCCGGAACTCACACATGTCATACAACCCACCTTGCCTATCCTACAAGGTTCCATCCAAAAAAGGTGCCGGAACTCCGTTCTGAGCGTTCTATGAGGAAGAAAGCCCTGGATATCTTAATGTTGTACAATATTGTAGTTTTACTGTAATTATGATGATACAATATCACTTTTTGAAATCTGAAAAGTAGCAGCATTTCAAATGTACTTCTTAGTGGCAGGGCTTTTTCCAGAATTATTGGAAAGAGTTCTCAGTCAAACATATTAAACTTTGATTTTAAATGTAAAAGACCTTCCATGCAAACTTTCAATTTTATAGTAGTAAAATGAAACTGAGTTCTGGAAAATGCCCACCAAGCACTTATGGCTGGATTGGACATTAATACCAGGAAAAGAAAATATTAAAGTATTTGGTAGTATAAAACAATTTTCTTGAGAAGACAATAGATTATGTTACCTCATTAAGTACTGTTGGTGGGCCTTGCTAACTTGGAGGCCGCATATGTTATTTGTCCCAGAGTATTTTGTCTTGAAGAACAATTATACACTACTTCCTTGAAGTTATTGCAGATTTATTCTGCCATCACCCAGCTTTGTCTGCAGAATTTGGGGGTAAGTTTAGACATCTTTTGGGCTGCGAGGTAGATGGCTCAGTCTTTGAAAAATATTTAAATTATATTAATAATTATATTTTTCTTGGGCAAACATGGCATACACGTAGTTTATTTTATTACATCGCCTAGCTGTGTCAACCGTCAGATTGTATTTGGGATTAATAAAAAAATAAGTGCAGCTGAACTTAAGGACCTAGTTCACACTCAGATTAAGTCATAGTAAGAGTTATTTGGTTTGGGGCTGGCACCTTGCATGAACCCTGACCCTGTGGTTTCTAAGCCATACTTTTTAGTGTGTTTTTGGAGGAAGCCAATGATAGTTTATGGATTATAGTACAGTAAGTGAATGAAGGGAATAAGGCTTACTCCTGAGTAAACATACGTCAAGGTCAACAAAAACAAAGTACTGTAGCAGAAATAGTTGAAACTAGCAATGCTGATTTCTCTCCATTTTATTGTACAAAAACTGTCAAGTTCAATTTTTTGAGCCATTCATTTTTGTCAATATTCGCTAAGGAAGCAAACTGTCCTGCTGCCCTGATGAGGTTTTGTGCAAACACTGCAGCTAGAATACTTGGCTTAATGGAACACTTTTAAGTTTCAGTGTATGATTGGTTCAAAAAGTGAGAAATTGGGTGCCCAATCCGCTCTTGTTCCTTCCAAGTTAACAGCAGCGTCAGTTTCATTCCAGAAACCGTGGAATAAACTTCATTACAGTTTTAACAATAGAGAAGAAAGCCCCTGAAGTTTTATCCTTGATGAGCAATTAGGAATTCAAATGCTACTGCAATTTTACAAACTTTCAATTCTGTTCAGTAGTCTGCTTCTAGATTACTGTATTACGGTCTGCCTACCTTTCTCTATTTTAAGTAACACTGCCATCTACCGGCAGCTGTATGTTAACATCATACAATTTCCCCCAATTTCAGTAAAGGTTGAGTTAGTCAAAGGAGCAATGAAACGGCTTCCTTTTTTCTTCATATATTCCAGTACCAAATAATAGAAAAACATGTAGTTTTTTTCCTGAATTATTAATTAAATAACATCAAGGATTCTCTCTGATGTTGGATAAAAAGGTGACAGACTCAACGATGCATCATTGCCCAAAATAACTCTAAATCTGCAGCTAAATTAATGCTGCTAGACAGTTAGTACAAAATGTGGCAGTTATGGCGGAACCTCCCATTCACAAGATGATTTTTTTTCCCCATCTCTCTTGTTTTGCTGCTTAACTTTGTTGGATTTAAAACGGAACATTCCTGTCCACACGTGGTGGGACAATGAGCTGCAAAGAATGGAAAGTGGAAGGAACACTCTTAGATCTCATCCTCACGTACCTCCAGCTGCCTCACCAGCTTTCTTTAAAAAGACATCCTCACGGTGTTGGTTCCTCTCCTCTCCAAGCCATAGCCGAGCAAGCCTAATTTCATTGTTACCTCTTCTGGAGTTGTCATTAAAGATCTCAAGGATGGTGCTAAAGGTAGCGTCAGGGGCTCAGAACTGCACTGCTGCTACTAGACACTTGAGTTGCCCTCTCCATTTGCTGAGCACTGTCTTCCTGGCCATTTGAAGTGTGCTGCAGGAATAACTCGACTCTTGACTTCCCCTGAAGCATCTGCCTGCTTAGCACCTGAGCAGCACTTTGGAAAGTACCATATGGAGCTTTCAGAGGCACCATTACAGAGGCACCTAGTAAACATAGAGGTAGTCCTTGGGTTATGACTGTAATGGAGCCTCATGACCTTTCTGACTTTACAGTCTTTTTTCCAGGGCCATTAAGTGAATCCACAGTCGTTAAATGAACACCACAATTATTAAGCAAACCAATGGTTTTCTATGGGCATAGCTTTGCTAAAAAACCAGGAGTAAATGGTGGTTTTCATAAAAACTGTCATAAAATATGGTCATGTAACTGCAAGATGCCGACAATGGCTGTAAATGTAGCCCAGCTGTCAAGTGACTGAAGTGTGGTCATGTGACCAGGGGGTCGTGGGTGTCCCCCCCCCAGGTAGGTCTGTCAGAACTTCGAAAGGTCTCTAAGACACCAGTTGTAAGTCGAGGAGGACCTGACTTTGTTTTTAAGTGGGTTTAGCAATCTTCAGAAAGAGTGATAGACCTGCCTGTATAAAAATTATTAGGACTCTGGTTGATTTAAAAAGGGAAAGAGAGCCAGTTTTTGCCAGCTCAGTTACTGCATCTGCTGATAAGGGCTTTTTATTATTATTATTATTATTTGGGGAATGTGCCATTGTTTCATTCCCAGTGCCACTTTAAATATTCCATTGGCTACTTCAAACGCTGGCAGCCAAATGCTAATTGCCAGCTCTACCTCCCTGGCAATGCTTATCAATTTAGGATACAGGGAGCTGGGGTGAGATTGGCAAGATTTTTTTTTTGTATTTATATTTAAAGACATAATTGAGGGGGGAAACCAGAAAAAGTGTATAAAAACAAAAAATTGAAACAGAGGAGATTATATAAACTTATTAAATAAAAACCTCCAAATAACATTAGTTTTGTTCCACTAATAAATTATAATAATAATAATAAAGTTGGAAGGGACCTTGGAAGTCATCTAGTCCAACCCCCTGCTCAGGCAGGAAACCTTATACCATTTCAGGCAAACTGACTGGTCAGTTTTAGGTCAGTTTTAAATTTCAGCTGATGATTTAAATTAAGATAAAGGTAAAGGTTCTCCCGCACATGCGTGCTAGTCGTTTCCAACTCTGTTTCAAAGCCAAAGAGCCAGCGCTTGTCCGAGGACGTCTCCGTAGTCATGTGGTCGGCATGACTACACACCAAAGGCGCACGGAACGCTCTTACCTTCCCACCGTAGCGGTCCCTATTTTTCTACTTGCATTTTTACGTGCTTTCAAACTGCTAGGTTGGCAGAAGCTGGGACAAGTAACAGGCACTCACTCTGTTACGCGGCACTCGGGATTCGACCCACCAAACTGCCGACCTTCTGATCGACAAGCTCAGCGTCCTAACCCACTGAGCCACCGCGTCCCTTAAATTAAGATACTATGGAACAATTAATGACAACCAACACAGTATAAATCAGTGTAAGTGTATAATAATTTCTATCATTTACAATTCATTCTTATATACAAAGTTTACTTTTAAAAATTCAAAAGAAGATAAAAAGTAATAAAAATAATAAAAAGGGGGGGAAAGGAAAAGAAAAAGAAATCAAAGAGAAAGCTAAAAGTGCAAGATAGGAAAAAATAGTAAAAGAAAAATATATTAAAAAGTGAATACCCACCTTGTTTATAGCAATGATAAGTACAATCATAAATTTAGCTTTTCCTCTAAGGTTATATATGTGTCCTTGTTTCTATAATCTATCCTATCTAATCATCAAAACCATAAATCATAAGTTCAATTTTTCTGTTTTCCACAAAAAGTCTATTAGGAGTTTCCAGTCAGCAATAAATACAGTTATTGTCTTCTCTCTAATCAAAGAAATTAATTTGGTGATCTCAGCGAGTTCTGTCATCTTCACCAAGCATTCCTCTGTTATAGGCATTGCCAAGTTTTTCTATCTTAGTGCATACAAAAATATCACTGCCATTTTTATATGAAAAAACAAAGTTCTATAACTTTTCCCCAACTATTTGTCCATCTGTCCCAAAAGAAAAACATCTAGTTTCAATTGTATATTTACATAGTCTATGTAATCCTCCCATTCTATTTCTATACCAACAATATGTGTTTTCATAAAAATTCTCTTTAACATGATCATGCAGTATAAATTTCAATCCTTCCAACAACATATTTTCCCATCTTAATACTACAGGTAGTCCTTGACCTACAACCATTTGCTTAGTTACAACGGCGTTGAAAAAAGTGACTTATGACTGTTTTGCAGCCTCCCAGATGGCCATGTGATCAAAATTCGGAAGCTTGGCAACTGGCATGTAGTTGTGACAATTGCAGTGTCCCAGACATCATGACATCACTTTTGAGAACTTCTAACAAGCAAAATCAGTGAGGAAACCAGATTTGCTTAACAACCAGGTTACTTACTTAATAACTGCAGGGTTTCACATAACAACTGTGGCCAGAAAGGTTGTAAAAAACAACTGTCTTGCCTAGCTTGGTTGTGGTTGTTAGTCAGGGACTACCTATATAACCAACATTTTCAGCCCATTTTACCATACATTTTCAAGAGTTTTTCTTCCCTTTCAAATGTCAATAGAAGTTCAAGCATTTTAGCAATAGCATCTTCATCATTTCTACATAATTTCAGTGTCCACAATCATACACTTTAAATCTTCCAAATAACTGTAAATAAGAAAACCATTGGAAATTACATCTAGGTTAAAAATTCTATCTTTATTTTGCAAGTGATAAACTCAAGTGGCAAAACCTTATGTTAAAAGAAATTGAACATTCAGACACAATATAAGACCATGTATGTAGAAATATGCAGGTAACCCTAACCTAACTGCCTGGCTTAGCAATGGTTCACAGTTACAATGGTGATGAAAAAGTTACTTTATGACCTATCCTCACATTTGTAACCTTCACTGGTTTGTACAGATACTTCTTGAGTTAGGACCATATTGGAGCCTACCCATTGTGGTCATAAGTTGCAGTGGTCATAAAAGGTCAGTGATTTTATGATACTTTTTTGGACAGTCATTAAGCAAATGCCAAGGTGTCAAGTGAACCTATTGTTCACAGTGGCACATTTTTGCCAAAAAACAGCTGATTTTTTGGCAAAACCATTGTAAAATGCAATCATGTGACCTCAGAATTCTGAAAATGCAGCTGTGTTGTTGAGCACCCAAAGTAAAGCCATGGGGAGAAACCATTGTAACTTGGAAGTCTGGGTCGTAAGTCTCCTTTTTCAGGGAGGTCATAACTTTGAATGGTCAGTAAGCTGCCAGTCGTTAGTTGAAGATTGTAGACCAAAAGAAAGCTGAAATAAGATCATAAGCGCAGTCACGATTTCATTTAATGAACACTTTCTTAACAATTAACTTGCGAGTCCCAACTGTGCTCACTAAACAAGGACTACCTATAATCCAGGCAAAGTTTCAGTGTCAAATTGAATTCCATATCAGACTTTTCTTATCAGATATAAGTCTACTTTCAACATGAATGCATACTTCCAAAACTTAATTTGCTATTCTTGTGTAAAAGGGACTAGATGTGATTTCCAGTGAGAATTGCAAAGCATCATAGTGGCTCTAAATATATACAAAGTGAGTTTGTTATACTTTGTGGAAATACGATATTTGGTAATGTTTAATAGAAAAATGGCAGGATAGAAAAAGGATGGCAACCTTTAGGTTTTGTTTCCTTCTGTTATAAATCATCTCCCAGAATTATTGAGATTCACAGTATTGCCATCAAGCATTTTTTAAAAATGATCCTATCTAATTATTATATTTCTAACAATTTTTAGAATTATATATTTTAGCAATATACCATGCATTTTTGCAATATACATTATAAATTTAGTATTTTTTTCTACATGCCCATGCTGTATACCATCTGTTCTATTCTGCATCCATTTAATCACACCTTGACTTTCTGAATTGTATTTCAGGAGCAATTTGTAAGTAAACCCCAGCAAAAGTTCTGAATTATGTATTATAAATTTTTCAAGTCCAACTCGGTCTATAAGGGTTCGATTTTGTTTGTAATCTTTTCAGAACTATACAGCTAATTTGGAGATATGGAAAGGAATGAGATGATTCTGAACATTTTTTTTTGGGGGGGGAAGAATCTTGAAGGATTTCATGTTTGTCTCAATAAAACTTGCAGTCTGAAGAACCTATTGCCTTTCCACTGCTCAAATTTCTTGCTTCGTTTACTTTCATGGAGATATAGTGTATGTATATTGAAGCCCCTTAATACTGAAGCAAGAAGTGATAGACCTGGGCTGCTTTTTTATCCCATTCTTTTAATCCACTGCTCATACTGTAAGATTTATGTGAAATTAGAGGTATTTGGGTAAGCTATCTAGAAGTTCTATTTCCTCAGTGGAAGCTAGCCAACCATGCCCAGTCCATAACCCAAGTTAAAATAAGTTAATTTAATAACACCATTTGAAATCTGGTCCTGCCAATCTGTTTCTCCTTTATTGCCTGTGTGACAGGTCTCAGACATAGCAGAAAAGCAGAGGCTGCAATGAGAATGAGGCTGGCTGATGCTGTTTGCAATCCTTCCACTGTGTCAATGACTTGACACTCAAGCTATTTCGGAGTGCTAAACTGTGTTCCAAAACAGGCCAATTGATCAGTCAACGGAGCAGAAGAGGAGTCCTGATGGAGCTTTCTCAAGTGATCTCCCTTCCATTGTACTCCACAACTCTCCTTTATCCCACCAATCTGCCAGGCAGGTAGGTTGAAAGGTGATTAAAGACCCTGGGAACCCACATGGCATTGCCCAACCCTCCACTCCAACTTAAAAACAAGCAATCGGTGGCTGTTTTCCTGCCAGCAGTGGTGGGAAAGGAAATGCAGTTGAGGAAACCCACCAATTGTTGCCTTTAAGGACAGCACCGATCAGCCTTGTCACTGAAGCAGAAAGCAAAAACAAGAGTTTGGCACACAGGGCACTTTGTGTCAGACTCCTTTTGTGCCAGCTAAGGAGAAGGAAAGCATGCCAACTCTACTGTGAAGAAGAGCCCTAAATTACTGCCTGGTATACATTTGTTAACGCTGTGGACTATTCTGTTCTTTAAGTTATAAGTAAGGCCTGGCAAACAAAAGTGTTACCATGCCATCCATCTGGGAATGCTTCCTCATTTAAAGCTGAAGGAAGACCTGATCCAGATTCTGTCTCTGGAGAACAAGAGAATAACCTTTACTGGAGCAGGGCCTTTTCTTCAGCAGCTCTGATCATCTGGAAGGAAATGCTTCCACACCTCTCTCCAGCCCTGTCATCTTGGAGAGTAAGGTAACCCCTCTAAGAACACATTCCAATTTTCATGAAAGTGCAGCAAGCTTATTCACCCCACGATGGTTGTGTTTTGACTGTCTGGAAAGAGCAGAGATACTTGTGCAATTTTCTACCTGGCTGATAACTTGGCCGGGTTTTACTCCTATGTGTCTTTCCTGAGCTGCAAATGCAATTTACTGCTCTGTCCTTAAGAAGCAAAATATTTCAAGGTGGCCATGCTCTGCTGGTTTCTTGATGACATCATTTTGTTTCGAGAGGCTTTGAGAACCAGTAACTTGGCATGTTTTGTTTTGTTTTTACTTTACCTTCTTTTACTGCTGCAACAATTCTGAGACCAATGATGGCAACAGCTTTATAGAGCAGGGGTCTCCAAACTTGGTCGCTTTAAGACTTGTGGACTTCAATTCCTAGAACTCTGGAAATTGAAGTCCACAAGTCTTAAAGCGGCCAAGTTTGAAGACCCCTGTTATAGAGAAGCAGGGAGTGGGCTGCCCTGTAGCTCGTCCTCACATCCTGCTACCTGCAAGCCCAAAGATGCCCAACTATGGACCGCTCTTCATAACCTCACCATCAACTCATCTCTTGCCCACTTTAGAGGCCGCTTACATTTGTCTTTTGCAGCAGTAGTGATGAATTAAATGTTTTCCAGTTTCTCTCAATAAATCTCTTTTTATATAAACAGTCCATGATGACATTATTGATGCTGTAAATTATTTCTAACATTCTGCTGGATTGGGAAAAAATAACAAGGTGATTTGGAACTTTCTCCCAGGACTGCATGGTTGCTTTAAGGGAGCAGATCTGAAGCCCAGCACGGCTTAATTAAATATGACAGACTGAATCCCTGAGATAACTTGCTGTTAAATGAAATCTTAATCATCAGGTTCTTCTGGTTTCAAATGGTGTACATCAATTAATAGATCTGAAGGATAACAGATGGGGGGGAGGGGAATGCTCTGCTAGTTAAGGTCTTGCCTCCCGTTATATCCACACCACTGAACAAATAGAGAGCTCCTCCAAATTTATGCTGCTACTAATCCAAATTCTGGAAGAGGTAACATTGCCAATTCCACAGGATGAGCAAAATTATTTGGAGCAGTGATGAAGCAACGGGAGACAGTGGGCAAATCTGACCTGCAAATATTGTAATTATTTCAGGTGAAGAGCTTAATGTCTTCTCATTGTTTAGAACAAGCCAAAGCTTCTGTTTAGTTTTATAAAAAAAAGTTGTGAGTTGTAAAACCAGTTATTTGTAATTTCAAATTTCAATTTCAAAAGCTTGTTTATATCATTAAAGTTTTAGTGATATGTGTTGATGTGATGTATTAATGATATGGGTATATCTATCTTTATGCAGTCAGTCCTAGAGGAGATCAACCCTGACTGCTCTTTAGAAGGCCAGATCCTGAAGCTAAAACTCAAATACTTTGGCCACCTAATGAGAAGGAAGGACTCACTGGAGAAGAGCCTCATGCTGGGAAAGATTGAGGCCAATAGAAGAAGGGGACGACAGAGAATGAGGTGGCTGGATGGAGTCACTGAAGCAGTAGGTGTGAGCTTAGATGGACTCCAGAAGATGGTAGAGGACAGGAAGGCCTGGAGGAACATTGTCCATAGGGTCGCGATGGGTCAGACACGACTTCGCAGCTAACAACAACAACAAAATCTTTATGCAAAAAGGAAAGCTGGCTTTAGCTGTTAAATATGTTCCTATACTTATAAAACATTTCAAGTTTCTGAACTTCTGACCATATTAACAATTTTAAAAATAGACATAATACAGCTTTTGAAACGTCTATAGAGTATTCATAATGTTCTGCAAAAATGTAAAAATTCCTTTACTTGGATATCTGGTCTGAATGTTGTGCATTCAGCTATTTTACCTCTCACTACGCCTATTCTGCTCAACTTCTCATCAGCTAGATCAGCCGTCCCCAACCTGGGTGGCTTGACGGCCCACCTCGTGCAGCCCTGTTCTGAGTGGGCCCACAGCCCAGTAGTGGGCCATGGCCTGTGGTTTGGTGACCCCTGAGCTAGATGGAACTAGTATATATTTATTGTCTATTGTAGTCCTTCTCAACCTGTGGTCCGCGGACATCTGGGGGGGGTGTGCAATGTCGTCACAGGGGTTGCAGGAAGGCTTGAAGAAATGTAATGTAATGATTTAAATCTTGAGTTAAGCCTTGGTGGTCCATGGCCATGGTCCATGGTCCACAAAATGTATTTAAAGGAGGTCCGATGTGAAGAAAAGAAATTGCATGCTAACAATTTTGCCAACTCGGAATGCAAATGCTGTTTTGAAGATTTCTCTATTCATCAAAGATACAGTAACTGAATAAGAAACATATTGAAGAGCATGTGGGATTATACCACTTCATGCCATCAGTCTTCGCATATATATTTTCCAAGGAATTGAATATTTCTAGGTGACATTTACACAGACATCTTCTCTCAAATCTTCTCCACCAGGAAACTGGATAAACTACATCATCAAGAGTTGAGGCCTTACTGTAATCCATTCAGACAGTCAATTCTTCTAAGAAAGAAATCTCACCAAAATCAATGTTCCAATCTTAGGAAAATACAGATGCTTCACATCCCATTTTAAAGCTATACAAGAACTCAAATCAGGCCTAGGATGGAAAATGGTTTCACAGATAATGTTACCAAGCTTTGTTTGATTTAAATAATTTCTAAACTCAGCCATTGGTTTTGAAAGCTTCTATTTGTGGTTTAGCACAATGATCTCATCAATTGTGATTGATTCATGAAACTATAGGTTTAGTTCAGATTCAAGTTTATTAAGGAGATCTGTAGTGTGATGGATCCTACTCTGTAGATTATTCCTCTAAAAAAGAAGTTGCAAATCACAAGAGGGTAAATAAGGGTAAGAACTATTGCAGAAACATCCATAGCCAAAATGTCAGCTAAGTATTAAGTGTTAAGACGTTATGATAGAACTCAACAATAAATTTTACTACTTAAACCGATTGGCTTAATTTGGAAAAAAGACAGTCAAGGTGGGATAGAGCCAGACACACACACACACACACACACACACACACACACCCTCAAATTGTCTCATATACTTAGGCAGTAACCAACCAAATATGTTCAAAACTGGGAGCAAACTTAAGAGATCAATAAAGTGATGCCCTCGACGTGATGTCCTGCTGCCTGGAGGCTGTCCGGGTCTGGATGGGGAGGAACAGGCTTCGACTCAACCCTGACAAGACTGAGTGGCTGTTCGTGCCGGCATCCCAGGAAATTCCGATTATCCCATCTCTGGCCATAGGGGGGTGAGCTATTACCCCCCGTAGATAGGGCGCGCAACTTGGGGGTCCTTCTAGATTCACAGCTCTCCTTAGAAGAGCATATTGGAGCTGTGACTAGGGGGGCCTTTGCCCAGGTTCACCTGGTGCGCCAGTTGCGATCCTATCTAGACCGGGATGCCTTACGTACAGTCACTCATGCGCTCGTGACTTCTCGTCTAGACTACTGTAATGCTCTCTACATGGGGCTGCCCTTGAAGTCCACTCGGAGGCTCCAACTGGTGCAGAATGCAGCCACGCGAGTTGTGCTGGGAGTTTCCCGATACTCCCATGTTACACCTTTGCTCCGCGAGCTGCATTGGCTGCCGGTTGTCCTCTGGGTGAGATTCAAGGTGTTAGTAATGACTTACAAAGCCCTACATGGCATGGGTCCGGATTACCTACGACAACACCTGCGGCCGGCGTCAACTTCCCTCCGTCCAGTGCGCTCCCACAGAGAGGGCCTCCTCAGGGTTCCTCCGATCAAAGAATGTCGATTGGTGGCCCCCAGGGGGAGAGCATTCTCTGTGGGCACGCCAGACCTATGGAACCGCTTGCCGGTTGAGCTCCGGACGGCCCCCGACCTTCGCTCCTTCCGGCGCAATCTAAAAACGTATCTATTTGAGCAGTCTGACCTGGTCTGATGGGTCAGGGTTGGGGTTTTAATACATCTTAACTATTGTTTTAACCTTGGGCATTTATTTAATCGCTTTTAACTTTCGTATCCTGTTTTTGTATTTATTGCCCTGTACACCGCCCTGAGTCCTTCGGGAGAAGGCCGGTATAAAAATGTAATAAATAAATAAATAAATATTTATATTAGAAAAGCCAATAGAAATTTGAGAAGAGAAGAGAAGAGGTGAAAAAAGTTTTGATGTTGCAACTCTGATCAGGGTTTGTTGGTGAACTTAAGCCATGGTGGCGCAGTGGTTTGAATGCAGTACTGCAGGCTACTTCTGCTGACTGCCAGCTGCCTGCAGTTTGGCAGTTCGATTCTCACCGGCTCAAGGTTGACTCAGCCTTCCATCCTTCCAAGGTCGGTAAAAAGAGGACCCAGATTGTTAAGGATAATATGCTGATTCTGTAAACCGCTTAGAGAGGCCTGTAAAAGCGTATATGTCTAGGTGCTATTGCTATTAAAGGATAACTGAAATGGATTTCAGTAGGCTTTGACTAGTCTTGATTCATTGCACAAAATTTTGGGTTGATAGTTTTGTTGTTCAAGATTTTGACTGTTCAGTTTCAACACCCTCTGTCTTTCAGGTTTTCATGGTTAACTCTCCTTGGCCTCTGCTAAATGCAATTAGAGGTTGCAAAAAGCTTGAGTGGAGAAAGCACTTGTTCTTTCCCTTTCAGTGAAAGGCTATTTCATAGTGGAACAGCATGGAAATTTCCAACCATTAGCCTCCTTTTGCTCCCCTTCCTGCAATTTTCCTTTGAATTATGTTTTCTTAACTCAGCCATCCAACCTCTGGACAATATTAGCCAATTAGTGATTGACACATTTCCTGTAATGCTGGCTCATTAGTCAAGACTAGAGATCTGTGCAAATGACCTAGCCAATAGTATACCACATGCCTCAGTCAGTGTTTTTCAACCTTGACAGCTTTAAGATGTGTGAACTTCCAACTCCCAGAATTCCCCACCCAGCATGGTGACTATGTTGCTAAGGTTGAAAAACACTGGCCTAAGTAATGGTGAAAGCATGGGAAAGAACACAAATAATGTGGAGAAATCAACAGAGTTAACATTTTTTATTCTTTCTTGGTAAAAGTGAAAAAAATTTCAAATTCAGGATGGTATATTTAGAGTGATGCTCTGTGAAAGATGTAGTCCTCTGGCAATGAAATGAAATGCTTTTGTTGTATATGACGATAAATACAATAAAATCCACATAGTATTTGTCATACATATTTTCAGTGCTTTTTTTGTAAAAAAAAAAAAAAGGTACCGGAACTCACGCACAGCTCCAGCTCCAGGTAAAAGCACTTTATGGAGCGGGGGGGGGGGGGAAGAAACCACTTTAGGGAGCAATATTGTGGGTCCCCAGTGCCCCGGATTGGGCCCCTGGGGAGCTGCAAAATCGCTCCACGGCCATGGATCTGGGCTCCAGAGGCTTGGAAAAGGCCTCCAGAGCCCGGATCAGCCATGAGGTGGGGCATAAAATCTCTCTGCAGCCATAGAGCTGGGCAGCAGAAGCCTTTTCCAGGCCTCCGGAGCCCAGATCAGGCTGCTGGGGGTCCGCAAAATCTCTCTGCAGACATACCTGGACTCGTGCTGGCAGCTTAGAAGGAACCGGTTCTTCAGTTCAAAAAAAGGTGCCGGAACACCGTTCCGTGCATTCTATGACAAAAAAAGCCCTGCATATAGTTGTGAAAAAAATAAACCCACTTCCATAGTATGTCACAGGGAATACCATATCTTGCATGATTCTTATATTTGTAGATATAGAGACACTGCAGCATTTGAATATCTTTTCCAAGACTTTTATATCTACTCTGCCAAAGACTAGTCTCCAGCATACTATTTGACTGCTTACTTCTTTACTATTGCTAGTTGATCCTAAAAGGCAGAAGCTATTTGCCAGCCAGTTATTCTACTGTTGTCATTAGTTTGGCCTTCTTTATATTTAATTTTAGTTCCATTTTTTTCACTAGGCTCTTTGACTTTAATTACTAGAGATTGCAGATCATTTGCATTTTCTGCTATCAAAATAATATCATCAATATAGTACAGGTAATTGATGTTTCTTTCTCCAATTTTAAAACCATGCTCTTCTCTTTCAAGCTTTCCTTAATATATGTAGGTGATGACCAGGCTGAGTCCAAGGGAGGGGTCAAACACATCATCAATCACGAGTCCCTTCATGCCCACAAGAGATCTAAATCCAGCCCACCATGAATTACTTCTACACTTGCCTCCCGCTAATTTCCCTTTACTGTTAGTAGTTCAGATTCTTGTAGAGAGCTTAAGCTTGTAATAAATCTTTATACCCATTTGAACTGTCTGGATATCCTGATTTTCCTGGTACTTGACAATGTATTCTACATATAGGAGAGTACAAGAAAGAAAATTTAATCCCAGCACTCCTACAAGTAATCTGAACAATGTCTAAATAAATAAGAAGAAGAATTCCAAGGGTCACCCAATATTTTTTAAAAACCTCACACTAAAAGCAGGAGTGTACAATTGAACTGGCATGCATCTTATAAGAATCAAAAGATGTATTGAATATCTCAAACTCTAGGGAACAATCTTTAGAGAGGTGGCAAGCACATTGAGTGTGGATCACAAAAGGGAGGAATTTACCAACCCAAAGCTGAATTACTGTCAAAGCTACTCTATCTGGAAAAGTCAGCTATTGTGCGTACAGCATGTGTGTACAAAAAAGTCAAGATGGTGATCACAATAGTGCAGTCAAAGCTCCAACTGGTTATATGTGCAATTAACCAGACCCTGCAGATTGGAAAGTGGTTTTCTGTTGACTGATTACTTTAGATGTTGCATCTTTACATCAGTATTCATTATTTTACATTTCTAACCTCTAAAAACAGAATAGGCAAGGTTTTTTTTTGAAAGGGTAAAAGAAAAATTGCAATGACCAGTGTACTCATAGTGCTGATAAAAGTAAGCTTCCATCAGGAAAGTATGATGAAAGCTATATACTTATGGTTTCATGAGTGTTTTTCTTACTGGGGAATAATTTCCTCAATGTCTTATTTGTTAAAGGAAAACTGCTGCTGGGAGTATGAAGCCAAGCAAACTAAAACTACATCTGGAAATCAATCATGCAAAGTTTAGATAAGAAACCTCAAGGCTTTTTCTTTTAAAATGGAGATGAAATTAAAGAACAAAATATAATAGTAATTAAATGTATGACCAACCCTTCACCTTTTGTTTATAACGTTGGATATGGAACTGCCCATTTACTCAAAATTTCACTCAACTAGAGAAACATTCTTCTAGCCGCTATTCATACATTACAACTATATTGGGTGAGTCTGTTGCTATGCCCTACAGCTTTTAAATTTCTCTTTGTCCTGCCAAGTAAAATATATAGCAGAAGATTGAAACAAGCAACTCATTGGAAAGCTAAGAAATCAATCATTTGCTTTTCAAACAGATAAAGCAACAAAAAGTGCTAAGGATGCTATGGTTGATTAGTTGAGGTGGCCAAAATAAATGGGGGTTTGTGCTCTGTAAATAAAATTCAGTGGACTATGAAGAAGAAGGATTGGAAGAGTATTTTGAACGTTGGTGTTGGGGAAGATTACTGGGAATACCTTGAGCAGCCAAGAAAACAAACTAATGGATCATCCAGCATATCAGCCCAGAGTTGTCACTAGAGGTGCAAAGGACCAGGCTCAAATTATACTACATTGGACACATTCTGAGAAGACCTAGCTCTCTGGAAAAGACTCCAATGCTGGAAGAAGAAGAAGAGGATTGGCTAGCTAGCAGCAAGGTGAATAAATTCAGTTACAGTGGCAAGGAGTGCACTGTTGGAAAAACTGAGAAAAAAGATAAGGGACACATCATCATGAAGAAGACCTATCTACTGTGTTTCCCGGAAAATAAGTCCTAGCTTGATTTTGGGGGATGGGCCTAATATAAGCCCTACCCCCCCCAAAGTAAGTCCTAGCATTGTGGTTGCTTGGGGGATAAGGGGTGGGCGTGGCCAGCTTGACATCACTCGCATGGGACTTGAGGGAGCCCAGGCAGGGCTGGGGGGAGGGACAGGAAGTAAGGAGTTTTGCATGGTACAAATGAGGTAGAAGATACTGTTACTGCACTCAAGCCATTTATTCGGAGGTGACCAGTGAATGTGGTTTCAGCTTTTACACTGTTCCTTGACTAGAAAGGGTCTAATTCAGGGATCACTCCCCTTTTACTTCAGCCTGGCCCAAGCTCCCCGCGCTTCTTTCCAATTCTGCCTCAAAGCCTCAGCGATTCAGTTCTCTCCCCACCTTCCCAGCATGCAAGCCTAACCCTTCCTTCTTTCTTTGAGTAGACAAATGGCAGGGGAAAATGCACAGATGAATCCATTTTCTCAGTCTTTAATTTGCCAATATTTAATATTTTTATGAGTTGGCAAGCTTTGCTTAGAAAGATTTGAACTCAACATTGGAGAAGGTCTACAAACAATATTGGGATGTTTTTATAGGGTTGGAAACTATAGAAAAACTAGGCCTGCAAAAACCGGAATATTTGCAAGGAATTGTGAAGCGATGGATAAACATATTTCTTTTTCTGCTTAACTGGGAGTTGACTGGCTGTCTTGGGGAAATGTTGCAACATTTTTTTTTCTAACTGAGGAATGAACTTTGATTAATATTTAACTAAAGAAAGGCACAGAAATGCACTCATATTCATTGACTGTAATTTGAATATATAGCTAGCCTATTTAACATTTCGATAAGCTGTACTGCTGCTTTTATATATATATATATATATATATATATATATATATATATATATATATATATATATATATATATATATATATATATATATATATATATATATATATATATATATATATATATATATATATATATATATATATATATATATATCTTACTGCACAGTGGCAATAGCTCAGTGATAAGTTGAAGCTGTTTATTAAGAAAGTTACATTTTAAAAGTAAAGTGGAAATATAGATTTATATACATTTCCTAATTTAAAACAATTGATTGTAAGCAATAACACATGAATTAGTAAAATGTCAAAATGTTATTTTAATTCACTTTTAGACATACAGCACAGTATGTAAGACAGAAAACAGAAAGAATTGATCTATTTGATATTAAAACTGGTAGCAGTATTACTAAGGAGGAGTAATTCCTTTATGTCTCTTCTGACACTTAAAAAAACCTGGCTTTTCCTGAATTTTAGATCAGTGTGCAAAATAAGTATGAAGAATTAAATGAGAGGGCTATAAGCCTTCCGATTCCATTTGCAACATCCTAAGAGTCAGTCTTTTCTAGAGATGCTACTTATTAAGAGCAAATATTGATCCAAACTAAATGTGGAACAATGAATGAGAGTGGCTACCTCAAAAATAAAATCCATATTAAGCAAAACTAAGTAAGGTCAACCTTCTCATTAAAAAAGAGTTTTAAATTTGATTATTACTTATTTCCAATAAAAATATTTCATTTTATAAAGTTGCAACGTGGTGTCCTTGTTTCCTTTGACTTGACTTATAGATTAAAAATTAATTGTTAAAAGTGGAATTTTATTCCTTTTCCAACCCTGACCCCAATGGAATTATTACTTTTATTCATTTGAATCGGCTGTCACAGATTCATTTCTCCTAGAGGAATCATGGCACCAGAGAGCTTTCAAAGCCTGTCTTGCAATAAAGTCATGTCACAATGGCAACCGGCATTCACTATGGTACAGAAAGAGTTAAGGGGCAAACACATCAGCAGCAATATAACCCAGCTCTTGCTCTAAGACATGGCCTTTGTACAAAGAGATGAAGCTAGTCCCTGAGAAAATATTATTTAGCCATTTTACATATGTTTCCCTCTGTCATTCTTTTATTGCTACAAGGAGCAAGTCTATTTGTTGGTAAATTGAAAACTGTATCACTCAGATTCTCTATCCCTTTTTCCTGCAATACTTATTTATAATGTTCCTGTATGCCTTTTCATACCTATAACATTCCTTGCCAGTGGAATGTGGCACTAAGGCACTGAACCAAGCCAGTTTCTGTGAAGAATTCTACCAGTGTTGACTCAGCAAACAAGATGATATTCTCAGTTTCATAAATTCAATATTAAATTCTACGTGTTTGGCCTGCATAATACAATCTCAGTATTGTCATTAATAAACAATTGTCTTTCACTCAGATAAAGAGACGGTCTAGTAAAAATTCTCATTTGCCGGCGTCAACTTCCCTCCGCCCTGTGCGTTCCCACAGAGAGGGCCTCCTCAGGGTGCCCCCGGTCAGAGAATGTCGGCTGGTGGCCCCCAGGGGGAGGGCCTTCTCTGTGGGCGCTCCGGCTTTATGGAACCAGCTGCCGGTTGAGCTCCGGACGGCACCGGACCTTCGCTCCTTCCGACGCGGTCTGAAGACCCATTTATTTGAACAAGCTGGCCTGGCCTGATGGGGGAAGTTAAGGTTTTTTAATTGGGTTTTTATATTGTTACTGTTTTATCTGGGCGATTATTTAATTCTTTTTTAAATTTTTGTATCCTCTATTTATATGTGCCCTGTTCACCGCCCTGAGTCCCTCGGGAGAAGGGCGGTATACAAATTTAATAAATACAAATATAAATACAAATACAAATTCATTTGGTCACTCCATTTATATTATGCACTTATAACATGTATAAGATAATTTGAAATCCTTAGAACTATTTATTCATCTTCTTACATCTGATTACCATATCTATAGCACACAGTGGCTTGATGTAGCCCGGACTAGCCTCAGATAAATTTTGCCATTGAAACCAAGAAGTTGGTGCTCATTTTGTATATAGATACCAACAAGACTAGGACTGGCAGAGACTCTTGATGAATGTTGATAGTTAAATCCTTCACCAAGGCCAAATACAGCAAGGCAACTTAGAATGTAGAAGGCCTCGGACAAATCAAGGCACACATACAGCTCTGCTGTTCAGTGAGGATAACAGCCACCTCTGTTGGACATGACCAGCATCTGACTTTCTACAGAGGTATGGAAGTACAATGATGGGATTAAAACATTGCACTAAGCAAGGGTTTCTCAACATTGGCAGCTTTAGGACGTACGGACTTCAATTTGCAAAATCGTTGAGAAACATTGCATTAAACAGTAATGAAGACAATTGAAATTTCTTAGTATATTGTATGAAACTAGCTACTGCAAATTGTAGACATAGAATCAAAGAATGTAAGGGTCATGAATGATTTGGGAGATTTTCTGGTCCAAATCTTTGCTGGAATCCACTCCTATAGCATCCTCAACAGATGTCCATACAGCATGTGTTTAAACACAATGCTTAGCCTCTGCTCTCACAGTAGAGAAGAGTGCACCATCTTCCAGGGGAATCTGTTCTATTCCTGAATTGATTTTATACTACAATTTATTTATTTTTTGGATGTCCAAACCAAAAACTATTTTCTTGTAATTTAAACTCATTATTCTTATCTGTCTTTTGAAATCTGAATAATTTAGCCTGCTCTTCTACATGCTGATCCTTGAAAACAACAATCTGCACTTGTCCAGAAAAGCACTCCAAGCATTTTCTTCAACACCCACCCCAGCCCCAAGATGTGCTCCAGAAGACAAAGAAGATCCTTATAATGTGGCAAGTTGAGCAATATATAAGCAGGATTCCTAGCTTTTCCCTACAACCCAATGTCATAGGGAACCATCATTGTAGCTTGTCTCCTCCGTGGTAAGACCTACCAGATTGTCCTCCCCAATCATAGCTAATCTGGATCACGGTTGATGTATGTATTGTATAGTGGGGGCTGCCGCCTTCGCCCCGTCCTCTGATATCTGGTTGAACCGCATGTACAGTTCAACGTGAGCCAGGTAACGGGCCCAGGTCTCGGGGTGGCGGGTGTCGAACTCGCGGGGTTGACCAGCTCTTGCCATGGCGGCGGTTGCGGTCTCGGTCGTGGTGCGGTGTGCGGTTTCGGTTGCAGAAGCAGTGACCAGCGTGGTCCGGTCGGCTGATCCGGTTGGCTGGCGGTCGTGGGGGGAGAAGGAAGGAAAAATGCCTTTCCCTTCAGCTTGCGGAGCATTGCCCCAGTGACTTCAGCTCTTGGTCGGCAGCAATCCCACCCTCGTCGCCACTATTGTATAGTGCGTCCGACGCAAGGAAGAGATGCCAGCTGGGTGTGTGAGTTCAGCTCTTTATTGGAGGGGGGTAGCGAACTGGGGAATGAGGGTTACCTGGCCTCCTTAAATACCCGGCCAGGTAAGCGGACAGCCAATGGGGTTGGCCCTAGGTTTCCCGCCAAAAGTGGGTTTCCCGCCGAAACCGTTCAGGCCAACACCCCCTGGTGGCTGTTGCTATGCAGGTGCCTGCATACATAACACCATGATCTGAAATTTGAAAGGGCAGCTTTCAGAAAGAGCTATGCTGTCGCTCACCTCCAACCTGGTGCTGACAATGCACATCAATTTTATGCGTTCATACCCAACCAAATTGTAAACCACATGGTCTTATTTCACTTGGATCTGGTATTTAATAGCAACAATCTAATGCCATGGCTACCAGCAATCTGTGTTCTGGGTTTAAGTTTCTGGGCTAAAGGAAGGATTGACACCAAATTGCATATGTGTTTGCCTAGGTTTCCTTGACATAGTTTCTCCTTTCCATCACTACATCATGCCTGCTTTCCTAAATTTCATCCTCTTCATCCTTACCATGCCCTCCCCTTTCAGCCTCAAGAGACTCAATTCACAGAGTTCATATTCATCTGTACCACATCTGCCACACCTGGTTTTATAATACAATGTTATACTATATTGCAGTAGATAAGATTTAGTAACATTACAGAGCAACAAGAATAACAAAAGTAATGAAATTCACAAAACATAACATCGTATATTCTGACAGCCCAGTCTAATGTACTCTAATGGCAAGTAGTAGGGAGATGATTATATTAATGAGGAACATGACCTTCTCAGCCATATAATTCTCTGGATATTCTAGTTTTCTGAAAATCAGGGAGTTGAATTCCTGACACATTAGCTGGAGGCTGGACTTTATTAAACAAATTAGGCCACTGAGAGCTTGTGATGATGGTAAGACGATAATATAATTGAAGGGGATACTTTAAGATGATCCATAATTTTCTTCTTCTTCTCTGCCAACTTAATATTTTGACTGCAAAGAGTGGAAATCAGTCTCCTGTCCATAGCTGGTACAGAACTGCAGCATAAAGAATGCCATCACCCTCATTCTACACCAAAGGGAAAGTGAGACCATTGGCATGCTGGCTTTTTCTTTTTATATGGCATTTGAGTGTAAAGGCTAAAATATTCAGTTATTATTTTCATTACAGGACTGAAGTACAGGAATAAGGCAAGAGTTTCTTCCATAACAACAGCATTTCTCAGCCCTGGCAACATACAGATGTGTGTACTTCAACTCTCAAAATTCCCCAGAATTTGTCTGGAGAAGAAATGGTCAATTGAAGACAGCTCTTCAAAAAAGCACAGCAGATGACTGCCCCAGATTACAGAGCCAGCAAGTTAAACTGGCTCTTTAATAATTCCTCTCCGGACAAGGAAAGGACTTGAGATCAGCCACAAGTGCTTCAGATGATTGGACCTTAAAGGAAACAGCAAAATGGTGGTCTCCAGTGGATTCAGAGTTCTGGGAGATGAGGAATACTTATCTTTTTGCTTAAAGCAGTCAGGCCATGTAAAAGAATACTGGGTTCACATACTTCCTTTCCACCCATTGCCAATCTGCACTCCAGCAAAGTAAGCACCTCATGAGCAAGTAGTAAAATGCTGACTCTGCAAGCAAGCCTGGTTCCTCATTATGGGAAAAACCTCAGGTGTGCAAGCCTGGAAGAGAGAGGATTTAAAGTGCACAGAGTCTGTATTTCATAACTGGAAGCAACTTTAGCATCTGGCTTTGTGCTTCATAAATTCCTGCTCTTGACTCTTGTTTTATTTTGGCTTTGGAGTGTTCCTGACCCATCCCTTGGTACTTTTCAAGCTATTGTTTGGTATTTATTATTAATAATAATAATAATAATAATAATAATAATAATAATAATAATAATAATAATAATAATAATAATAATAATAATAATAATTCAATTTCTATACCGCCCTTCTCCCGAAGGACTCAGGGCGGTGTACAGGGCAAATACAATAAAAATACAATGTACAAAAGTTAAAAAAGAATTAAATAATACAGCCCAATTCCAATAAAACTTAATACAATTAATATTAAAATACCCCAAACCCATCAGACCAGGCCGGCTCGTTCAAATAAGTATGTTTTTAGGTCACGTCAGAAGGAGCGAAGGTCGGGAGCCATCCGGAGCTCAACCGGTAAACGGTTCCAAAGGTCTGGCGCGCCCACAGAGAACACCCTCCCCCTGGGGGTCGCCAGTCGCCATTTGATGATCAACCATCTGACTCAGACTATACTTACTTCTCAGCCTCTAGTAAACTATCATGCACATGCACAGTCTTGCTCCCCAATTCCTCCTGTGTTGTCTCCCTCTATTTGTCTGCTGTGATCTTTCCAGACAAGCCTTCCTGATGTTTTTACAAGCCTCACTGAAAATATATTGCTCCCAAGTGCTCTACCCATTTCACAGTGTGTGGGCATTGCTGCAAAGCACCTCTGCAAGCTGCTTCCCCCAAACACCTGCATATGTCCACACTTTGCATGCCATTTGTGTGGGTATTTTCTCCCTTCACTGAAGCCAAGACATGAAACAAGTTCTAGGACGTTATTTAGAAGGCACTAAAAATCAGGATTCCATGGACTTTTAAGTCTTTTTCTGTTGTCTGTTTTCCAAGCTTCTTATAAGATGGTTAAAAGAAGGAAATATAAAACTGGTTTATTTGATCAAGGTTAAAATAGATATATTGTTATCTATGGTAACCCAATGGACTTTTGCTGACATCAGGACTGAAGTGGTGATGTTTTAGAGATTTGTTTATACATAAGAATATATTCGTTGCATTTTAAGAAAACATTATGATACCATATTTTCCGGCATATAAGACGACTTTTTAACCCATGAAAATCTTCTCAAAAGTTGGGGGGTCGTCTTATACGCCGGGTTGTCTTATACGCCGGGAAAAAAAATAAATCAGTCGAGCGTCCCCGTTCTTGCAAAGCCAGGCCGCCCCGTGCAACTGAGCTAACTCCGACGCGGCTCCGGGACACGGCTGGGCGGGAGCGTCGGGCGGCTCTCCCCACGCGAAGGCAGCACTGCCCATTGGCTCTTGGCCCGAGGGGAGGGCCTCGTGCCCGCCGGACTCACCTGTCACCAGCACCGCTCTCCCCCCGCGGGGATGCGCTTCCGCTGGGCGATGCTGTCGGAGACGAGCCAGCCTGGTGGCCAGGATCGGAGCTACACGCCGGACTAAGAGGCCGTTTCGTGAGGCGAGAGGGCGGCGGGAAGGGGGGAAGGAGGAGGAGGAGGAGGAGTCCCCAGATGTGACAGCTCTTCCCGCCGCCCGTGGAGCGAGGTCAGTGTCCTCATCAGCCGCCTTTGCCTTGGCCAGAGGGATGCAAGGTGGGCACTTTAAGAGGCAGGCAGGCGCGGCGTCCCAGGCGGGGCGTGGGCGCGGCAGTCGCTCTCCCGGTTTGGCAAGTTTCCCGGCCGGTGACCGAAGAGCAGCCTCTGCCGGCGCTTACTCCAATGCGCTGCAACTAGGAGTGCGAGCCGCCGAGGACGGGAGAAGCAGTCGCTCGGGCACATCAGCGCAACCAAGACGAGCCAGCAGGCAGCCGCCGTGAGCACGGCACTGAGGGGCAGTGGCAGGGTGGCCTGGCCCAGCGCCTGCAGGACGGCCAGCAGCCCCACGCGCAGCAGCAGTCGCTGGCTCAGCAACAGGTCCGAGCGCAGGAGCCGCACTGCCAGGCTGCCCAGGAAAAGCAGCCACAACGAGAGGCTGCACACCCAGTCCAGCTCCATGAGGGGCAGGGCGGGAAGCCGGCCGGGAAGAGGGACCGGGAGCCCGAGCCGAGCGCGCCTTGGCCGACAGTGAGAGGGAAGCGGCACGAGTTCTAAAAAAGAGGCTGCGGGCGGAGCTGCCCCACCCTGCGCCCAATGGGAGAAGTTCAAGGCCTGGGGGGGAAGCAGGAGGGGCGCCGGCCGTGGCGGGGTGGCGGCTGCCCTCCGGCGCTGCCTGCCGCCTGGGAAACACTGCGCCTCGGGGGCCGGCAGAAGTGCGGGAGCAGCGGGAGGGCCGGCGGGGCCAGTCGGGCCTTCGCCTCCTCTGCGACGGACAGGGAGGGCAGGGCATGTAAGTATTTTCCGGTGTATAAGACGAAAAACCTTGAAAATCTTAAAAGTCGGGGGTCGTCTTATACGCCGGGTCGTCTTATACGCCGGAAAATACGGTACTAAAATTGTTTATACTTGTGATGATGAAGGGAGAAGTCACTTCTTTTATTCTTTATTAAATTCTTATTTTTTTTCTTTTTTCTTTTTTTCTGTTTTTTCTTTTCTGCATCTCCTATTTTTTCTTATTCTACACACTTTTCATCTCTATTTTCATTGTTGTAAATTGAATAAACAAAATCTCTGAAAAAGATTTGTTTCAAAATGTCTTAAAGTCTACACCATAGATGAGACCAAAATAAAACAGTTCAACTATCCAACACTAACAATATAGGTGATCACAGAGGCCACCTAGCACATAATCCTGGTCCGAAAGTGCCTTTGGAACAGGTAGGGCTACTCCATTGGAAGACATGATATGCCTTGTTCTACTTTAAAAAATGGAAAGTGGCTCTGGACCATTTTTTCACTGCCTAAAGCAAGCTCTGCTTCTTTGGAGAAGAATAACGTCTTTTGTGAGAAGCCAAGGAGACACCACCCTTAATATAATGCATTGATTCTGGTGCCAGGTTACAGATGTGGTTGGTGTGGCATGATTTGTAAATACTACAAAACCAAATAATTTGTCTTTTTTTTACTGAAGAAATGTACATGGTGTTTTTTTCACATCAAACATCTGTAGCTGACTAAACAGTTTTTAGAGAAGACACCTACTAGGCTGTTGGGGTTAGCACTCCCTCTCCTAAAACCTGGCAAATTTTTGTTTTGCATTTCCCACTCAGCTTAACAGAAGAAATATGGGTGTTTTATAATGTATATTCCTACTTTAGATTCTAAGAATAGAGCTTTTCATTTGCAGTTTAGTCACTCTAGGATATTTGATTGGAATTGAAAAAGAATAATATTTCTGCTGAAAGGATGAGATTTTTTTTCCTGGGAAAATCCCTTTGCCTCTTATGGTTGATTCTTGGCTTCTTGGAACCTATAACACTGAAATGTTTTTGTTGCTTTAAATTTTGCTGCCATTTCCACTCACAGCCAATTTGTCCTTCCTTCCTCCCCTCCAACTGGCTACCTCCTAGGCAGAAAAGGAATATCTGGCCTAGAATCATTCCAAAATTCCCGAGGAAGCATCTCTTCTAAACTTCCCATCACTTTAATATACACAGAACTTACTGCAGTAACACTATGATGAGCCTATTAAAACAAAATCTGGTTCTGAAAAAGTTTGGGAGATGTTCTCCAAAACAGAGCAAGGTCTAGCCCTTTAAATCCACAAGTTGAGGCCAAACATGGAGAATCCTGCCTCCATCAAAGCCCCCTCTGAATTCCTAATCTGCCCAATGGGAGCCAAGGCATCCCACTGACCCTCGCTCTCTTTCTTCTCTTTTACAGAAGCAGAATTGTTGCCGTTCTTGCCCAGTGCTGTTGGCACTCTCTCAGATAGTGGGAAAGTTGTGCACCTGTATACATAAAACCGCCCAACCAGTTGCGGGTGTGGACAGGGAGCCTTCTCAAGGTTGGCCGGTAAAAGCTATGCACACCCTCCATTTGCTTTTGACTATCAGCTCAGGCAAGCAGGAAATGAGACCTGCAGTAATGCCAGCTGTGAGCAATTGGAGGAGGAGAGAAAGGGAGAGGGGAGAGAAAGACTACCATGGAATGTCTGTGCTACGAATAACCAAGCAAGGGAATGAGATACCAGAAGTCCCTCCAGGCGGATGTTGGCTTTGGATCGGAAGCAGGCTCAGGCCACAGATGCTGAGCAAAGGCAACAAGAGAAGAGAGGCAGACACATAGCCATACGTCACCAGGCACATCTGGAACTAATTGGCAGTCCCACTTTCTGCCAAAGCTCCATTTGCTGTTTAGTTAAAACACGGGCCTTTGCCCCAGACAAGAAGGCAATGTAAGTAGTTTGGATTCCAGTTACATTGTGAACAGAGCCCAGTTCCCAGTCCTCTATGTGCCTGCAAAGCTGGCCTGGTCTAGGTATATCCCTCAGGGTCAAAGCCATGCCAGATATAGGTGGGGTGTACGAAGGCAAACTCCTCCTTGTGTGGAGTGGCAATACCAGCTCAGCTAGGATGCCAGTTTATCTATACCAGTTTTCCAATAGGTTGTAATATGTCCCTTTATGGGGCAGAATCTCCTTAGGATATAGTTCCAGTGATGCAGCTGTACTTAAGAGATGGGAGATAGGTCTCCAAGGATGAACAGACACAGGACATCCTGCCTGGCTTTCCCAGTCATCTATTTTTTGCTGTATAGCTTGAAAAAGCCTGAGCTGGTGCAACAGTGCTGTTATACTTAGGTATAGACTAGGGTTAGGCAAGCTTGGCTCTTTTATGACTCGTGGACTTCAACTCCCAGAATTCCTGAGCCAGCATGATGGCTCAGGAATTCTGGGAGTTGAAGTCCACGAGTCATAAAAGAGCCAAGCTTGCCTACCCCTGGTATAGACATTCAAAAAATGGCCTTGTGGGAAATGGGCAAGAGGTTTTACAAACAAGGAGGGATGGAACTTTCTTTCAGTCCTGGGAAACAAAATAGTATTCTGAAGAGACAGACAAACTATAGGAGCGAAAAGAGTAAAGCACAATCAAGCTTGCAAAATTCTCTTATAGTAGCCTGTAATCAAGTCATCGTTTTTATTTTTGCTGCTCAGGCATGATAGTCCAAGACTGACGCCTCAACTGGAAAAGGAAGAAGGGAAGGGAAGGGAAGGGAAGGGGAGGGGAGGGGAGGGGAGGGAAGGGAAGGGAGGAAAAAAGGAAGGAAGGAAGGAAGGAAGGAAGGAAGGAAGGAAGGAAGGAAGGAAGGAAGGAAGGAAGGAAGGAAGGAAGGGTTACAACCGCTGTTATCTTCCTCCTCCCCTCCTCCTCTTTCTTCTCCCCTGTTTAAAAATCTTTTCCTTCCTTTCATTTACTTTTTTTTATTAAATTTGCACATGGTTTGTTTAATTGTATATGTGTGTGAAGAAAAGCCCTTGGTGTGCCTAGAGTAGACAACCATAAACAAATCCAAATATTATAAAATGATTTGAGTTTTTATTGAGCTACTTCAAAGTAAACCAAAAATACATTAGAACTATACACTTGAAATTTCTCAATCCCTTGAGAAATTGTGTATGGAACAAGACTATTAAGAATGGGAAATAAAGTTTAAAAAAACTTGAAAAAGTTTGTCTGAAGACATCACAATGCCCTCTAGTGGAGCTCACTAGAAAAGAACATAATTGCATTAAGGGGAATTCAAAGCTTTTCTTTAAAACCAAAACATAGCCAGCTAGCTGACAGGCCCTGGCAAACCCCTGCTGTCATTTTACACTAAGATAACAATTCTTGAGCTCCGTGGTTATAACAAAGGAGTGTGTGAATAAAGAATCCTACATTTTCTTCAAGCTAGCCTAATTCCTATTTGCACTGAATAATTTTTACTGTAGTTTAATTTTCCTCAATTTCATGTCCTCAGGATAGTAGGGAGGCTAATGCTCTTACATTTCTATTGGTTGAAAATTAAACAAACTATCACCCCAACACATATGAAAGACGCCTGTTTGGGGAAAATGTCCATACTTTCAAACAGTGTTACCAAAAGGAATAAAGCCCCAGCTGTGTAGCAATAGCCAGGGATGTACAACAGCAAAAGTGAAACTACCTAAGATGGGGATGAACATCTGTTGGTCCCACCACAAGCTAGTGGTGCAATTGAGAGATGCAATTTCCAGTAGGAAATCAAAAAGAAAGGGAATTTCCATCCTAACTCTGCATACTGTCAGGAATGAAAGACCAGGTCCACACCTGAAAGTTCAAGCTAAGCTGATTTATTGCTAAAAGCCTATGCAACAAAATTTTCTCAACTAACAGTCACCACCTGGTTAGAGTTAGATAAGGGTCAACAGCCCTCAAGGGGGATTGGACCTAGTTTGATTGTGGCTATATAGGGATCTCGGCTGATCCCTCTTTTCACTTTGCTCCCATGTTCTGCTATTCCTGCTCCTATGCATTCTTTTGTGATTACACATGTTTATTTATTTAATTTATTTATTTAATTTAATTTTTATACCGCCCTTCTCCCGAAGGACTCAGGGCGGTGTACAGGGCAATACAATAAAATACAATATATAAAAATTAAAAAATATTGGACTTCCGGTGGCGGCGCGGCGCCGGAGACAGCCCTTTCGGGCTGCCCGCGGCTCAGCTGTGTTATTTCCACCCGAAACAGCGCCGATCAGCTGTTCGGGTGGATTTGAAGCCCCCTCCTCGGGAGAAGAGGAGGGGGTGAGCCCCCAGGTAGGGGTTGAGTTCTCCGGGGCCGCCTGAGCTTAAAGCTTGGGCGGCTGAAGGATCGAACTCCCCCGTAGCCTGGGTTGCTCCCAGCTGGTCAGCGTCTCTGCTCCGTGATTTCTGGAGCGGAGCCAGGCGTTTGCGACCACCCCTGCCAGAAGGAAAGACTATGGAATAAAAGGAGCAGGCAGAGCGGTACAGGAGGAAAAGGTGAAGAGGACTTTTATTGCTGCTTTCTAGCTTAATGGATTTTATAAATTTAAAAGTGAAAGTGCGTAGCAAGTGAAAGTAAAGATGGCAGCTAAACCTCCTCCAAAAGCTCTTTGGAGTGCTGGAACTTCTCCGGTGCAACAGTCATCATTGCAAGCGTTGCTTCTTCCTGATGTATTGACACCGAAGGATTTACAAGATGCTCTTGGAAAATATGCCCAGGTAATTCTGGAAGCAATGGGTGATAAATTTGCAAAGATGGAGGAGAAGTTGGAGAAACTGGAGGAGAGAATAGAAGAGAGGATGGAAAAGAAGTTCAGAGTGATGAAGGTAGACATTTTGTCTTCAGTGTATAGAGTGGCTGAATGTGTGGAAGATTTGGATGAAAAAGTGGAAGATTTGACTCAAAAAAATGCCATATTAGAAGTAAAAGTACTGGAAAATGAAGATTTAAGAGACAAAATGGACAAAGAATTGAGTCTTGCTCAATATTACCAGATGCAGTATGCTGTTAGAATCAGAGGTTTAAAAGAGAATATTAAGGAAGATCTAAAGCAGCTGATTTCTGAGGCTCTGGAAGTAGTATTGAGTCAGCCAGCATCTGAAATAAAGGGAGGCATGGATAAAGTGTTTCGTGTGAATTCATGGATTGCCAGACAGAGAAAGCTACCTAGAGATGTGGTGGTTTATTTTGTAAAGAGGGAAATTAGAGATGAAGTTATTCAAGCTGCTTATGGTACTAAAGTCGTGATTGCTGATCAAGAAGTTTTGGTTCTAAAAGAAATTCCTCCAAAGATTTTAAGGAGAAGGAAGGATTTTACATTTTTAGTGCAAGAGCTCAAGCAACGAGATATAAGGTTCAGATGGGAGATTCCAGTTGGGTTGATGGTGATGCATGAAGGTAAAAGGTACCGTTTGACCACTGTGATGCAGGCGCGTGATTTTTACAATAACGTTTTAAAAGCAACCCCACTATCACTTCTGGAAGTTGCAAAGGGATCTGGACAAGGAGAACACCAAGAGGCTGAAGATGGACAGACAGAGGAGAATGGTGCTGGAGGAGATCAAGCTACAACTTCTTTGGATGATTCTAGAGAGCAGAGGGTGACGTGTGCTGCTTTAAAACGATCAAAAAAAAATAAAAGAACAAGATCAGCAGAAGTCTATGGAATTTCCAAAATGTACTTACAGCCAAGTAGTGGGAGGAGCACGGCCTAAAAAAGATAGCCCTGTTTAAGCAGTGCTCCAAGAGCTTTGGGATGATATGCATGGCAACTAAATTTTTAACTTGGAACGTTAATGGACTAAATTCACCACAGAAGAGGAAGAAAGTTTTTTAATATTTAAAACAATTTAAGATAGATGTTATATGGTTGCAAGAAACGCATATTAGGGTTGTGGACCAAAAGTATTTATCGAACTCAAGGTTGGGCACGCAATTTGTTGCTTCTGCAATGAATAAGAAAAATGGAGTGGTTGTTTATCTTAAAAGTGCTTTAACAGCGGACTTAATTGAAGCAGATAAGCATGGAAGATACGTTATGATAGAGTTGCTGCTAGTAGGTAAAAAGATGCTTTTAGTTGGATTATATGCTCCTAATCAACAACAAGTTGACTTTTTTTAGTTTATTTCATACAAAGCTTATCCAGTTGGATTATAAAATTTTTATTTTTATGGGGGATTGGAATGGTGTTTTGGATGTTCAGATGGACAAGGCTGGAGCTTTAAAGCGCGTCCCAAGTCATGCTAGACTGCCTAAATCCTCTTTTGAAATGAAGGATGACTTGGAACTGCGAGATATTTGGTGTGAAAGACATTTGTATGAAAAGGATTATGACTAATGACTTTTTTTTAAGGATTAAGAAGGTGAAGATATGTGCAAGAACTATTTCTGATCATAGCCCAGTATGGCTAGAGATTTATAAGGAGAATAAGGAGAATTTTTTTTTTGTTTTTTTTTTATATATTCTATATTAATAGTGTTTGTAGTTATCCTATGTGAGCTAGAGAGTGATAGATTTTAGAGTCTATGGTTGTTAGCATATGGTTGTTTATGATTCTTTTTTTCTTTTTTATACCTTGTACTCAGCTCTGGGAAGTCGGGGGGGGGTGGGGAGGGGGGGAGGGGTAAGGAGGGAGGGATAGGGGAGGGGTAGGGGGGACTGTCAAAGATAAAATGTATGATAAAACTTTTTAATAAAAAAAAAATTAAAAAATATTAAATACAACGGCCCAATTCAATAAATTAATACAATAGCGTTAAAATACCCCTAAACCCATCAGACCAGGCCGGCTTGTTCAAATAAATATGTTTTTAGGTCACGTCGGAAGGAGCGAAGGTCGGGAGCTGTCCGGAGCTCCACCGGTAAACGGTTCCAAAGGTCTGGTGCGCCCACAGAGAACGCCCTCCCCCTGGGGGCCACCAGTCGACACTCTTTGACCGACGGCACCCTAAGGAGGCCCTCTCTGTGGGAGCGCACTGGACGAAGGGAAGTTGATGCCGGCAGCAGGTGCTCCCGTAAGTAACCCGGACCCATGCCATTTAGGGCTTTATAGGTCGTAACCAACACCTTGAATCTTACCCAGAGGGCAACCGGAAGCCAATGCAGCTCACGGAGTAGAGGTGTTACATGGGAGTATCGGGAACCCCCACCACCACTCGCGCGGCTGCATTCTGCACCAGCTGGAGCCTCCGAGTAGTCCTCAAGGGCAGCCCCATGTAGAGAGCATTGCAGTAGTCCAAACGGGAGGTCACGAGTGCATGAGTGACTGTGCGCAAGGCATCCCGGTCTAGATAGGGCCACAACTGACGCACCAGGCGAACCTGGGCGAAGGCCCCCCTAGTCCAGTGTTGTCTTATGCTTGTATGTCATTAAGTGGGTCACCATCTGACTGGACCTAACTTTATGACATTTGATGAGGCAGTCATTAAGCAAATACTGTGGTAGTTAAGGGAACACAATTGTTAAGTAAATCCATTATACCCATTAGCCATTTTTTGTCAAAAACTGGAAGTAAACACTGGAAACCAGTAAAAACTGTCAAAGGTGGTCACATGATTTTGGTGCATTGCAAATGGCTGCAGAGGCAAGCTGGTTGCTAAGTACCCAAAATGCAGTCACATGACCATGAGGGTGTATGTGCCTGGGCATTGAAACTTTGAAAATGGGGGCTCCATTGTAACTTCAAACAGTTGTTAATTGGTTGTACATTGAGAACTACCTGTACTGAAATCTTAAACACTGTAGTTGAGATTGCCACCTTGAGGAAATAAAGGGATAGAATCAAAAGTATGTGCAGATTTTGCTGGTTTGCTGCAGACCTGCCTTTTCTCTGGATCCAGAAGGTTACACAAGAAGCCTCACAAACTGTGCTCTGGGGATCTCAAAATAAAAGGAAAAAGGAGAGGATAAGACATTGACTTTCCATCCAGATTACTTTAGTTTATTATTCCACATCTTTTGGCTTTGAATATGGAGAATAAATTCATTTAATAGAGAGCACATTAATGAAAACCTGTTTCCAAGCAAAGGCTGGGAAGGGAAAAAAGGAAAAAACAGAAGCTGGAAAAATTTCAATCGTGATTGGTTTTCTGTTATACATTTTCTTCTTTTAAAAAATTATTTGTATTCATATAATTTCTGTGAACCTCTTATCACTGTGCATAGTAAATTATTGGCATGGTCAGTAAAATCATGCATTTTTATTAAGGCCAAACAGTGTTCACAAACACAGTACCAATATCTTTAAGTTATACATATCTTCAGAGTGATGGAAATGGAAACACACGTTTCCTAGCAAAAGCGTAGTGTTGGGGTTTGGCTTACTGATGTTTATAGACTCTTTTAGACCTGAAATGAAGCAAAACTTTGCAAACTTTGACTACACTCCTATTATCTACTTAGCCACTGAAATCAAATCAAATTTTCCATGAATGGAGTACCTGGTCCCATAATGGACTCTATGGTTCATTATGGCCAAAAGGATTTGCTACATAAAAGTCTTAGGTTGCTTAGAAACATGTTGAACCAAAGGAGAAAAAACTCCGTCCCATGGAAATATAGAGACATCTACCAGCTATACTGTCCTGTCTCTCTAAGGACAGGTTTCCATATCACACCAAACAATACCTGGCTCCTCCATGCTTTACAACCCACCCACCGCTAAATCACACCCAAAATACCACATTACAATTTACGGGGATCTAGGAACCTAAGCAGTCTAGCAGCAAGCTTACATAAGGCAAAGACCGCATTATATTACTCAGAGCCTGACTTCTTCTTTTTTTTAATCCCATTTATATCCCGCCCTTCTCCGAAGACTCAGGGCGGCTTACAATCTAAGAAGCACAAATCAATGTGCTTAGCAATAGCCTTCATTCTATGTATATGTCTGCTTATTAGGGCTTTCGCCTCCCCCCCCAAGCGGCATTATTACAAAGTCAGCTTATTGCCCCCAACAATCTGGGTCCTTATTTTACCTACCTCAGAAGGATGGAAGGCTGAGTCAACCTTGAGCCTGGTGGGACTCGAACCTGCACTAATTGCAGGCAGCTTATGTAAGGCAAAGACCACATTATATTACTCAGAGCCTGACTTCAATCATAGTTTTATAGCATGATCGAAATTGTCTAGTAATCCCACATTAAATCCCTCTTTCCGTTATACTAGCATTGTTTTCTCTCTACATTCTAGAGGGAATTCTTACGTTAAGCCTTACTATACCGATTTACAGGTTTCTTATATTTCCTGCTCAAAATGGCCTGGAACCATTTCCTTAATTTTGGGCAATTGTGGCTGGACTGCCTCTAGGACCAAAGAAAAGCCCTGGATCATTAATTGCCTATTTGCCCTAAGATTCAGCTTCTCAGCTTGCAACAGGAATGATTGCCTAAGAGCATGTGCAGAAGTCCATTCTTCCATCAAATAATCATATCACCCCCTTATTTGAAAATATACGCAATAATGTCCTGTCTTCTTAAATCCATATCAAAGAATATATGTAACACAGTAAAGAAACTCTGCCTCTCTATCTATTATAAAATCACAGAAATTAGCAGTTCCCCCCAAAAATCAGATCTAACATTTGTCAGGAGCAGTGGATTGGGAAAGAACCCTAAAGAAAAAAAAAATGCTTTTAGCCAAATAACCTTATTTCTTGCATCTTGTCACAAAATCTTCACAATATTGTTCTATTGACTGAATGCCCTTTACAAGACAGCTCTCTTGACACTACATAATTATATGCCTTATTATATCGTGTAAAATATCTTCCAAGCTGAGTGTTTGAAAAACAATGTGGCCTAAGTTTGTGTCTATTCCACTTTGACTATGTCTGCTGTTTTGCTGAAATGGAAAACGGAGTTATTTTGATGTTATTGAATGCTACAAGCTGTCAAAAGGCAAGAAATAAGCTAGATTAACCCAACATGCTAAATAGTTTGTATCTTATAGAGTTGGGTGACTTTTAAACCATTTGCCTGGGATTTCTCAAACTGTGAGTATCAAGCCCAAGAAGATAGCAAACAACCTGAAAGGGAAGTCACAATTTAAAAAACACAATTTATTCTATTTGAATTGCCTGAAGGGAATAAGTCAGCTGCTCAGAATCACTGAGGGCTGGTCAACATACAAGGTATAATTTATGGTTGGTTACACAGTCAGTCACACGAATAAATACATAGTCTTTGGAGTGTCTGTCAAAGTTTATGTTTAGTGAAGATCTCCATGGTTTACTTTGCAACACCAAAACAGCTGTGAGGAAACATAACATAGAAATCTTAGTTCAATGAGGTTCTCTCATTTAGATCTGCCTGGAAAAGAACAGAAAGGTCCAGCGTAGAAGATGGCACATCACCAGGTTTGGCTGCACTACAAGTGCCACCTACTTATAAGTTTTCATTTTACTATATTTCTTGTAAGAGTCTGTTATAGATCACCATAGCAGCAAATAACTGAGTGTTTCAAGAATGTCCTTCTAGCTCTCAGACCAGATCTTTGCTGATATAGTTGAGATAATTATCCCAATTTTACGTGATTGGGGCCATAATGTAAGGGTTTGAAGGTAGCCGCTTCAATGTCAAAACTAGATTGCAATATATCAGTCTTTCCCCAGAGTTGTTTTGTTGAACTGTCTGAAGCAGAAGTAGATAAACTGCCTTCATCCTTGGTGCCTAGTCTGCACTCAACTGGCTTAATTTTAAAAGTTTAATTTACTTTTTTTAAAAAGAGCGGACAATTTACAAAACAAAGCATCAGTGAATTTTGCTCTTTTCTTTCTGCTGCTGGGGCCCTTTAGCATTCCTAAGGAAAAATAACAGGAGGAGGGATCATTAATGGCTGCCATCAGTGCAGTCAATGCTTTGGAGATGTGTCCAGCTGGACAGAGCACCTTGGAGGCGATTTTTACTTCTAGAGTCTAGACCTTACGACATGCAATTAGTATTTTTGATTTCATATTAATCAATGCAATTTTGAAGTACCGTAAGACCCAGTTTTATTATTTCTTTTGCCTCCAAAAGAGGCATTAGATCTTATTTTCGCGGATCGCGTGGCAGGATGCATCTCGCAGTGGCAGCAATAGCACCAGGACATGCCTCGTGGCAGTGGCAATGGTGGCGGGATGAGCCTTGCAGCGGGAGTACCAGCAGCAGGATGCACCTCGTTGTGGCAGTAACAGTGATGTGACACGCCTTGCGATGGCAGCAGCAACAAGAGTACTGCTGCGTGGTAAGCGGGTGTGGGGCACGTGGGGTAGCTTCCCCCTACACCCTCCACCTCACCTCACCTCACCTCACATCTTAGCAAATAAGTAGGCCTTATTTTTGGGGTAGTGGTTATATAAGGCCCCCCCCCCCAAAATCAAGCTGGGGCTTATTTTGGGGATAGGTCTTATTTTCAGGGAAACACAGTAGTAGTGAATAAGTACGGTAATTTATTTATTTGTCTAATTTATATACCATTTCATAAGCAAGCGACACTGTCCTGTGTATAACAAAACAAACATCTATCTAAATATCTAAGATTGTTATCAGTAACAAATATTAAAAAACATTTAAAAATTTACAAAGCCAACTAAGAACAACAGACGAAGGGATGGTAATGGTAATGAAGCCACCTTACTAGTTCACCTGGAACTCTTCAGTATCAAAAACTAGTATTTGAATGCTGAAATTTTGGTTTTATAATTAACACTGAAGGGGCAGAACAGACTGAGGACACAGTGCTAGAAAGGAACAAAAATATCAATATGGATTCCAACAAGCAATTTTATTCCTTAGGTTAGTCTTCATCAATCACTAATCCTTTATATAAATTGGACCATAATATCTAGCATCATCTCCTGCCACTAAAAATGCTGGTTAGAATTTCTGGCAGGTGGATTTCAACCTATGTGGAGGATCCTGGTTGAGAAATGCTGCCTTAAAATATAAAATTTACTTGATTTCCAGCAAAAGAAAAACTATTACCGGTATGTACCCTGTAGTCCTCTTTGATCAATATTACAGAACTGTTCATTTGATTAGTTAATTTTCCTGAAAAGGGGGGGGACAAAAGAGGCGTGTGGTATTGAATTTTCCCACCTCCAAACTGAAGGAGAGAATCAAGATACTCCATGGTTATATTCTGAATTGGTAACAGCCATACCGGTCTAGGACCTTTTCTGCTCCTTTTCTGACTGGCAGGCTGCAAAGATTGTAGTTTGTTGGAACCAGAAGTCATAATCATCAGATTCATAAACAAAACTAAATCAAAGAATATGAATTACAAGCAATAGTGACTAGTCCCAAAGGGTGCTTTTTCAAGAGGCAACTGGACTTCTTCTTTGAAGATGTTTCGCTTCTCATCCAAGAAGCTTCTTCAGCTCTGACTGGATGGTGCAGAATAGGATTTATATTCTTGCAGAAAGCTGCTCACTTGCATTCTTTTAGGGAGTCATTGATGCCACTTTGTCTGTTTGTCTGTGTCCTCAGGGTGACCTGAGTAGTATAAATGGGTGTGGAGCCTTCTTGGAACTGTTGAAAGGACTGTGTTGTGGAGCTGTGCTTTCTGTGGGAGAGACACAGACAATAGTGACTAGTATTATATCCATACTAATCTAAAACCAAGCACATCGTGTTATGGATTAGCACAAGAGGTACAAACCCTCTTGAACACAACATTATTAGAGTTGCTGAAAACATGTAATTTAATTGACATTATCTACCTTCTAGAACTGAAAACTTATCCAATTCTTAAAATGCAAAGTTCAGAGTCTGGAACAGCTTTTTGGCCTTTATTTTTTTTAAATCCCATTTATATCCCGCCCTTCTCCGAAGACTCAGGGCGGCTTACAATCTAAGAAGCACAAATCAATGTACTTAGCAATAGCCTTCATTCTATGTATATGCCTGCTTATTAGGGCTTTCGCCCCCCCCCCCAAGTGGCATTATTACAAAGTCAGCTTATTGCCCCCAACAATCTGGGTCCTCATTTTACCTACCTCGGAAGGATGGAAGGCTGAGTCAACCTTGAGCCTGGTGGGACTCGAACCTGCACTAATTGCAGGCAGCTGCTGTTACTTAAGGAGGCATTAGCCCACTGCTCCACCAAGGCTCCTTTACTTTCCACATCTTCTGCAATTCCTCCTTCCAACCCTCCAGTTTTTCATACTCCTTCTTCCTGAAGTTGCTGTCACATGGCACTGCTACATCCATCACTACCACTATCTTCTTCTCCTTGTCTAGTTGATTGGCCAGGACCCACCTGTCTGGATCTAAAAGTCCTATAGAGTCTTAGCTTCCTTATTTTCCACAACCTTTTATGGATCTCCCATCCAGACCTACCCCTGGTCTAGCCGATATTCTGTACAGATGTTCTGGCACAGAATCCCAGCTACTTGGTTGCACAGTTCAGTGTATGCTGTTTTTGCCTGCGTCTTTACATCTTGCTACTCTGTGTTGGACTGTCTCTGAGCCCTCTCTGCACAGCCCGCACCTTGAGTCCCGTCTCATGTGGTAGACCTTTGCTTCTTTGCTTCTATGGATCCAGTGCTTAGCGCTTCTTCTTCTACTGTTTACGATCAGTGTTTCAAGTGCTGTCTTTTAGTCCAGGCCTCCAAATTCAAATAACTTCCATCAAAAGCCAACCAACACTTGATGTGGGCAGTCCAGCCCTAGATGGCAGAGGAAAGAAGCTAGAAGCAGACTGTTTAAGACCTCTCTTTCTCTTAAATATATTCATTGGCAGCATTTGAAAGAAATTTTAACCCAAGGTCCTCAAGGAACATCCAGATCCTGTGGACTTAAGAGCATTTCCCTTTCTCTATCAACTCTTTTGATGGCATGTGCTAACTCCACTAAGTTTTAGGCAGCAGCACCTAAGAAAATGGCAACAAAGCTTCCAATTGAATAGCAATGGTCAAGGTTGAGAGAGGAACTCACTTGTATAAATGTTTAGGTTTTGGCTCTACAGTGAAAAATGCAAGGGCTTGGCAGAAAGAGGATGGAACAGAGATGCAAAGACTTCAGCAGAATATTAAAGACTTGGTGACAAGATTTGGCCAGTTTCAAAATGCTGAAATTACTAAAGAAAGCCTAACATTTTCTTTCTTTTTTTTTTTTTTGCTGTGTAAATTCATGAAAGCAGTACTTGGATCTCAGAGAAAGGAAATGGGTATTTAATTCATCCATCAGCTTTGCAAGAAAACGTTGTTCCTCCCCCTCCTTTGGGTCTAATATAAATTATTCAAACATCGTGAAATTGCTACTGTGGAAGAGTAATGGCAGTCACTAAACAGGGTACTATTGCTATTCTAGATATCTGTCATTTGGAAAGCTTTGGTCTTTTGGTTAGCTTCACAGCCTAGTTCTTGGACATGCAACAAACAGGTCAATCAGGTACAAAGCCCTAAGCATCCATCCTTTGATCCTCTGGAGTAACAATAGGGCAATTGATGGCCCAGACTTACAGCCCTTGGTTGTGTTTATAGAAAGAAACAATCATCTGTGGAACATGCCTGAAGTTTAGCACTACCAAGAATTATTTTTATTGTGTCATAGATTTAAGAGGGATTAGGAAGTGAGAGTGATCCTGCAACAACATGCTGCACTGTCGAATGCTCTTGATCATTCTTGATCTTGATTAGATCGTGATCTGTTCTGATCTCCAGCAAGCAAGACTTTGGGCAGGGTAGCTTCAAGAATTTCACTGGAATAATATATGCTTTTTTTAAAAAAAACATTCCCCTGTCGTTTAAAGCAGAAGGAGATTAGGCTAGAACAGGGGTGTCAAACTCAATTTCATTGAGGGCCGCATCAGCATTGCGGCTGCCCTCAGGGGACCGGGTGGGTGTGGCCTGGGTGGGCATGGCCTACTGGGTGGGCGTGGCTAGAGTGCATATGGCCTACTGGGTGGGCATGGCCAGCTCTACATCATTTGCATTTAGGGTGCCTATGGGGGCCTGGGCAGGAGTGGGACAGATCTGAGGGTCTCTGGCAGGAGGAGGGTCTCTGGGCTAGGGCCAAGGCAGTGGGGGCTGTTCCCTCACTGTTTCCAGGATGGCTTCGTGGGCCGCATGAAACCACTTCGCGGGCCGGATCCAGCCCCCGGGCCTTGTGTTTGACATGTCTGGGCTAGAACATCTCCAAAAGATCCAGCAAGGATTTATCACATTGTTCAGAATCTATGCAAAAAAACCTGTAAAAAGTGCTTTTGTTTAAAAGCTTTACCATCTTTTAAAAACTTTAAAGCAGTCATCTTCTGACCCCTTGCTTTTCTGGGTAAGTGTCATGGTTTACTGGCCAGTTCCATATATATATAAGAGAGTCCACCCTACCACTGAGTTCTCTCCCTCAACTTTGTCTGACCCTGGAACCAAAGCTACACTAATGTTTGAGACTCTACAGAGCACAAATGAACTTGTAAGGCCATTGATTCTCCCAGTGGTCTTTCAATCTCTTCATCGTGATTTCGAGGTATGTGACTTAATTTAATCCCTGGTGAATTACATCAGGGATTCACTTTGAAGACTGCTAAGAAGGACTGATTCAATCAAATATTCTTAAAACCAACTACCTCTTCAAATTTTAGATAACCTTAATTTTTAATTTACATTCTTCAATCAGTTAGCATTCTACTGTTTTAATTGGGTTGTTTTCATTGGAATTTCCCCATTTTTATTTTATAGGCCAGTTAGTTGTTTTGTTGATTGATGGGGGGGGTGAGTGTGGAAAATGCAGTCTTGGCCACATTAATATTGACGTGTTTAAAGTTTGCTAGTAGTCAATAGGTTGCTTTTTTTGAAATTATGTGAAAGCCATATGTGTCTGAAAGTGTGAGGAAAAGATAAATCAATAAGGAGTTTAAATAGAGCAATTGGTTCGTTTCAGTAATGAATTAGCTTCAGATGTTCAGTATTGGTTATAATCCACAGGGACTGGAACTTTTTGAGAGATTCTTGGAAGAAAGAAGGCAGGGCTGTTGCATCTACAAAGTCTCCTGCATCCTGCCAAGGATACGCCTCTTTCCTGCTAAATCCATCTATTATTTATGTTTCCAAGACTGTTTGAGTACATTTTTTTGATCCCACGGACTGTCAAGGGCCCCTTAAATTCAGTGCCTAGGGGTTTTTATCTAGCATAAAGCCACACCATAGGTTATCTATTTGAATCAACACATTCTTAGACATTTTAATTTCCATGTAACACACAATTGTCATCCTCTCTTTCAAATGTTCTGAGAAAAAAGGGAGCTACAGATAGCCTCAAAGTCAAAGTTATTGGGGAAAACCATAATGCACAGAACTGCATGCACAAAAGATCTGCATGTCTTACCAGATCAAAGCTGAACATGAGTTCTTTTTTGCACTTGCAACAACAACAAAAAAGCAATTCCAGGATACATCAGCAGAAATATATGGTCAAGATTAAGAGATGTAATTGTTCCTTTCTCTTCTGGCTGAATCAGACTGCACCTAAAATATTGCATACAGTGTTGGGTAATACCTCATCAAATATACTTAATATTCTGTTATATAACATTGCCATATGTTAGGGAATCAAAATACAGACCGTTTGAGGTTTGTATGGATTGTCTTTCACTAAAAGCCATATTTGCCAAATACAAATAGCTCAGCAAGGAGGAGATCATGTAGCATAGATTCAAGTTTGTTGTTAGTGCTAAACTAGGATTTTAATCCATTCCACACAATTTTCCTGATTTTAACAAGCTAATTGGGAAGTTAATGACAGACCACCATTGCAAAGAAAGCTACAAAGATATGGCCATGAAGTAGTCAAACTCCACTCAAAAGAAGGCAGCCATGGCAAAGCACTCCCATAATGTTGCTATGAAAATGGAGCCACCTAAAGTCAACTCAAGGGTATCATTCATTTTTTCCCTTTCATTCAAACAAAAGGAGAAAATTAAAGTTAGAGGTTTTAAACCACCTGAACTGTTAGCAACGTTTTGCCATTAATTTAATAATCTGAATGTAGGAACCACTGCTTCCAGTTTGGTTACAATGGCAAATGAACTGAATTGCTTCTAAATTATTGGGTGCCCATCTGGAAGAAAATAATAGTCATCACAGAGGGTACATTTCACTTAACTTCTTTGGCTTTAATGCTTTGTGTAAACCCACATACTGTGGATTATAGTTTATGTTTCAACAGAATATTGAACTGTGTGTGAGAGTATTGTATTTTATTTTAATGACAAAAAGCAACTCTTAAAGGGCTGAATAGTAAAAGAAAAAATGTGGATGCTTGAGGTTGCCTAATATTGCTAAAACACCTGACTGATCTTGGACATATCAGAAATGGAAACACATCAGTAAAATGTTCAGAATATTGCCTTCAGCTCTGAACTTTCTCTTTTTCATTATAATGTCAAAGTCCAACATTGTTTGCCTATGTTCCCTAATTTAATTGTTAAATGCAAAGTCTGACTATTTAACATTTTAATAAATATTTTTAATGAAGCGTTGCATAAAGGAAACATCTCAGCTATACTAATACCCCTGAATTATTTGCCTTGTCAACATGAATAGCTAAGTACGTTTTATAAAATAAGATCAATCCAGATGTCAAGCAAGATTCTTAATATTAGGCAAAGAAAAAGTCATAATATTAGCCCAAAAGAGGGGAAAAAATAGCTAGTTTGACAATTGTTTGCTATTCTAATCTAAACACTGAGCAATTATCTACAACTGTATATTGTGGCTGTGTATTATGTAAGAGAGCTATAGCTCTTCATTAAATCTAGGAGTTTGAGCCTTGTAAGTCTATTTATGGATTTCAGATACCACCTATGGAAAGTTTTGCCTTCCAACATAGCGTTTTTTAGTTTTGTTTCAGCAGTCTCACCATCCTGTCATTTGTCTGCATATGTGTACTTTGCAACAGTGTGTTAAGATTTGTCTTTCCATTACTGTCATCCTAAGAAACATTGTATTTGTTACAGAAACATAGATATAATCATAGGAGAAGATAAAGTTATTCATAATACATTTTTCCTTGGAATCATAAAAACCTAGTGGTTTCATGAAACTGTAGTCATAGCACTGCATCTATTTAGCAGCTGTGATCCTAGATATTTGTCAGCTATGATCAAGCTATCAGGCTATTCAAGAGAACAAATATGTCATCATCAGCACTTTGCACATATGGAAGAAATGTTGCTTCGAGCTTACAAATGCTGGAATGAACTTCTGCTTGCAAATTTCTTTACAACAACTTGCTTTTTAACATGCACAAAAAAACCCCCATCCAACAGTCACAAAATGTGAAACAATCTTGAACCAAAAAGTTTGGTTTAGAACAGTTTGAGACATACGGTAATAACTCTTTCTTTAATAATGTAGCTGCATACACAATAGTAAGTTCAATAATGCCCTGATAGTTTTTTTTAAAAGTAGAATTGATTCATTTCAGAACTTCTTAGTTGGAACTCAATGTTATGGCTTGAATTCAGTACAGGTATTCCTCGACTTGCAATCACAATTGCGATCAGAATTTCCATTGCTAAGCGAGGTGGTCGTTAAGAGACTCATACTCAATCTAACAACCTTTTTGTTAGAGGAATCACCTGTTGTTAATTGAATCACACAGTCATTAAATTTTGCTTGTCAGAAGCTGGCTGGGAAGGTTACAAATGGTCATCATGTGACACACACACACCCAGGATGCTGCGACAGTAAACACATGCCAATTGCCAAATGCTGGAATTTCGATCATGTAGCTGTGGGGATGATGCAATGGTCGTAAGTGTGAGGTCTAGTCATAAGCAACTTTTTTCAGTGCTGTTGTAACTTCAAATGGTTGCTAAGCCATTTGAGCCGGGGTGGCGCAGTGATTGGAATGCAGTATTGCAGGCTGATTCTGCCGACTGCCAGTAGTTCAAGTTTCACCCACTCAAGGTTGACTCAGCCTTCCATCCTTCCGAGGTCAGTAAAATGAGGACCCAGATTGTTGGGGGCAATATGCTGACTCTGTAAACCACTCAGAGAGGGCTGTAAAGCACTGTGGAGCGCTATAAGTCTAAATGCTATTGCTATTGCTAAAAGAGTATTGTAAGTCAAGATCTATCTATATTATACTGTCCAATTGCTGGCAAAAAAGAGAAAAGAGACAAAAGCTCTCTGCAGAGGAAATCTCCCCATAATCCTGTGAATCAATCTGGAGGATCTGCTACAGTAGATTTATGGGGTGGTAGGGGAACATTTGAAAAAAAATTTGAATGGTATTAGTTGTAAGAAAAACCAAAGAAGAATCATGGAGGCAACTAGCAGCAGAACGGTGTGCATGTGTCTGCTCAAAAGAAAGTCCCTTTCTCTTGTGTAAATAGCAGCCCAATGAAAGAATGTTTGGAACATCCCTTGCATTTTTCAAAGGAACTGCCCGTGTCAACACTTTCTATGGACTGAGCCTCTTTGCCTTACTGTATAATGAATTTCCTCCTAAATCAGCTAGGTTTTCAATACCCTAAAATGCTGCCATGTGAAGTTACTAAAAAGAGGCCACCCTGCTCAGACCAAAAGGATCCAAGGATCCAGAGAGAGCTTCCATGACTCCTGTATTACAAAGGTTTCTGCCAGTCAGCTCTTTCTCAGCGGCCCTGGGATGTCAAAAAACATACAAGTAGCCACCATAGGGGTTTTTCTCTTCCCCCCCATGTACCGTAACTTTTGGCAAGAATAAGTAGAGCAAATAGAAAGTGAAAGAAGTAAAGGAAGGGTGGGCACTTTCTGTGGGATGTGGGGAAACTGGAGCTGCCCAACTCTCTGCCAAAAATGGCAGTACAGGGATGGGCTGGAAATGCTAGGAAGGTCAGTGAGGGGTCAACAGTTTTGCTTGCCTCCCTCCTTTCCCAGCTGAAGCTGGCTGAGAGATTGTAGGTTGTCTTGTGGTAGAAGACGGTTTTAGAGGAAAACTACACCGGCCAATGATGTTCCGTAAAAGAAGGAGCAGAGATTTGAAAACAGACAAAGGCATCATATATTGTTTCGAACAAGTTCCACATCTGGTCATCTTGTTTATCAGCTGCTGCAGATTCAGCGTAAGCTGGCTGAACTCCAGAGGCCACACATTCTTCATGGAAAGAGAAGACACTGAGAATCAAAAGCCTTTCAGAGCTGGCGCAGTGCCATGTATGGTTTAGCCAAGGCCTCTTTCGTGATTTAAATGATAAGCTTTACAACAGGACCGTTATAACTACTTGGTCACCATCTTAAATGAGTGATACATCCTGAGTCAACCTATGTCCGTGGTGGCAAACCTATGGCACGGGTGCCAATGGTGGCACGCAGAGCCCTCTCTGTGGGCACGCGTGCTGTCACCCCAGTTCTAGGCTTTCAGCTGGGTTTTATAAAACCTTTTCGCTTTAGGCCTCCACTGCTATGTGCAAGAAAAAAAAGGTTCAATCAATCAATCAATTTCAACTTCTCGCAGGGGAAAAAAAGATCTCGCAAAGTTGGAATTGATTGAACTTTTTAGTCCCACCCAGTCTGCCATTACCACTGCAGCCACGCCCAAAGGGCCACGCCCACCTGGCACCTGATGATACATAAGTGGGTTTTGGGTTGCACTTTGGGCACTCGGTCTCTAAAAGGTTCGCCATCACTGGCCTATGTGTACTTTTGTGTGGGTGGAGGATTTGGTCCTGATGCTTATGTTGTTGTTTTTTTCTTTGCTTCATCTAAATTTGACCCTAAACACTGTTGCACACTGCCTGCTTCCTTATGCAGGAATGTGGGTAATATTACTGAGAATAATGTATTTTGAATGAATACAATCTTGGTAATATTTTCTTTGTTTAAAGATACAGAAGAAAGTGGACATCCAGCAGAGGTTCTATGTCCTCTTCCGCAATAACGATTTGAGCAATTTGTAACAACTTTCTCTCTCCTTTTCAAACTATGATTTGGAAAGAATGCACCCACATGCACGCACACACACCCACACACATATACACACACACACACACTTTTGTCACCCATTCCTTTGATGGATGGATAATTTAGATCTTGAAGATATCATTTCTGCAGTCACATTTAAGTTGGATACTCTCTAAAATAATAAAAATGGAATATAATAAACCCAACAAAGGTCAACAAGAGGTCAAGGTCACCTTTCTCCTTTCCCAGCAGAAGCTGACTGGGACTTGTCTTGCAGGGGTGTCAAACTGCTGGCCCGCAGGCTGGATGCATCGCATGGAAGCCGCGCCCACCCCATTGCCAGCAATGGCAAAACCGTCCCAATACATTGCAAGATGTCACGTGACGTTGCAAGTTTGATATGTCTGTTTGATCAGTATATTGTGCTGGGATTTATCAATCCGTTACACCCAGCTGCAAAGCAAGACCGCCTAAGTTAAAAAGCAAACAATATACGGTATCTGCCTATTGGTGAAAGACCAGCGATTTGGGGTAAAGAGCTTTTTTTAAAAAAACACACACACGTTCTATGTATGCTGTAAACCAGAGCTCCCCAACCTTTCCGGTTTGGCGGCCCAGAAGGAAAGGGAGCAGCATGGAAATATGTGCATGCGCAGCCCCGTGATCACATGCACAAATTAGCACACGCATGATGATGGCACTAGGGTGCATGCACATGTGCAAGCAGGCTGCACACATCCATGGAATGTGTGCTGGCGCCCACACACATGCACAAATAGGCCGCTGGCACCCACCTGACAATGGTGCAGTGTTAGCATCCCCACGCATGTGCAAATGGGGTTGCTAGCGCCCGCACAGAGGTGTTACCATGAGCTGAGGGGGCTCGCCAGCTATTCCCGGGGCCCAGTGGCCAACAGGTCATGTCCCAGTACTGGGCCATGGACCAAAGGTTGGGGACCCCTGCTGTAAACAATGATAATGAATCTTTGTATGTATTATAACTTTAAAAAGGGGGCACCTTTTGGAAAATGGGGGGAGGGGAATTCAATGAATAAATATAATTGTCAACTCTAAGATTTTTTTTTCATTAAATACTGGATTAGTAAATACTGTGTCATCTACTGACTTTAATGTTTCCCCGTTATATTATCCCCAGGGTATAATTTGAAACAGATCTCCAATGTGCCTTATGCCATTATTAGTTGACTACCAGATCTTTGTTCTCGGTCATGGTTAAAATAAGTTAAATGTGTCTCTGGACACATGCAGAATCTTTATTTTGTCACTAATTCCAATGAGCTCACATAGGCTATTCTTATGATTCTCAAACTTGGTAACTTTCAGATATGTAGTCGTCAGGTCCCAGATTTCTAACATTTAGGAAACCAAGTCTTTTTTAGTCAATAACAAGTTGTAATACCATACTTCGCCACAAGATGTTTAAAACTTTTTAACTCCAAAGTTTTTATAATAGTTTTTTTATAATAGTTTTTCAACCAATATCTCCAGTAAAAATAGGAAAACTTTTAGTCCCCAAATTTCATAAGTATATGCATCCAATTAGATTAAGTTTTTCTTATAGTTGCTTTGTTTCCCCTGGATAGTCAGTCGCCGCTGTGGGTAGAAATTCCCTTCCCTCTTTCCTCACAGGGGGAAAAATACTTTGGGCAACTTTTACAGGAAAACATATTTAAAGTCTTAAAGAGAAGATCAGATCTCATCCAGTTTCATCTGCATTGCTTTAAAGGTGCTTGGTAGTAATTTTGACTTCGGCTGTCAGCAGCTTAGTGACGAGCCATATTCCTATGGCTGGTCTTTCCCCCGCTGGTTTGGAGGGCTGCCCCAGATCAAGCAGAAGGGCTGCTGACCTCCCACGATCAAGCGGGGGTCCCCTCCTTGCTCATCACCCCTATAGGGTGACTTTTGACTCTTTCCAGGGTCCCTCAGTGGGATGAATTTGGACGTGGAAGATGGAGCTCACCTTCCTGCATCCACAGGCGCTATGATGGCAAACCAGAAGTCCATAGACATGAATCTCCTACTTCTTTCACAGCAGTGTAAAAATTTTCTTGCTAAACTCCCCCTCCCCTAGTTCTGATAGCCAGTTGAAATTCATCATGATGGGAAGAATCTAATAATGCTGATGCTCTCCAAATATATTCTATTCCAACCCCCAGAATTCCTAGGGTTGCTGTTCCATGCAAGACACCAGGTTGCAAAAGTCAGTCTAATCACTAAATACTGCACTGCATTTCATGCTAGCCGTACAGCACGACTACATTTCTAGAGCAACATGGAAGGAGTTGGTGTTTGGTCCATGTCCTCACACCTTCTGTCTCTGATTCAGAACTCATGGAAACTCACCTCAACAGTGAGTCAACAGTGTTTGGCCCATGTCCTCACACCTTCTGTCTCTGATTCAGAACTCATGGAAACTCACCTCCTAAGCTATCACTTGGGACCCATCACTTAAGTTTCCCTTCATTCCATTTAGGACAAGAATCTTGGAATGATGTGAATTCCATCCTGCTGTGATCACAAGGATAATGGAAAGGAGCCCACAGCTGAGGACTCTGCCATCAGTCCTAATTACCCAACTGGTAATTAATTATATGTCTTTTTTGCCAGGTGCAGGGAGTTGCTGCTGTGGCATTTCAGGGCCACTTCAAAAAACTCAGAGTGACAGAAGCTTGAAGTGGTGCCCGAAAACTGCCACAGGTAATCAGTTAAGTCCCCATCATACCAGACAGATGAAAACAAATGCTTATAGCATGCTGTTGCCCAATTCCTGGACATCTGGTTATTGCTTGAAGGAATAAAACTGTACACATTCCAAAGAAAAGAAAAGAAAAGAATACTGTACACATTTCAAAGAGCAAGTGAAATAATTTTAAAGATTTGGTTGGAAGACAGATTAGGGTTACCAGATATCCAGCAAAAGGAGGACATGTCTCCTTTCTATCCTCATGTCCTCAATCTGGCAAGTATCAGCTTAAAATCAAATATTATCCAGGTTTTTTGAGTATCTTGGTTTTTGTTTTGTTTGTGGACTGTTTTCACAACAGAAGGCCTTCAAGCTTTGTTCATTGCAATTTTGCAAATTGTCTGCTGCTTTCTTTCCTTTGTTCATTGACAACAACTTAGATTTACGGCATTTGTTTCTCGATTCTAGCAATTAGCTTCAAGCCAGCCCCTTCAAATCTATGATCATTGTAGTCTTTAGATCACGTGTTTCATCGTGTGTTTCTATGGTGAAATTTGAAAAGCACATTGTTGATTCTATGGCTCAGTGGATTAATGACGCTGAGCTTGTTAGCTGGAAAGCTGATCACCCGCGTTTAAGACCCAAGCACCACACAACAGGGGGAGCTCCCATTACTTGTCCCAGCTCTGCCATCTTAGAAGTTCAAAAGCCTGCAAATGTAAGTAGATAAATAGATACCACCTAAGTGAAAAGGTAACAGTGTTCCATCCACTTCGACATATAGTCTTGCTGGCCACATGACCAGGGATGTGTCTCAGATAATGCTGGCTCCCTTGGCTAATGGAGATGAACACACACACACACACACACCCCTTAGAGTCAAACAGGACTGCACAGGGGAAACTTTTACTTTTACCATGTTCTTGAAAATGAAGATTTGTAGGAAAAAAGTCCTTTGATTGAAAAACCAGTCTTTCCGATACCGAAAAAAAGTATTTTCATATACCTATGGGCCTTTTGCAGTTTTTGCTGTAATTTTTGTCACAGAAGCCAAGAAAATTAAACAATTTGCACATTATACTTCTCTCCTCCCCATATGTCTTCCTTTTCAGTTTTCTTCATCCTCCTTTATCTGTTCAGATAACTGGTAACCCTATGCAAGATGTATGAGCTACTTTTTTGGCAGGAAATAAGAAGGGCAAGTGTGACTTGTTTATCTGCTGAATCCAACATCTATTCCACTTTGCAGAAATTCAGTTTCTAAGAAAGGAATTGCTAAGCTTTGTTCATGCTTCTCTTTGGCCCACAGATTCCTCTTCCCCTCCCTGAAGCATTTACATCTGTTGCTCTTTCCAATTAAGTATAGGTTGGGCCCATCACTAAGAGACCCCAACCATTCCTTTTTTTTCCTGCTGCTTGAAAAATTAATCACTTACAGGAGAAATAAATGAAAGTTATGAAAATAAGTTGCGCCATGGGATTTTGCCCCCCGTGTTATCCATCTCATTATTAATCTGTGCCTAAAGGCAAAAATCTTTCATTTCACAATGCAAGGAACCAATATATGCATAATTATTTAGAATATTTTGCCTGATACTTTTTAAAATTATTTTTAAATGTAGCAACTAGGAAAAGAAAAATGAGGAGGTAGAACACTTCCTGACCTCTTGGGAATGAAAATCTGTTTTGCTTCAATCATTTGCTTCCAAAACATGCTTCAACTGGTGGTTTGGAAGAAGGGTGGGAGTGAATTTTCCTGTTAATTATTAATCTGATTGCATCTGTAATTGCTTTTCTAAACTTTTGGAAGCCGAAGGTCCAAACACAGCACAGCAACATCCCCAGCTATATCTTCCCCCACCCAAGAGTGTGACACACTGCACTGGGGTTGTGACAATCTTTTCCCCCTCAGGATGCTTCAACATGGCAACACTCAAGAGCCCTTCTGCTGGAGAACCAGTAGAGTATAGGATGCAGACAGAGGGGCTAATGTCATAGTAGACCCCAGGGCTTTGGCAATGAAACTGAAGAGGGTTCTGTCTGCAGATTGCCAGGGAGGAGACAGAAGGAATGAGAAAATCTCCTGATGCCAGTTGCTGCATAGGATTTTTGCTTCACAGAGAGACTGGAGAAGAGGCACATTCTTGCTTCTGGGGCAGAAGAAGCAAGTGAAGAGAAGATGGGGGAAACAGGCTAGTCATCCTGTCCTGGCAGAGCCTAACCCTATACCTCAGGTACAAGCACCAATCCCCTGCACCATTAAGGGCCACTTCAAACTCTACTGCAAGATGGCTGGACCCAGTATTTCAACCATGATAGCTTCAGCACTGCAGCAGTTAACCCTGAGGGTGGGGAGACAACATGGTGACAAACTCTACAACAGGGGTCTTCAAACATAGCCCTTTTCTGACTTGTGGACTTAAACTCCCAGAATTCCTCAGCCAGGTATGCTAGCTGAGGAATTCTGGGTTGTGGACTTCAACTCCCAGAACTCTTCAGCCAGCGTGCCTGGCTGAGGAATTCTGGGAGTTGAAGTCCACAAGTCATAAAAGGGTCACGTTTGAAAACCCCTGCACTAGACCAAAGAAGGAAGTTTTCTGACAAAATAGCTTGTAATTATTTTATAGTATTTTGGTACTTTTTATATGGCTGAAGTTAATATCATCCAATCAAAATGGAGCATAAGAATGACTTCAAATTGGAAGTCAGAGCATTCTGAAATACAGGTAGTACTCGACTTACGACAATTGAGCCAAAATTTGTTATTATGTGAGACATTTGTTTAGTGAGTTTTGCCCTCATTTTATGACTTTTCTTGCCACAGTTGTTAAGTGAATTATTGCAGTTGTTAAATTAGTAACAAGGTTGTTAAGTGAATCTGGCTTCCCCTTTGACTTTGCTTGTCAGAAGGTTGCAAAAGGTGATCATTATGACTGCAACAGTCATACTTTTGAACCAGTTGCCAAGCATCTGAATTTTGATCATGTGACCATGGGGATGCTACAACAATCTTGTGAAAAAAGGTCATGTCACTTTTTTCACTGCCATTGTAACTTCAAACAATCACTAAACGAACAGTTGTAAGTTGAGGACTACCTGTATTTACAAAAATCCGTATTTGAGAATCAGATAATTTAAAGTAAGATGTTTCGAGTAAGAATCGGGTAGCAGGGTTTTTCACCCCAAGATTTCTTAATTATTTGTGGAATTATGTTTCTAAAAAATAAGCATGGCTATCTGCTTATGATTAGGAGCCGTGCTGGCACAGTGGTTAGAAAGCAGTATTGCAGGCTAATTCTGCCAAGCACCAGGAGTTTGATCCTGACCGCTCAAGGTTGACTTAGCCTTCCATCTTTTGTGGTCAACAAGGTGAGGTCCCAGATTGTTGGGGGCAATGTGCTGACTCCGTAAACCGCTTTAGGGAGGGCTGCAAAGCACTGTAAAAGCAGTACATACGTCTAAGTGATGTTGCTATTATATTTTAAGTTAGCCTACACATAAAATAGGGTATTGGCAATCTTTTCTTCTCTCTTAATATTGCATTCCTTCAAGTATGAACCATTGCACACCAAATGACAAAGTAGTGGTGGAAAGGACACAGCTCAGAATGGCAGGGGTTAAAATCTTTCTTACATTTTCCCCCTTATCCTCATTTTCTTTCTGAAATTCTATATCTCCCAAGCAAAAGGAGAACACTTCCAAGAAATCTCAGTCTTGCATGTGGCAGTATAATTTAGTAAATCATATATAAACTACTCTTTTAAAAAAAGTTTATTCACTCTTGTATGTCTCAGATTTTCCTGGATAGACTTCCAGAGTTGGCAGTGTTTCATCAGGTGGTTGAAAATTCAGAGGGTGCAGATGAAAATAACTTTTTTGCTTTAGGAGAACTGAACCAATGCATGCTTTTTGTTCCTGGACCAATCAAGTTCTGCAAAACTCTTATGTTTGAGCACTGTTTTGTGGCATTTTGGTTAGGCCTAATAAATGAAATGGCCCAGCGGGATTTTAAATCTTGTTAGCCTTAACTCTTACTTCCATGAGACAATACTGCCCTCTTCTGCAAGGATACAGAATTGTTCCTTTTATTATAATTAATGATTTAATTGCAGGTTAAGTTATTTTACTTTTTTCAATATTACAATCATACATATAACAGCATACAAAGATGGCAGAGATCTTACAGATTCACACTAGTTGCTTGCATTATTCCTGATGTCTGGAAAACATCCACACAAATATCTGTCCATTAAAGCCATTTCCAGGAACACTTTGTGCAACAGGATTCTTCTGTGAAAACCCAAACTGGGTTGAGAAATACTTGTAACTTCAACTTAGCCATAAAGTTTAGGCACATGACCAGAGGATCCTTCGCAGTGCACTTATTTCATACACGTAGTCCTCAACTTAACACAACTTCCATCCTTAAGCAATGTGGTCATTAATTGAATCATACCCAATTTCCAAGTAGCTGATATGTAATTCAAAAGAATATTATTGTTGTGTTCATATAATCCACTACTTTCTTCCAAAAGGAGTAAGTAAAGGATATTGTAGTACAAACCTAGTGCTTGGAATTTGACAAGTGGACAACATAAATGGATTTTCTGTGCCCTTCCTGTGCTCAAAGGACTGACACTGCCACATTGGAAAGATAAATGTATGCCCCTTTCACTCAGTGGATTGAGGACCTCATCGTGCTTCCCAGCTGTGGTGGATTGCCTGTAGACTTTGTATGATAAATATATTGAAACATGGGATTTATACAAAATATATGTTAAAAGTGAAGTATTTAAATGTATTAGAAATTTAGGATGTACTTGAATAATTGTTATATATATATAACAATATATATATATAGCCAGCCATACCAACAGGCTGAAAAATAGCTTTTATCCGTGGGCTGTTAGGCTTTTAAATGGGACATAATCTTATGCATAATTGACTTGGGAGGCCGGTGTGTGGTGTAGTTGGTTCACATAGTGTGGTGGGATGGAGGGTTTGTTGTCACTGTGTGTTGGGGGGAGAAAGCACGGGGGGAGGCTCAGCTAATCTCAATGTACACATGTTGTACTTTGACAATAAAGGTTTATTATTATTATAATATATATATATATATAACTTCATTTTTAAAAAAATACTTGTTTTTTTATTTTTTCTTTGTTTTTTCATTTCTTTCTGTCACTATTTTAAAAATAAGAGTATCTTTTTTTAAAAAAGAGGTCATATCCCATTTTAGCACCTTTTTTTGTTGCAGTCATTAAATGAACTACCGTGGTCATTAAGTGGATCACATGGCCACTAAGCAAACCTGGCTTCCCCCTTTGATTTTGCTTGTCAGAAGCCCCCAAGAAGGTTACAGATGATCACATGACCCAGAACACTGCAGCCATCTTAAATACAAGCTGTTTGCCCACTGTGCAAATTTTGATCACACACGCTGCAATAATCACAAGTGCAAAGACCAGCCGTATGTCACAATTTTTAGCAGTGTCTTAAGTTCAAATGGTTGTTAAACAAATGGTAACGTTAAGCTGAGGACCACCTGTATTTGCCATCTCCATACCTTCTCCCAGATTGCAGTTTCTGGTATTATATTTCAAAGGCTGCTCAAAAATACTTGGTCCTAGGAAAAATTGAAATGGCTCATGTTTCCTGCAGGCTTTTAAATCATGTGGTGCTCCTACAAGACTCACTGCTGCTCATTTTTAAAGAATTTAATTATAACAATTAAATGGGAAGCTGGCCTACTGCAATATGAAGTATCAACATCTGTATATCCAGAATTAACATCTGGGCAATATTATGCAAGTTGTTAACATAGACAGAATAATTTTTAAAAAATTATTGTGGTGCGGGTTTTGAAGATATCCAGCTAAAAATCTGACAGGATAGACATCCTGTAATGGCCAACCTACCCTGCAATTTTTATCCTACTCAGCCAAGAAAGTGAAATTGGTTGCAGCTGTTTAATGCCTTTCCCTCATAATCTATGGACAATTCATGTTTTAGAAATTAAATCTTCAAATTGCTGATACATCTTAAGAACATAAACTCAAGTCAATTCATGGCTTTTCTAAGCCTTGCAGTAATAATTTGGATAAACGCGGGAGTGATTATATTAAATATAAAATATCTGACTATGCCGCTGGACCACCATCCGAGATGGGTTCACGATATCTGTGGCATCAAGCTGCTTATTGTTGTCTATATTCCATGTTAAACCTGGCTGGCCCACATTTTACTGTCTTTCCTGGCCACAAGGCGTAAATGTGAGTCAAAATCAGCCAGTCCCCAAATGTGAAAGTGGCAGATAAACATAGCCAGTGTTCTCCTCAAGTCAGCCCAAAGAGGTCTAGAAAAATACATGAAATAACCTATTAAATAAGAATACATGTCCGTTAACTTCAAAATTATTATCAAAGGTCTTTCTGTACTCCTTAACCAACGATACCTGATTTTCAGCAGCAACAGCAGTAGTTTCATGTTGCTTTCCTTATTTGAACATCTTAAGACTTCTCCCTGTGCATTGTAGTAGTGTGGTTGAAATTTGTTTGTTTTAAAGATCTGTATGGCTGCTCACCTTACAACACAATTGTCAGTGGTTCACAACTTCCATCACTGCTCTTGCATTTCCTCTTGCAAATGCTGTCAGCTTGCCAATTGATTTAATGCACACATTTCATGAAATGTCACATTTGAACTAGTGGGTCTAAGTTCCTTTCCCCCACCACCATCTCAAGCCATCTACCAGGAACACAAGGCTTGGGATGATGTGTTACAGTTTAAGGCTGGATTAGTGGCATATTAGTGTTCCGTGCGCCTTTGGCGTCTAGTCATGCCGGCCACATGACCATGGAGACGTCCTCGGACAAGCGCTGGCTCTTCGGCTTTGAAACGGAGATGAGCACTGGCCCCTAGAGTCGGAAACAACTAGCACACATGTGCAGGGGAACCTTTACCTTTACCTTTACCCTGATTTGGCATACCTCTTTGCATGTAGCTTTGCATGTAGCTCTGCCTGCCTGTAATCCACAACCTGGAAAATGGCAAATTTTTGGAACCACTGGGTTTTTGATGGCATTACAAAAATAAAATAAGAATTGGGATATCTTCAAGCTTTTGGCTCAATATCCAAAAATGGGAAAGGGAGGGAGAATTTGAATAATCTTTGATGAAGAGGTTTAGCATTTATTGAAACAAGAATTTTTTTAAAAAGGGGGAGGAGATACTTATAGCAGCCATTTCAACACAAAAGAACATGCAAGTTAGAATTATCATGAAAACATGCAATGAGGTATTTTAACATTCATAATTCTGACACAGCTGCCAGGATTTGCTGCAAAATGTTGCCGAGACTCTTACAAGAATTACACAAAATTCTTTATAGTACCTACTTTTATTCAGGGTGAATCAAATTCTTGATTTTTTTTCCCCATGTCCTGTTTCCTCTTTCCTCCTTTCTCCGATGCTAGTGGAATGGAGAAAACTTGTTTTCCTGAAAATCCCCCCCATTGCAAAAAAAACAACAAACAAACAAAAACAAACAACCCCTTAAGCTGAATGAACCAGGGGTCCAGATCTCGGTTTCTACAGAATGATTTCTGAAAAGGCAGTGATAGTTCGTTTAAATCCTAGAAGCACAAATAGTCTCTGATCTTGCAAGCAGATAATGGGAACATCTTTTATAGTTAAAGGTACTATGGATGTATTCCCTTTCCATACCCAAAAGAAACAAGTTGTTTCACAGTTTCCAGGAAAAATCTGACTGGTTAGAAAGCACAATGTTTTAGACATCACTGTGTGCCAACAGTACTCATTGTTAGTTTATTTGGAAAAACACTTCAGAGCAGCCCTTTAGGCTATGGAGAAACACATGCTTGTGATCCCAGCCATCAGAGCAGGAAAGCAACTGATGTCAAAGTGACAAATGTGTTGCACTTCTCTTGCGTTCCTGCTGTCATTGTTGTTTCATCCTATCACTCGGCCCCAATTGTGTTCAGCGGGGATTTCAATGGTCACGATATTGTTTGAAATGCTATAGCTGATCCAAGCAATATTAATATCTTTGTTTTCAAAATCTTGTGACAACAGGCCCATTTCATGAGCTAGCATCACTTTGGCATTGATAAACTAAGGACATGTCAAAATAGCTTAACACAAGTTGCCAGAGATGGGTGCACAAGTCTGCACAACCACTAGATGACAGCATACCATGAGCGTTATTCTGTCTTGTTTTAGCTGCCATCTAATGGTTGCCTTTCCTTTATGATCAGCTGCTCTCTCTCTCATCCTATCATGAGTTGGGCAGTTTGGACTATGGAACATGAAAAGCAGCAGCACCAAGAAGTAAGGTAAAGAACTGACAAAAGAGAAGAATTAACTAAATTAAGAATATTTGAAGAATAGGATTATCTGCCTCATAATGTGGAAAAAGAGGCAAAAAGTTTTGGCATTTGGCAGCTGTTGACAGAAGCTGTTGTCCTTAGAAATGTTACCCCTAAATAAAATTTAGCATGGATGGCTGCATATTAAGGCCAAAGCAATCTGAGACATCTAAACACAACTCCTATGCACATTATGGTAACTTACCAGTTGATAAAATCTTGGCCTGTGAATATCAGTTTTGTCAAAGTGTTCACAAGATAATGGTTGGTTACGTTATTGCAATATTTTACAGGAAAATACTTGAAAGAAAGGTAGTCCAGTCAAGAGATGAACACGGGTTTATGTAAAAAATGAAGTGTATTTCGGAATATTTGAACATCAACATGCAGGTACAACATGGATAAAAATTATTGCACCTATATTATGTGGCAATTATTCAAGTTTCTAAAACAGTTCTATTCCACATCACCCTCTGCTTGTCAGACTTCAAGCTTGAAAACATAACTCAGCATTGAACTGTGTTCACATCCTCCAAAACAGCCAAAATCAACACACAGTGTAAACACACACAGAGTTGTAAAATCATCTACTAGAAGTACGGCATTATCCTTCATGTCCATAAGACAGAACTAGAGAAAGAATGTATCTTCCACCCACAGGAAACAACAAACAAAAAAATTCCAAATCACATCTTAATTCAGTGCGAATGAGGGAAAAAACTCACACATCATTCCTCGTACCCTGTTGTATGGTGAGCGTTCTTGTAGCATAACCATTATCACAAAACCTTAGGCATCCTTCCCCAGAAGTGGTTTTTTAGCAAGGCTAAAAGTCTAATATGTACACTAAATATCCTTCTGATAATCTTGGATTCTGTGAAGTACTGTCAAATACATCAGCTGGATATGAAAACTTTTAAGTTTGGCTGAGGGGAAAAAAATAACTTTAGATGTCCAAAGAGGAACTGGACAGTGTATTAGGATGGCTATTTCATGTATCCTATGCCTAAAATAGAATTATTAAAATCATATTAATAAAACATGGAAATTTGGCCAACCAGGTCATCACCAAATGGTTTAACTGGATCACAAATAGAGAGAATCTCTTTCCCTCAATAGTTTCTATTCATCCATTAGATGCCACTTGCTGCAGGCTTGATTTTTCCAAGGGCTTTTAAGATGCTGAATTTTACCCTCTGTGGCATTGTGATTGTCACAATTCCCTCCACCACCACCACCTTCCTGCTATGGGGCCTAAATGGAACTTCCTTTCTTTTTTATCTCTAATGTTATTAATATCGATCCATAGCTGGAAAAGTAGTGATGAAAGAAAAAGACTTCTGCAGCCTTTAAGAGGTTTTCTGGTTATAGTAAAAAAAAGGCATTATCAAAAGGTAATACCTAAGTGATAATACATACACATGCTAGCCTAGATAGACTAAACTAGAGATGCAAATCCTTTGGCTGTTTTTGTGTATACTAATACTACAAAGTACATTATCTGACCGAGGCCTCAAATTAATATAGTATAAATTGTAAATTGTTTGCTTACATTGTTCAATTCTTAAGTGGCTAAGTCATCAGTTCATATTAGCAACAATCCCTTTTTTCTAAATATACTTGTCTATTAGAGAGCGGTGCAGCAAAGTGACAGGGTTGTAAAACACAAAGGATAATTAAAATAGGCCTGAAGGACAGTGCATAAGGTTATATGCTTAAGTGGCAGGAAAGACCAGATAATCGTATCTCATGAGATTGTTATGAGTAATATTATTGGAGAAATTCAGAAGCTTCAAGTTAATATATGAAAAAAATCAATGGATTTTTATAGCACTGCCACATACAGAGGGCGTGGTTTTTTTTCTTTTGCACACATTTAAGCACACACCATGCACTTAAAGAGCGGTTAATGTTAAAACAATACCAGCTTAAAAAGAAATTGGTCCAAATATGAAATCAAGGATAAAAAATTATGTACTAAATATTATTTGTGTGTGAGGGAGTACAAGATACCTGAAATGTGATGATGAAGTTAATAGAGTTTAAACAGACTGTTCCCGGTTAAAAAGTAAATACTGTCTTTGAAAACAGAAATGGTGCAGGAAGAGAGTTGGTATCTGCAATATGGCAGAATAATGAAGCTATATTATAATTAACTAAAAGGTTTGCCCTTGAGAATTATTTCACACACTATGTGATCACTTCAGCATATGTAGGCTTTCAGACTATAAAAGTAGTTATTTTGTCTGTTCACACATACAGATATATTCTGCTACAAGAGACTATGAGTTAAATTCACAAGTATTTTGCAGGGGAGGGTCGAAATACCTACTTTTGCCTTTAAATGATAATAAGTAATCGCCTTGAAATGTTCTATTGCAGGGATAGGCAACCTCGGCTCTTTTGACTCATGGACTTCAACTCCCAGAATTCCTGAGTCAGCTGACTCAGGAATTCTGGGAGTTGAAGTCCATGAGTCATAAAAGAGCCGAGGTTGCCTACCCCTGTTCTATTGCTTTACTGTATGTGTATTATCATTCAGTGCTCTAGATTTAGCTGTATTTTAAAAAAAAGCACCAAACAATGTTGCAATCTCAAAAAGTATCAAAAGGATTCCAAGAAAGCATAGGCATTTTGGAAATCAAGCAACTAAAATATTGTTCATTAGCATGATACTGGAGATTTTTTTTTCCTGAATAGTTACTCACTGAAGCTATAAAGGTTACTTTGCTTTTAGTGGTTCATCTCTGCCTTTCCCTGACCAAAAAACACAGTACCTTCCTATCAGTTGTTCCCATTCAATTAGAACTTTCCTGCTGGTTAACTCCTTCCACTACCAAGCCACAAACTGCAGGTTAAGGTGGGATGGTCTCAGATGTTCAGTCTCCAGCAGTGTCTGTGCTAGGGAGCTGCTAAAACTAGGGAGCTGCTAATAACTTAAGAGCTACAGTAATGGAAGTACCTTGTACCTCTTATTAAATATTTGCTTGCTCTGAGCAAGGTAATATCGGTAAGGCAACTAGCATTAAAAATGCCCCAACGATGGAGTGTCATACAATTTTTAAGGCAATGAAAAAATGGATAAGAACCAAAAATCCAAAATTTATTTTGACAGATTGCTCAGGCGAGCCCTTTAAAAAAAAAGATATTAATCACTGCATAAGCTAACAAAGCTTCCTCCACAGAAAGTTGTGAGAGACAACAACTATGTAAGGAAAAGGGTGTGCAGTGGCATTAAGAATTGTAGAAGAATCCATTAAATTGTATTTCTTCATCCCTGTCAACATAATGAAATTAAAGTGTGGAAATAAGAACAAACACTTGGAGCTAAGTGTCAAAATGTATCTTTGTCGAGCAAGCAGCCTTATATGGTAAATAAAACACACTGACATTTGGGGGGGGGGGGAACATTCAAAAGTTAATGCACAGGATGCTCCAAATTAAAAGGAAAAGGAGGGATGACTTTGCTTTAAAGATACCCTGTAAAGAGGGATCAAATGGCAAATGCTGTGTACAAAAATAGAATTGCAATGAAAAAAGCGAGAATATGAAACACAAATCTACAAAAAAAATGGTTTCTTGCTTTATATTTGAGTTCAACTAATGTTGTCTTTGTTTCTGAATGGAGCTGCTGCTATATTCTTTTTCACAGCATCAGCTTTTGACAACAAGAAGCCTTTTGTTTGGGACTGACCTCCAGCCTCACTGATTTTTCCTGGCGCTAGAGCAGTCTCCTTTTTTGAACTCAAACTATCATCTGGTCCAGAAGAAATCCTCATGTTCCAATTCCCATCTGCTTGATCTTCAAGTAGAGGTAGTTGCCATCTCTCTTCCAAAATTTCAGAAGCATCAGACATACCAGATTGTGGTTCCTTTGGTATTATCCGACATTCTGAGTCCCAAGAAAGTGGAGTTTCTGATGTAATGTGAGAATCACAAATTTTAATGAGACCGCCTGTATTTAAAGTTTTGGTTGATTCTGGACCCAGATCTTCCAGTAGTGTCTCCTTTAAGCCTTGTTTGGACAGGCTTTTATCTTTTCTATCTTTTTCTACTTTTCTTGAGCTGGAGATGTTCAATCCCATTGCACTTAATGTACTCCTTGCACTTGTCAAATGAGCGGGACAAGCTGTTTTTCCACTTTCAATTGAGGCATCGAGTCTAAATGTTGTGCTGCCTGTAGGACAACTCAGATTTTTATCACTTTTGTGACTTTTGTGTTTTGAAATTCCCACTGCAGAAGACAAAACTTGCTCTTCGGCTTTCGGAGACATTTGTTCAAAAGCTTTGCCAAAGTTTGTCGGATTGTCAATACTAGCATTCTCCTTCAAAGGCTGATGATATTCCCGATTCCGAGATGTGTCTTTGCAGTCTATTTGGCTTACTAATGGAAGAGAGCTTGTGTTAGTTGTGCAAGAAGAAGAGGAAGAAAGTGCTAACAAAGGCATTTTATCATGAAATAACAGATAGGTGGCTTCTTCAGAAGCGGATTCCTTTGTATTATTTTTGTCACCTGCTATTTCTGAACAGTCACCTTGACCAAACTGTCGGAATCTTACTGGGAGGCACTTCATCTGCTCTGAACCATCTATACTTTTTTGGATCGTCCGTATTTCCTTAGGATCATCAGCATCTTTAAAACAGGTGTCCTGTTGAACAACAAGTTTCTTACCTTGTATTGATTCTGAGGCTGTCTTGCATTCTGATATTAACTGTATTGGTTCACAATCCTCAGGTTTTCCTGCAAAGGAAGTTATTGCACAAATTTCAGACAGGGACTCACTTATGTCAGTCACCAATGCCCTTTCCACATCTTTTTGTTGTGGCTGATTTACCTCACTCTGCACATTGCCCATTTTTGGTTCCTCCAGAAGAAAAGAATCATCTTCCATGCTATCTTTGCTTTCTAGCCTGGAACAAGGCTTCATCTCCTCAGTAAAAGGATTACAAAATGGGTGTTCTCTAATGAAAGGTGGCCTGTCCAATCTTTTCCCATCTTGGCTATCTTCTGACCCTTCATCAGTTTCATCTTCAGAAGAATCTACTTCTGTAATGGCGTCCTGCTTCTGTAGAGATTCCCTTCTTTCTACCCTATCTTGTCGAATGGCCCCAAGTTTTCGGGAAGAAGGTTTTTGGAGTGTCCCTTTTTCTGCTGGCCCAGCTTTACCTCCAGATGTTTCATTTATTGATTCCTGCCAACTTTGGAGACCCGGATCTCTCTGAAGCATATCCTTTTTGAATTCAGAATGGGAAATATCCAAGCTATGCTTACGTGAAGAGGGCAGCTTTTTTTCCGAGGAAGACAGGGAAGAAGTCAGTTTCTCAGCTGACTGGACTCTTTTCAGGAGTGGTGATCTTGGTGGTTCAGCGCTCTTCGGCCGTGAAATCTGCCGGGCCAGAGGTGGGGAGGAATGTAACTTTACAGGGAAAGACTGCATGATGCTTGAACTGCCAAATGAGTGCCCTGGCAAAGGCGAAGGGGAACGCTGAGGTGACGTGGATTGTGGAGTGGGTGAAGGTGTATGAGCTAGTGGTGAAAGAGGAATGTTTCCAGCTGATTTACGTCTTGGAGATCGATATTGTCGTTGAAGTTTTGGTGCTAGTCCATGTAGTGAACTGGGCCTGATATGCCCTGAACTAGCTGGAGAATTGGGAACACTGGAACCAGGCGAACTGCTCTGAGAAGAATTTCCACCAACTGTGAATATCAAAATAGGAGAATGGTAAATCACAAGCATTGTGAGGCTGAATTTAGAAAATGAAGACTAATGCAATCAAAACAATAAAGTGCAATCAACCATACTTTATCCCTCACAAATGCACTGTACTTCAGTATTATTTTATTGGCAGTCTTTTGGAGGTCTCTCTCTTTTCTCATACTAAATATACTCTTTGAGAAATGTACTCATTGGCAGCTGCATATTATAGCTCTCCTGCTTATTTATGTTCGTTATAAACTCTACAGTATATCCTAACCTTTCAAGTACAAAAGGACTTTTCCTCCAGGAAGCATATTTGTAGAATTATTTATTCATGTACGTATTGTAATTTTAACTGTTAATGCATTCACTCTCATACTGAGGAAGTTATATTGATAGTATTTATATAACAAGTGAATAGGGTATTTAAAAAGTTTAAAAAAAACAGTATAGCAATTAAAAGCACAAGTTGCAAAAATCACCCTAAATAGTATTTCATGATATCTAACATTTTATGCTTCTTGAATGTCTCACACTAATAAATTCCTTGGAGCACCCTTCCTGCACCTGGCAACCAGCCTCACCTAGTTTGCTTGGGCTATGTTTTCCTAGTATCTTAAAGATCCCACCACAAATGGTCAATTGGCTTGCAGCTGTCAAATTTCTTCATTTCTTGCTTAGAAATGAGAAGCCTTGGTGGAGCAGTGGGCTAATGCCTCCTTAAGTAACACCAGCTGCATGCAATTAGTGCAGGTTCGAGTCCCACCAGGCTCAAGGTTGACTCAGCCTTCCATCCTTCCGAGGTAGGTAAAATGAGGACCCAGATTGTTGGGGGCAATTAAGCTGACTTTGTAATAATGCCGCTTGGGGGGTGTATGAAAGCCCTAATAAGCAGGCATATACATAGAATGAAGGCTACTGCTAAGCTTGTAAGCCGCCCTGAGTCTTCGGAGAAGGGCGGGATATAAATGGAATTTTAAAAAAAAAAATCGGATGGTTTACTCTCCCTCTACCTTCCAGTTTTAGAAAACACATTAAGTTGAAAGTATTTGATTCAAGTCTTCCACCCTCTGTTCCTTTTTTTACCTAAATGTGCAGGCTCAGGAGTAGATCGGTAACCCTGTGTTGGAGAACGGGGAGAGAGATTGTGTGTAGGTGAACCAGGAACACTTTCCCCAGATGACAGGGAACGGTTGAGGGAAGATAAACTTCTACTTGTGTGAAGCAAGGAAGCCTGCTTGGTAATTTTCCTGAATAATGAACTCTTCTTCTTACTGGAAAAATAAAAAAAATAAAGGTAATCACTAGGAAGAGAAGCAGCCAAATGAGATCCATAAGGGGACATTAGTTTGCTATTTATATAGTTGTAAATAAGAGTTATTTTTAATAAAACATCATAAATAATAAGAAACTGAGTAGAAAATGAAAGCACGTTAACATTCAACTACAGTTGGAGGAACTCTGGATATAATCCATCCTTGATATTACGTAACTTTTGTAACATTAAAATAACTTGTGACGTTCATTTTACCCATACTGACAATTATTATTATAAATGACTTCAATTTTACTAACCTTTCCTGCCCGTCTTTTGTTTTGCTTTTCTTGTTTCTTCTAGCCATTTTCGATTTATAACTGGCCTTCCGAGCTGGCCCCAATTTGATCGATGTGTTCTCAAAAGGCGTAGTGGATATGGACACTTTATTTCCACTCTGGTAGAAAGAAAACCACAGGTTCTAATTTTTAAAATGCATTTCTTTGTATGATTTGGTACAACCAGACATGACAGCAAGGGAATGTATCAGCTTGTAACTGAATGACTTAAAATTCCTTTGATCTGGTCTTTTCCTTTCAAAATATATTTTGTCTTTAGCAAGTGCTACTAGAGGGGTTTCTTGACTCAGACTTTTCTCACTGATTAAACAATGGTTTGAATGACAGCTGAAAAGATTGTGAATATAAAATGTTATTAATCCAATATAAACTTTGTAAGCATCAGATTACAAATTCTACCAAGCAGCATGCCTAACTCTAATACAGCCTCCTGTTTTCATCTTTGAATTTCTTTCTTCTTCCAAAGAATTGAAAAATCACAAACTATCGTAGAAGAAGATTCAAAATACCTGTTTCAACTACTTCCGAAGCAAGTATCTAGACAAGGCAACTGGCCAAAATGCACCTGCCTCAAAGTAATTCCCTTGCAGGTGTTCTGTTTATTAAATGAACAATATAACCCATAAAGAAATGGTATGTTTACTTATCAATGGGCATTATTCAACAGGATACATTCCAGAAAATATTCTAAACTGCTATTAATTGGCTATTATTGTTTCCTACTATATGTAAATGAATAAACATTTTCCCAGAAAATTTTATTTGAAGACTAGGATGACACAATAATTCTGAATTGGAAATATTTCCTTGAAGGACTTTTGTAATTTACAAATAAAGCAAACAATAACTGCACATAAGTACACTACACAGTAATGGGGGTCTCCCGATAGTCCCATGTAACACCTCTTCTCCGCGAGCTGCATTGGCTCCCAGTTGTCCTCTGGGTGAGATTCAAGGTGCTGGTGATGACCTATAAAGCCCTAAATGGCATGGGTCCGGATTATTTACGGGAGCACCTGCTGCCGGCGTCAACTTCCTATCGCCCCGTGCGCTCCCACAGAGAGGGTCTCCTCAGGATGCCGTCGGTCAGGGAGTGCCGGCCAGCGGCCCCCAGGGGGAGAGCATTCTCTGTGGGCGCGCCTGCCCTCTGGAATCAGCTGCCTGTGGAGCTCCGGATGGCTCCTGATCTTCGCTGTTTTCGCCGTGAGCTGAAAACCTGGTTATTTGAGCTTCCCGGCCTGGACTGAGGGATTGGGGTTTTAAATTTCATAATTTAATTTATTTTGTTTGGGGCTAAATTTAATTTAATCTATTTTTAATTTTTGTATGTCATATTTTAATTGCCCTGTACACCGCCCTGAGTCCCTCGGGAGAAGGGCGGTATATAAATCTAATTAATTAATTAATTAATTAATTAATTAATTAATAACCTAACATAATCAAACAATCCTTCACATTGGATAATTTTTTATTAAGACTAGAATCATAACATCATACCTACTAAAATTGGATTTGAGAAAATCTATAACTGCAGTGGATTTCCTTGCAATACCGAATAGATAGAATAAGTGGGTTATGTTCCCATGGTTTGTAATTTTTATGCAGGGGATCATCAGAATCAAATCCAGCTTATATTTAAAATGATACTGGGCAGATCTACTTATGAACATAAGTCTTTGAAAAGCCAAACTTTGACAGCGATAAGCAAAAGATGCAATTATTTAATTAGGTGGGTGGGGATATTTGTGGTTTCAGTTCCGTTCCATCCCCACTCCCAGTTTTGTCATGTAATAAAATCTTCAATATTTATATTCTGATTTCTTTTCTATGGGGTATCTTGACTGTAATTAACATACTACTACTTGTATTATTACATTTTATACCACATAGAGATTGTTTTGCCTTTGAGTCACTATGAATTTCTAGTGTCTGCCTAGACCAGTCCCTGCAATTTTCTTCATAAGATTTCGGAAATTGTTCCCCATTGCCTCCTTTCTAAGGCTGAGAGAAAGTTACTGGCCCAAGGTCAACCAACTGGCTTTGTGCCTAAGGTGGGACTAGAGCTTACAGTCTCCCGATTTCTAGCCTGATGCTTTAGCTACTACACTAAACTGGCTCTCCCTTAAATAGCCTACTTGTTTAGCAATACTTTTATCCTTCTACTTAAACAAAACGTAAGTGTGGCTTGCAACACTTCATATCCCATACAGGAAAATCAGTAACATGTTGAAAATACCCAAGAACTTTAAATAAATGAGTTAAATATGCCCTGAAGTCATGCTTGTCTCATAGTGACTCCATCTTTCTAATTTTCCTTGCTAAAAATATGTACTAACCAGCCACTGCCATTTTCTCATGGACCTTTGTTTCCAATTTTTCAGACTAATCTGAAGCCATGCCGGGCACTTCTTGAGGGTTTGATCTTCTAATCTATGAAAGTAATAATCAGCACTGATCCTGCTTAGCTGCATGGTACAGACAAAATTGGTTTGGAGCTGCCACCTGAAAAGCTAGATTTAAAAGCTCTTGGAAAATTAAGCCGTTGCTTGACACTGAAAATGCTTCCTTGATAGGTCCAAGGATGACTGACAGCATTTCATAATCAGAATATCCTTATGAAGAAGAAAGTGGAGGTACTCATAGATCCATTAAAAAAAACTCCCTGTCATATATAATTATACTACGACAAGGCTTGATGAGCTGTACTAGCTTCCAGCACTTCTAGATTTTCAGGAAGAAAAAGCTTTTCATGGCTTTGAATCATTAAATATCTAGAAATGCTAAGAGGTGGTCCCCTCATCAAGCCTTGGAATAATACATCATCATATTTCAGTTAGCAATCTAGCAGCTGGGGTTTTTTTATTGCAATTTCTAAATCTTCTTCAAAGAGCAAACATATACATTACGCTAATCTATCCGGAGGTCACAAAACACAGCAATAATCTGCAACTGCAACATCAGGTAAGAAAAAGTATTCTGTGTAGCCTGATCCTCCGATGGAAAAACCATTTTAAATACTTTGAAGTTATTGGAAACTCTTTTTTCCTAAATATTTGAGCTGACACACATCACTCCTGTTGTACAGCAGGCATCAATTTCCAATCTTTACCTTCACGACCAATTCTACCACTTCTGTATGAACCAATCCATGTACAGGCTCTCCATTCACATGAGTTATCAAGTCTCCTTCCCTTAAACCAGCCTCACTTGCTGGACCACCTTCTTCCACATGCTGTAATGATAGAGAACAAAGCTAAATAATAATAGCAATACATTAATAATCTGTTCATATTAAAGCACATTCCAATTCCATACATTAACAACTACACCTCTGGTTGTATTTAGGGCATTTCACATGCAAATAGTGTGCTGCTGCTAGTGAGGTTTATCCTATCAATGTTCAAGAATTCTCTTGTGTTAGTAGTATAGAAATTTCAGAATCAACATGGATAAACAATTAAATATAACAATGACAAATAAGATAGTTTTGATTTCCGGATATAGTATGATGACCTGAAGACAGCTCTGCAAAGCTGAAGCTGACAACTGTGTTACGTTCTCACTTTTCTCTCTCTTCTATTCTTTTTTTCATTTTCTTTTGTTTATATCAGATTTTACTATTATAATAAAAAAAATTCTTAAGAAAATTGTATATAAAAATGACAAATAAGATACAGTAGTTCGGTTTGTTACATGGGGCTTATGTTTATTGGCAGCCATATCTTTGCATAATGCAATGTTTGTCAAGGCCATAACAAATAACGGTCAGATATCAATTTACTGAACTACTATTCTATTTTCTATTATGATTATATTGCTGCTAATTAGCTTCAAAGATCATTTTCTACTTAAATAAACCCTGAGTAATGTCTATAGGGAACTTGGAACATAATTTTGCTTCTGTTCAATTGTGGACACGGCATAACAGACAATATTCATTATGAGAAATAGTCCAGGCAAATAACCATATATTCATAAAGAAAATAAACAATGCAAGATAAATTATAACACAGAACTGAACTAAACTCAAAATCCTGATCAATTAACTGAGAAGACAGTAATACTTTTAGACAGGTAGGTAGGTAGGTAGGTAGATAGATAGATAGATAGATAGATAGATAGATAGATAGATAGATAGATAGATAGATAGATAGATAGATAGATAGATAGACAGACCTTTATTGTCATTTTTTACTGTGGGCACAATGGCACACATTAAAAATGAAATTTAGTTGCAGATGTGTAAAAAAACACCTAAGGATAAAGAGATCTGAAACAGACAGCCACTGTCAAGACAACTCAGAAGGAATTAAATGTAACTAACCTATAAGTTTCAACTTTGCTATTTCTATGCATCAACTACATATATTTTCTTTTACAAAGGAAGTCAGCATTCTAGAGGTAATTCTGGGAAAGATTGTTTAGTTATAAGCAATATTTTTTATTAAGTTAAAGGTACGGCACATTGCTCTAATTTTCAAAGTAGGCTCTTACTAAATGACTGTATATCATGACAATAAAAATCCAATAAGTCCAAGCATACCCAGACTATGTGATGCACTGAATAGATATCACTGTTCCCCATGTAGACTCTAATTGCACGAAGTGAAAAACCATAATTCTTCCCAGCTCGATGGATGATGATTGGTGGTTTGGGATTCATAACAGCAGGAGAATAGTCTCGGCTTGGAGATGAGTCTCTTGAAGATGGGTTGGAGGAGACAGAATGAGGTGACATTGGACTAGCCAATGGCGAACAGGTATGGTGTTCTACATGAACATAGAAAATGCTTCCAAATTAGAAAATCTAGTTTTCAAAGGAAAATAAAACTCGCATTAATATATCAAGGGGGAATTAAGCCTTTTTGATTGCAGAACCCTGAAAGCTGCATTTTATTTTTCTTCCTCATTGTGGAAAAAGATGCTATAATAATAGCACCAAGAAAATGACAACTTGCTAGTTGATTATACCTAGTGCAATTCACTTGTAAACATGTGCTCAAAAATAAAGTATTTTAAACTATGAATTGCTTATTCAAATTTTTAAGTAATTATTAAAATGCACCAGGTTTAGTCTGTCATGAACCACAAACATGAATTCACAAAGAAGTTATAGGAGAGAAAATGAAAATGAACTGCAGATTGGATAAAACATTAGTGCAATTCACTTGTAAACATGTGCTCAAAAATAAAGTATTTTAAACTATGAATTGCTTATTCAAATTTTTAAGTAATTATTAAAATGCACCAGGTTTAGTCTGTCATGAACCACAAACATGAATTCACAAAGAAGTTATAGGAGAGAAAATGAAAATGAACTGCAGATTGGATAAAACATTTTCCTAACTTTTAAAAGCAAACAAGTGATGTGGCATATATTTGGTTTCTGCTTCTACCCCAAACTAAATTACAATATTGCAATGGTACAGTGCAATATTCAAAATTTAGTTCTATAAATGATTGGACAAGATGCCATGTTTTATAAACTAGCACCTACATAAAAGATCTTTGTTCTGACACAAAGTAAATACACAAGACACATTTTAAAACAGGACTAGAACTCAGGACTTCCTGCTCCTAATCCAGCACCTTACCCAGTCAATTTCTTGATAGCAGTCTTTATTGGATGCTATGGCAATTCTGTGAACTGGAAGCTAAAAGCAAGGCAATACTGTGGCTGCTACTTCCAGGACCAATTTCTATGAATGATGAGTTCAGCTTGGTCCCTGGGTAGCTGTCTTGTCATGTCCTAGAGATTGTATACTGGCTGCCCAGTTGGGAGGTGGGTAGGTTCAGCAAGGATATTATTAATAAATTGAGAAAATATAAAGTTTTTGAAAACAATTATGGATTGGATGAGAAATATTAAATTGAAGCCTAATCAGTATAAAATGGATTGGTGACTCCTATGTTCAGGAATTAGAGGCTAGCTTATTCTGGATAGGATCATCCTACTTCTAAAAGCACATGTATATAATCTGGTGGTGCTCCTAGTTTATTTTATCAATTGAGTGTAATAGTGCAGAATTCCTATTTTCCTCTCTAGCTTGTTGTTTAGCTAAGGATGTTTTGAAAAGGGGATAGCCTTTCTAGAGAAATGCTTTGATAATTTTGCAATTAAATTAGCGTTGAATAATGCATTGTTGGGCTGTGTTTAACCAAAGGAGGTTGCTGGTATAAGGTGAAACTATGAGGAGGCTGAGAAACCAAATATCTACCATTAATGAGCTACACCAGTTATCTATCTGTTGAGCCAAATTAAACATATCAGCTTTTGATATAGGAAGTCGTAAATAGCTTTAAATATCTTATATGCTTAATGAAAAAGAATACCACTCTGCAGACGGCCCAGCCTGCTTGAGATCTTTTGGGGAAGTAATTCTGAATTATTATTATTATTATTATTATTATTATTATTATTATTATTATTATTATTATTATTATTATTATTATTATTATTATTATTATTATTATTATTATATAAAATCCAGGTTTTTGGAGTTCATAAAAGGGCTTTCTTAGATGGTATCGTCTTTCCTTAGGGGCTAGAGTAGAGTCAGTACTGGTACTTTTATTGACACCCAGCAGGAAGACATATCTATTGGCAATGTCAACATAGTACTACATAAGTGGCTAATATGAACTTCATGATCCTTGGAAAAGATTTATAAAATAACTTGTAAAATCATAAATGACATATCATTTATGATTTATCATCTATGATTTCACAAATTATTTGATAAATCATTTATGAAATGATTTATCAAAACAAGTTAGATTTAAAAGTTACAATGTACTAACCACAGCTACAGTAAAACAATCACAGTGAAATCCCACTCCTTATTACATTGCGGCACAAACCAATCCATGGCAAAATGTTATATTTGCATAAGTAGAATATTGTGGTTCCTGACCAACCCCGAAAAAGATGTAAATAGTGGTTATTGTCACATTTAGCTGTAGTCTATTTTGTTTTGATTTTTGTTTTAAAGTCGTGAAACAGATAGGTTACCTGAGGGGATCAAGAGGGAGAGGGCAGTAGCTGATGCGGATTTGATCACTTTGTTGACAGGCCGCGGTGAGGTCCGCTTTTCCCCGGAATCTCCTGAAAGTAGCCGGTGTCGAGCTCGCCGCACAGCCAGATCACTTGTAGCCTTGGGAGTCATAAAGTCTGGACTTTCACTGCTGTTACTGCGAGTGTAATGATCTGGGACATCTGTAGTGCTCCCACCTACATTCCCCCCCAAAATATAAATAAATAAATAAATAAATAAATAAAATAGGCCAGATCCATGTGGAATTTCTATTTGCCTCTCCTCCAAAAGTAGATGTGTTGTATGGCCCACCAGTCTTTTTTGAAAAAGTGTTAAATTTAGAGCCACTTCAGCACTTTGGTCACTCCACTAGCTGTGGAACAGCTGAACAGCACTTCTGGTGTTTGCAGCCCACCAGGATGTTTAACTTATCAAAGAGGCCCTTTCCCCTCAACAAAGTTGCACCAGCCTGGTCTAACCTGACAGGCCAGATTATGCTCACAGGCCAAGAATTAGAGACAATGCTGCCAGTCCCATATACCTGTAAACGTTGAGCTGCTCATACTACTGACAGTTGAAGGAGGAGTTTTTAGTGCATCATTATCACCCAGTTGGACTTCTCTTTTTATAGACTGCTCTGGAATTAGATAAGGAAGACATTCCCGAGGTTGTGCCAGAGGAAAAGATGTCCCATCCAACTGTTTCTTTTTTCCTTCTTCCTCAGCTGAAATGGCAAAACGAGGCATTTCAAGAAACCCAGAACAATGCCGACGGACAGTTAAGGGTGGGCTGGAGTCACTCTCTGTATGAGAGGATTCAGACACTGAGATATGTTTGCGCAGTCTGAAAGAAAACAACAAAACACATCGCCATCACTCAGTTTGCACACAACAGGGTTTTAACCTAAATTCATTAATGGTGGTAATACTGAAATCAGGCAAAGATAATTAAGTTGGATTAATAAATGAAGGAGTAAAGTAAGGACAAGGAAAAAAATCAGACTGAACTTTAATTTTATTTAACTATTTATTACATTTATATCTTGACTATTTTTTACAGTAGCGGTCCCCAACCTTTGCAGCTTGGCTGCCCAGCCAGGGAAGAGGGGAACTGGGCTGCATGAGCAGTGGGCCGGTATGCGCGTGCACAGCCCTTGTGTGAGTGGTGAGCCAGCGTGCAAACACACAGCTCGACTTGTGTGAGTGGTAGCCGGTGCAACTGTCCACCAGTCTGCTGCACATACACACACTCAAGTACCCACCGGTGCACCACACATGTGCACAAGTGTTCGCCAGCCTACTGTGCATGTACATGAGTGCCCACCAACCCGCCACTCACATAAGTTGAGCTGCGTGTGCATGCTCCGGCCAGCCACTCACACATCCCAATTGCAAATAGGCCATGATCCATGGGTTGGGGACCCATTTTACAGGAAAGCAGCTTGTGAGGGGGAGTTTCCTTAATTAATTGCTCTATAAAATAGTCTATACTGAGAGTGAGTCATTTGTCCAAAGTCACCCAATGAGCTCTTTGCCTCAGGGGAATCTAGTATTTGGGTCCTTGCTTAAGACACAGGCTGTTGCAGATGCTCTTGCTTGAGCAGGATATTGAACAAGATGGTCTCTGTAAGTCCATAACTGAGAAAATAGACATTCTAATTCTATGAATTAATCTCATCCCTGTCTCCCTCTTTTACCATAAAGCCAAATTAAATGTTTTACTAAAATTGCATACTGAATTCTGATTTCACTGGGATTTAAGAAACCTGTAATTCCCTTGACTATGACCAATGGCTTACTGGCTCTGGATGGAAAAATGAGTCTAAATGCCTTAAACACTTTTAAGATTCTTTCTGCAAACAATACAGAGAATTGTAGCTTGAAATATTGTTAAACTACTGATATTCTGAACTCTATTAAAGGAAGCCTGTTCAACATAACAAATAATAGATTGCTGACATTTCACCTTTCTAAATTCTGCTGCACTGTGCCTTAAAAATGGCTGTATTTGTGCTGTACCAAGGTTGACCAACTATCTTGGACTTAGAATCATATTTAAGTCCACCAGGCTAAGCAAGTGGAATGAAGTCATCCAATGAAACCAGCAGATGCTGCACTATGACCCACGATTTTAGATTTTTGTAAAGATTTTAATGAAGGTAAATTTTAATAGCAGAAGATACTATTTTGTTTGTTGTGATATAAATTATGGACTGCTTTGTAGCATGTGAATTAAAACATATTGCTAAATGCATCTCTTCATACATGGCTTTTTTCTCCCTCCAAAAAGTATCCCTTTCCCCAAAAAGATAAGTAAAACAGTTAAAATATATTCACACAAACTCACATTTCAGGGGATCCAATCACCCAGCTGCGGTCTCGACTCTTCAAGTCCACAAAGCTATCATGTCTGTCATCCTTTTCTTCACTGAAGCTCCGTTTGGTGGGTGGTGGCGTTTTTCTCTCTTCATGGATGGAAAGACGTTCCATGCTGCTATATACCTACAGGTACAATGTAACTGTTAATCAGCAAACTAAATTATTCAGAACTTAAAATACTGAATTTGGAGATTCTCAGTCATCCAAGGTTGTGGTTGTCGCAAAGGTGCTTTTTTAAGAGGCAACTGGACTTTCTTGTTTTTCTCTGAAGACGTTTCACTTCTCATCCAAGAAGCGAGATGTCTTCAAAGAAAAAAAAAAGAAAGTCCAGTTGCCTCTTGAAAAAGCACCTTTGGGACTGAATTTGGCTATGTCTTTTGATTAGCTACTGTTACTTATCTGTAATTGCATTCTCCGGAATTCAAGAAATCTGAGAACTTAAGACACATAAAACTGTTTGCCTGTGAAGAGTGCTATTCAAACGATTCTAAAGTTTACAGAATTGTTTAAAGCACAGCAACCAATACCACCCCCCATGTATAGTAAAATTAGGCACAGATGACACCTTATCCGTTCAATTCCAAAGACCAACAGGGAGATTCTGAAGGAACAGTGAGTTACTTGAGACCAAGGACAATAGGATGGGGAACAGATGACCATTCAAAGAACCACCATTACAAATAAAACCACATTCTTTAAATGGACCTTGGAAGATTAGGAATAAACATTGGTCCTGGAAGAATGATGTTTAACAGTGCAAGTAAAGAGAGAAAACACAACCAGCTTCCAAAGAATGAAGTGATGGTGTTTAGAGATTATTGGGGGAGGTGGGGAGGCAAAACAATGCCTTGATCCAAGAAAAGGGTTAAGACTGACTTCAGAAGGAAGGAAATATCTGGGCAAATGATTACCTTGACCCTATGAAAAATAAGAAAAGCAGGATCTCGTTGTAAGGAACCTCTAAAGACCAACAACACCGCTGTTAGAAAGGTTATTTTCAACAGGAAACAATGCATTCAAAATGGTATCCTTGGCTCAAAAGATTTTGATGTTAACACAGAGAGAACTGTTAGTGGACATGATAATTCAAAAGTTATACCCCGACAACTTTCAAACTATTTGTACTCTCTTGAAGCAACACCTCCTCAGAAAAGGAAATCTGAATTTCCTCTAATATCTTACCTTCACGGCTTCCACTGATAATGGATGCTATTTAGATTTACAGAATTGTTGAGAGTCAGGCAGTGTACAAATTTAAATCATCATCACCATCTGCATTCTTGCTCTTGCGTTGACAAGAGCCTATCAAGTTAGCCTCTACTAGCCTAGGAATGTCCTGACCTTCCCTTATATGTGAAACAGAAATGGAGATATCTACTTCCACAAAAAATGATGGAATGTCACCACAGATGCATAGTTGTTGGCAAAATGGAGAGGTACCCTTGATAAAGGTAAAAATCATAGGGTTTCCTCATGGGCAACAGAAAATTCAATCAGTCTCCCAAAGAGATAACATGGTTCCCAGATGCTATTTGGAATACAGTAGAAACTTTGGGGGAACAAGCATGCTCCCCCACAGAGAACTGCAAACTAAAAGAACTATTATGTGTGCATTTAATAAATGTAATATTTACAAATGTCTGCAGTGTAACCTTCACCAAGGCAAATAGGGCATAGTTTATACCCATCCAGGGGGAAACACGCAAAATGGAGTCCTTCTGATTGACAGTCAGATGCCTACAACAAGAAGACACTGATGACCTGAGAACTGTTGGGAATCTTGAAGAAGAATCAACAGAAGAATAAATAAAATAAATTGAACTAGGAAGAAAAAATCATTTCTATTAAGCAAAACCTCAGGGATGAATGTGCTAACACTATAAAAAACAAAATTAGGAATTTGATGGACCTTTCAGGAGCAGAGCTTTTATTAACAATAGTCTATGCTTTAAGAAATTCAGAATGGAGCTCTATGCAAACATTTAACCCATATAGGCATGAAAAAGAATAAAAAGATAATGGAACCCCAAACCTTCTCAGAGTGAACAGTACTAATATATTTTATTTATATTTATTTCTACATACATACACACACATATACCACACGCATACATAATTAAATATGTAATAATTAATTGGATTAAAAATATATTTTCTTGTACTGTGCTCCCTAGAATCCTTTTAAAAAACAGCTCAAACAACATTTGAAACAGACATTTTGGAAAGCAATACTTTATTTAATGCTGAAAATAAGTCAGTTGGTAACATTTAAAGATCCACAGTTAATCTACTTCCCCCCAAAATCCCACAGTAGTAAGCCTAACCCAAAGAGGTATTTCAAAGAGAAACTATACCCCCAACTGACCACTGTGCGTTTTTAATCATGCCTCAGTGGTTTTACACTGAGATTTTAAATCACCAAAGTGTTAATTGGAAGGAGAAAAGAAATTCATGTTTCTAGGACTGAACTCAACTGAGAATCTGATTTGCATATCAAACTGATGAAAATATCATTATAAAAAATTCACAACATCACAGAGTAGTTATTAATAAATTATCTGGCCCAATTGTCAGACAAGACTTTCAAATGAGCCTTCCATGCCACCCACTTTGAATACAGTATTATTCTTCAAAGTGTAAAATATAAGCATGCCAACATCACATCCCCTAAAGATAGTGGTTTAGTTTCCACTTTATTCTCTCTGCTTTCTCACAAAACGCTTTTCCAGTTTATATCAATCTTAATTTTCTCACAATATTCTTTAAGTCTGTAAAGTATCTGCTAACACATACATATAAACAAAAGAAAAATAGCCAGTGTGTGTTTGTGTGTGTAAATAAATAATTTCAGTTGCATCTGTAGTTTCTAATTGTGATCAAAGAGAGTATGCCGCTTAAATTACTGAATGCAAGGAATACTTAGTAAACTGAATTTCAAAATTTGTGTTCCATGAACAAGTCACTTATGTGCCTTCTGTGTCATCAAATACATATTTAGAATCTTTCATGATATCCTGATATCAGTGTTCATTTTCTATTTTAAGATTGCTGAAAACCCAACTCTGCAAAGATATGACATCATAAAAATTCAAAATATCCCATGGCACCCTTGTGAATTTGGGTCTATGATGACTCACTGCAGCCAGGTGGGCGTGACTGGGTAGGCTTGGCCACCTAAGTGCTGCCAAGTGGGCGTAGGTGAGTGGGCATGGCTGGGTCGGCGTGAAGGATTAGGTGCAGCCCATTCGGGGTGGATGACTCGGGGCAGATGACTCGGGACAGATGGGTGGGCGTGGCCAAGTCGGGAAGCGGCAAATTTGAAAGGCAAAAGGTGGATCTCCCCCTCCCCCTTTAAAGAAATGCTCCTTTTTTCTTGCTGCTTCCTGAGCAGAGATTGCTATCTCCGGCAGGGGAGGGAGGAGTTGGATCCCCCGCCCCACGCAATTTGGTGAAACGGAGCATTTTTGCTCTGTTATTCCCCCCTCCTTTTGTTTATCTCCTTTTTCTCCATTTCCACCCTCCCCTTCCCCATTTCTGTGGATTTGACTAAATAGAGAATGATGAATCCCTTTCTTGCTTCAGTGAGATATCTGGATTTATAACTCTAAAGAAATGTAGAAGTCACATCCAGCGCTGATCATCCTCACACGCTGCATGTAGTGAACCAGCCCCCCAAACACAGGAGAGAAATCTCTGCTCAGAAAGCAGCAAGAAAAAAATGCTCCGTTTCACCAAATTGTGTGTGTGGGGGGGAATTCAGCCCCTCCGTTCCCTGCTAGGGATAGCAGAGCAAAAATGCTCCGTTTCACCAAAATTGGGGGGGGAAACAGCCCCTCCCTTCCCTGCCAGAGATAGATTCAATCTCTGCTCAGGAAGCAGCAAGAAAAAAGGAGCATTTCTCTAAAGGGAAATTTGCCTTTCAAATTTTTCTGCTTCCCTGCTTCCTGTTTGCCAGCACATCCCTGGGTGATTTTTGTTTTGGTGGGGTGCCAAGTTGGCTCCACCTCCAGTTGCCCGTGATGACTTGTTCTGCGCCTACTTGGCCATGCCTACCCAGCACCCCCTAGCCAGCCACAGCAATGTGATTGCCTCCACTTGGCCACACCCACTCACCCTCCCCAAGTCATCCACCCAGTCATCCGCCCCAAATGGGCTGCATCTAATCCTTCGGGTCGATCCAGTCATGCCCACTCACCCATGCCCACCTGGTGGCAGTCAGATGGCCACGCCTACTCAGTCACACCCACCTGGCCGCAGTGAGTCCTCCCACTCCCTCTGAATTTAATGTAGTGCTCCAGAACACAATTGTTTGGGAACAGTTTGGGAACTGTGGTATATATCAAACTAACTTGTGACACAAGTCCTTTCCATAAAGAGCCCACTACTGTACATATTGGTGACCTACTTTTGAAAAGTTGACCTTCCAGCATGCTACAGAGAGTTTTTCAAACTGTTTTCATCAGAATTTTCAAAAAACCATTTATTCAGGAACACCTCATACCTTGCTAAATCTAGGTGAACATGAGGAAAACTGTCTAATTTTCATATGATCATCATCATTTGTGTCTTCCTCCTCCTCAGAATCTAAGTGTTGATATCGCTCAGTACGAGCTGCAAACAAGAAAACAGATTTGAGCTCAAGTATTTGCACAAGGAGAAAGCCTACCGTATTAGTATTTTCAGTACTTAGAAGCAAATGTAGTGCAGGAAGGTGCATAGGTGGCTGCCGTAGTATGGCATGATCATGCCAGGGTGTGGCTGCTACGGAGAGTGGGAGGATGCACAGGCACACAGGCATGAGCAGTGGGTGCAAGCAGGCACACACTACAGAGTACAAGATCCTGGGGAGAAGTACAAGATCCTCAGGAGAAAAAGCAGCAGGTGTGGGAGCAAGTTACAGGAATTACTTGAAACTTTCCCTGCCAGCTTCCCCCTTAACGTGCTTGTGGGAAGCTGGTAGGGAAGGTTTCAAATGGTGATCGTGCGACCACAGGATGCTGCAAACCTTGTTAAGTGCAAGCCAATTACGAAGCACCCCGATCGTGATCACATAACTTCAGATCACGTAATGCCAGAACTTCAAGGACTAGTTGTAAGTACCACTCATTCAGTGCTGTCGTAACTTTTTAACAGTTGCTGAACAAGTCATTATTAACCAAAGACTACCTGATTAGCTATAAAAGCTTCATGGGATTGTTTAACTCAGTATGATCTGCTGAATAAAGCAAATCAAGCCAAACAGAATATAGACAGTCCTCAATTTACGAGCACAATTGAGCCCAAAATTTATGTTGCTAAATGAGACATTTGTTAAGTGAATTTTGCCCCTTTTATACTTTTCTTGTCACAGTTGATAAGTGAATCACTGCAGTTGTTTTTAAGTTAGTATCCCGGTTCTTAAGTGATTCTGGCTTCCCCATTGACTTTGCTTGTCAGGTCAAAAAAGTTGATCACATGACCCTGGGACATTGCAACAGTCCTAAATATGAACCAATTGCCAAGCAACTGAATTTTGATCCCATGATCATGAGGATTCTGCAATGGTTGTATGAAAAATGATCATAAGTCACTTTTTCAGTGCCGCTGTAACTTTGAATGGTCACTAAGAACTGTTGTAAATCAAGGACTACCTGTAAATTGTTTTCTAAATTTGCATTAGCTAAGGAAAAGGAGAACAATGTATAGAGCCCTCTAAATGGAGGCTATATACTGGACTGCAAGTTTTATCATCCTTCAACACTATCGATATTGACTACAGCCAGTAGGAAATGTTCTTTAGCAAAATCTGGACTGTAAGTTGTCCATGCTTGACTTAAACCTAGCCACCCATCTCTTATAGAAAACAATATTGAAGGGTGGGAGTGGGAGAGAGAATGAGAAAGAGAGAAAGAGAAAGAAAAAGAGAATATATCATCTTCTTTGCACAGGATTCAAGCATATGTAGAAAATCTATCTGCACAGAGCAAGTTCTCTACTTAAAAAAATTAGCCCCATATTGATATTTAGTTCCCAGACACAATTAATCTTTTAACATGGGATATCTAAAGGAATAATTAGAATTATATATGGCTAAATCGACACTGTGAAATTCAAATCTGTTTTAGGTCCATTTTCAAAAATAGGCTTTCTTATATGTATGAAAACATAAACACAATGCTAAAATAATTATAATCTCTGATCATTTTTCCTTACTGTCAAAATAACTAGTATCATCTTCTGACTCTAATTGTGGGATAAATTCTGCTTTTTGCCGTAGTAATCCATTCCAATCTAAGTCTTTGAAGAAACTGTGTTGTTTTACTTCAAAAGCACTACCTGTAATGACAACAATTGTGAGGAGTTCTTAATATAGTAGCAAGTATAGTTCATCTAAAATCTGAACAAAAATCAGAACTCAGTAGAGACATGTTACACTCACTTTCTTCTCCAAAATAATGACAAGAGATAAATTGGTGATGTTGTAATAACAACCATAAATTCAAATACGTCTGAATAAGGGGATTTTGCACACAAGGGATGCGGTGGCTCAGTGGGTTAGGACGCTGAGCTTGTCGATCGGAAGGTCGGCAGTTTGGCGGGTCGAATCCCGAGTGCCGTGTAACAGAGTGAGCACCTGTTACTCGTCCCAGCTTCTGCCAACCTAGCAGTTTGAAAGCACGTAAAAATGCAAGTAGAAAAATAGGGACCACTACGGTGGGAAGGTAACAGTGTTCCGTGCGCCTTTGGCGTCTAGTCATGCCGGCCACATGACCACGGAGACGTCCTTGGACAAGCGCTGGCTCTTCGGCTTTGAAACGGAGATGAGCACCAGCCCCTAGAGTTGGAAACGACTAGCACGCATGTGCGGGGAAACCTTTACCTTTACCTTTATATGCATTTTTAAATTGTAAGTTAGTTTTTTATACTTTTTATTATGAGGAATAAGAATCTATGTTCAATCTCATAAATTCTGACCAACTATCAAAGCAGAATGCAAAATATTTTAATACTGTTGCTGATGGAAGTAAGTGGAACACTGGATAGAAATACTGGAACCTGTCTAGTTATTTGTCAGCAGATGCATTTTTTAAAGGAATGTTTAAATATTGGCCAATATTAATCTCTACTAAAACAAAATAAACTTTGTTACAAGACCCACCAATACAATAACTGTACTAAGTTAGAAAACTGCAAGCAACAAGCACTAAGATTACATATACAATTATATTTTTGTATTATGGAACTAATTTACACTTTTTTGGCTATTTTACTCTAAATCAGGGGTGTTAAACTCAGAATATCACATGACGTGTAGCAAAGTATCACAACTTTTTTTGCCATTGCCGGCAATGGGGTGGGTGCAGTTTCGCTATGATGTATTCGGCCTGCAGGCCAGCAGTTTGACACTCCTGCTCTAAATGGACAAAATGGCATAGAGGTGCCATATATGAATATCAAAAATAGCATCTAACCTAATATTAGTAAGTATGAAAAAATAAAAATGTACATGTCATTCTAAAATCATTTTTATAAATGTGAAGCACCTGTTCCCAGTCTTTCCAAAGGGTTTTGTCGTAGGAGTTTACCAATCAAGTCCTGGGCATCTAGTGGTAAAGCTTCATCTCCTTCTGGCCAGACAATTTCATCTGCAGAAATCAGATTGACAGAATTACACTCTGCACAGGATTCTATGCATAGAATAGTGTTTTCATGTCTCATGCCTCTCAACTTCTCCTCCCTCAGATATAAGCCCCACCACCACCACCACCACCAGCAGCAGCAGCAATCTTCAGTTAAAAGTGTCCGAGGGATCTGATCATTGGGTCAAAATGATGAAAGCCAGGTTGTCCTTTCATCCCTTTCATATGTTTGCAAAATGTCATGACACGTATAAAAAAAGAGCAGAGCTTATACTGCAACAGCCCAATACTGCTCTCATCTCCTGTCCTACTGACAACTCTGCCTTCAATGTCAGGAGAATCTCTTGATGAGAGGTGTACCAGATGATATGCAGAAGCAAATTAAACTCATATTATGAAAGGCATTCTCCAGGTACAGATAATATAATTGTCTATTCTTTCAACCACTGCTGGATTAAATGCATTCTATAATATTAAATATATTGCATATATAGACATATAGTTTAAATAGTTGGTTCAAAGACAGTCAATACTTGGAAAGGGCATGCCTGAAAAAAACAGTTTAGATCAGGGGTGTCAAACTCGCAACGTCATGTGAAGTGTCGCAACATATTGCAACTTTTTTCCCATTGCCAGCAATGTGGTGGGCGTGGTTTTGGCTTGACGCATCCGGCCCACAGGGCGGCAGTTTGACACCGCTGGTTTAGATCCTCTCCCTGGGACAAAAAGGGGGAAAAAAGCACTGTGGCTTTATTTTATTTTGTGCCTTCAAGTCAATGTTGACTTGGTGACTGCCTGGACATAAGGGGAACCTCCCCCCTTTAGTGGGGGAGGGGGGGGGAGAGGGGAAAAAGAGGGAGAGGGAGGGAGAGGGCAGGGGGAGGGAGAGGGCAGGGGGAGGGGAAGGGAGTAACTAATCCAAGATCATTCAGCTGTCTTTGTGCCTAAGACTCATGGTTTCCAAGTTTCTAGACTGGTGATGTGATCACTACACCAAACTGCTTTTCATTACTACTTTAAGAATTGTGTTAAGTTTAAATCTGAAATTCCATAAAGCAGTAGTAGCATTTTTCAGGCTCATATGGAAATCTGAAAAAAGATATTCGAGTGCTTTAATCAATAGCTAAATACGCTGCCCTCAGAGGAGGTCTGAAGCACTTCTAAATGATTTCTGAAGTACAGTAGGCACAGTGCTACTGAATATACTGCAGGTGATATGGATATTTAGCTATCAACTGGGTTAATATTTTTTGTAATATGATTGTATATATCTTAATGGTATATAGCTCAGGAGGATCTTCAGCCAACACATATGTGCACACATTAAACCGAAGAATACAGTAAGTCAGAAGCTTCTCTACCCCAAAGATGAAACACCTAGACGCAAACTAAGCAACGTGGTATATGCAGTACAATTCAGTGAGGCATGTGCAGATCTGCACATTGAGGAAACAAAACAACCACTTCATAAACGCATGGCACAATGTAGAACAAACCATCAGGACAAGATTCGGCAGTCTATCTGCATTTAAAAGACAAAGGCCACTCTTTTGAAGACAGCAAATCCACATTTTGACAGAGAGGACTGCTGGTTTGAAAGAGGGGTCAAAGAGGCCATCTGTGTCAAAACTGAACAGCCCTCTTATCAATAGAGGAGGAGGGATACAACATCATTTATCTCCAGTCTACAACACAGTCCTTTCAGCAGTTCCAAGAAGGCTCCACACCCATTTGCACCACTCAGATGATCTTGAGCACAGATAAACCTCCAAGTGGCCTCAACGACTCTCTAAAAGAATACAATGACCAGCTGTCTGCAAAGAATATAAATCCTTCCATTCCCCACCATCCAATCAAAGCTGAAGAAGCTTCTTGGATGAGAAGTGAAATGTCTTCAAAGAAAAACAAGAAAGTCCAGTTCTCTCTTGAAAAAGTATCTTTGGGACAACCATGACCTGGATGACTGAGAATCTCCATAGATAGATATGAATATAATCTCTATCTATGGAGGTTCTATCATCCAAAATAACATATTTAAGGCTGTAGTATCAAACACATTTAAATATTAAATTATATGCTAATATATATGGAAGTAGATGAATTTAAATGTTTACCAGCTACACTGCGTATATATTAAAATTTCTTCTATAACATTTAGCATCTTGAATCCTACTCTCTCTGAATGTAGTTCCACTCACAGTACAGGGGTTTCCTGCTTCTCCCTTCCAAATGTTGCTAAACTTGGGAAGGATTCAAAAACCATAAAATATAATCTATAAGTCAATAGCAGAAACTAGTAAAAAGTTGGGAATACAGTGAAACTGTTATTTGTGCCATTTAAAAACATACAATACTTATATATTTGGTTGGCTACATCAATGAGGCAGGTCTTTGCTACATTCCCAAAGTACCCATATTCTGTTTTACTACTGTCAACATGGGTGAATTAGTCAAATCATATTGTTGGCTAAGTCCCGAGTGTATTTGGCTCTACTTCTTTAATTTCATGGATGACTCTGCAAATTTCAAGTTAGATAGTTGACAAATGAAGAACAGAAGCAAAACTTATAATTTCCAAATGAAATTTATGCATCTCTTGCTTTTCTTGTAACAATTGAAATGATGTATGGCATTTGCTTCCTAATGTTTATTTTATGTATTGCAGGAGAAATTACCTTGGCCTGAAGGAGGCTGTAGCCTTTTTCCAAAATCAGATAAGCTAACTAAATAATGATACTAAATTGCTAATATTGTTCTTGTTTAATTAAATGATTTTAAGCCATTTATCAATTTCAAGAAGACCTTTAATATTTATAAAAGTTGGATACCTACCACTGATAACTTGCCCAAATAACTCTTCTGTGGTGTCTCCAAAAAAAGGAACACAACCAACTAGAAATTCATACAAGATTATTCCCATGGCCCACCAGTCCACAGGCTTCCCATAACCTTGTCGCAATATTACTTCAGGCGCAATGTATTCTGGAGTCCCACATACCTGAAAATAAAATAAAAAAATGTTCACAGGATGTAGAAAATCCCTAATGAAGAAACTCAAAGAATAAAATTATATGTAAACCATGTTTAAACAATGTGAAACAGATTCATTATTCATTACAAAAAAAGTAAATATTTTTAATTAAATACTTGCACAAAAACATTTGAGATTTGATTTAATTTAAATCTGTCCAAACTGAACAGAATTTTTCATTGCTATTCTTAAAGGAGTTAAAATTTCGATTTTACTGTGCTGTGTTTCTGGGTCAAGGTATAAAACTTATGTTGAACATATTTGCTTCAGGCAGTTTTTAAAAATTAATATATGCAGATACGCACAGTAATTTCAAAACTGTAATTTTGGCTTACTTGCTTATCCAAGAATTCTCTGGCATCTTTCTCAATATGACCTTCATACAGATTAGTTGTCAAACTCATTAAGCCAATTTTGGAGAGGCCAAAATCAGTCAATTTGACGTGACCCATTGAGGTTATGAGCAGACTGAAAAAGGGGAATACAGATTAGTATTATAATGCCGTTTATGAACATTTAATCATGCCACGGTACCTTGCTATTATTTACTGTATCAACACATTCTAACGAATATTACAGAGGCAGTCCTCAGCGTATGACCACAACTGAGCCCAAAATTTCTGTTGCTAAACAAGGCAGTTTTTAGGCGAGGTTTGCCCCATTTTACAACCTTTTTGCTAGAGCTGGGAAGGGAATCAGTGAAACTGTCAAGTGAATCATGCAGTTGTTAAGTGAATCTGGCTTCCCCCACTGACTCTGCTTGTCGGAAGCCTGCTGGGAAGGTTATAAATGGTGATCATATGACAGTGCAACTATCACAAATACATGCCAGTTCCCAAGTGCCTGAATTTCAATCACATGACCATGGGGATGCTGCAATGATCATAAGCGTGAAAACCAGTCATAAGGTCTTTTTTGGGGGGGAGGGGTTGCTGTTGAAAACCACTAAATGAATGGTTATAAGTCGAGAACTACCTGTAACTTTAATATCTCATTACTGTAGAAAATGTCTTACATAAGAATATACCGAAAACCTTAAATGATTATTTCAATGCAGTAAACATTCAGTAAGATTTGAAATGTAGATCTCTATGCATTTTGCATGCTAGTTATTATGAAGTCATCTATGCTACCTGCCTCCCATGGGAATTAAGCTTAGAAAGCTCTCATTGGACAATGGCAACAATTTAGGTAAGAGTGACTACAAAGCACAAAATATTCCCACTCAGCTACACCTCCAACCATATAACACTTTAAAGGAAAAAAAAATCAGGGTCTAATTTAAAAAAATTGAGTAATTTTACATAAAGACACTGAATTGGACCCAAACTTAGTAATGCTTTTTAAAAAATAAATCAATGAGCTTTTGTTGTAAAATGCCCTTGAATTGATTTCTGATGATTGCATGTAGGTAAATTTCTTGCCAGTGTTACAGAACGATTTTTCATTGCTTTCTTCCAGAAAGTTTGAATTCTTACTAGATGTATCTAATTTAAATTCTATCTTTATCCTTTGCTTTACAGTCTCACACATTAAAAGTTTGAACCAAGTACGTGTGTATAAAATGATAAAAATTATAGGCTCGTTCACCTTGCAATTTTACTGGGTATTAAATGCAGTGTCCTTGTAGAAGGACAATCAAATCCTTCCTATTGTTGAAATGCCTCCCTTTAAATTTAGGACATGATTGATGAAAGAATAGTTATTCTATAAATTTTATTGAGATGACAAATAATCACAATCTGATATTTGTCAAGAAGCAATTCAAGAATAAATATTAAAATGAAAAGTTGCCCTTCCAGAGGAGAGAAAATAGTACAAGTTGTTGCTATAGATATTTTTAGAATGAACAGGTGCAACTGCAAGTACAAACACAAGAAGTTAAAAGCATACTTGTCAGGTTTTAGATCACGGTGGACAATTCCATAATTGTGAAGGTATTCTAGTGCCAGTACCGTTTCTGCAAAATACATTCTTGCCATTTCTACAGGCAATGCTCCAATGTTCTTCAAAAGAGTTGCACAATCCCCTCCTATATCACAATAAAAACGTAATTTCTATGTTCATTATCAGATTATACAAAGCTGACAGTATATCATGTTATATACAGTATATCCTTATCTGTGCCCAATCAAAAGAAAAAGTAAAACTAGACCAGGAATTTTAAATGTTATTTTATTGGACCAAGAGTTTGTCCAAAATTTTAGTCCAATGCATTATCTTTGGAATAATAAATTCATTCTCAAAAGGCGCTCATAACTGAGGAATGTTACATTAATATAAAAAGGAGCAAAAAATAGGATATTTCTGTCTACTCTTCCAAACAACGCTAAACAAATATTGATATGGAGGAAGAGCAGGGAAATGTGAGGCAGATAGGAATATAATTTGGTGGTGATGAATTAGGAAAAATCAGTGGGAAGTATTTGGTGCCTGTTTCCTCTTTCGGATCAATTAGCTCATTCTAGATCCAGCTGTATTGCTTTGGCTGCTGTTGGTAAATACCAACTCTGTTGGCAATATCTCTTTCATTCAGAATAAAGTGATGGACAAATATACAGATATACCGTATTTTCCGGCGTATAAGACGACTTTTTAACCCATGAAAATCACCTCAAAAGTTGGGGGGTCGTCTTATACGCCCAGTCGTCTTATATGCCGGAAAATCAGTGGGTGGCGTCTGGCGGGAGCCGGCAGGGCAGTCCTGCACATGCGCGCACTCCCCGGCTGCTCCTTAGCAGCTGGGGAGTGCGCGTGTGTGCAGGACTGCCCTGCCGGCTCCCGCCCGACGCTCTTCCCTCTTGAGGCAGCATCGCTCCCCGGCTCCTAAGGAGTCCTCGGCCGATGGTGAGAGGGAAGCGGCACATGAAAAAGAGGCTGCGGGCGGAGCTGCCCCGCCCTGCGCCGAATGGGAGAAGTTCAAGGCCTGGGGGGGAAGCAGGAGGGGCGCCGGCCGTGGCGGGGTGGCAGCTGCCCTCCGGCGCTGCCTGCCGCCCAGGAAACGCTGCGCCTCGGGGGCCGGCAGAAGCGCGAGAGCAGCGGGAGGGCCGGCGGGGCCAGTCAGGCCTTTGCCTCCTCTGCAACGGACAGGGAGGGCAGGGCATGTAAGTATTTTCCGGCGTATAAGACAAAAAACCTTGAAAAACTTCTTAAAAGTAGGGGGTCGTCTTATACGCCGGGTCGTCTTATACGCCGGAAAATACGGTATATTGCTGAAATATGGTAGAACAGAGCAAGTTTTTTTGCACAATATAGTCATTCTATTTTGAAAGATATGAAACAAACCCTAGATTGAGAAAATAACGAAAGTATCCTAGCACCTAAATGAACTGTCATATTTAATCTCTCTCTTCCTAATGAAAACCATTTTGATTAATACATTTACTATAATGTCTGGATAAATTCTGGATACCTTCCACATACTCCATGACCATGCAAAGATGCCGCTTGGTTTCAAAGGAGCAAAACATGCTGACCACAAAAGGATTTTCTGCAAAAGTTAGGATATCCCTCTCCACAAAAGCTTGCTGAATTTGGTTCCTTAAAATAAGGTTCTGCTTATTAATCTTCTTCACTGCAAAACGTTGACGTGTATTCCTGTGGCGCACCAAGAACACTGCACTATGATAACACATGAACAATATGCTTTATAAGGGATTAGAAAGAATACATCTGAAGTTTCACCTGACTGATCAATTCATAAAGCTAAGTAAGAACTCACAAAATGGACAGGATTAACTAGCACCAAGTAATTTGCTTTTGTTCTCCAGGCTCTTCAATTTTAATTGTAAAAGATAGATTTTAGATTTAGATTTTATTAGATAGAATTTTATGTGCGATTCAAGTAATCATGAGTGAAAATAGAAACCAAGAAAGAATAAAAAAAGACTCTTAGAAATAAAACTATTTACCAGGTTAGCATTACAAAATTTGAAATACTGAATGTTTCATTCATAGATAACTTTTACTTCAAATATAACTTCTATAGTCAAATGTTCTTTTTATTTTTATCAATTCCCCGTGTATCAAGATTTTTATATATCCTTTTGTTTGACTAAGTATTCCTCTGGGGAAAAAGTGGCTGCTTTCCTTTCTTTGAAAGAGATTTTCAGGTAGAGATGTGCAGCCATTTAATCCAAAAGAGAAAAGGTTCTGTGCATCTACAGCACCTATCAGTGCCTCCTTTAACTGGCAGGTGCATCAAATGTGTTAAGTCAGATCCCTTCCAAATAATCTTTTCTGCTTCAAATCTGAAGCCCATCCATTTTTATTAGGGATTTGCAAAACACTCTGCATATAAACAATTCTGTGGACAGAACATTTAATTTGGGATGATGTCAGCCTGAGTCAAAACATTTTCTAGATATGGTCCTGCTGCTACTGACTTAGGCTCAACATGTGGTGGAAACTTTGTGGAGAAATAGCAGGAATTGAAGCAGCAACTGGAGAGAGTCATTTTGAAGCTAACTAATTAGAGATTGGCAAGTGAGTTACGAAGAAAAAAAAATGCAGCTTGACAATTGGACTCATTGATGGATTGGTGCATCTGCTTGATCGGGGAATAACCATTGTGCAAGTATTTAGTTGCCTGCTGCCTCACAGGCAGCCTCCAGATTCCCAATTCCATTTCTATTTTTTCATTTGTAGTTTTATTTTGTCCTAAGATATTGTACTGATAAGAGCTTTAATCAGATGTAAAAAAAAGAAAAAAAAGAGAAATTCAACCAGTTTTTGAGTTTAAATACACCCCCCCTTCCCCCAAATCAAGAGAGTTGGTTTATTGGGGGAATTCCTCCAGTGAGGTCTGTGACCATGGATTGGTACTGAGTGCCTTGCAACCTGCAAAGAATGTGAGCATGGTACAATCAAGAAGGCCCTTTCTTTTTATACTTTAATAAGAGGTTTGCCCATAGGGCTTCTCTTCCCACCCATCTCCAGTTTAGGGTCCACTCCTTACACTATCCAAACCATAAGAGCCTTGGTGGAGCAGTGGGCTAATGCCTCCTTAAGTAACACCAGCTGCCTGCAATTAGTGCAGGTTTGAGTCCCACCAGGCTCAAGGTTGACTCAGCCTTCCATCCTTCCGAGGTAGGTAAAATGAGGACCCAGATTGTTGGGGGCAATTAAGCTGACTTTGTAATAATGCCGCTTGGGGGGTGGGGTGTGAAAGCCCTAATAAGCAGGCATATACATAGAATGAAGGCTACTGCTAAGCTTGTAAGCCGCTCTGAGTCTTCGGAGAAGGGCGGGATATAAATGGAATTAAAATAAAATAAATAAAATAAATATTGCTTACTTATAAAAACTTCACTAAATAAACCAAGGTTGTGAAAGCTAGGCTACTGGGAGGGAGGATATGATCAATGCTTAGCGGTCAAGGCAAGGCTGATTTTAGCACAAATGGCCTCATGGTGACTCAGCAGCATTTCCCCAGCAGAAGTGAAGTTGGTGTTGGCATTTCTGGCAGCCAGCCATTTCTCTTGTCGGGAACATAGGAATACAAATAAAGGTCAGAAGGAGGAGGAGCTACTGTTGCCTCCTGAATTTGAGCGCTCTGAATGCACACTGCATGGTGGCTCTGGTGACCCAGATCCAGTGGTGGGATTCAGCTGGTTCGCACCACTTCGGCAGAGCCGCTGGCTCATTTTTTGTTGCCCAGGCCCAGAATGGACTTTGGTTGTTCACATATTTGAATCCCACCACTGCCCAGAACCGACAGCAGACCTCCAACTATGACCAAAGAGGACACCCTACAGCCATGATATTCAAGGGACTTATCTGCAGAGGAAGTGGCAGTTGCCACAAGTTGACATTTTGTCATGACACAGCTACCCAAAAGGGTGGGATCTACATGATAATACTGTAACATATTGAAATCCCCCTCCTCCCTGTGGCCCCCTTTGGGAGAAAACATAATAGTTGATTAGAATCAGCCTGCTTCTAGTAAAATGTTGACTAGTGATGAGGACTAGCCAGGAGGATAGAATGGTCCAAAAGCGTCAGGCATGACATATGCCAGAGATACCCAACCTTTTGGGCACCAGAGACTGGTTCTATGGAGAGAGGTTTTTCCGCAGACCGGAGGGTGCGTGGTTTTGTGTGCTGCCTGCATCTCGCGGATGGGGCTTTGCTTGTTTGTGCGGCCCAGTTGCTGGCATGCTGCGGCCCGGTACTGGTTCATGGACCGGGGGTTGGGGACCCCTGACGTATGCTATCATACAGATAATGTCTTTGAGTGGCAAGCAATTCAATCTGGTGCAGGATGCCGAATTCTGTTTGCTCTGATTCCTAATATGCCACCTTCAGCAGGCAAATTATACCTTCCCTGCAGTTGGGACTGTGGCCAGCAGCAACCTCAACATTTATCTCCGCTTCCTCTTGGATATTTGGGACACGAGACCTGGAATAGGCACTTCTTACATCACACTCAGTGAACACTGGTATGTGTACATGGGAATGAAAAGGTCTTTGCTGCTATAGTTCTGTCAGTTCTCGTGTTAACTGTGTAAAATGATTTCTGCTTGGAGGGGGTCAGCACCAGGTCATCTCAGCTGGCACCAAGTTGAATGCTGTTATAGGTACAGTATATGCAACATTGTAACTTCCACTTGGGTGTAAAGGAGAGAGAGGAATCTAAATCTTTAGCCCTGCTCAATCATTACAAAATATGGGAGAAATAATAGAGGGATAAACTCTCCATCCTGCACTGTGAGGATTAAATTGGTGTTGAAACTTGCATTTATGATAACGGTTTTCTTACTAAAAGTACTGTTGCTGAACACAGGAAGCTCACACAGGAAAGTGTGACCCTAGAAGGATAGGGCTCATTTCCACCCCTTTTGTAATAATTGAGCAAAATTAATGTGGCACTTCCCAATAATGGTTTGTTTCTCTCTAAAGCAGCAGTGTGGAGGAGGGTGGGCACACTAATTTTCTCATCCTGTTATCCTGCTCCAAGGTTTCAGCAGAACCACTACAGGAACCAGCCTTATTCTACTGCAGAGGTATCACAAATTTCAAGGGATGGAAGCATTTTAAAGTTGGAAAAAAGCCTACAGTTTTATTCCTACAATTTACAAAACAAATGGCATATATGGTGCGCCAGTTACGGCCCTATCTGGACCGAGATGCCCTACGCACAGTCACCCATGCGCTCGTGACCTCCCGGCTAGACCACTGCAATGCTCTCTACATGGGGCTGCCCCTGAGGACCACTCGGAGGCTTCAGCTGGTGCAGAATGCAGCCGCGCGAGTTGTGATGGGAGTCTCCCAATACTCCCATGTAACACCTCTTCTCCGCGAGCTGCATTGGCTTCCAGTTGCCCTCTGGGTGAGATTCAAGGTGCTGGTGATGACCTATAAAGCCCTAAATGGCATGGGCCCGGATTATCTAAGGGAGCACCTGCTGCCAGCGTCAATTTCCCATCGTCCTGTGCGCTCCCACAGGGAGGGCCTCCTCAGGGTACCACCAGTCAAGGATTGCCGACGAGCGATCCCCAGGGGGAGGGCGTTCTCTGTGGGCGCGCCTGCCCTATGGAATCAACTGCCAACGGAACTCCGGACTGCCCCCGACCTTCGTTCATTTCGCCGGGACCTAAAAACCTGGCTCTTTGAGCTATCTGGTCTGGACTGAGGGGTTTAATGTTTTTAAATTGTGATTTTAATTTTTGCGGCTAGACTTAATTTAATTTAATTTTAATTTTATATTGTATTGTTTTTAAATTTTGCCTTGTAAACCGCCCTGAGTCCTTTGGGAGTAGGGTGGTATATAAACCGAATTAATAAATAAATAAATAAATATACAATCTCTTCTGCAGCCATTTAAAAATATTAACAAGCAAATATTTGCATTCGCACATCATTAAGCTATTTTTTTAAAAAATTAAAACCCGTTTTAAAAAACAAATGCTAGTGTAACTTATTAGTCTTACCCGTATGCCCCATTACTGATCAATTTAATAGTTTCAAACTCCTCTTCTGATGGTGTTTTCTTGGATTGCACAGTAGCTCCCCGATTCTGAAAACAGCAAAAATACAGTAGCTTTCGTTCCACTTTTAATCTATTAAATGCATAACTGATATTAACCACCAACCCAATTCTTCTGCGGAAGTATAAATGCATAGAAATATTATGATTTCATTGTGCTTCTAAAGCTACGTGCTTTTTTTTGCTAACCTGACAATTTCCATAATAAAATTTAGAAGGAGTCTGAACCAGAGGAGCTGAGTAAACGAACAGAGTGCTTGGTTTACTGTGGGCTGGATCCCTGGCAGGAGGAGCTGATACAGCCATTCTTCAAAAAGACACGGATAACCCTCTTCCTTAAAGAAATAGGCTGAGACTCAACCTAAGCAAAATTAAATGACTGTTGATTCAGAAGTCAACAGTAATAACTTTAGGGTTAAATAAGTTCATACTCGCTATAGAAAGATATGCTGGTGTGCACGCATGACAATAAGAATAATTTCTCAAGTTTCCAATCTAACATGATTTTTTATGAGCCATGCTGGTGCAGTGGTTAGAATGCAGTATTGCAGGCTAATGCTGCCGATTGCCAGCAGTTCGATCTTCACCGGCTCTAGGTTGACTCAGCCTTCCATCCTTCCGAGGTCGGTAAAATAAGGACCCAGATTATTGGGGGCAATACGCTGACTCTGTAAACCACTTAGAGAGGGCTGTAAAGCACCATGAAGTTGTATACGTCTAAATGCTCTTGCTATTTATGAAACAGAAATATGGCTGCTTAGCAAATTTAATTTTCTATTCATTTTCTAAATATTGTCTATTATAATACTTAATATTATTCAACAGATAGGTACAGTGGATATAGAAAGTCTGTATACCCGTTAATGTGCCAGGTTTTTTTGATGCAAAAAAAAAAATCACCAAAATTCCATCCTTGTCCAATTCAATTGAAAAGTAAACTGGAATCTTTAGAGAGGAAGAAGAAGAAGAAACGTAGAATAATGTCACTGTATAAGTGTTCACACCCTCTTATAAACAGGGATGTGGCTGTGTATGTTATACTAGTGTGTATGTTATACTAGCTTGTATGTTATAACAGCTTATATGTTATATTAAAGGTGGAAAAAATTCTATCTTGGCCTGATTTTTTTACACTCAAAAACCTGGCATTGTAACAGGGGTGTTTAGAGGTTCTATATCGGGGTGTCAAACTGCCGGCCCACGGGCCAGATGCGTCATCCCAAAACCGCCCCCACGGCATTGTCGGCTATGGAGAAAAAGCTCCGATACGTTGCGCGAAGTCACGTGACGTTGCAAGTTTGACATATCTGTTCTATATCCACTGTAATTATCATTCGAAGAAATGTGCACAACTTATACTTTGCTAATATCAGTACAGAAATGTTTTTAGATTATGGAATGGAGCTTTTTAAATCACTACCTTTCCTTCTGCAGAATCATCTGTCTCTGGGGTATCTGGACTATCACAACTATTCAGCTGGGCCATTTCTGGAAAGAAAGGAAAAACATGCCTTTAAGATGTAACAGTATACAATCATTGGTATTCAAAGAATAATAAACCTACTCCCTTAGCTCATTTGCAGTCCTTCCTGCACAGCTTTTGTGTCTGTGTGTGTTTGTGTGTGCCTTTGAGTCAGCCTTGACACCTGGCAATTGCTGAACAATTCCCTACAGTTTTCTTGACAGCATTTTCAAAAATAAGTTTGCCACTGCCTTCTTCCTTGGCCTGAGAAACTAGTATAAAGAGTGTGTGACTTTCTGTATGAGGTCTGATGGGTAGAAGGCAGTAGCACACAAGATATTTTATACTTTTCGGCCAAACCAAAATGTCATAGATGATCACTGTACTTAACTCATATCATTTTACTTTGTAACTATGCAAATACATCTCCTTAGTGTTGGTAAGGTTATTCTGAATAATGTATAGCAGGGGGTCTTCAAACCTAGCTCTTTTATGACTTGTGGATTTCAACTCCAGGGGTTTTTAAGTTTTAACATTGTTTTATTGTTGGGCTATTATTAATTTAATTCTTTTTAATTCTATTTTTATCTTAATTTATATTGTCTTTTAAATATTGCCCTGTAAACCGCCCTGAGTCCTTCGGGAATAGGGCGGTATAGAAAACTAACTAACTAACTAACTAACTAACTAACTAACTAACTAACTAAATAAATAAATAAATAAATAAATAAATAGCTAGCCTCAGCAAAATTCCAAAAATGAAAAATACCAAACACTATTTGTCATCTTCAATATAAAATTATTGTACTCAGACACTCCTTTTTTGCTGTAAATAGCACTTTCTTCTATAAAAAACTAACTTCTTCTCTGTATTTGTGTGCAGTATTTAGAAAAATTAGTCCACAACATATAAATATCTGTCTAATGCAGAAGGTATATATCAATGAAAGATTGGATATGCATGGTCACTTCATACATAAAATGAGTGGGCTAATTCTAGAATTGAGCAGTCAAGAATAAAATAGCAGTGTTTCTCAATCTCAGTGGCTTTAAGGATGTCAACTCCCGGAATTCTGGGAATTCAAAGCCATTCACCTTAAAGTCATTGAGAATGAGAAAAGTTGGAATACAGTATTCCCCTAGAAAAGGAAATTGAAGTCCAATGGAGCCATCCCCCTAGGAGGAAAATTATAGGGATCTTAATTCTTTTTCTTGTCATTTCACCTTCAGTTTGGGAGGGATTCATTGCAAACAGAGGGGAAACAGAAGACTCATCTTTTCCAGCCCATAGGACCACCTTTTTGTTTAGTTCTGCTTTGTGCAATTTACAGTGTGCAATACATACTATTATATACTATATCATTAAAATAATAATTAAAATGCATATGCACACTGTATAAATTTAATGGGACACTCTGATACTTACAGACATTCTTCACAGTTGACGCACTCATTAGATTTTCTGTGCTAGTTAATGTTTAGGAGAATGACTTAAGATGCTTTGTGATCTCCTACTCTTTTCTGCTTCATTATAGTTCTAAGAATACAATGCTCTCACCCTCCAAGGGATCCCTGGTAAGGCCCAGCTGGCATATAATATAACGAGGGATGTCACATTTAATTCCTCCCCCTTCTTTGGCATGGCCTTCAGCAGCCTCTAGCAGATGGTAGAACTCTTCAGGATCAAACTCCTAAAGCAAAAGGATACATACAGAAAGAGAATATTTAATCTGATTTCAAAAACAAACGCTTATAACTCTAGGTGTAATTTATTTGAAGAAAGATGAAAATAAAATGCAGTTTGACTTAAAATTTCTATGAGTTTTTAAACCCAGATTGAAACCTGATTTAAGGTTTACGACACAACTCAGTATTGTTCTCGGCACATGGCCGTGTTTTAGAAAAATAATTCAGAATGACATTAGCTGAAACTTCTCACTGAGGCACCGTAAGAGTAATGAAAGATTGGACAAGAGAACTGTGGAAAACGTTTTTTCTTATTTCTTAATGAAAAAATATTTTTCTTATTTTAGTTAGCCTTACAACTCCGCAGAGATTTTGTACTGCATAACTATGGAACAGATAGGCCAAAGCATCATACGCTGCCTACTAAAATAGCTGGTTCACAGAGGTCAAGGAAAGTCATTTGGCTGAGCGAGAAAGGCACACCACTGAAACCAATCTCAACGATTAATTTAAAAGCATTATGGGAATTGAAAAAACAGCCATATAAAAAGCAAGATAGCACATAACATCCAGTGTAATAAATACTCCATTTTGTGTTGTAAAGTACTTCTTCGATAGAATTTGGGGGAAGTAGAAGAAATATTAAACTACAGAAAATCAGAAAAAATCCCTGATCTAACCATTAACTGTATTCTATGTAATAACAATATAAAAAGATGGGAGGTGGCTGATAGATTAATAACAGATCCCACCTCCCCTTCCCTGTTCAGTTTACTCCCTCCCACTATCTGTTAGCTTTACAGTTGGTATTTTTTTATTTTTATAGTGTTTTACTCTTATTATATTCATACCACTGCATTGCTTTATTCTTTTTAAATTTTAAGGGTCACCTTGTGGTTGAGATGGGCGGCAAATAAATTCAACAAAGAAAATAAAAATAAAAAAGTATTGTATTATTTATATAGAATACATAGAGTGGATTAAATATCACTAGAGCTAGAACATTTCCTGAAGTCACATGAATAATCTTAAGTATGCTACAGTACTAAAAAAGCAGTTACTTGAAAATTGCAATGTAACTGTATTAAGCTGCTCTGCTTGGAGGTATTCCAGGGTGCATTGTATTATTTTGGTGTTCAGCCACTTGGCACATAAAGCATGATCAGAGGGAAAGGATAATCCTTTTTTATTTTTTTAAAAAAGCATATGCAATTGTAATTACATTTTGAATTTTTCATTGTACGCTGTAAGAAGGATCTCCTTTATAAAATCAGTTAAGGGTATTAAAATTTTCATCTCTCCTTCCGCAGTACACAAAAATAAGATGATTGAAACCAGATGCTCTTTTTTATTATACGAAATCAACAGTAATAACAGGAGCAAGCCAATGATTGATTAAATGAATAAATTTGGCATGATACAAGAAAATGAACTACAAAAAAACCAAACATTATTGACATAGCTAACTATAATTCTGCGGTCCTGACACATCATTTGACAACTGTCACAACCAGCTTCACATTATCACTTTTCAAATTTTAACCCATATTGTTTCCATTTTTCATTTTAAAACAATTTTGAGGCTAATTCATATCTTTCAACATCCCAGTTAATGATAAATACATGTAACTAAAAGTAGCTGTTTCAGCACAATTTTTATGAATAACTCTATACAGACATGCAAAGAGAGCGATATAAGTAAACATTGCTTTTAATAAGCATAATTATAAGCCGAATATCACACTGACCTACTTTTAATTTAAATATGCTCTCAAAATTATGCTTTCATCTAAGAAGAATTTTTGAAGGAGTCCATGTAATATGCACACATGTTCAGACACACTTTGTAGAATTCTTGAAGCTTTCATCGATGTGTACTTTACCATATATCTTTTTTTAAAAGCTCCAGTAAAATCAAAAGTCAGTTCGTTAAAGGTGAAACAGATTAATTATGATAAATTCTTATTTTATTATTTAAATACTGTAAAAACACAGCACATAATTAAATGAAGTAATTAGGCTTTTGATTTTTTTAAAAAAATTATCTTACAGATAGTTCAGCAACTGATTTTTCAAAAATGATTTGAAATATACATTAGTGATCAACTGTTCAAAGAGAGGAAAAAAATCTACATCAGAAGGGTAACTAAGTCCCATTAGTTTCAAATAGATAAAATAACTTT